>NC_142038.1:24076879-24790629 GCF_982192425.1 Myodes glareolus
AAGCATTCCTGAAAGGAAAGTTTACAGCACTAAATTTACAACCTTAAATTAATAAATTATGTACCTGATGGCCCTAGAGAAGCAAGAACCATAAACACCTAAAAAGAGTAGATGAGAAAACATCACAAAATCAGGTCTGAAATTAATGAAACAAAAGAAACAAATCAAAGAATCAGTGGAATGAAGAGTTAGTCCTTTGAGAAAATAAACAATATTGACAAATTTTTATCCAAATTCACCAAAAGAAAGAGAAAATGTACATGAATAAACTTAGCTGTGAAAAGAGAGGCCTTACAACAGACACTCAGATTATAAACACATATTTTTAAAAGCTATATTCTACCAAACTAGAAAAATCAAAAAGAAATGGATGAATTTCTAAATACATATGTCCTTTCAAAGATAAATTGAGATGAAGTAAATAATTTAAATAGACCCATAGCATCCATTAAATAGAAGTAGTAATTCAAAGTCTCTTTAAGTAAAAAACAAAACAAAACATTGCAAATGAATTCAGTAAAGGTTCTACCAAGCTTCTAAAGCTTCAAAGAAAAACTACTACAGAAGCATCTGTTTATATATAATATAATATATATTATAAATATAATATAATAAATATAATATATTACATATATGCTTATATATAATATAATAAATATAATATATTACATATATGCTTATATATAATATAATATAATAAATATAATATATTACATATATGTTTATATATAATATATATAATATGTATATACACACATATTAAAAAGAATTTAAATAGGTTTGCTTTACAATGGGGGGGCAATGCTCTTACTAGATAGTAAATAAAAGACTCAGTGCCAGGAACTGGTTACCTGTTTAGGAGCTATTGGCTGGGGGGCGGGCTGTGTAGACTTCCAAACATTGTAGGCTGTTGCCAGTGCTCTTGGTTTCCCTTCAGAATCTGATAGCAAAGCTCTACTGATGAAAACACCACATACTTGGTCACAGAACATGGGACTTTCAGGTAGGTACTCATCTGGAAGCTTCATCTCTACTGGTTAGCTTTCTGTGATCTGAAAGATGTCATGCATGCCCCTTGAGGAGAAAAGTAATAACCATCATCCTGTCAAGTAGTGCTACTTGCTAATGACCAAGCATTCAAAAATATGTGAGCGGATGGTGGCCATTCCCACTCAAACACCACATTCCACTCCCTAGCCCCCATAGGCTTGTAGCCATATCATAATCCAAAAATGCATGCAGTCTAACTTCAGCCGTCATCATCTATAGTCTAGGACAATATCAACACTGTTTAAAAGTCCAAAGTTCAAAGTCTCTTTGGGGACTCACAGAAATCTCTTAACTGTAGTCCCCTGTAAAATCAAATAAAAAAAGGAGATCACATACTTCTAACATACAGTGGCACAGGACATACACTACCAGTTCACATGGGAAGAAAGACAGGATAGTGAGGAAATACTGGATCGAAGCAAAACTGAAAACCAGCAGGGCTAACTCCATACTCTGCATCTCCATTTCTGATACCAGCACTCTCTTCGGATCTCCAGCTCCTTTCAGTTTTGTTGACTGCAACACACTTTGCTCTCTATGGCTGGTTCCACATCCAGGCTGCAGCTTTCCCAGCAGGTAGTGCACGGCTCTGGCATCTCCAACATCTTGGGGTCTCCAAAGCAGTCTAGGACCACCCTCACAGCTTCATGCAAAGGCCTCTCTGAGCCTCCATGCAGGGACATTCTAACCCCTTTCTTATATTTTTGACTCTAAAACCAGACCATGTTATGGAAGCTGCCAAGGTCTGCTGCTTTCTGTGACTGAAACATGACCCCCTCATTCAATTACACCTGCACCAGCCTTCTGTTTTTGAATTGTTTCCTTTACCTCTTAAGTTTTTCTTTAATTTCTCTTCACAAGTTGGAAACTTATCTGGGTGAGGTCTTGCTCTGAGGTTACCACTCGTCCTGGCTGGCTTTGTGAGCCAGCTTGACACAAGTTAGAGTTATGAGAGAGGAAGGAGACTCAGTTGAGGGGATTCCCCCATGAAGTCCAACTTTAAGGCATTTTCTCAATTAGTAATTGTTGGGGAAGGGCCTAACCCATTGTGGATAGTGCTATCACTGGGCTGGTGGTCCTGGATTCTATAAGAAAGCAGGCTGACCAAGTCAGGAGAAGCGAGCCAGTAAGCAGCTCCCTTCCACGGTCTCTGCGTCATCTCCTGCATCTAGGATCCTACCCTGTTTTAGTTCAGGTTCAGTTTTCTTTCTGTGATGAACAGCAATGTTGATGTGTAAGACAAATAAACCCCTCCACCCTAAACTTGCTTTTTGGTCATGGTATTTGGTGGAAGCAATAGAAATCCTTAGATACCCCATTATTCCATTTAGGACCAGGATTTTCACTCCACTTGCTATTTTTTGAGGCCATTGTGAATGGGTTCTCAGGATCTCTTCATCGCCATGCTTGTTATTGCTATATAGAAGGACTACTTACTTCTGTAAGTTAATTTTATATCATGCCACTTTGTTGACAATGTTGTTCATTTCTAGAAGTTTTATGGTGGAATTTTTTTAGGTCTCTTATGTATAACATAACACCTGCAAATGGGAATAATTTCCCCACTTGGATTCATTTCGTTTTTTTTCTTTTTTCTTTAGTGCTCCAGCTAGGCTTCAAGTACTATATTGAAAAGAAGCTTGTGCCCAACCCTGTCTTGTTCTTTCTTTTCATCCAAATGGGATTGCTCCCAGTTTTTTTCCATTTATGATGATGTTGGTTCTCAGTTTGTCAAGATTCCCTTTACTATGTTGAGATATGCTTCCTCCAGTCCTATTCTCTTCTAGCTAAAACTTTTACCATGAAGGCATTTTGGATTTTGCCAAAGGCCCTTTACTCAATCTTTTGAGATGGTCATGTAATTTTTGTCTATAAATCAATTTATATGGTATTTGGCATTTATTAACTTACACATTTGTTGAATCATCCTTGCACTTCCAGGATAAAACCAACTTGATCATGGTAAATGATCTCTTTGTCAGAGGCCTGTATTCAACTTGGAAGTATTGAATTGCGGCTTTTCATATCCATGTATATGAGGGATATTGGCCTGTAGTTTTCTCTTGCCGTTGTGTCGTTTCCTAATTTTGGTATTGGCTTCATAGAAGGAGCTTGGTGGTGTTCCTTCTGCTTCCATTTTTAAACACACACACACACATATTATATATGACTAGACTTTTTTCAGTCTCAGTATTATTCTATGAATCTGTCTGAGCTTGGGCTTTTTTATTTGGAGGGATTTTATTATTGCTTAGGTTTTCTTATTTGTTCTAATTCTGTCTAAGTTATTGATTGCTTCTTGTTTTAACTTTGGATTAATCTAGGAAATTACCCATTTCTTTTAGATTGTCTAATTTAATAGAGTATAAGCTTTAAAAACGTTCTCTTAAAACATTCTGAATTTCTTTGGTGGTGTTGTAATGTTTTACCTTTCATTTATGATTCTGTTAATTTGGGTCATATTTTTCTTTCTTTTGACTAGATGGGCTAAGGGTCTGTCAAGATTGTTTATTTTTTCAAAGAACCTTAGATTTTTATCTGATAATTGTTTTTCTTTGTTTCATCTAAATTAGTTTCTGATATGATTTTAATTATATCTACCCATTTGCTGCATTTGGTTTTGGTTTATTCTTTTTTCAAATTCTTGAGTTGCATCATTAAGTCATTTATTTGTGATTTTTTTATTTTTATTTTTAGTGTAGGTTCTTAGGGCTATAAACTTCCCTCTTAGAACTGTTTTTAATGTATCTGTGAGGTTTTGTTATGTGGTGTTGCTATTTTTATTTAATTACAAAAATTCTTATTTCTATCTTAATTTTTTCTTTGACCCATTCTTCATTAAGTAGTGTGTTGTTTAATTTCTGTGAGTTCAGGTTATTAGTAGAGATTTGTTTGCTGTGACTTTAAGCTCTATTTCATTGTGGTTAGATAGGATACACAAAGTCATTCAAGATTTTCTGGATTTAAGATATTTGTTGTTGGGACCATTTGGAGTCCTGGCCTCCAGCTGCTCTTCCCTGCTAGAGATCTTTACTTTTCTTCTGATTTGAGTTACTGAAAGCTGTGTCAAAGTTGTTTACCAGCTCTGCTTCACAAGCACATGTTGTCTTGGCCTTGAGAATCAGAGGATAAGGTTTTCACCTGTTGGCCCACCTGACCGTATTAGGTTTATAAGCCTCTGTAGTGCTATTGAATAAAGGGCTTCTTACCAGTGACTAGAGGTCTGTATCTCTGTCTCTCTGTCTATGTGTCTCTCTGTTGGTGTGTCTTTGTGTGTTTAAACCTCCAGCCCCTTGCCTGAAGCTTGCAAACTGTATGGTAGCGCATAGAGCACAGACAGGTGTTGTGCGCTGCAATTTGTGTGTGTGTGTGTGTGTGTGTGTGTGTGTGTGTGTGTGTGTGTGTGTGTGTGTATGATCTATTTTAGAAAAGCTTCCATGGGCTGCTGAGTAGAATGCATGTTCTTTGTAAATGGAATATTCTGTTAGGTCCATGTTATATGATTTAATCCAGAGTCTTCTCTTTATTTTTTGCCCAGGTAATCTCTCTCCTGGAAAAAGCTAGGTATTGAAATCTCCTGCCAGTTTCTGTTACTTCTAGTTGCTTTCTCTGATCACTCATTGTATTCATCAAGTGTTGACAGAGGTTTCTCTCCCTCCTGGTCCTGCAGCCATTCAGTCCCAAAGAAACACAGAGGCCTACATTAATTATAAACTGGTTGGCCTATTAGCTCAGGATTTCTTATTAACTAATCTTCCATCTTCCATTTACCCAAAAATCTTGTCTGTGTAAGCCCTGTGGCTCAGTACCTTTTATCAGTGAGGCAGTCTCATCTTGCTTCCTCTGTGTCTAGGTGATGATTGAGCCTTCCTCTTCCTAGAATTCTCCTGTGCTGGTCACCCTACCTGTACTTTCTGCCTGACTGCTGGCTAAGAAGCTGTTTATTAAACCAGCACAAGTGACAACTCTTTACAGGGTACAAGACCACTGTCCCACAGCAGTTAAGTACCTCTTATTAAAATGCTCAGAACCCTAAGAGTTTTAGATTTTTTTTCATATTCTGGAATATTACACTCATACATATATGCATGCATGTATATTTAGAGAGAGAAAAATACACACACACACATCTTGGGGATAGGACACAAATTCTTTTATGCTTCATATATTTCTAGTACACATAGCCTGGCTGGAATTTAAATTTATATATATTTTTAGTGTGATTATGTTTGATTATAATCTGGCATGTGAGGTCAGATAAAGAACTTTCCATTTATAGCTTCATATCTGTACTCCAAAAGTTTCTGAGTTTGGAGTATTCTGGATTTTGAATTTTAGAATTAGGTATATTCACTTTATATTTTTTTTATGCTGTGTGTGTGTGTTCTTATATAAGTGCAGGTGCTAATGAGGATGCCAGAGGTTGATATTCTCAACCAATCAGTCTACATCTTATTAATTAGTTTATTTTAATTTATTCAATTAATTCAATTTATTTAGTGAGAGACAAGGGGCTCACTGATTTGGCTAGACTTTGCTGGCCAGCAAGCCTTTCACCTGGTTCTCTAGTACTGGGATTATAAGCATAGAGTCTTTAAAAAATATTTATTTATTTTATGTATATGAGTGACCTATCTTCACACACACCAGAAGAGAAAATCAGACCCCATTGCAGATGGTCGTGAGCCACCCGTAGCTGAGCCCTCTCTCCAACCCCACAGGCACACACATTTATGTCCAGCATTTTTATGTGAGTGCTAGGGATTAGAGTCAGCTCTTTATTTTTGTCTAGCAAGCACCCGGCCAACTGAACTGTTTCCCCAGACCCTATGCTATTTTATCTTTTAAAATACAAAATGAAAGTTGTTTTCAGTTGACTATAGTTACTGACTAGGAAAAGTTCCCAAGCTGTTGCTCAGTTTTGGGGATTGCTGGAGCACTCCTCCTTGTGTGCAGTTTGAACTATCATTTTTCTGTGTAAAACCCTTCAGTAGTTCAGTCAGAGGAGAGAGTATGTGAGAAAAGGGTTTTTTTTTTTTAACATATTTGAAATGCCTTCCTTGGTCCTTATTCTTGAACAATCATATGCCAGGGTATATATGCTTTATTACCTTTTCTCTCAACAATTTGAAAATACTGTTCAGTTGCCTTGACATCAGTGAATGGGTGATTTTGCTGACGAAAAGACTGAGTTCAGTTTAATGAACATTTCTTTGTAGGTATTTTTTTCCTTTTGTCCTTCTCACAGCTTTTATATTTTTATCGACAATATTCTGCGGTGTCACTACGCAATGTCTAAGCAGAAATTTATCTTTGTTTATTCTTCTTGGCACTTGGCGCATGCTTTCTAGCTGAGGCTTGTCATCTCTCATCAATGCTTAGCTATTTTCTCTTTGAAAATTGCTTTCCCATCAGTTCCCACAGTTGAGAAATCTGACTACATGTGCACACAAGACTGTCAATCTATCCTATTTTTAACTGCTGTTTTGCTTTTATAATTGAGGCAAAATTTATTGCCAATGAGATTCATAGGCATCACGTGTGTAATTTGGTGTACACAGACACTTGTGAGACCACGAAATCCCAGTCAAGCACATGTTCAGAATCACAGACATTCCACACAGGTAACTTCTCCGATTTTTTCCATGGTAGCTCCCCAGTTCTTCAGTGCCCTATAAACAGGACTATTCTGAATCTATTTAGTCTTATCTCTTTCACTCAAAATGCTTTTGAGATAAATTTATTTTATTACATGTGCCAATAGCGAATTCCTTCTTTAAAGCTGAATAGTCTTTCATTGTAGAAAAATACATTGAACTCATTGTAGTGTAGGCAGCATGAGTCTTCAGATATGTGGACAAAGGTGTGCCTGGGTGTCACAGCCAGTGAGCTATGCCAGGCTTAGGGATTGTAGGCATAAGAATCTCAGGCCACAGTAACTTTAAGGATGCCCCGACAGGGACCATTGAGCCTGGGAGGCATTTATAAAACTAAGTCTACTTCTTCCGGGTTTCCCAGATCTTAGCTTTGTGTCAGCAGAGCCCCTGGCAAAGCCATAAAAAGCATGGGGCTTGGGAGACTGAAAAGCACAGACACAAACAAAAGCCCTGGCTTGTTTCTCAGGAATCAGGACATAAGTCTCTGCAATCAGCCCTATGTCAGTCCTGCCTCTCATTCCACTCTTCCATCCCTATTTGGTACCGCCATTCCCTCTACCCAGTTTTTAACAGCTTCCCACTTTTCTTCCAGTCATTTAGTCAGGAAGAATCTGATCCCATAATTTATGGTACTAAAAAGTGAAGGGATGTGATGACCAGAAAATGACTCTCTCTGGTTTCCAGGCTGTGATCCGTTTAGTGTTCCTGTTTCCTTAGATCCAAAAGGATGAGTTTACAGGTGTGGTTAAAGACTTTGGAAGTTGGGAGAGTCAGGGAGAGCCCAGTGCAAATGCCAGGTTCTCATGAGAAGGTCAGAGCAGAGAAGGAGAAAAGAAAGAGCCAGAGAAGTAGCAAAAGAAAGAGCCAGAAAGGAGGAAAGAGAATAGGGAAGGAAGGAAGACACTGGGAGGGGGAGGATGGGAGGCCCAAGGCGCCTTCTCTTTCTTTAAAATGGAAGAAGATTTTGAAGCAAAGATGCCAGCAGCTCCTAGAAAAGAGAAAAAAGCAAGGAATAAGATTTCCAAGAGGTTCCAGAAAGACTTCAGTTCTGTTGACCCATCTGAACTTCAGGCATCCCAGAACTACAAGAGAATAAGTTTCTATTATTTTAAGCTGACTTGTGTCAAATTGTTGAAGTGCCGATGGGAAACTAACACAGGGGCTGAAGGTTTTTTATCTTATTAGAAATACTTGAAGTCAACCAGGGGACCAAAGGAGAAGGGAATTACTTCGTCAAATACACTACTCGGCATTGGAAGGGTTTCAGCCTCACAAGCAGGTGGCTGCATTCTTCAATTCAGTAATTTTTGTAGCGGCTTTAACAAACATTATTCATTTCACCATCTTGGGGAACTACTACAGAAGTTTTTTGGTTTTTTTTTTTGTGTGTGTGTTATTCAATCATTTCAATTTTGTATAATTTCAGTTCCAGTTTCTGAGTTTTTATTAGCTGTCTTCATTTGCATTCCTTTTCCTTGAGTTTTTGGGATGGCAGGGCAAGCTCAGAAGTGTTCTTCTGGAGTTCCTCTCTCAACACTGCTGCATTGGAGCTGGTACCTTTCTAGAAGTTTCTGCTCTCAAAACTGTTGACTTAGGAAGTTGCTAGCCCTGGAGCAGGTACTAGTGTAGAGTTGTACAAATATGAGATAGAGAAGAACAAACGTGGAAATTCATGGATGTTCTCCACTCTGGAGGCTTCATGGGCATGGGGCACCTGGGGTTAGGCAGAAGTTAGGCTGGGAGAGGGAAGTACTTAAGGCTGGCCTAGTGGGGTCTTGCCCTTCTGCCCTGTAGTCCCAACCAGGTCATATGACGTTCCTTTAGCAAATTGTTCAGAGAGACAAGTTAAGGTAAGAAATAAAGGTGATTTCCGTTCCGATTTTTCACCGCAGCAATATGTCAGTCGCCCCCAGAGAGGACGAAAGTAAATGAATCAGTGCTGGAGAGTGAAGGATACCATCCGTGCAGAATGGCGAAAGGACTCCCAAACAGCATCTTCATTGATTTTCTTTGTAATTGACACAGCATCTCGGTTTGCCTTCAGGCTTCAGCAAGAGAGAATGGGCAGCCATGTACACAGAGCTTCCCGGTGTCGGAATTTAATAAAAAAAAAAAATCTTCCATTGTTCCTCTTCCTCTCCCTCTTCTTTCTGCTTTCTTGGTGTCCCCTCCTTCCCTCTTTTTCTCTACTCAGTGCCTTCCACCCCCACTTCAAAACAGAAGCACGCACGGTAAATATTACAGTGTGTGGAACCTGGCTGTCACATCGATGACTTTGGGAAAAGAAAAAAAAAATAGCACATTTCACCTTTCAAGTTGGCTTGAATATCATTTAGACAAAAGCTCAGTATTTTTCTGAAAAAAAAAAAAAACAACAAAGCACAAACAAAGCAGACTCGAGGTGGCCATGTCCTAGAATACATCACAAGAGCGTGATGCCAAGAACTCCTGTCCTCCCCTCAGGGGCTCCCGAGAATCCCCTGCGCAGGAGATGGGAGCATGGGTTTCACCTCCTTATCTGCAGGTCAGCTTCCCCTGACCTCAGAGGCAGATCCTGGCCCTGGCATGTTGCTGGGTATGGATTTCACAGTCCGGAAAAGCTGAGGTTGACCTTGTAATTTTCAAGAGTCCCTTGACAAGAGACCCTCTGTAGGTAGCCGTAGGGTTGCTATGGCCTGAGGCTGCCTTCGAGAGGTCTGGGCACAAAAAAAGTGATGCTGTGCATTAGAGAAAAGCCTTATCAGTGCTTATCAGCGACTGCTGGACCAAACCTAAGAAGGCTGGATTTGATTCTGGAGAACAGATCTTCTGATAATCTCTCCTTGTGGCACACTTGTGTGTGTTCCAAGGAATGGGTAAACAGTCAGAAATCACCAGAAACATGTACCAGAAAGACACCATGTGCCAAAAGCTGATCTCGGCCCAAGAGAGGCTCACAATGTAGTAAGATGCTTTCATCCTTCTCCATCTAGTTCTGCCGTCTTTACTTTGCTCTTGCTTGTTTGCTTTAAAGATACCTTTAACTTACCTTGGGAACCATATTTCCTCCTTCAACAGATACCTGTAGAGTTCTGTATGTGCCCATCACTGTGCTTTGTGTGGTGGATGTAAGGGTGGGCATCCAATCAGATGGAATGGCATCATAATTGAAGGAGACTAACTTTGACCCAAGAGTGGTTTGTTGTTGCTGTTTGTTTAGGTTAAATGACCAGTTTGGGAGGTGCTGTGCAGAAGACAGGGTAAGATGAACAAATAAGAAAATGGGTCCATTTAGTTAAGGAGGCCAGGAAATAATTTCCCGAGAGAACAGTGCCTGGATACTGGAATCTGCACTCTACAGAACGAGCAGGAATTCACAAAAACAAATCAAGTTAATCCGGAAAATAAGGTGAGAGAGTAACTAAGATGAAGCAGGGTCCCTGTGGCATGAACCCCATGCTGAGCTGGGGATACTGGGTCAGTTTCTGCATATTCTTAACCCTTCTCTTCTCAGGCTATGGGAGACCTGTCCCTCCACAGTGGTCAACCTCCTTGTTCTGTGAGGTTGCCTCCAACAAGGCTTCTGAGAGGTGTTTTCTTCTCCTGTCCCATCGGGAGGAGGGTTGAGCAACCATTGGAAGGAAGACAGCAATGGCTCTGAAATACTCTGATGCCCTTCTCTCAAGGACCTGTGTTTTAGGAATGATGTCTGAGTCCTTCCCAGTTGCAAGCCCTTTCTTAACTTTAGGACTATTGATACTTCAGGTGAAAAAGTTATCTGTGGTGGAAGACTGTCTTGTGTTTTGCAGAATATTTAGCAGTGTTTATTTCTTTTACATGTCCCTTGTAACAATCCAAAGTATCTCCAGGGATGGAGGGATGGCTCAGTGGATAAAACACTCGCTGCCCAAGCTTGAGGACTAGAATTCAGATACCCAGGACCTATCTAAAAATGAGATGTGGTAGCATGTTTCTGTAAGACCAGTACCCAGCTCTCTGGAGAGATGGGAAACAGGATAATCCTCAGAAGTTTATGGACCAGCTAGTCTGTCTTATAGGGGGTGACTATCAAGAGCATGTCCTCAAACAAGGTGAATGGTAAAAACTGACACACAAGGCTATCCTCTGATTTCCTATAAATATACAAGAGCTTACATATACATACCTACATTACAAACATACAGGCGTGCACTTACACACGTGTTAAAAAGTAGTTCCACGTGTTGCCAAATGTTTGTGCAAAGCACAATAACTAATTGAGAATTTCTACCATAAGCAATTCCATTTGACCTTTGTAATACCTATGTAGGCAGAACGACTCTTAAGACTATTACTGTGCTAAAGCCCCAAAAGCAACTTGGAGAGGAAATGGTTCATCTCATCCCACATGCTCTGGTCAGGGTCCATCCATACTAAAGGGAACTCAGGGCAAGAATTCAAGGCTGGAAGCAGAAACTTAATCAGGGGAATGGAAAAATGATTCTTCCTGTATTATTTCTCATGGCTTGCTCAGTTGGCTTTCTTACAGCACCCAGGACCACCAGCCCAGAGACGGCACTGCCCACTGTAGACTGGGCCTTTACACATCAATCGTCAGTTGGGAAAAAGCATCACAGGCTTGTGCACAGGCTAGTCTAGTGGGGGACTTTTTCTCAATTGAAGTTTCCTTTTGCAAAATGACTGTAGCCTGTGTCAAGTTGACACGAAACAAGCCAGCAAAGTGACCCCTGGTCAACTTGACACTCAAACACATCACTGTTTGTTCAGCTGTAACCTTCCCTTTCCCCTTGCCCCCAATATGTCCTATTAATATCAATATCACAATATAACACATACTCAAAACTTTAAGTGTTACACACACAGTCTTTAAAAACTCAGACTTTTAAAGTTCAGTTTCTTTTAAAGTCTTTCTAAAACTGCAAAGCCTCTCTGAAACCTCCATATTCCTTAACTGTGAACTCCTGTAAAGCAAAAATAAGTTGCATACTTTCTTACTCAAAGAGGGAAGAACCAGAGCATAATTACAGTAAAAACAAAAAGCAAAATAAAAATTCAACAGTATTACCAAATTCAGTGTTGGATGGCTGGGACACACAATCCTCCCATCTAGCAAGACCAGTATAGTTAGTTCTGCTTCTCCAGTTCGCCCTCTGCAACACACACACAGATGGTATCCTGGGCTCAGGATGTCTCCATTGTCACATCCGCTGCTGTCCTTGGTGCTTCTCCCATGGTACTGGCAACTCTGAAATTCTGGTTCTCCTGCTGCAATTGTGTTGTGCTTTGACCAATTGTCATTCCAGGACTCTCTTCACAGACTCTGTCCCTGCCGCGTGGTGCCAAGCTTGAACTTCTCTCCCATGACCCTTCTACAGCAACTGAGGCTGAACTTTCACAGTGCTGAAGCCTCTCTACAGGGACTCCAATCCTCTACATAGTGCCAAGCCTTGGCAGCTCTCCATGACCCCTTGATGCCTTCAAAACCAAACCACCTGGTTGACTCTTACACTGTTAACTTGGCTGTTGGCATGAGATGGTGCCTCACCCAACTCTGGACTACAGTTTTTGTATGATGTTGCAGAGGAAACACTTCCTAAAAAGTTTTGCCTTCTTGGTTGCAACTGATTCTTCAGGCACAGATGACCAGGACCCATTGTTCCAGTAAAGTAGAGTGGGTGGTTCTTAGGTAAAAATATCCATGGTCCTGATAGAGCCTTTAGAGAACTTTCGAAAGTTCCCTTTGAAACTTCACAAGCCAAGTATCCAGCATCTACATTGCCCTCAGAGTGTTTATCTTTCAAACGCCCACAGATCCGCCTATTGAGCTCTTAGCACCCAATGGCCTTTTTCAACCCAAAGTCCTAAACACCTCCATAGTCCTCTCCAAAACATGTAGCCAGATCTGTCACAGCAAGCTCCTCCCACTTGCTATCAATTTCTGTCTTAATTGCAGTTTCTATTGCTGTGATAAGACTCCGTGGCAAAAGTAACTTGGGGAGGAAAGTACTTATTGCATCTCGTGTGCTCCAATCACTGTCCACTGTCAAGGGAAGTCATGGCAGGAATTCGAGGTGGCAATCAGGAGGCAGACACTGAAGCAGAGACCACTGAAGAATGCCGCTTGCTGGCTAGCTCGTCATGGCTTGCTCAGTCTGCTTTCTTATAACACCCAGGACCACCAGTCAATAGGTGGCACCATCTAAAGTGAGCTCTTTCACATAGATAACTAATCAAGAAAATGTACCATAGGTTTGCCCACATGCCAATCTACTGTTTCCTTTTTTTTTTTTTCAAATTGGGGTTCTCTTTTGTAAAACAACGCTAGTTGGGTCAAGTTGACATAAAACTAGACAACATAGGCCCCCTTCCAATTTATCATACTGTTTTCTCCTTAATGGATATCAATAATGACCTTGTGACTCTCTAGCAAACAGCTGGGAGAAAATATTTTGACACATGAAAATGCCTGCCAAGATGGACCCTGAGTCGACTTCCACATGAGATTGGTGCCAAAGAGCACACCAGGCATTAGTAGTGAAAATGCTTTTGTGTGTAGTAATGGCTTAAAAAAGTCAAATGTCAATCTGTAGGATTTTAGACTCTATAAAGAGAAGTGGCATTTATTGTTGACTCATTTTATCCTTCTCAGTTATGTGATACCATGGAGGTGAGACTCAGGGTTTACATTTTAGGGACCAGTAAAATAAGAGTCCTAGTGTTAGAAAGGGGCTACCCTGAGGGAGAATCTCAAGTTCATCAGAAGACAAGTTGATGTCTCTTGAATGACACTTTGTTGATCCCTCATGGGTGCTGGGCAGGATGGATGGCCTTGAAGGGCCCCTCAAATGCTTCCATGTAATGATCTGAAATATGGACTCATTATCAGGGAAAGAAACAGCAGCAAACACGATCCCAGTGTTAGCAGTCTGTTACGCTATTTTCCTAGAATACCAAAGGTCACCTTTGTGGGTGTGTGGAATACTGATGCTCATTTCTGCTTGGCATGCTGAAAAAAAAATCAAACTCCAAATAAAGCAATAAAACAATCCTTATAGAGGACTTTTAACAAGGAAAAATTGGTTTAGACTACTTGCTTATTCCTTTCTGGCTGACTGCTTTGAACTTGGGAGGGTGGTGGGAATTAGAAAGGAAAAGATTTAGTGTCGCTCAAGAGGCTCAGCCAGGGCCAATACTGGCAAGCCCTTTGTGTGGGGGAAGGATTTTTTCTTTTTTAACTTCCCGTGTCTTCTTTACTTTGTCTTCTTTCTTGAATATTTCTCCCTCCCAGGAAGCTTCCTGTGCCCTGAATCAGAGGATTGCCACCCTAGCAGTACCTTAGCATTGCCCGCGGGGAGATGGTTTGTTAACCAATACCAAAAGGCTAGCCCTGAAAACATACATACGAGTAATGTTATACAGACTGAGAAGTTTGTATTTATGTATTTAGAATTACGTGTGTGTGTGTGTGTGTGTGTGTGTGTGTGTAAAAAGCTATCATAGATGTGAAAGAAAGAAAGGAGGGGTATATGGGAGAGAAGAAAGTGGGAAATGATGCAATTGTTTTATAATTCCAAAAAATAAAAGATATAATAAAATGGAAAAAAATTACAGATATCCAGTTGTAGATATTCCAGAAGCTTGGTGCTGAAGTGGGAGATTCCAGCATCTCACCTGGTCTGAGAATCATTGTCCAGGTCATTGATGCCTCAGTCTGGGTTGCCTATCCTGCCTCCCATTCTTGAGGAGAGTTGATAGAGGGTCAGTAGTGAACTTGGGATGTTGGACGAGATGGTACAGTTAGAGGTCAGGATAGTCTATAATAATAATTCTCATTCCTGCCCCAACCAGAGTCACCTCACAGCATACTAAGATGGGGCTCTTATACCCATGGACCCAGCCTTGACCCAAACAACAGGTTATGATCCAGGATACCAAGCCTATCAGTCTAGCAGAGCAGATTTAGCTAGAGGGGCTAGAACTCACAGTCGTTCCTGGAGCACAGTCCTTGCCAAACTTTTCCTGTAATAACTCAGCCTTCGTGCTAGGTTAGTGGGTTTTCCTCTGTTTTTAGGTTGCTGAAGCCATGATTCCCCTGCCTCAGAGCCCTCATTCCAACGATGACCACTCCAGGTCCCTAGCAGAACAGCCTCGGGAAACTCTGGGAACGTGTAGATGCCCCTGCCCACGGCAGCCATTCCTTACTACAGAATTAGCCTTCTCCTAGTATTGAACTCTGGCCAGACACCCCGAGGAAGAGTTTGGGTCCTCTTCTCTGTCTAATTTTCACCCATCCGCTCCTCCTCATTAGTGCTCAGCTTCAGTACTTGGGCATTTGAATGAGTTTTCCTTTTTCCTGGGTGCTGCAATCTATTGCTTCTCCCCTTTCTTCTGTTACCAGCTATCTTCAAAGAGACACCCAGACTGTCTGTTCCCGCTTTCTCAACTCTGGATCTCTCCTCTCTTCCAGTAACTTCTGTCCCAGCCACACTCTTAAAATAGCTGCAAATGAACACAGGGTTCCCCCTTTACCACTCAGCAATTACCGCCTTGAGGCACCAGCCACATCTGCACAGTGACGAAGCCAAAAACCATGACTGGGGCAAGCAAGGCTTATGATGGTTGCATATTTAAGGCTTATGAATGGTGGAAGTGGGCACCATGTGTTCGAAAGGCTATATGTAATTGGTGGAATTATAGTGGGAGTATAAGCAAGTCACATGCCCTTTCTTGCTCTGTCAACAGGGCATATCTCCTGGGCAGATGTGAGAAAGTCGCCAAGCCATTTGAGAGACGAACCAGGGACAGACTGCAGAAGGCTAAGATCTATTGCAGCACCTGGAGCTGTAAGCCTCTTGCTAGTTTGCAAGCCCAGTTAGCCAGCCACCCTTTGATACAAGAGCTCAGTCAGGACCAAGGGAGCTGCTCCTTGCCTGTATGTGATTTCCATATAAATAGAGCAGAAGGAGCTTCAGTCTGCCCCTTGGGACAAAAAAAAGAAGAAAGAAAGACAGAAAGGAAGGAAGGAAGGAAGGAAGGAAGGAAGGAAGGAAGGAAGGAAGGAAGGGTGAGCTAAGGACGATTTCTCTATCATTTCTAGAACTTTGGAAGTTGCAAGCATCTGTGTGATGTGTGACTGCCACAGTTGCCCTTTTGTTTCAGCCTTTGTGGGGATGCAGGCAGCTGATGGATACCCAAACAAAATAGGAGCAAAGGCAGTTCCTGGCATAAGTGGCCATCAATGCTCCCATTCAGGAATATGTACATGGTGATTCTGATTCAAACTCCAGAAGGGACCAGTAAATGCTGTGTAATACTCCTAGGTCCCTCTGGAAGTCAGTCAGGATCATCCTTTATTCCAACTTAGAGCATAGTGGGTGAACAGGAAACTTGAAAAGAATGAAGAAACTGTTCAGAACCTCAGAACTGTGCCATTATCAGGGAAAGTATGTGCTTCCGTGTGGTGCTCGTGTGCAAGGGATGGAGTGCTGGGATGCAGCTGAGAATGTAGACTGTGAACCCGGTGGTGGGTGGTGGGGGCGGGGTGGTTACAGACCCGAAGGTGTTTTCTTTAAAAGCCAGTTTAGCCAGAGCCTGTTTGTGTGCTGGGATGTGAACCCTATGAATGTATCATCAGCAGGGCCTTAGATGGACCTCCTGTGATTTGCTTTGGGCAGAAATAGGCTCCTTCTTCCCAAATTCCCTGGGGGCAGAGAGACCACAGGACCGCCTGCCACTCTGATGGTCACCCTTTGACTACAATTGATGCCACAGATATTTTGATTTTTAAAGGGATAGCACCAGCTTGCTCTCAAGGCAGAATGGCTAAAGCGCTAGTCCCTGGTCCCATCTGACTATCCGCACAGCTGAAACGGTAGCTAGTCCGAATTCAAGTGTACAGTGAGTGTACAACACAGACCACCAGATGTTAAAGGTTTGGTGGAACAAAAGAAAACAAAGAACCATGCTTTTAATTTTGTATTGATTATGCGCTGACACGACAATGTTGGGATATACTGAGTAAAACTAAAATTATACATATGGATCATATTATATTTCTAATGTGTAGTCTTATTCTAAAAGACACCTTATCCTGAGATATAATCTCAGAAAGCCTGTTAAATTTAGATGTGGAAGGGCCTATAAACATGGTTCCATAGGACAATGGAATTTGGCAGGAAGGAAAATGCAGACATGTGACATCACACGATACATAGGGTCAGACAGTAGTCCCGCTGCCCATAAACCCACCTAACTTCCCTGTATGTGATTTAATTATTTGAGGGCTCTGGTGACAATTTCCCCGTTACCTCAATATTCCGGCAAAGCAAATACTATAATGAGAACTAACACTGGCTGACAACTTGCTATGTACCAGGGGCTATGCTAACTGCTTTACATACAATTTATAATGTAAATGTATGTATGTAGGCACCTAACTATCCTCAGATGGCATGTAAGGCAAATCGTATGGAAGTCACTGGCCATGGAAGGTGAGGGTCAGGGAATAGGCACAGGTGTTGCCTCAGCTCCTTGCTTGAGAAGTAAGTAACAGCTGAGCCCACATCCTGGTGAGGGATGGCAGGAGAATCAATGTACTGGGCATCTTTATAGCGGATACCTGCCAGAATGCCTCATGTGTAATGTGCTCATTAAACACTGCTTTATTGCCTGGTCCTTCTCCTTTCCCCTTGCTTCAGTCTTGGCCCCTTTCTCATTTCCATCACTGCTTCCCAGAAACACTCTGCCATTTATTGCTACGTGCTGGACAAGCAATGATCATTAGCCTCAGATGGACTTTGGTGTGGAGCCAAATGCCACTCACTGACTGAGTAACTTACGAAGGGAGGTGATAATGCCCACTCCTAGGCTTGTAATGGGGTTTAATGCCATGTGGGATGCAGGGGCTCTCCAGGGAGAAAGTGAGTAATAAATGATAAGTCAGTGCTGCTGTTGCTTCTTTTGATGTAGTTTTTCTTTTTTTGTCCTCTATTGTTTGTTTGCTTTTACGATATATTTTATCTTATTCTTTATTACACTGTCTTATTCTAGAGCTTAGGATGGCTTAGTTCTTGGAATCTTTTCATATCAACCCATGAAGTACTGGAATTGTAGGTATGTGCCCTACACCTGGCTCTGGTTTTCTGACTTCTAAATCTCAGTTTCAAAACGGATGTCTAGAGGCTAAGAATTGAACTAGCGCAATCTCTCCTCTAAGAGTTTTCCCCCACCCCTACCTCAGGCTAATTCGTGCCTTATAACTCTGTAATTTCCTTAGGCGCCAAAAAGAGAAAAATCTAGAAAAAAAAACCCCTTAGAGACAGTTTATAAAAAGTATAAGGGCACCATGTGGGGAGCAACAGAAGGGACTAGAAAAATGCAAATGATTTGAAGAGGGAAAAGGAAAAAACAGAGGGAAAGGAAATGAACACAGAAGAAGGACGTTAGAACAGCACCGAGGATGTCTGGAAAAGTAATAAAGAGCATATTATTATCTATCTATATAAAAATCACATATAATGCAATAAGTCTATGTATTCATAAACATACATCAATTAAATAAAACTCCTCCTATCTGGGCTGACATTGGTCCTCCCAAGAGCCAAAGACTGTCAAATGAAAATCCCAACACCAGGCATGAGAAGACCACTTTCGAGTTGTTGCTTAGGGTTGTCCAAGTGATTTCCCAAACATAGGTCCTATCGGTGCTGTCCTTGGTTACTTCTCAGAGAAGGAAGTTAAGACCCCATTGTTTAAGATACCATGCACTTTGGGTACAAGGCCCAGAAGCCCCTTTCTTGGAACTAGTAAACACTGATTTTCATGATATCAGAAGGTGCCATACAAGCTTCCAAAGAAGGGAGGCAAACACCAATCCTACCTAAATATGAAACCAATGAATCACAACAATAACCAGCAGTAGTGGCATGCATACCTTCTCAGTGACCTACAGCACTCTAATTGGTCTTTGGGTCTGTTCAATAAGAGGGAAACCATGTCCAGTACTGGACACCTAGTCTACTAGTTGATAGTGAAATCATAGATCTTGGAGGAGAACCTACAACCTCTACTTCACTAAACCAGCTTAATTACTAACAATATGCTAAATATTTCGGTTGACACCAATGGACATGCTAACATGGAAGTGGGGAAGCTTGTGGTGTCTCAACCCTAGACAAAGAATTACGAGTAACTGGGGAATGCTGAAAGTGGGGGATATGCACTTCCCCAGAAAAGAGCCCTTCCCAATCGGTTATCTAATACCGAGTAGTCAGTTCTGAGACTGTATACATATGTCTGAGACCACACACACACACTCTCACGTGTGTGTCTAAGTGAGAAGGTTCTATTTATGTATTTAAAAATAATCTATCTATATGTAACACTAAAGAAAGAGGACCCAAGTTTAATATAGAGCAAGGATGGTGCATGAGAGAAGTCCGAGAGAGGAAAGAGAAGGAAGAATGATATAATTGTATTATGATTTCAAAACCTAAAAACATTATTATGAAAAGTCAAATTTTTAAAAGATGTTAAGACGCAACACCATCTTTAAAACGAGACCCATGATTTCTTTAAGTAGCATCCCTTACTAACTGATTGTTTTGCTTACAGTGAGGCTTTTCTGCAACCTATGTTGGCAAGAAGAAAAAACTTTCTCACTGTTTATCAATTGTTAGTAAAAATCTTAATTTTTTACAAGTGAAGCTTCTGGCCTCTACTATAGTCATCTGTTCTATATCATAAAAGCCAGGGACTGCTTGAACTGCTTCTTTACTCAGAATTTTTGTATGTTAGTTATAGATAAATGTAACATGATGGAGACTTACTTGTTTGTGTTTCTGTCCTGCCCGGCCCCCCAGCTGTTTAGTCCCAGAGAAAAATCACACTGAGATCTCTATAAGTTATAAAGCTGATTGGCCCATTAGGTCTAGCCTCTTACTGGCTAACTCTCACATCTTGATTAATCCTTTTTTCTGATCTATTTTAGCCATGTGGCTCAGTACCTTTTTCAGTGGGGCAGATCACATCCTGCCGCTTCCGTGATCTGGGCAGGAGTGGGAGAAATCAACTTCCTCCTCCCCAGAATTCTCCTGCTCTCTTTGCATCGGTTCCACTTCCTGACTGATTTCCCTGCCTACACCTCCTGCCTGGCCAATCAGCGTTTATTTAAAACATGATTGACAGAATACAGACAATTCTCCTGCACCACTTCCCCCCTCTTTTTTTTTTTTTTTAAAAAAGGAAAATATCCATAGTCCATTTTTTGGGAATGTGGGCATAGTATTCCAGGCTACTTCCTGCTGGTTGGGGGCGCTGATAATCTTATGGGGACCTAAAGAAAATTTAGAGTTATGATCAAGTCCTGACTGAAGTATCCTGTGAGTCTTGATCATCTCAGGCAGCAGTCTTGAACCTGTTCTGGATGAAGAACTCAGACATCTGGGCCATCTGTTCCTACTGGAGATTGCTCAGGTGGTCTCCCTTGGTCAAAGATGATTTTTCTTAACTCTGAATAAATCCAGAGCCTCTCATTTTCTGTGGAAACAAAAGCAAAATCTCTTCTCCAAAGTAACATACCTTTTGACTTCAATTTTGAAGCCAAGGTATTTTCAAAATGCCTATCTTGGATTAATTTTGCAGCATTTATAAGCAAATACCTTTTAGCAGATGTTTCTCCTTCCTCCGCAGTCAAACAATTTAAAGAGAGCATAATAGCAAACAGTATCAAGATTCTCCGTGTATTTTCCATCTTTCTGTGGCTTTATTTTAACCTCTATTTCTTTGATTTTTACTTTTAACTTTTGGCTTTTTGAGACAGGTTCTCTGTATATTTTTGTCGTGGAATTCCCTCTGTAAACCAGGCTATCCTTAAACTCCCAGAGATCCGTCTGTCTCTGCCTCCCCAGTGCTGGGATTAAAGGTGTATTCCACCACACCCAACTACTCTCTTTCTTTCTTTTTTATTTTAAGGCTTTATACCTTTTTTCTTTCAAGCCTGCATATATTTTTAACACATTATAAACCATTTAGAGGTTTTCTTACTCTTTGAATCTCTCTTTACTGTATCTCTCTCTCTCTCTCTCTTTTTTGACCATGTGGGTCTTTAATTTGCTAAGGAATATGGAGAAAACAACACTCAAAAGCTCCTATGGCCTTTCAAGGTCCTTGCCAGGAAGCAAGCTGCAACATTGTTTCCAGACAATTCTCCTACACCAGATAAATGTTTATTTAATTATACATTCTTACAGTGGAATATATTCTCATGCTAGAAAAAAAAAGATTTTTCTCAAGCAATTTCTCTAAATATTTGGAGGCCATTTTTGTCTTTGAAGTTCCTACATGTCCCTGAAAGCCCAAAAGTACTTGGAGAGCTACTCTACCTCTACCTATAGCAAACAAAAGCCAAAGGTCCATGAGTATCACAGTTCTCCAATGGGAGCTTCCTGACATCTCTGTTGTTTGTTTAGCCATTACCATAGCTCCGGGAAAACCCAACAAGTGGAACCAGAGAGCAGTATGCCCTGATACCACCTAGCCTGCTGCTGGCAGACGTGGGTTTCTGTCCCAGCACAGACGTATAAGGTGAGGTGGCTGCAGGCCACCTTTCTCCTCTCTGGGTATCAGTATCCATGTCTAAGAGGGAGCTGAGTTAAGTGTCAGCTCTGAAGACCTTTGCTGGAAAGTCTGAGAGGCATAGACAGTGCTATATTCCTTCTAGCTGCATCTTCAGTGTCTAACAGGTACTAGGTACTCGATGAGGATGGGTACTTACAAGTCAATGGGCATCCTCAGCTTTGGTTATGGCCCCTGTGTGACAGCTGCTGCTGTGCCTAAACCACCTCTTGAGAGAGATGAGGAAGAAGAGGAATAGCAGGTGGACAGAACTGTACTGAGGAAGTGAAGATGTTCTGGACACTTTTTTCATCTATTTCATTCCTAGACCTTGTATACACTCAGCCTGAACTTATTTATAGCACAAGATATTAAGAAGATAGATCACTTAATTCAGGTTCCTTAGTATACGGGAAAAGCAGTAATAGAATATGCATACTTAGTGTCTCTCCTTGCTTAATAAATTAAGACTACTTTATTTAAACTCCCGAGAAGGACCTAAGCCAATGCTTAGCTAGTCATACTAGTTAAGAGATTGTCATTGGCTGAAAATACTTTTTTGGTATAAGTCTGCCAAGTGTTTGTCTTATCCAGGAAGGAAAGAGACATTGAAGCAATCTGGCAGACCTCGTTAATAAAACTCCACTTACTCAAGTCCTTTAAGAAAACCAATGTCTGTAGTCCATTCCTGTGGCCATTAGTAGTTAGTGAGCACACGGAATCTTCTGCCTTGCAGAAGAAATGATATCCATTTGAGCATTTGGTTCAGGGAGGTACTCAGGATATGTGGTACTTGGAAACCAGCAAACAGTAACCAATGACCTATGGTTGAAAGCTATCGTATTGTAAGCACAAGGCAAGGATGCTCTCTGAAGTGAGTTCTCTCTTGTATAGTCAGGGTGAAAAGAGGGTTGCAAGTGGGGTGCTACCATGAGTGTTTCTAAACAGACAGGTATCATGGTACTATTGAGAGCAGGCGAAACAATACCTCGACCCAATGAAGAGTCACAGTTCTGATCTGATTGTTCTGTGGATTCCTTCTTGGCTCTGTACCCTTATGTCTCTCAATTCCTGTTATGTAAAGCTGAGCAGTGAGATATAGAGAGTATCATAAATCACACAGATTAGTATCATCCTAATGGGCTGACTTTCACAAGAGTGTGATGTGTGTGCGTGTGTGTGTGTGTGTGTGTGTGTGTGTGTGTGTGTGTGTAGAGTTTATGGATTAGGCTAAACTAGAAGGTCAGGGAACCTTATAGATCCATCTATTTCTGCCTCTCAAGTGCTGAGATTACATGCACACACTGCCACAGCCAGCATCTTTTGACAGGTTCTGGGAATCACGTAGATTTCACACTTGAGCTATCTCCTTCCTAATTTACTTTTAATGTACATGGTCTTTGTCACATTTGATCTTGTTTTCTAAAGGCTGTTCTGGGTGGCATGGGGTACAAGAAGGATGACCTGTCTGTCCAGTTCTCTACAGCTTCTGATATGTGAGGACAGAGGTGGCCACCCCAGCTCTAGGGTGCCAGTTTCTCCCAGCTGTAAGTGCCCAGCATGCCTGGTGGACAGTGCCATTTTACTGAAAGTAGTTCAAAGGGTTGTT
The DNA here is from genome assembly GCF_982192425.1 of Myodes glareolus. Classification (NCBI taxonomy): domain Eukaryota; kingdom Metazoa; phylum Chordata; class Mammalia; order Rodentia; family Cricetidae; genus Myodes; species Myodes glareolus. The sequence goes on from NC_142038.1 coordinate 24,099,788, forward strand.
CAAGAGACTCTGCTCTGGGAAGGCAGGGGTTACTGCAGAAGTTTTTCAGGTCAGTTTCTTTGGTTTTGATGAAATCCAAATCCATGTCTTGAGCATCGCATGATTGCTTCAGGAGGTGGGTATCTAAAGCTGTGAGGTTTTCCATCATCTGGAATTCTGTAACTAGATTTTCAGAAAATATTTGAATCTGCTAGAAAAAAGGCAAGGTGGATCTGCAGGCTGGCTCCCTCACTAATAACCTGTATGGAGGCACTGATCCAGGCTTACCACATGCTTTCTCATCTTTACATGAGAAGGATAGTCCTGGCCATGCCGTATTCCATCTAGAATGCCCATGAATTTGTGGCTCTCAATCCATCTAGTTGGCAGTGCTGTCTGTTCTACTATCAAATATCAAGAGAATATTTGATTTTGTTCTCATAATACAATAGCTTATTTAAGCTTTTCAGGCAGCTTGTCAAGCATGTGATGTTGACATCCTTTTTTTTTTTTTCCAGATGAGGTACAAAGAGGTGAAGTGATGGGCCCGAGACTATACAGCCAGTGAGAGAAGAAGCTGAGGTTTAGGACCAGGCAAACTTGCATGAGAATCTGGACTCTTGATCACTGTACCACTCTTCATGCATGTATGTGGTAGGTAGGCTGGGTGCTGAAGAGTTTTTCATCAAACAAATAGCTATTCCCAAGTCATTGTGAGCACAGGGCCCTCAGGAAGCAGGGGATTGTGGCGTCTAAAAGTAGAGTCTTGTCAGGCATAGCTGGGTCCGTCTTCCCTTCCATTTTCAGTCAGTGTGTCCTTGGATAGGTGCCCAAACTCTTTAAGCATCAGTTTTCTCAGGCATGTAATGGGGATGGGGAAGATTAAAAAGACAAAGTAAGACATGTCTTTAAATAGTGGTTAGCATATTGACATATTGTACAAATATCAAATTTTATTGTATATAGGAAATGAGGGTTGAGATTGGTATCTATTGGCATGCCGTGTGAAAGTCATTAATATAGTAATATGTAATAATGAGGTATACTATACACACAACACACACACACACACACACACACACACACACACACACACACACACGACCAATAAGAAGATTGGAGCACTAATTTCCTGACACACAGTTTAGGGAGTATTTGTGTAATTGTGTCTTTTATTTCCCTCTTCTTCTCAATTCATGCATACTTTTGAATTATAAAGTTGCCATGACCTTGTTAAATAATATGTTAGCTTTCTATAGGGAAAGAATACATACTCATAAGATACTGCATCTGGGAAGGGGCTTAGGGGTTGTGGTGTCAGAGCCTGGTGGCTCTGGTGACTTGCTAAGGGCTACCCTCCCTGTGTTACCAGCGTAAACAAAGTAGGACTAAGGGTTAGCACCGTGGCAGTGTGTGCTAGGCCCTGGTTCTATCCTCTGTACTGAAAGACAGACACACAAAACAAAAGATGAAGCTCTGGCTAGAGAAACCTGTAAGAAAGCACCCACCCCATTAGTGCTCTTGATTTGGGGTACAGCGGGACTTAGAGTTAATATCCACAGGCAGCTCTCACGACCTTGGGGTAGGAGGATCCACACATTCCTGGAACTCTTTCTGTGGAATCTTAGAAGGCAGCTGAGGGCTCACCCAGAGCCTCAGTCACAACTGACTCCTCTCGCTCTTTTCTTGACTGGTATCAGCCACACGAACATTATCTAACATCTGAGTTACGTTAGGAAGGGGGTCACACACTCTAGGACCTTCTTGACCAAGCCTACAGTACAGATGGGTGTGGGGCCCTGCAGGAGACAGAGTGAATGACTGTCAGTGGGGGGATCCCAGGGCCCAAAGCAGACCCTGGGTAGAGCTTTCTAGGACGGTGTGGAGAGGACTTAGAAGCTTGGTTGAGGTCTTGGTCTCATCCTTGGTGTTCATGTCTCTTTCTTTCTTCCCATCCTGGATCTTGTTCATCCATATTAGTCGCTGGACGTGTCAGCATCATTGTTTCCCTGCAAACTTGGCATCCTGCTCTGCATAGGTCTTTGTTTATTGTGGCTGCCCTTCCAGCATCTTTCATAGATACCTTAAGAGAATTGTTACTGGGAAGAGGCTGACCTACTGGGTACCACCAGGTCCGTTATTTACCTAGCTGGGGCCATATGTTTACTTTAGTCCATGGATATCTGTGAAAAGTGATGCAAGTTGCCGGCATGCCTGGACCACATAAGCATCCTTCTGAGACTCTAGGCCATCTTCCCTCTATTTGCTGGCATTATGTTGAGGCCCGAGGTGGCCTTGAAGAGTATGTATTAAAGACAGTAGGAGCCATGGCAGTTAGGACCCTGAACAATTGCATGGAGAGGGGAACCCAGCCTCTACCCTCACTGCTGTGTCAGAATACATTATGATTCAAAGGGACTGCCGTGTGACTCTGTAGCAGTTAGTATCCTCCTTAATACACATCTATTTCTTCAACAGACAGTTTCCTGTCCTCAATTCCAGCTTATGTCTGACTCTTTTCTGAAACCCTCCTGGCCTCGCTGCCCTCAGGTTCTCTGCATTTCCTTAGCTCATATGGCTCCATTCACACAGCTCCTGCTTTGCTACCCCCGGGCTTGTGGTGCTAATTGAGGAGGACGGAGTGTTCATGGCGCATCTCCCCAAATGCCTAGCACGAAGCCCAGCAAACAGTCAGCACACAGTCAATACTTAGTGATCGATCTGAGAGGCTGGACCGATCCATATCAAACTCCAAGCATCATCTGGGAGCTTTCTGATTAAACGAATGAGTCTGGCAACCCTTCACAAACACTACTCCTCTGCCTTTGCTGAGGGGGAGCCCCAGGTCCTAACCTCCTGGCTGCAGAGTCCTGCTTGCTGGTTAACTGTTGTCTGGGTTCCCAGGGTTCAAGGGGCTCTGGGCCACTCTCCAATGACTCAGGCATCAAATGACAAGCTGCCTAAAGATGAGTCTGTGTTCTTCCTATACCTATGCTTTAAAAAAAATTGATGAAAATGAAAAGCCCCTCAAATAAAGTACAGACTCTCCCTCTTTTATTACCCAGGAAAGATGGACCAGAAGAGTGGAATAGATGTGTCTTCCAATAACGGTGCCTGTATTTTTAAAATATCATAAGTTGTGGAAGCTTAGGCCTACCACTAGGGATCTCCAGTGTTAACCTCATGCTTGGAGCTGGTGGTTCCCGTTCAGAAAGCTCTTCTTAATGCCAAGCAGCTGATATGGTAGTGAGTGGTTCTGCCATAGTGGGGAGTGGGGAGTGGGCAGCCCAAGAGTTGGAATGGTCTAAGAGATGGAAAATTCAGTTCAATTTTTTCGTTAATTTTTCATGACTTTTGAGGCACCAATACTTTGTTTAATGAAAAAAATTAGATAACACCGATAAGCAACTGGCATTTCTGTCACATGTGTTTCCATGTATGAACATGCTTGTCTTGGCAGACCTTTCCTGGTGTTGACATACAGACGTCTGTAATGCTTACATCCTTGGCATCCCATTTCAACAGCCGGTTTTTCCTTGACTTTCTGTGTTAACATCACCACCTTTACTGACTTCACATTATTTCTTCTTAGAGAAGTGTGTCACTGCTCAGAAAACTATGCTTATTTGTTAATACCTATTTTTCTGTTTGTTTTATTTTGTCACTATATAGTCCCTGTATATGAACATTTGCACATGCGTGTGACGATTCCAGAGGGTCTGTCTCTTCAGAGAGTCAAATTACTTGGTCATAGGCGACGTTAAATTTTTAAAGTGGGGCGATAACTTTTGATCTGAAAGGTTATAGCATTTGTCCTCTAGCTTAACATGCCAAGTGTTTTTAAGTTTATTCAAGTTAATTTTCAGAAGTGGATGCAAACAAGACAAAGATAGGATGGGAGGAAGAATTTAAATAGTAAATTTCTAAAGTAGAATGGTGTAGTCCAATCTATTCTGACTGAACTTCTACTACTCCTTAGGAAAAGACCTGTAGAACTCACTCTGGAGACTGGCCTGGCCTCAAGGATCCACCTGCCTCTACCTCCCAAGTGCTTCGACTCTCTGGCTTGTTCTTCGAACCCCTTTTCCTCCTGTTGGGTTGACTTGCTCAGTCTTGCTATGAGGGTTTGTGCCTAGTGCTACTGTAACTCGTTATGCTGTGTTGGGTTGATGTCTCTGGGAGGCCTGCTCTTTGCTAAAGAGAACCAAGGAGAGTATCTGGGGAGAGGGGAGGTGGGGCGGGGGCAGGGAGCTGTGAGAAGTGGAGGGAGAGGAAACTGTGGTTGGGATGCATTGTATTGGAGAAGAATAAATAAATGTATAAATGAATAAATGAATGAATAAATAAATACAGACAGACAGACTTACTTTTGGGTTTAGAACCAGTTTCCACACAACGAAGATATGGTTGAGCATCTTAATTTGTATACTTGCATGGGTACAGCGGAGATAAGCTTGTTACCAGCATCTCCTAAAGTGGCAAAAGTAGAGTGTTCTGAAAGCAGTATGAGTAAGGATATATAATGGTGTGTATGTGTGCATGTGTGTTTGTGCGTGTGCGTGTGTTTGTGCATGTGTGTGTTTGTGCGTGTGCATCTGTATGTATGTGTGTGTTTGTCTTTGTGTGTGCGAGTGTGTATGTGTGTGTGTGTGTGTGTGTGTGTGTGAGTATGTCTGACATCTACATTCATTGTGTAACTTGAAAGCCCCATAAGCCATATCTTGGTTGTTTGAACAGGAAAAAAGAAAGAAGAAATCTGTTTTTAAGCTGCTCAGTGGAGACAAAGGCCAGGGTGAAGAGTGAGCCATTTTCTCACCAAGAAGCACCCAGAGCAGGGAAGAGTTGCAGCAGCAAAGCTGTTTTCCCCCTGTGTGCTAATGTATTAAAATTCTTTTACTTAGCATGTCAAAAAAACCTCTTTTCATAGTAAAAAATAGAAACTGTTAATATCTTTCCCCCCTCTACTCCCTATCCTGCTCCATTTTCTTGTCTGCCTGCTGACTCCCACGCTGCCAGCTCGCTCTCAGATGACGAGGTCAGTCAGCGTTGGTGCAGGCTCAGAGGTTACTGCATGGGCTGTCTATATGGACCAGACCTTTGTTCAGCCAAGGATCACATGTCCCAAATTGCCTCACCCACGTGGAAGAACTAGGATTGCTTTGCTCAGGAATCCCTGAGCGTGGTCCCTTCTGGAACGGGAACACCAGCTGTTTGATGGAGAGGTGGCTACTGGTTAACCCTTTCCTTCCCAGACCATTGAGGTCTTACAGGTCATGGCAAAGAGGGCAGGGGAGGGATTTGCTATGCAGTAAGTAAAAACCAGATTGCATCAGGAGTCCTTCCTCTGTCTGTGACCAGTGGGATGACATTGTCCAAGTCACGAACCCTCTCTGAACAACATCATTCCATCTGTCACAGGCAAATCCAGGGATGCTGCCATAATCCTGGAGAGAGAGGTTGGGGGAGGGGGAAGGAAGAGAGAACGATGGAGGGGGGGAGTGAGGGAGAGGGAGAACTTGAAGCTGGGTGGGAGGGAGATGAGTAGGTTCTGGGGGAGGACTGGCCGGGGAGAAAGAATATGAACAGAATGTATTATACGAAAAATTTAAAAATATATAATTAAAAATGAGCAAAATGGCTAAGAAATATCTTAGAAGGGTTTCAGAATTCTTAGTAATTAGAGACATGCAAGTTAAAACTGTTTTGAGATTTTATCTTTCCCCAGTAAGAATGGCTAGGGTCAAAAAAACAGCTAGCCGCAAATACCAGAGAGGACGCTGGGAAAAGGCACCCTCATTCGCTATTGGTAGCACTGCAAAGAGCAGCATTCACGGCCATCAACATGGAGAAAAGCTAAATGTGAATCTACCATACACACCAGCTATACCCCTACTTAGCATCTAACCAAAGGACTCAAGAGCCTACTCCACAGATACTTGTTCAACCATATTCACAGTAGCTGGAAAACGGAAACAATCAAAATGTTCTTCAATTGATCCGTGGATTATATTCATGCACAATGAATTCTATTTAACTGTAAAGAAAATGAAATAATTAAATTTTCAGGTAAACTAGAAAATATTGTACTGAGTGAGCTAACCCAGACCCAGAAGAAACAAATATCACCTGTTCTATTTCTCATATTTATGGAACTTAGCTCCAAATCTTTAAATTTGAGTAAATAACCTTCAGTAACCACAGAATCCAGGAGCGTGGAAAAAAACCATGAAGAGAGGGGTAGAGAGGTGACTGTAATGGGGGTGGGTGGGGATTGTAGAGGGTTGGGTGGGAACTGTAGAGGGGTGGGGACTGTAGAGGGGTGGGGACTGTAGTGAGGTGGTTTAGTAGGACACAGGTATTATGAAGGTAGAAATGTAAGACCTGGGGACCTTTAATTCGGGAGGAGAAATGAGGGTAATACAGAGGAAGAGGAGGTCAGAGAGAAAATAACACTAAGGATGCTTGAAAAAGTCACAGGGAAACAAGAGACTCCTAAACCAATACATGACATTGCCATTGTTCTTAGTTGTTTCCCCAAACTTGACGGTAAAACAATATTATCCAGATTCAGGGCTTAGAACAGATATTCTCAACCTTTCTAATGTTGTGATCTTTTGCTGTACTTCCTCATGTTCTGGTGACCCCAACTATTGTAGGGTCCCAATGGCTTCCTCAGGGGAGGGGGTGAGAAGGCGTGATGTCACCAGCACAGACATTGGAAGTCAGGTAAAAGGCAAAGAGCAGACTCATTTACTCAGCAATGGGGAGAGCCTTATCCACCTGCCTCCCAGCACCCAGGCTGTGCTCCAATTTGTTGACATTGTGTGGTTGCCCCTCATTGGCTAGGCACAATCAGGACCTCTGACAGAGCCTGTTGCTAGGCCCTCAGGCAGACTCCAGGTTGGCTCATTTCTCAGCCTTGTAGGCCTTATCTTCCTACACCCAACGATAAAATTATTTTCATTGCGACTTCATAACTGCTACTGTTATGAATCATAATGTAGATATCTATTTTCTGAAGGTCTTGGGTGAACGCCTTGAAAGTGTTGTTGTTTGACCCCTGGAGATGTCATGACCCACAGAATAAGCACCACTGGCTTAGAAGAATTGAGCTGGAAATGACCTTAGGGTCTTCTCCAAGAAGACTAGCTTTCATCCAAAGGCGCTCTACAAGCTGCCAATGGATAAAAGGGATCAATAGTCCTACCCAGGTGCAATGTTTATGAATCCCACCTCAGGAGATATGCCCAGTGGTGCAATAGTGGTACTTTCCTCTCAGGTTAACAGCTGCCTACATGGACTTCAGGTGCATTCAATGGAAGGGAATTTACTCCTGGTACTTTAAATTTAGTCAACTACATGCTATCAATGGGAGGGAACTCAAGCCTGGTACTGTAAACCCAGCCAATCATATGTGGTCAATGGGAGGTAATTCGTGCCTGGCATTGTAAGCCCAATCAACTACATCTTGTCAGTGGGGAAGAATTCATGCCTGGCACTTTAAACCCACACAACTACATGTTGTCAATGGGAGGGAATTCATGCCCGATATCATAAATTCAGCCAAGTACCTGTAATAGTCCCTAAAAGGAGAATACTGCCATTTTATTAAACTGATAAATTCTCCCACCAAATTCTAAATAGTAATCCTTATACCTACAGGTAAGTATATCTCTCATCCCTCATCAAAGAGGCTTCTTTTGCAGCAGATGGAGACCATCACAAAGACTCACAATTGGTCAAATTTCAGAGAATACGTAAATGTGGGCTGCCCAACCCTAACTACATTAAACTGGCGTTCAGCTAGCAGCTTCATCCCCTACTGAATAGCATTTAAAGTGCTAGAAGGTACTTTTTACATTACCGAAGGAGAAAATAATTATCAGTTTCACCTAGCTACAAACCCTGTGACCTACAACAGAGACCTGTCTATAAGATACGTTGGTGTAATAGTGGCACAAAGTTATGGGAACACCGATCACTCTTTAAAAGTGGATTTAAAACTCACTTTATGATATAGAACATACTTCTGACACCATTAAGTGGCCAAGAACCCAAGACTGGACAGGTAATAGACCTAAAGGAAAATCTACTATTATTTCGCTTAAAGAACAAAACAATAAACTAAATCCTAATGACATTGCCATACCCATGGATAAGTTCATCTTCAACCTTCCTCAGAGATGATGCTTCTTGCAATAGATGAGAATTGACCCAGAGAACCACAACTGAACAATGTGAAGACAGTTGAAAAACTTTGAAGCACTCAGTCATACATGGGATATGTTCCCTAAAGTTCATGGATCTGTGCAGAAGAGGAGGCAGAATGATTGCAAGAACCAGAAGTTGTGGATGATTCCAAAGAAACCGTGTCTTCCAAACACAGCAAGGCTGATACACATATGAACTCAGGACATATGGCAGCACAGGAGAGACCTGCACAGGTTTACAGAGACAAAATCCCAGCTCTGAATAAGAACGTGATCACAAAGTTCCACCCCTAACCAAGAGCATTCCTAATTGATACCTTCTGGGCAGAAAATCAGTTTTCTTCAATGGAGTGACAACGGATGTGTCAACCACACTCCAGGGTAGGTCCTATACCGCAAGAGCATTTGGCCAATACAAAATGGACTCTATCTTTGTGTGTGTGTGTTTGTGTGTGCAATTTGGGTTTTGCTTTTGGTATTTTTTGTATCATCGATTCTCTTTTGTTTAGTTTATCTGCTTTGATTTTTGTTTTTTGGCTGTTACTATTGTTCTTTTTTTTTTCAAGAGTGAGAAGGACATGAAGTTAAGTTGGTAGGGAGATGGAAGGGATCTGGGAGGAGCTGGAGAGGGGAACATATGATCAAAATGTATTGTATTATATATAATATACTTTATAATATATTATATATATATATTCTTGAAAGGCCATCTAGAATAGAACAGATATGAGAAAGAATTTCCCAAGTATGACACCTCACCTCTCACTCATTTTAAACCTGGGGGTATGGACAAGTCACCCAAAGTTTGAGAGCTGGATTGAAACTATTGTTTTTTTACAGTACAATCCATATCCCCTTGGCACACTTAGTCACCTACATGCCAATAGCTTCCTCCTGCAGGTAAGTGTGATTGAGGCTTTCTCTGTGGTTATATTGACTTTCCAAAGAGCCCTCCTTAACCCAGGCTGGAAGGGAGCTGTGCTAATGACTCAGCCTCCTCATGTCTCAAAGCACAACTATGAGATATATTCTTCACAGCACCTTACATCCTCAAAGGCACTGAGCTTTTGGTTTCCTGGCAACCCCATTATTAAAATAACTCATTGGTCCTGTCACCTCCATGTCTCAGTTTCCTACTCTTTCCCCTAAGAACTCTTCTTAAGTAAACCATGTGTACCAGACCCTTCTCTTGTCCCACACTAAGCACAGTACTTTTTATTGTTTTTATTGTTATTGGGCAGGGTAACTTAAAATCTTTTGTTGCTTTAACAGTGAAGTATGTACTTCTATTCCTAAAAAATAAGAAACGAAAAAAGAAGAAAAAACGTCTCAAGGTTTTTTCAGAGTTAAACAATGGAAAAGACTTAAAACTTGCATAGGCACACATCCATAAACTGTCTAGAAAAGTTACAGGATCAGATAGCACCAAGTTTGGATGCATCATGAAGCATGCTTATGTTGACACTTTGGTGTGGGAAGTTCTTCTGTATATGTGTTATTTTTATTGGCTAATAAAGAAGCTGTTTTTGGCCAATGGCTTAATAGAATATAGCCAGGCTGGAAAAGATGTATATAGAGAGTAGGCAGAGTCAGGGAGAAGCCATGTAGCTGCCACCAAAGACAGATGCGCCAGAACCTTGCCAGTAAGCGATAGCCACATAGTGATACATGGATTAATAGAAATGGATTAATTTAAGATGTAAGAGTTAGCCAGAATATGCTTAAGCTACTGGCCAAAGAGTATTGCAAATGATATAGTTTCTATATGATTATTTCCTGTCAGGGCAGCCAGGAACGAATAAGCAGCCTACTCCAACAACAATTTAGTTTCAGAGAATTACAAAAATGATTCCTATGACGAGAAATTCTGACTGTCCTTTATAATGAAAATAGTCAACCACCAGAATTCTGAAAATTCCCGTAGTGAATCCCAACATAGATTCCAGACTGAAGCCTACTGCTCGCTTTACGCCCGTGGCATTAACATGACATTATAATGGTGGTTGTTTTTTGTTTGTTCTGTGAGCCAGGCACTGGGCTGTCTCCTTTGAATATCACGTGTCCTCTAATTCTGACAGCAGCTTGTGAGGCGAGTTTATTTTGCTATCTACACTTCGCACATGGCAAGTCTGTGCTGAGAATTCAAGGAGCTTGCCAAGACTGCACACTTACTTGCTTTGCGACTGAAATTCAGGCTGTGAAGTTTTAACCTTCTGTCTTTCTGAAGAACCATGTGTTCAGTTGACTTCTCTCTTAGTGAAATTTGCCAAATATGGTTCTTCTTAAAGGTTGGATTTTTATTTTATTAATTAAAACTTTTTTTGTAAAAATTGTACTTCTGCTTTCTACTTTCCTTGGATTATTTTATTACATTTCCCATTTGAGAGTTCAGTTCATTCAACTTCAGTTTGCACTTGAGTCCATGTGTGAGTGGGAGTGTCAGTAAGTGTGAGTGAGTGTGAGTGAGTGTGTGTGAGTGTATTGTGTGAGTGTGTGCTGGTGCGCTGTTAGAGTTTTGTGTTGTTCCTTGACTTCTGAGCACCACCTTGACTTCATCCCACGACTGCTGTTGTTGAGTCATACATAGTTTGTGGTTTGCTTGTGTTTCTTCACAAGCTTGCCCTAAGAGCCCATTGCAAATCTATCTGAAAGTTTGCAGGTATAGATTTATTTTGTCTTTTTGTTTCAGATTTCCATGTGTACCACATGGTTACCAGTAAGTCTATCCTACATAATATCCTCCTTGCCCTCATAGAATATGGGAGCTTCTAGAACTTCCATCTGGATTGAAAGAAATGTTCCGTTTCTATTGTCCACAGACCTTTAATAGGGAAATAAAACTCCCTGTGATGTCTAATCTTGGTTGTCAACTTGACTACAGCTGGAACCAATCAAAGTCCCAAGCAGTGGGGCATGCATGCCAGGGAGTTCTTCAATGGATCATTTAAGGCAGGAAGACCCACCCTAACTCTGGACCACAAGTTCTGGTGGCAGCCTATATTAAAGGACACGGAAGAAGGAAGTTTGCCTGCTTGCCCTCATTCTCCCTAGGAGGCTCATCTGCCCCGTTGCTGAGGCACTCCTTTACTGGTATTAGGACCCACTTCTTCCAGATGCAATGGAGCTGGAGGGCCAGCCACTCTCTAGGAATCCTTTCGAATGCCAGCACCAGAATGGGACTGCTGTGACCACCATTCTCATGGACTGAACAACTACCTTTCCATTGGGAGACAGTCGTTGTTGAACCACAGTCTTGAAGTCATTCTAATAGAGCCACGTTTAATAATAAACAAATATATGTTCACTCTATCCGTTCTGTTCCTTTAGGTTAGCATACCTCATTAATCATTTGTGTTAAAGACTGGAAGATGAACTAGATATTGTGGCCCACACCTGTAGTTGCAGCACTTGGGAGGCCAAGGCAGAAGGATGACAAGTTTGAGGATTGCCTGGGTAACATCGTAGGATACTGTAGAACAAAACTAAAATAGAAAACATAAATCCAAAATAAAACAGAAGATACTTCTTGTCATTAATACAGGTCATTAAAATCAATCTTCAAATACATTCTCCAGCATTAGTAATACCAAGTTTGGTGGTATACTCAAAATACATACATACATACATACATATATAGCATTTATGGTTATGCCCATCGTAAAATAATTAGCACCATGTTTTTATGTGGAACTACCAACAATGAAAGTAAGAGGAATTAGAGCTAAAACAGTGGTGGTCACATGTCACTAAGTAACCACAAGGAAGGAAAGGAAGCTTGATGAGGTCCCTGGGGAACGAATGTGAAAAGTTGGAGTGGAGTTGCCGATGAGGAGGGAAGTAATGCCCGTCTGTAAATAGTCCGGGTGAGCAAAACACTTTCATTTGCATTAGGGTAGAAACATAACAGATAGAATTTGACTATAACAAGTAATTCAGACCCTAATTTTGGAAGAAATTAGCAGATGGGACCAGCATGGTCAGGGCTAATAGTATAAGAAAAGAACTTTGGTTTCACACAAGAAGTAAGAGTCTCTGTTGCTGAGGCTCAGTGAGTGTGCGAAGGAGGTTCGCTCTTCAGTGATGAGCCAAGGTGCTAGAAAAGAGAGAACAGAGTGGCAACAAAGGGATGGTATAAGCCTGCGGGATATTTGGAAGAAAAATCAGTGGCACCTGGAGACTAGCTGCATGTGTGGGTTTAGGCTAGGAAGGGCTCAGAGGACTCCTGGGTCCCAATCCAGGGGACATGAGAAGTGATAATGGTATTCAAGCAATAGAAGAGTGGGCCTGAAGAGAGGACCACAGTGTGGTTCTACATATGTTTCAGAGAATTAGAAGAGGAGCGGTGTGAACAGCTCCGACTGAAGAAGACAGAGGTAGTAGAAGGGTTTCAGAGAAATCTGCAGGAGGCAGGAGGAGAGAATTTCCAAGAAGTGTGGGCGTGGGTATGGGGGGGGGGGTCGTTGTGTGACATGACGGTGGGAGGGAGTTGTCAAATGTGTCAAATGCCGTAGAAAACGTGGGCAGAGAGGTTAGATAAAGCGCTTGAGATGTGACCTTAAGGAATCCCGTTTCAGTTAGTGTGATGGTGACAGACCGCCACGATGACGGAGCAGAGTATGAAGCTTTCGGGGGGCAGGAAAGGCAGCAAAGATGCAGAGCTATTGGCCCAAAGGACACGAGCAGGGTCGCTGTACCCAGCCACCCTTCCCTTGCCTGTATCTGAAATCTTTAAACAAAGATCTAAGACGTGGAAGTGGCCTCAGAGAGGGAGGCACTTCAAGGAGTTATGTCTGCCAGGTGCCACAGAAACTAAAACTGTGCTTCAAACTTTTCCGGGTGGGACTCACTGATAGGATGGCAGGTGACAGTGGGCAACTGACCACCAAGGGGCGGAGTTAGAAAAGAAATGTCGGTCTTGACTGAAATTTCTAAGATGGTTGGAAAATGGGTCCTAGCCATAGGGAAGGGCACAAAGGAACCAAGTTGATCGAACTATGGACAAATGACTTTTGAGTGCTGGGGCAGGGTTAGAAAAACTGGCAGGTTCAGGGGCAGCTCTTCTTTGGAGAAGCTGAAGGAAGAAGGCAAGATGGCTTTGCAGTGGCGCTCATAACAGGTGGGTTCTTTGGGGTTTTCCATGGTGACCACAAGCAGCTACTCATGCCTCTACAAATTTCACTCAAAGGTTTGCTTGGAGAACACTATTGCCTCATTAGCATCAGGGGAAGGAAACGCTTCTCATTTTGATGGGCCTGAGAGTTCAAACTCTTTTTCTTCCAGGTCAAAGTCAGCCCAGGACTGAAACTTCATTAGCTGTTCTTCAGCTCTGAGAAGCATCCCCGTAGGACTCAATATTTATAGCTCGGGACGCATAGCGCTTCTCCAGAGGGAACACACTGGGTAATTTCAAGTCTCTGAGGCCTTTCTCCTTTCTGCCAGGCCACTAGAACACAGTGAAACCTGTCAGTGACACATGGCCATGTGTACTGCAGACAAATCTGCCGATCTGAGCAGAGGAGGGCTTGGGTTTATAGCAAGTGCATTGGGTAAAGTCACTCATGTTCTCTGGCTTCTGCTTGCCTTCTCTATAGATCACGGACGCAGTACAGGTGTAGAAAACTAAATTATCTGTGCTTTATAAACCCAAATTCTCTTTGAATCCAAGAAGAAGGTAGTGTCATTAAGAGACAGGGAAATTAAAGCAATGTATCTATTTTGGGGGAAGAGTCTTTTCCTGCCTTGGAGACATGGGATCTAGTAACATACATTACAATCAAAATTCTGACTTAAAAATCATTGGTATAGGACTGGGATCGCCGCTCAGTTGATAAAGTGCCTGTCTTGCAATCAGGGGTAGGATCCTGAGTTTGAGTTTGAGAACCTACATTGAAAAGGCCAGTCGTGGTGATGCATGTTTGTACACCTAAAGCTTTGGAGGTGAAAACAGGTAGATCCCTGGGGCTTGAGGGTCACTCAGTCTGTCCTACTCAGGGAGCTGTAAACTATTGGCACCTGAGAAATGATGACTGAGAATTTCTTCTGCCATCCATATGTGCATATATACACATGAGCACATATACACACAAATGCATATGAACAGACACAAAATATTTGGTGCAAAGTCCCCCATAAAATTGACTGTAGGATTTCTGCCCCCAAGAAACAGAAAGTGCAGGATGTAGGAGGCTGGTGATCAGTCTTCAGATTTCATGGGATGGATGGATGGATCAGCGACACTCAGGGTTAGTTCACAGACAGACCGTACACGCTCCCTTCTCAGGGTCAGAATCACTTTCCATTTGTAGTATCAGTCCCCCACAAAGGCTGTAGAATACATGCAATCCATTGCAAAATTAAATAACCTTCCTTTTCTATCCAAGCTAGTCAATTGATACAATACTCTAGAAAACGTTATGAGCATTGTGTCGGTGGGGTGCACACGCCTGTGATCAGAGACCAAACGCAGATGTTGGTTCTCACTCCCCACCTTATTGGAGGCAGATTCTCTTCATTGTTTGCTGCTGATTAGCATCCATTAGCTGCAGGGGATGTTCCTGTTTCTACCTCCCTAATTGTCAAGAAATACCGGGATTACAGGTGTACTATCCACCCAACTTTTACACCAGTTCTGGAAACTGAAACTCAAATCTTCATGTTTACACAGCAAACGCTCTACCTATGCTGAGGCATCTCTTATCCCAGAATCAGTAGTTTTTTGATCAAGAGAGCCCAACCTCACTCTGAAGGAGACTATCCCCTCTACACTAGTTTGGGGGAGGAAGCATGTGCCTGTCGAAAGGAAGGCATCCCAGGATGGTTTGCAAAAAGAGTATGCAAAAAACAAAACAAAACAAACAACAACAACAACAAAAAAAACAGGTCATGAGCTCTATTGCAGAAGAGGTAACCATCTGATCCAGGAGGCCTTCTTTTTGCATGGAGATAGATTAGTCAGAAATAGAACTTACAATCTGTAGGAGAGAGAGAGAGCCACTTGTCACTTGTTGGTTCCCGGCTGCTTGGCTAGCTTAGACCCGAAATAATCACACAGAAACTGTATTAATTAAACCACTGCTTGGGCCATTAACTCTAACTTCTTATTGGCTAATTCTTACATCTTAATTTAGCCCATTTCTATTAATCTGTGTATTGCCACATGACAGTGGCTTACCGGCTAAAGTTTCCAGCGTCTGTCTCGGATGGCTCCATTGCTTCTCTCTGACTTTGCCCTTCTTTCTTCCAGCATTGAGCCTAACTTTCCCTGCCTACTTAAGTTCTGCCTTGCTATAGGTCCAAAGCATTTCTTTATTCATTAATGGTAATTACAGTACACAGAGGGGACTCCCACATCAACATTCTGTAGGATTCTATCACAAATTAACAGCATCATCAAATACCACGGGAACAGCACATCTAAAAGCTATTTAGCAGATCCACCAATATCACAAGTGAGGTTTGATGATGGCTGTTTGAAAATTGCTCCTTTTAATCATACGCTGGAAGCATCAAAATGTAAGAAAAATAATTCTTGTCTGAAATTAATTAGGATTCTCTATGGTTGAAGGCTTTTTCAATGAAAGAAATGGAAAAAATATTTAATGCCACATAAAAGATGATGTAGAAAAGGGTTGTATATGGGTATAATGACTGTCTCAACTAATTGATACCTGAAAACCAACCAAAGCTTTCTTTGGGAACACTTATAATAGGGTCCCATTGGGGAAGAAGATTTCTTTTTTCCCAAGCTGGCACTACGAAAGCCATTTAGAACGGAAAAGAATACATGGAAGCTACAGATTCAAGGGTTGACTGTTGGGAAGAAAACTGTCTCAAGGCAAACTTGAGCCAGTGGAAACTCCTAGCATCAGCATCTTCCAGGATGTCCTTCTGCTGTATCCTGTGTTTACACACATCCTGTATTAACCTCCAAGCATCGTGGTCCCATCCTCTGATACTATTCACTTTTGGCCAAGTCTCACCTTTTCTGTCTATCTTCTTCCCTCCAACACATCCTACACTCTCAAGACCTTAATCACTGTGAATTGCGTGTGTTATCATTTTCCTGACCGTCCCTGTCACCTGGGGTACCCTGTCTCTTTAAGAGACAAGCTTCATCCACCCCAATCTCCCCCTACCCAGGCAAGTTGATATCTCCTTGTCCATGCTCTCTCTAAGTTCGCCCCTCTTCTGAAAAGGTAACTATTGCCAGCTCCCTCCCCTCTCTCTATTTATCTCTTCACTCTATAATCCCCTTACCCATTAAATAAACTCTATACCTAAGCTCTTTCTGCATTGTCTGTCTGTCTTTCTCCCAACCACATGGTCTCCCACCCACCAGTCAGGGGATCTGCCAGGGTCGCGCTGACATGAATCTTTCTGTGTGTGCTATGTTACTTCTCACTTTATTAACTGAAAAGCAACCTTGTGCAGAGAACAATGCAAGGTTAGCTGTGGCTCATAGGGAGGAATTATAACTGCTCAACAAGCAGTTCTCTGTGATCACAGCATGCTTAATGTTGGGCTTTAAAGTAGAGTTTTCATGGTCTCATGTTGGAAATTCTACCACCATCTTCCCATGAGCTTTTGGGAATTTTGCTTGACCTCTTTGAATAACCATTTATTTTCATTTATGAATGATAAATTGGGATCTGTACTGCTCAGGATTGAAGAGAATAAGAAACAGTGAATGCCACGGGCTCAGTCTTGTGCCTAGAATGAAGTAGATGCATTTTGTATCTAAATTGTGGCTGCGTAGGTCACTCATCCTGCCTATAGACATGCCATTTTTATAAAGTCATCAGATTTGGTTGAAAGGGTAGCAGAGATGAAAATGACTGAAGAGGATGGTAGAGCCCATGTGGTATAAGAGTGAAGGAGGAGTACTAAGGATGGGAATGTTTAAGTGGGGATGAGGGAGTGGAGTGGTATGGGAGGTCCTTCTGTCTATGTGTTGCTTTTATAAGTTAATGAATAAAGAAACTGCCTTGGCTTGTTGATAGGGCAGAACTTAGGTAGGTGGGGAAAACTGGACTAAATGCTGGGAGAAGGAAGGCAGAGAAAAAGATGCCATGGAGTCACCAGAGTCAGGCATGCTGAAACTTTGCTGGTAAGACACTGCCATGTGGCTATACACAGATTAATAGAAATGGGCTAAATTCATATGTAAGAGTTAGCCAATAAGAAGCTAGGGCTAATGGGCCAAAAGTGATTTAATTAATACAGTTTCTGGGTGATTATTTTGGGTCTAAGTTAGCCGGGCAGCCAGGACCAACAAGTGACCCCTCCTCACACTGCAGATTGGTGCCCAACATGGGGCTGCCCTCCTCCTACAAAGATAGGAAAGAGGATGAAAGGGCTAAACAAGCCAAAGGTTGTGTGAGGAAGACATAAGAAAACTTGATATTTTGCAAGCTAAAAGAAAAAGAAATTCAAAGTTTGAAAAAAGAACAAAAACAAAAAACCCTAAATCTTGATTGTTTCTCTACCAGTCAAGCACAGGTGGGTACCCTGGCTTTGTTTCCATACCAGTCCAAAAAGATGATCTTAGTACACAAAGATCCCCTAAAACACATGAGGATATTCTAGTTGTCAGAATATCTACTAGCCCAGGAGTTAGACCCACTATTATTCCAGTGTGCTCCATCCTAAATTGTCTGATCTAGAGTATGTTAGATTTAACTTGAGAATTAAATAGGCAGCTCTTGTGGAAGCCTCTGAAATACACATTTCTATTTAAGTGTTGGCTGTGAGGGATATCATGGCCAGGTCAGCCTCTCATGTGTTGAGGGAAACCAGATCTTCAAATGTGCCCAACTTCATAAAAGGACCCAGAAGCAGAGGATCTGGGAGATGGTGGTATGGGATTGCCTGGGGAGACTTGTTTCCAGGAGACTTTCCAGAGTGTTTCCACATCACTGTTGTGCAAAGACATTCCCATTTCCTGAAGACGCCTCAAATTCCCCTGAGGAAGTCTCAGGAAGTGAAACATGGAATTTTCCTTCCTTCCTGAGTAATGTAGAAAGCCCGCCATCTCAGATGCTGACCCCTTCATCTAGGGCAATACTTCTTTCCATAGACGTGAAGGTGGGAGGGCTGGGTTTTAAAATAGAGCCTCTCAGCCCTCCATGGAATGCTCATTATTTTAATATTTCCCCCTCAGCTCTGGATACTCATCAAGATTCTGGGACAACAGAAGGAACCTTGCCCCATTGTGACACAGAGTGATTGCAAGAGGGGACGGTGATGATGACCCTTACATTTGCTTTAGCAGAGAAGCTCAGTGATGTAATTTAATTAGTCACCCAACAAACTGCTGACTCAGCGCCAGTCAGGGGCCAAGATGAGAGAGAACTCAGCCGTGGCACATACCACTGAGATAACTTTAAACATTTTTTAAAAAGTCTTTCTTGTTTTATTGTACACTTAGCAAATACTATCTGCTTGAGCTTGGCGGAGGGGCTAAAGAGACATGACATTATCCGGGGATTCCTTAGAGAATGCAGGCTTGCCAATGACCAGAGCAATGGACCTGGGATGTGTGTGGTGCAGTGCTGCAGGAGTGCAGAGGAAGGAACAATTACTTCGGAGAGGCAAGAGGATGAGACGGGTGGAAGGTGGAGCAGGTGGGAAGGGACAACCCACCTGGACTAATGATGTCACACGGAACTGCATGGAAAGAACTGGAGACAGACATGGGGCGGGGCCATCTTCTAAGGCTGGAACTGCAGATTGGTAGAGCAGAGGAGGAAATGGGGCTGAAGACACTGCAGAAGGCAGGAATTGGTGGAAGGAAGAGTCTGTGATAAATGGAAGTACCCTTAAACAAGAACCTGCTTGCTCACAACTGCTTTCAAAACCCAGTGAGCACCTGGAACATGGCAACATCCAATAAATATTTGATAAATACCAGATGTGGGAAAGCTTCCAAAGGAAATAACATGGGTTTTATTATTAGAGCTTTAGTACAGAGGTTGTTGAAGTAAAGGCTTGACGGAACCCTAGGGGTTTCCAAGGTGGCTGTTACTGTTAGTTGCCCAGAGTGTCTCTTCTCATCTGGCCACAGAGCTACTCCTTGAGTGGTACCTAGTCCTTTTGATTCAGGTATCCACATCTCTGACCACTAAGATGCAGTAGAGTTTGGAATATGCCTCAGGTTAAGCCAATGAAAACCAAGAACTTTTCTGACAGGGATGTGTCTATTTGAACCTATTTCTACTCTGATTATTCAGTAAGGGGTCATCAACTTGGAGTGATCAGCAACAGCCTTGCACAGTATAACAAGCAGACAGGACAGGAAGAACTGACAAGTGGAGAAATGGAGCTGTAACTGTGTCCCTGGCTGTCTTGGTTGTGCCTGGAGCTCCCACAAGTCTCCATTATGCAAGTTAATGCGTCTCTCCTTTAGCTTAAGTCGCTTGGGGGTAGGCTTTGAACAGTGCTATGTCAGCCTTGATGAGTATAATCAATTAAGAGCCAATTTCAGAGTTTTAATGATGATTACAAGCTGACAGCAACATAAGTAAAACGTTGACCTGCAGGGCGGAGGCACCTGGATGGGCATTTTCTGTCTTTCCCAAAGGCTTAGTGAATGTAAAGATATTGCTATTCATATTACATATGCTGTGTATTCTTGTTTTGTCTGCCTCTAGGGACTCAGCACATAGATGGCCTTATGAGAAGGAAAGGACTATTTTTGTGGAAGGCCATTGTCATTCCTAAAATTTCTTAACTATAGTCATTGTTTTCTTGTTCCATAATAAATCTTTTTAAATTTTAAACGTCCCAAGGGAGTCTCGGTCAGTTGTGGGCTTAGCAGTGTCTCCCCCAATCCCACTCCCATGCCATGTTCACCCAGAGAAGGAAGTAGAAACTTCTGAGTTGAGAGAGGGGGAAAAGTCAGTAAGAAAGAGAAGACTTTCGTTCTATGGCAGGAGGTTTGGTTCTTCCTTTTTTGAGCTCCTGCTAAGGTCTGGAAATCTGAGGGTGGATCGAGACTTCTGTCTCTCGAGAGGCAAAGCCCTGGAACTCAGGGTCATGAATAAGTCCTTCCAGTAGCAGAGTAGCAATGACATGAGATGAAGTGAGAGGGGAAGAGAAGACTAAACAAGTGTCTGGGTTTCTGTGGGCCAGTGAGAGCGAGATGGGCAACCTGCAAAGTGTTCATAAAGCTAAAACCATGATCACCTGGTCACCTGGAGGGGGGCGATGGAGTCAGGGAAGCAGAGGACAAAGATGGCTTAAGAACCCAAAAGAGTCATCCTCTTTAGCTCCCAGGACAAGTCATCGCCACATTGCATTTGGATTTCCAGGAAGGTTCCAGAACATGCAAACAACTCATTCTAAGTCTCTTGTGAGATTAGCTCTAAAGGCAAGCTGAAAGTTTTTAATGGGGGGGGGGGCTTTGGAATCGTTCAAAGGTATGTTTTCTAGCAATCGACAGCAACTAGGAGAAGAAACAAGTGCCTAGAATAGGCACAACATCTTAATCACTGGTACCAAGAAGCCATAATGCCAGACTATAGAAAGCTTAAATAAAACTGTAGCTCTTTTTTTCTCTTTTATTAAAGAAAGAAAGCCCAGGAGTACAATACCAGAACAAGAACTAATTTGGGAAGCTCGCTGGTGTGATACTGTCAGTCACACCAGCGATGTGGATAAAAGGTTTTAGCACATGAATAATTTCAGTGAAAGGGCTGCCTTGCTTTCTGTTTGCGGGACACTTACAGGAAAATAAACATGCTGGTATATATTATAGACGGAGTCAAAACCAGCAGGTGAAAGGGAAGACCCTGGGACCCAGCTACCAGGACAGACAGGGTTGCTTAGCAACTGGGCAACTGGAGAATTCTCTCTCCCTTTCTTTTGTTTTTCAATTGTTGCAACCTTTGATCAATTTTGACTCTGTAAGAAAAGCCTTGGATATTTGGAGAAAAGGGCACCTGCTAATTTGTAGTAGCAAGGATATAGAGATATGATGACAATTCGTCTCTCTGATTTCATATTATACATGAACATCTAAACAAAACAATCTAAAATTCCCTTTGAAGTCTTACTTCGGATGGCTGGGTCTCTGATGAATCAGAAGATACACGATAATTGCTTCAGATAATGTTTGCTGTCTGTTGGTTGCTCTTGATTTTTCTGTCGTTGACCAGCTTTGGAACCCTTGTTTTTGGTTCCGAACCAAACCCCCAAATCCTGATACCTTAAGGGTTTTTTATGCATGTTTTAAACGACCCTGGAATCAGGGAATGCCAATATGGAAAGGGCTTATATGTACCATCTCTTCTGATTCCTTTCTTTATGGTCTAAATTTAAATTTTTGTATGTGTGTACACATGTGTATGCCTGTGGTGGATGGGACCTGTGTGTGTGGAGGTCAGAGTTCAACCTTTGATGTCATTCCTCAGGGTGCCACTCACCTTGTTTGTTTATTTGATATTTATTTATTTGCTTACCTTTTAAGATAGGATCTCTCATTGGTCTGGCCTTCACCTCTTCATCTAGACTGGCTAACCAGCAAGCTCCGGTGAGCTGCCTGTCTCTACTTCCCCAGTGCTAGGATTGCAAGCACAGGTTCCAATAACCAGGTTTTTCATAAGGATTCTGGGGACTGAACTCAGGTCCAATTGCTTGTGTGGCAATCACTTAATTAACTGGGCCAGAGCCTCAGCTCCTCGTTCAAATTCTTATATGCCAATGTGCCAGTGTCCCCAGGTTCAGCTACCAAGCAAGCAAGTTTATACTTCCTTCTTCCCTTAAGGACCTTGGAAGCTGTGAGGACTAAGGCCAAGGAAAATAATGGACAAACCTGATCAGATTCATATGCCCAGGATGCAAGGAAAACATGGCACAGTCTGCATTCAGCTTGCTGGTACAGGCTATGCACTATAACTTCCTCAGGATCCAGCTACCAATAGCTGAACTGCACAGGGCAAGCCCATTTCCATGGGATTAACTTTCCTGAATCAATCAGTCAAGGACTCCTAATAAATGAATGGTGCCTACTTTGTCTTAGACTGAAAGAAATAAACATGAGAGATGGTTCCTGAAGGAGGTAGCAAGGGAGGAACGAAAGCTGGGAAAGTTGGGGATCCTTGTTTTCTGAACACTGGCTCTCCCTCCTCGGGGTCACCTGTCACAGATATATGGCGGTGTGAACAGTATGGTTCCTGTACTCATTAAAATGGAAAGAGATGAGCAATTACATTTGGAGGTCCAGCCTCAGAATGTGTATTTATTACAAAAGTTGAGGCTCAGTCCGTGAATTGCGCACGGCTCAGTTCATCTGAGAAACTTCTTTCTACAGGTGGAGCCTGGGTGGGTTGTGTCAGGGTGATGGTGGGATGTCATTCTTTCACTTTCTCTACATGTCTCAGTATGGTACCATCCCATAATGCTTAAAGCAAGTTATTATTCCAAATCAGCCCGCTGCACGTGATAGGGGCAAGAGGAGGGATGCCTGCCCCCGCTTTACTTTTCCCTCTGAATCCATGTTCAGATACGTGGTCACCCCACCGTTTATTAAAAAACACGCAGCAGCTCTTTGCTGGGGAGAGGAGATGCCCTGTCCTCCCACCCCAGCAGCTGCCCTCCCCCAGCTCAGCCTGACCTAATTAGGCAGGTACCTGACACCTGGCATAGTTGCTGCCACCGGAGCAACTGTTGGGGCGGGGTAGCACTTTGAACTCCAAATATCTTGATGTTGGCACTAAAAGTTGAGCCTTAACTGTGGCCTCCCCACCCATTTCTGCATTCCAGGGGACTTCTGCAAACTCTCCCAGGGCTCATTGAGAGCCTGGAGAATCCCTAGGAGACCAGTCTCCGATTGGAGGACTAGAAAGAGGAAGCAGTCCTTCTGTTTCTTGCGGGCTGCCGCTGATTCCCTGTGCCCAGGAGCAGATGAACATGAAATGAAATGCTTCATTACTGCTTCTTTTTCAGGAGGGATTCGGTCTGAACACACTAGGACGCCGAGACACTGTTCCTTCCCTTACTACCAGAGGAGCCAAACCCCAGAAATAAATAGGTCAATGGAACAGCTGAGCTGTTAAAAGCCCTACCAACTCCGAGCAGTCGCAGAAGGGCATGATTTCGAATGGTTGGGTTAAACGTTTTACAGCTGGGACTGTTCCATCCTGAGGTCTGATAACGTCTGGGTGAACCTAACCTAGTTATGGACAAGAACTCCTCCTAATGTACTCTTCATGCCCCGGTTGTTGCTGGAGCAGGGCAATTCTGTGTGAGGTCAATTAAATTTAGTAAACCGTATCAACAAAGCTGGTAATTCTGTGATGTAGAGCAAAGCAGAGGCCTGGCAGACGCAAGCCGTGGTTTCATTTCAACTCGAGTTAGACTCATGCAGGGGCCATGTGTGAGACCCCTATCTTTAACTTCACTTATGAACTGGGAACTTGGGGAAGAAATGAGGAATTTGGTACGATGGCATTTTAAGAAAAAATGCATCATAGAGAAAACAACAAAGATATACATTCTCAAGTTCATAAACTTGGAAATACCTATTTTTAAAAAGGCATTGATGAGTACATCTCTCGGCCCTCATCTGCCTCCTGCAATAGATGGCAATTAGCAAAGGAGCCACAGGGGGTCAAGGTGCAGAGAGCAGGAGGAAATTGCAGAAAGTTCAGCCCTAGATGGGCTGCCTACATCACACCCCTCCTCCTAAGGCTCTAGGATCATTGTGTGTTGGGGGGGAATGACTGTAAATTACAACAAGGAAATAGAGTTTTCTGGAAACAACAAGGCAGCTGCACATAGGCACTCAAAATGGTTGTGACAACATGCCAAAAGATCTGCATAAGGTCAAGCCAGATGTTATCCTGACTTGGAGAGCGGAGCTAGGCACCAAGTCCTGTCCCTTAGCTGAGGAACTACTGGCATTTTATAGCTACTGGGAGAAAAAGAGATTTTTCTTTAAGGAGGTGAACCTGTAAGTTACCCAAGTTCCAGAGGATAGTTACATAGCCAAGAGTATGTGGGCAGCATATGTTAGACTCAGCGGGCTTTAGAAGAAGAAGACAACAAAGAAGAAAAAGAAGGAGGAGGAGGAGGAGGAGGAGGAGGAGGAGGAGGAGGAGGAGAAGGAGAGAAGAAGAAGAAGAAGAAGAAGAAGAAGAAGAAGAAGAAGAAGAAGAAGAAGAAGAAGAAGAAGAAGAAGAAGAAGAAGAAGGACGCAAGTTGTGTGGGTAGGGGAGGGAGTGGGGGATCTGGGAGGAGTTGGGGGAGGAGTTGATATGATCAAGATACATTATATGAAATCCTCAAAGAACTGATAAAAAATTAAAAATATTTAAGTTAAGTGTGAGTCAAGATCATGATTTCTTTTAGCTTTATCACCAAATGGAGATAGTCTTTATTTGCAACCCCATAGAAACAATCATTTGATTACAGAACACCTCTCTAATGTACTTCTTACCTTTTGGTCATAGCCAGCTACACAAATTTGTATTTGGAAAATGGACACTTAACTAATATGCCACCTGTCAAAGTTGAGTTTGATTTATCCCAACCTCAACTACTTCCCCCAAAGCCTAGCATCCTGATACCACCACAATGGGGTATCAATTTCAACATACCAATTTGGTGGGAACACACACATCAGGATGTTACATTTTATAGTCCAAGGGCCATTAACAGCAGCTTGCTCATCTCTCAGTTGATCAAGTCTGTTTTCATTTATGAAACAGGGAATTTTATCCTAGACTTGCAGTTCATCTCCTTGAGCCCAAATCTTTCATCAGTAAGTAAATTTGAGTCACTTAAACTTCTGGTGCCTCAGAGGTTATCATGAGGGGCAGGTGGGAGAGCGCAGGTGTAGAACTGAAACCCGTTCCATTCATAGTGAATTCTCAACAGAGATGGTAGGATTGCCTTGTGATATTACATTATCTGCTCATTCATGGCCATGGAAAGTGGGCTTTAAAGTGGGACCGTCAGATGAAGTAGAGAAGGATTCAGTTTTCCCTCACAGGACTTCAGTTATTTTCACTTGTGATAAATAGCTCCATCTGTCCTTTGGGATCTGGTGATGCACTAGATGGCTCCATAGCGGTCAGATCACCTCTTCTAACATTAGTAGTGGGTTGGGACTAAGAGGAGGGTTGGAAGTTCAGAAAACATACACTGCTTTTACAGAGGAGCAGAGTTTGATCCCAAGCATCCACAACAGGGGAGTGCCCACAACTCTAGTTCCACGCCTGTAACCCCTACTTCTGGCCTCGGTAGACACCTGATTCATGTGCACGTGCTCTCATGCACACATACACACAGGGTCACACAATGTAAAACTAAAATCTTGAAATTAGTCATAGAATATTAATTACAATAGAATTCAATTGTAATCCTCTGGATTCTATTAAAGTAATAGTTGAGACTTTCAGGCCAGCTTGGTTTCAGCACTAAGTTCAAACGGCTCCAAGGGCTGGAAAGGATGTCTGGAGTTCTCGGTGTCCACTATAAACATCCTGTGCTGACTGTCTGAAAGTGGGAATATTCTACTAGAAGTCACTCTGGATGTGGAGCAGTAGATGAAGCTGGCTGGCTGCCACATACAGGCAATGTACAGAACCCAGTGATTAGTGTAGTACACATCCTGACATCCCAAGGTATCATCATTCAATTCATATGAACACGATGCATTTAGAGTGTCCCGGGCCTCTAAGTCTTCTCTAGACTTGGAAAAGTCTAGCCTGTGGCCAGAATTAAATTTTGACCAATGAACCATATTTAACTTAAGTGGTTTTGATTTTAGGCCCATGCCTCCAGTCCCACAGGCACGGACACAGTGATTCTCTGAGCCCAACTTGTAAAACTGGGAGAATAATAAAACCTGCCCCAAATAGTTACTATGTGGCTTAAATGTACTGGGCACATGGTAATTATAAACTATTATAAACTCTACATTTTCTTATTTATGGGTGATATCCAGTTCGCTAAAGATTCTATTAGGTATGGTAATTCAAATGCAGAGATCAGCCTATGGGAAGCCCAGTCCCAGTGGATACATCTATATCACAGGTCTTGAATCCATGGAATGGGGGTGGGAAGATTATAAGAGACAGGAAACCAGGAAGTCTGCAGTGAAAACCTGGGTTGCAAGGTCTGAACAATGACAATATCAGTAGACAAGCAAATGCAGAAGTGGAAACCCTCACAGGGTCATGACCTAGATAAGGAACTACAGGCAGCTGATGTCTGCGGAGAGACGGAGAGGTAACCTCTCCCAGAGACAAGCTCCCAGTTGTTTCTAACACAAAGGGGTCAGCCCTGAAACCACATACACAAAACAAAAATGGGGTCAGCAGATCATATTTATGTATTTGTACACACATGCCACATGCAACAATGGTAACTGGGGAAGAAGGGACTATCAGTTTGAGAGTTTGGGGGACATGGTAGGAGTTGAAAGATGAAGGGAGGGATTTTGGAAGGGCTGGAGAGAGGACAGGGAAAGGAGAGAGGGGTGCAATTACATTTTAATGAAAATGTATAAAAGATAAGAGACTGAAAATAATATGCAAATGGTACTGTCACATAAACTAGAAATTCCACCACTGAGTCTATATCCAAAGGAAGTAAAACCAAATGTATACAAAAGAGAGCTGCAGCAGAGCATTTACAGCAGGCAAGATACATGAAGTCAGCCTAAGTGTTCCCAGGGCTATGTCTGTAGAACTGTCAAGCATGGAGGACGATTTGGAGTTTAGAAAAGGATATCTGTCATCTGCAGCAGTATCTATGAATCCAGGGGAATTGAATTCTGAATTCAGTGAAACAGCCAGGCATAAAAAGACAGACGGTGCGCAATGGGATTCATGTGTGGAACCTGAGACTTGAACTCATAGAAGAAGAGAGAAGGAGAGTGGTTAATAAAAGAAGTAAAATTTGGGGGATGTTGATCAAAGGATGTCAGCTCAACATAAACAAGCTTGGGATGTGTTTATTGTACAGTGGCTAGTGACCTTGTACTTGCATCTAGTAACCATGCACTTTTGGATAGTGATCTGTACTTTTGAAAAGTGACCGAGCACGTGAAGTTTGCTGAAAGAATATACTGTAAATATTCCTGACCTAAAATAAATGATGAGCAGATGAAACTTTTTTTTTTTCAACATGAGGAATATCCTGGCATCAAAGACTGTAACTAGGTGGATTCTGGCTAATTGAAATGACTTCGTATTCATATAATAGGCAAGTCTTTTAAATAACAAGATCTTATTTTCACCATTCAGGAAAGACAGCACACTGCATAGTCAGCCTTGAAAGCATCAGACATTTAAATGTTTGCCCTCAATTTCCTTTTGTTGAGTGGGTTTTAAGTCTGATAAGAGCTGTTGGTGACCATTAAGGTAACCAATCTCCACATATACACACAACTCCAACAATTATTGAAAAAAGAGGCCCTGATTTTGAAAGAGGGCAACGAGGGGTATAGAGAATCTGAAAGGAGAGAACAGAAGGGAGACATGATGTAATCATGTTATAATTTCAAACAAATAAAAGAATTATTAAAAAATTACTAAAGAAAATTGACCCTGGTGTTTCCAGAGGTGTCAGGCCCACAGAAGGGTGCCCCAAGCCCTGACTGGCTGGTGAGAGATGGAAAAACCTTCCTCCTCCCGTAGTTGTTACCTGACTCTCTCAGGTTCAGTCGGCAAGGCCAACTATACCACAAAGGGTAATTTCCCCTGGGCTTTTGCTGAGTTCTGCAAAGGATCGCTCTTTTGCAGTGAGAGCCCGGTTCTAAGGATTGCTTCCCCGGCTGTAACGCTCGCTCTCCGAGTCGGTTGGGGGTGTCAGCGTTCTTATTCTGAGATAGCTTATCCCAGCAGGAAAAGATTGGAACTCCAGGAACCGAAATTGAAGTTTTAGTTACTGGGGCAAGATAAGAACTGCTGAGGACCCATCAGGTCGTGGGGTTGTGAGGGGCAGGGAGGGTATCTTATCCAGTGCCCAGAATCAACATGGCTGCCGTCCAACTCCATTAGCTGTTATTGGAGGGGACACAAAAAGCGAGCGACTAATGTGTGGTTACTCACGATGCCCTTTTCCGTGTCATTCTTATTATGGTTGTGATATATGATACATTCTGACCTGTTCATAATTGTACTAAATGTCATCCTTCAGACACTTAAGTAAAGAAATAAATTTTCAATTAAAAAAATTGGCACTTGGTAAAAGGAATTTAATGCAGAACAAATTCGTAAGGAAGTAAGTTAGGGAGAGAGTCACAGGTTCTCCCCACCCCATGAGCCCTCACTCTGGTATAGACTGTAGAGAATTCAGAGCCGAGAGGATTTACAAAGTCTCCCTTTCTTGTGTTTGTCTTCCTCTTCTCTGCAAAGACGGTCAGAATGTATTGGTTTCCTGATGATAGCCACAGGCCTGTGAGTAAATGTGGAGTAGAATTCCACATTCTCTACATTGCTGGAAGTAAACATGTTTTAAGACATGTTGCAGCGCATTAGCAACCAGCTCTTCTCGTGTAGTGACGGCTACCACCACGGAACCTTCCCGTGGCTTCATTTCTCTTCAAAGAGGAAAAGTAGCGAACCCATGTAGGAAACAGAACCCCCCACTAATTAGCACACCCTGGCCTTCTACTCCTCAGAAACTCATTTATCAGGTGTGCTTCTATTTTCGCCAGTTACTTGAAAAAGCAAACATTCTTTATCAGTCATGTCTCTATTTTAACCAATTGCTTTATTGCATCTTTATTACAAGCCAAAGGTTAGGCAAAGTCAATGACCGCCGTCTACCTGGCTCTTAGTCACAGCAAACACTGCTGATCAAGGAAGTTTGGAACTAGGCTTCTTATTGTCTGAACTGTCATTAGTCCCCAAGTAATTATTATAAATGTCTTTTATATGTCAACCATTATGTTGAAAGTCTTCCCAAGTTCAAGCCCATGAGGGGGAAATCACCTCTCACTTGGATTTCTCTGATAGTCCTGAAAAGGTTATTTCCTTAGCCTTAAATGGGTATGTATAAGTCCATTTTGTCCTTTGTCCTTCTGAGATAAAGCTAATGTACTGACTGGCTATAAATGAAGGTGGGCAGAAATATAAGCATTAATTACGTAGAATGTTCACTTGGGTCAAAATTTCAGTTTGCATTTGATTTGAAGTTTGAAACCTATTTAGCTATTTGACTATTTGTGTTGGCTCAGTCCGACCCAACAGCTGCACTTACAACATATTTCATGAACACACATGTGATGGGCAGAAGACAGAAAAGAAAAGAAGCAAAAACGATTGAACAGAAAAAAATGTAAGGGTTTGGAATGGTTCCAGTGTTCATGTAAAGGAATCCTGCTCCATGTTTGAGTTTCTGTCTTAGTCTGTGCACTTCGTAAGAGAGACCGAGGTCTAGAATGAGGATTCTGGAAGTGGGCAGTCCTATGGGGCTCCAAACTGATCATCCTGAGTTAATGTCATCACTGCTTTGCTCAGGTGACAGAGGTCTGCTGGACTTTCTGTGGACAGTGCTGTGACCTTGGGTAAATCACTACAGCTTTTACAGCCTGAATGCTCTCATCTGCTGGGTAGAGGCCTCCAAGTGTGGCCTGCGAGCATTATCTAGTACTTATTAAAAACATGGATCCTGGGGCTGGGAAAATAGCTTAGTTGGTAAAGAGCTTGCCACATAAGCATGCGAGCTAATTTTGATCCCATATAGAAACCATATGCAAAAGATGAGCATGGTAACATGTCTTTTAATCCTAGCACCGAGAAGGTAGAGACAGGTGGAGCCTCAGGGCTCTCTGTCCAGATATCCTAGCTAAATTGGCAGGCTCCAGGTTTATTGAGTGGTCCCATCTCAAACCTTACATTGGACAATAATTAAGAAAGACACCTCTCATCGATCTTTGGCCTTCATGTATACATGTATGTATACAGACACATATAGAATATACAATCACATCCACACACCCCTCAACACCCTCAACAATTTATTGCAGCCCCATGAATTTAGGGCTTATTTACTATCCCAAAGTACAAGTTGGCGCGTCAGCAATCTAGCCAGCACACAAACAGATGCGATCTATTGATTGAAGATTGACCAACACAAAACTTGTGGTGCTGAGGAATGAGCTAAGTCATGCTGCAGCGTCAGCTTTGACTTGTTTGAGCAAGAGCTCCCACGCCGTTCACTACTCCAGTGCGCAAACTCTCAGAGCTCTCGGTCACACTATGTTTGCAAGTACTCGAGCCCTCACTGGATTGTGAACCCTCTGAGGTGGGTGAGGTATCTTCCTCAGCCTCATGTGTCCAATGCTGAACCATGTACCTGGTGCACAGTAATCCTACATAGTACTGTGTAAGAGCACCTGCAACAAAGTACCGAATACGGCTTAAACACCGGATATTAATTTTCTCCTCATCATAGAGTTCTGTAGCTGGGAATCAAGCTGTCAGCAGGGCTGGTGTCTTCCTAGGTCTCTGTCTCTGGCTTGTGAGTGGCAATCCCATCCCTGTGTCTTCATGTCATCTCCACTCTGTACAATTCATCCTGATCTCATCTTTCAAGGACTGCAGTCTTATTGAATTAAGGATTAGCTAAATGGCCTCATTCATTTAACGATCACTTTAAAGGTCCTATCTCCAAATGTAGGCATATTATGGGATACTTACTGTTGCTTAATATTTGAGTGTATGAATTTTGAGGATACAATCTAGCCTATTATAAATGTTTGGCCCAGGTCTAAATGGATGAAATAGTGAGAACAACCTGCGTCTATATTTTAGTTACAAACAAATCCTGTGCTCCTTGTCCCTTCCAGACACATATAAACAGGTATGGAAGATTTATTGGACAACATACAGGTAGGAAGACACATTTCAAGAATAAGGTCAGGCTCCCGAGGGCTAAACCTGTGTTTGAAGACTCATCAGAAGGTCCAGCGATGGCATAGGCTACAGTTGGGTTTCCTACCTTCCTACAGTTCCCAGGCTCTATCAGGCTTAGAAGTAGCCCTTCGGCAGTGGAAAGGTTTTTCAGGAGAGATAAGATTTTGCTCTCCGCTACATTTTCCGTACAAACGCCCAATTTCCCATTCCTCAGCGCGTGTACACTTGAATGAGTGTCTGTTGAAAGCCTGCACCTCAATGGAGCTAGGAACTCAAAGAGAAAATGACAGAGAAGGCCGTTCATTGTTCCCTTCTACAGACGGGGAGACAGGGCCATCAACCTAGCTTCCCTGGTCTGAACTTTTCCTTTCCTGTCGTTTCCTCGCCGGGGCACATAATTCAGCTGTCACTGTCCAGAGTCTTCCCTCCCTTCACCCTGCTTCGTGTGTCCTCCCTGGCCATCAGTTTTGCCTCTGTGTGAGCCTTTGTACCAGCACATAAGAAGTGCTCAGTCATCTTGCTGAACTAACCCCCATATCTCACATAGCCTGCTGTCCATTGAACTGTGACCGTGCGCTGGCCACTGTGCCCTTCCACACTCTTGGTCTCCCTTTGTTCTGTATCTCTGCATACTTTTCTTCTGCTTTCAACATCACAGAAAACCAGGGCCCTGTCTGCATGATCAGAGGACTGGCCCCAAACCATAAAGAGGGATAGTAAGTGATAAAACCAAGATCTAAAGCCGAGCAGATTGGCTGGCTCAGGTCCTGGTTGTGCTTCGTGATTGCCCTATATGGAATGGTGCAATGGTGCTTACACAAAAGGTTAAAACAAACCAGACTCGATTCCAGGTTTCCTCGCTCAGTAGTTGCTTCCCAGAGCTCCCAGGAAGGCAATGAGTATCCTTTAAAACCATCTACCCACACTAAACAGCCCGTATTTCTTAATGCCTTGCCTTTGGTTCATTTTAGGTATTTGTGTTAGAATTGCGTCTCTCCCAAACCTCCCTATCCGCCCCCCCAACTTCAGTCATTACAAGAATTCAGCACTTTCAAACTGTGTCCTTTCTAAGGCCACAGAGGCAGCCCATGATGTCACACCTAAAAGACTCTTCAAGGTACACAGTTGAAGTTGAGTACACCTTTCCCTTGGTAAAGAGCAAAGAGTTTCACCCCAGTGAGCAGTTCCTCTCTAGGTATCTCTCTGTCACAGTAGAATTTACTGCCAGCCGTGATTCTCAAAGCATACTTTAGAAATCCTCCCCATACTGAATATTTTCGTTCATATCGGCTCCTTCCCTCTGTAGGAAGTGCCAATTACCCCTGTGAGGAATTTCACCCCTTTCAGCTGGCCAACAAAATCCTGTGCTTGGGTGTGTGTCTCTATCCCACGCCTCTGGGAGCCAGGTGTGTTCTTTGGCTGACTGAACGCGGCTGTAAATTACACCGTGCTTTCTGTCAGCTTTCTGACACTGAAATCATATTTGCTGTCAGGAGCGACAGGGGCCACGATGATGATGTATTTGAAGCGCTCCAGAGTGACTAGGGAACAGGCAGGGCAGGCTCCTCTTGCAGACCTGCTGTCACCTTGTGTGTGGCCTGCGTAGTCTAGTCACATTATGCCCAGGAGAGCAATACGAGAACTTGTACCTCATCCCGGGATGGCGAGCATGGCTATCTTTACTTGAGGTCCCTTAATAGGCTTCAGATGTTGCCTGGATTCTACCTCTTAATTGTACTGTGTGACAAAATGCAAAATCCATCTCCCAATTACTTCCAAGCCCTGGGATCTAAAGCATTCTGACTGCATTCAAGTGGTCAATTTGAACTCACAGACAACAAGCTTTATTTTCTCCAGGTGACTGATCATTTCTTGCCATTGTCCCTGCTGCCTTCTCTCACCTTCCACCAGATGTCTCTTTCCCTTTTCCTCTTTAGGAACTCAGGTGAAGAAGCGCCCAACAGGTAAGATGCTCAGCTTTGTGGCCTCGCGGCTGCCAGAATAAAGGCTCACTGTGCTCCGGCCCTGCCCAGCCCTCAGCAATCGGTCTGTGTAGCCTTTCTTCTGTGTTTCTCTAAACTCCTCTCCTTTTTCTGGAGTCCTCTCTGTAGGTACTGGCTTCTAAGACACCGTTGTTGGAAAGACATCCATCTAGCAGCAGCAGCCACGTAATAGTTCTCGCTAGGGCTGGCCATCATGTCTTGTGTTTGATCTTCATCTTCACAGCATACAGTATGTATGAGGGAGAGCCAGCCTTTGAGCTGAGGCTTGGTAAACCTCCAAGGGCCACAGAGCTTCCTGTTTGCCATAGCTTATAGTTAGCTGTGGTAGTCTTTTGAATGATGTGTATGTTGGGTATTTGGCCTTGCATCCCATAGACCATGTGATCAGAAATCTCTTGCTTGGAGTTTGGTGGTTTATGATTGCTGATCTTTGGACTCCTGAGACATCTTGCCTTTGAGTTTGTGTTTTGTAAGTGAAACCTAATGGAACAAGGGTGGATTCACTGTGGACTTGAAGCTTTGGTCTAGCCTCGTATGGCCTCCCTCTTTCTTTTGGCCAGGGTGTTAGCAGCCTGGTTTTAGGTTCCTTGGCACTACAAAAGCTATTGTCTGGCAATTCTGGAGCTTGACAAGTCCAAAATAAAAGCATCCGCAAGACTGATACTTCTGTGGGCTGGGAGGGAGCTTTTGCTGTAGGCTCCTCACTACCTTTTTGTGACTTCAGGCCTGTCAGCTTGTAGATGGCCCTTCTCTGTCTCTTCATACAGTCCTTTCTCCAGAAAGCTGTAAGTCTGAGTCGAATTTCTCCCTTTAGCAAGCTACAGGTATTAGTCACATTGAATCAGGGCCTACCATAACGATGGTATTTTAACTTGCTTGCCTGTGTGAAATCTCTCCAAGAGTTAAGGTCATATTCAGAAATACCAGGGATGAGGGTTTCCATAAGCTCCTTTTGAGAGCCAGGTAGTGGTGGCACACACCTTAAATCACAGCACACGGGAGGCAGAGGCAGGCGGATCTCTGTGAGTTTGAGGCCAGCCTGGTCTACAAGAGCTAGTTCCAGGACAGGCTCTAAAGCTACAGAAAAAGCCTGACTTGAAAAACCAAAAAAAAAAAAAAAAAAAAAAAGCCCCTTTGAGAGGCACATGGCGTAATCCATAGCAAAGTGTATGCACTCCATAAAGTGGAAGAAAAGTAGAGAGAAATTAAATACTAAGAATTCTTCAACCATCTTCCATTGGTGATTTGGCCCACATGGAGTGTGGTAAGGTAGGAGTTATGAACTTTCTCTTCTACCTGGGCAATTCTGTCTCCACATGTGTCTTAGTTAAGGTCTCTATTGCTGTGAAGAGACACCATGACCACCACAACTCTTCTAAGGAAAACATTTGAGGGGACTTGCTTACAGTTTCAGTGGTTTAGTCCGGTATCATCATGAGAGGCAGGCAGCGTGGCAGACATGATGCTGGCTACATCTTGATCAGAAGAAAATTGGAAGTCAACTGAGACACTGGGTGGTATCCTGGGTGTCGGAAACCTCAAAGACCACCCCCAAAGTGACATACTTCGTCTAACAAGGCCGTACCCACTGCAATAAAGCAACAATGCCTAATAGTACCACTCCCTATGAAATTATGGGGTCACATATGCTGAAACTACCACAATGTGCCTGCTAAAGTGTGAGCTTCTTATACTTCATTGTTTTGCCTAAGCTCCTGAAGACAAGGCAGCCAATTCCCCTGGGGAAGCTCCGTCTGTGTGGCAAGAGATGTCCCGTTGAGTTCTGTAAGGTGGGAGGCTAGTCCTGACCCGGGGCCATGTTAATATTGTGTTGCTTTTTGTCTGCTTGCTTTGCTGATTTGAGATAATGTCTTGCTTTTGTGGTCTAGCTTGACCTGGAATTCACTGTGTAGCCAGTGTGATGGTTGTCAACTTGACTACACCTAGAATTAATTAAACCCAAATTATTGGACACACCTGTGGGGAATTTTTTTCTTAATTAAATCATTCAAAGTGGGAAGACCTACTCCTAATCTGGATCTTTGGGGAGGTAAAGTATACCTTTAATCTGGACCACACCTTCTCCTGGCAGCCTATATAAAGAACATAGAAGAAGAAAGCTTGCCCTCTTTGCCTGCTTGTTCTCACTAGCAAGTGCATTCCTTCACTGGCATTAGAGTTTCTTCTTAGGGATTCTGGTACACACTGAAGACCAACTGAGACACACAGTCCCATGGACTCAACAACTACTGGGCAGTCATTGTTGAACTAGTTGGACCACAGTCCGTGAGTCATTGTAATAATTGTAATCCCCACTTCTATGTATGTTCATCCTATAAGTTCTGTTTCTCAAAAGAACCCTGACAAATACACACAGGTTGACCTTGAACTTGCTACAATCCTCCTCCTTCAGTCTTCTGAGTGTTAAGGGGTTTAAAAAGTACCTCCAATCAACTCTTTCCTTAGGCATCGAGTTTCGGATCTTATCCTGATGAAACTGCAGACTTCATTGCGTCATGTCCTTCAGGTAAATATTTGCCACTAAATTTAGAGGGAACAACTCCTTCCTGAAGATAGGATGGCATATCTGGCATCAGCCATTGAACCTAGATGACTCTAAAAACTCTCTACCCTGTTGCCCATAATTTGCCATTGGTCCAAGGAAGAAGCATTGTCTGATTCCAGTCTCTAGGCCTAAGCTCCTAGGGTCTGGGACAGGCTAGAGTAGGATCCAGAGTAAAGTTTCCCCACCAGTAGGAGAGTATTTATTTCCCCTCCACCCCGACTCCTGAGGGGTTAGTTATATAGGACCTCAGATTACCCTCTTGGGTTTTAGAGATGCCCAAAAGGCAGAGGAGATCACCTTATTTCCCAGAGAATAATTTTAACAGGATTCTTGGGAATACTGGTTTCTTCTAGGATCTGGTCTAGGCAGAAGTTCCTACAAACCTCAATATTTCTAAACTTGGGCTAATGTTCAACAGGTGCCAAAAAGAGAAAACTATTTAAATGAGGTCGAGAGAGAAGACAGATGGAAGGTATTATGTTGGGGCCAAACACAAACTTCACATCACGAAGAGTTAAGCCAAGAGGCAGAAGGTAAATAGTTGGGATCTATCAAATTGGAAGTATTTAGATGTTGATTTCAAGGTCAAGTTCCATTTCTTAATATCTACTTGTGTTCCTGTGTAATAAATGTGTTTAAATGTGAACATAGTTACTGTTTTCTTACCATTATTTCCATTTTATTTCAGATTCATGAACAATTCATAGGGGTGCCCATCTGAGCACGGATTCCAAATTTATGTGAATGATGAGGCAACAGCTCATACCCAAATAACAGCCATTTACCGAGCCCCCTCACACATTCCCTCCCCTCTGGAGTCCACGGGGCTCATCTTGCATTTGTAATTCCTTTTCAACATACGTGCTTTGAATTCAAAGGAAACAGAATTGGCAGGGGATTGATTTCTTATTTTTTGAAAACCAGAAGAGAGGAAACCCAAGAGTGTCTATCAGGCTAGTCCTAGCCAGAGGCAAACATTAGCCATAAGAAACTAGTTTCCCTTCAGAACAGCCCCACTTTGTGGCTGCGGAGATTAAGAGCACACACTGGTCCCGCTGAGGACTTGACTTTGGTTTGCAGTACCCGTGCACAGCTGTTCATAACTATCTGTAATCCCAACTCCAAGGGATCTGATGCACTCTTCTGGTCTTCATGAGAATCC
Organism: Myodes glareolus; assembly: GCF_982192425.1. Lineage (NCBI taxonomy): Eukaryota > Metazoa > Chordata > Mammalia > Rodentia > Cricetidae > Myodes > Myodes glareolus. The sequence continues at coordinate 24,136,576 of NC_142038.1, forward strand.
TTGACATGTGGCAATCACACACACACACACACAGACACACACACACATAGTATGTGCACTGATGCACTCTTCTGGTCTTCATGAGACCCCTTGACATGTGGCAATCACACACACACACACACACATACACACACACACAAAGCACATGTGCACACGCTCATGCATGCACACATGCATGCAGGCAGGCACACATGCACACTCTCGGGCAAAATAAATAATAAATAAATCTTAAGGAAAAGAGCAGCCCTACTGGTTTTTCCCCCTTGTCCATCATTGTCTGCATCTGAAAATGCTGAAGGCTGCTCGTTTGCCTTGTTTCTCATCTTCCTCCTGCAGAATGAGGTCAGCAGCAAGCACCGAGGTAGAGAAGCAGGATGAAACTTTGGCTTTAATGTCCCAAAACCTTGAATCCACAGCTGAGATATTTGGCCTTAGAACTGGCTTCCGCTTTTGTGCATGAGGACAGTCAGTCATAACTCCTTCAGCATGGTTGTGAGAATGAAATGAAAAAAAATGCACGTGTAATTCTTTGTCCGTCATACAGGTTGACTAGATCAAGCTCACTCAAGAAGGTGATAACGACGGCCAGTTGGGGGCAGTGCTTTTGGTTGAGTTTTGTACTGAAGGTAACTCCAGATCTCAAGTGTGGGAATCCCCTTGGGTAGGCCAACATGAATGCAAAGTGATGGGATATCCCTGGCATTAAACTGGGCATTGTTGGTCCTTGCTCAGATTGAATAGTGCTGACCCTCTGACAAAGGACTTTTAGAGTCAGGAAGTACCCAGAACATGGAGGAATCACCTGTGCAGTTTGCTGTTCTTCCAGTCTTAGAGGCGGTGATAAAATGTGTCTCTCTACCATGCACACAACAGTGACACCAAAGGCATTCCGTCTTTCTGGAGGAAGGCGAGTGCTGCAGACACAATGTCCCCAGACACTGGTCTTGCGAGTAGGTTCCATGGCGAATTCCAGAACTGGATTTGACTGGTTCTTTCCTATGACATCTGAATTAGCAAGTAAATTGCACATATCACACAAAGTTTTAAAGACAGCTGTACATAAGTGGGTGCCAGGGTGCCTGTGACCCACTTGGAGATAGCACTTCTTTGCCACACTTTATCCCAGAGCCTATTTTCCTTTCCCCGCCCCCTTCCCTAGTCAACATGAAGGAGTTACTGAGCTAAAAGGCAGGGAAAGGGAAGAGGCAGAAGGCATCTGGGATCGTAAGTCTAGTGAAGTCTGCTGTGATGGCCCCCTCACTTCCCAGCTCCCACACCCCCTCCCAAGGGATAGATAGAGACTTTCAGCACTCTCTGAGAGATCTGAGAGTGGCTCATGCTCATAGGAGAGATCAAGTCATCTTTCCCCTGGACCACTAAGGAGGGGACACGAAACTGGGAGACAGATGACAGGAAGGCAGAAGGGAGGCAACAATGTAGCACCATGAATTCCTAGGGCTCAGTGACAAATTGGATAAATTGCCTGTTGGTAGCAGACATGATGAAAACCGGCTGGATTCAGTTGCTACTTCCACCCAGAGGCAGAAGCCAACTGGGGATGGTGATCAAGTTAAAGAACCCATTTCTCTCATCCCAGAATTCTCTCAATGGCTCCTATATTCACCCACTGTGGTATGTCACATGAGGTGTGAGTGGTGAATCTGTGCTAGCGGAGAGAAGATTGACAGATCCTGGTAACACCATGCATCAGAAGATCCAGTGGGAGGGAGTCAGAAGGGCAGATGAAAGACTGACATTACTGGAAAGGAACTAAGAGTCAAAATAGCCTCCAATCCAAGACCAAGATACTCGGGCTGAGGGGAATGGAGAGTGGGATGCATTAGAGATATGAGAGTCAACTCTTGACCTGGATTGACAAAGAGTCAATGAGACTTTTTAAGCCACTGTGTCCCAGTTAGAGTTACTATTGCTGCAATAAAACATCATGGCCAAAGCAACTTGGGGAAGAAAGGGCATGTTTTTTTTCTTACAAATCTCAGGTTTGCACTCAACCCCAGGAGACAAGTCAGGGTAAAACTCAAGGCAGGAACCTGGAGTCAAGAACTAAGCAGAGACCATGGAGGAATGGTACTTCCTGGCTTGCTCCTCGTGGCTTGTTCAGTCTGTTTTCTTATATACCCGCCAGAACCATCTGCTCAGAAGTGGCACCACTCAAAGTGGGCTAGAAACTTTCCCACTATTCCAGAAAAATGCCCATAGGCTAGTCTGATGGGGGCATCTTCTCAATTAAGATTGCCTTTCCTCAGATTACTCTAGCACGTGTCAATTTGACAAAAACAAACCAAAAAAAGCAAACGATGACAAAATACCACCAATAATAAATATGAAAAATGCCTCCTTACCACCCCCCCAAAAAAAACCCTTCACAAACCGGAAGGCTCTATTTGGAGGTTAATATCTACAGAGAGTGATGGAATAGGATGAGCAAGACTGAGAAGTGGGAGAAGGGCCTGGGCACAGCTGGTACTCTGGGATAGATTATGTACCCTGGCATTCACATGCTGGAACTCTAATCCCCAGGACCTCAGAACATGGCTGTTTGGAAACTGGATTGTTTCACATGAGCTTAGTTAACGTGAGTCCATTTTGGATTAGAGTACCCAATTCAGTCAGTGTGAGTCATGACCTTTATAAAAGGAGCATTCATATCTGATGAATATGAGAATTATGTTTATCCAAAACCAGTTATGGTAAGCAAAAGTCAAGAAAAAAATCATGAAGGTCTTTCCTAACACCTTCAGGGGGATGGGGATCCTATGGATAGTTTGATCTTTAGATTGTTGGCCTTTGGGAATGTTGGATAATAAATTCTTTAATTCCAAGTTACTGAGTGTTACCTAAGTTACCCTGTGAAGGACTTCCCTGTTGAATCCATAGCCGGGCTATGAACTTCTCCCCCTCATATGTTGTAACAGGAGGAGTGGGCTACTTGTCATCCCAGCTGCCAGGATATCTTACATCTGAAATAATCACACAGAAACTGTATTCATTTAAATACTGCCTGGCCCATTAGCTCTAACTTCTTATCGGCTAGTTCTTACATCTTAATTGAATCCATTTCTATTAATCTGTGTATCACCATGTGAATGTGGCTTACAGGCAAGATTCTAACCAGCGTCCATCTCAGGCAGGAGATCCATGGCGTCTGCCACTCTGCCCTTCTTCCCAGCATTCAGTTCTGTCTACTCCACCTACCTAAGTACTGTCCTATCAACTAGGCCAAGACAGTTTCTTTATTCAATATCCAATGAAAGCAACACACAAACAGAAGGACCTCCTACACCAATATGTTTTCGCTCCCTACTTGACTAGTGTATATGGCATAGGGGCTCCCATCTGAAGCACACTCACTAAGGTGGTTCTCTCTGGCTATTCATATTCCTGGAAGGTAAAAACTGTCAGCCACCAGCCGCCAACATTTCCTGCCAAGGGTGAGAAAGGCAGAGAGAAATGAAATGCTCACCCCATATACAATATTCCAGAGGGTTCTAGGTCTCAGCACTCAAGATAAACAACATTTTGACGGAAACTACAAACCTTAAAATTAATCTGTAACCCCTTGTGTTGATAGGTATCTCTAAACATTGTCCACATGAGATTTGTAATACAGATGCTTTCAACTGATGGTGGCTACTATGTATCTCATCATGGCTTACCTTTTGGCTACTGGAGAATGTTCTGGTCCCACAGCAACCTATGGGTCCCATATCAGAGTGTCCACCACACTGAGGAAGAAGGAAGTTACATATAAGGCTTGGGTGTCAGACCCTGCATCCTAGATGTTTACCCACTGTCCTCTGTCTCCTAGAGGAAGTCAGAGGAAGTATTTCCAGGGAAAGAAATGATACAAGCAACTGAGGAGTTCATCAATAGAGTGGACAGTGTTTGGACAAGGCCCGTGATGCAAAATTAAATCTATTTGTCCTTCATTGCCTTGTAACTGCCAACAGGGCTTCAAATAGCTGGAATCGGCACAGTGTTCTTGAATCTGTGTCTACGGGCATGTGGCTGCTTCTGGACCTGGGTCAGGAGAGAAAGAATCTGCCTGGGCTGCTGAACAAGTTTATTGTGCCACCACTGGTACAGTCCAATCAAGGTCATACTATCCACGGACAGAGGGGCTTGCTTCTTTCTTTCGCGTCAACCCCGCCTTTTGAGTGATATAGAGCTCGTACATTGGACTGTACCGGTTGCTTTAATGACAAATACTGTAGGTTTTATGTCCCTGGTGCTGAATCTTCGAACTCAAGGCCAATAGGCTCTATGCTAGGATGGATGGATGGATGGTCTCTTTACATTGACCTCTGGCCTTCATCCAAAAGCCAGCCTCTCCAAGGCCACCTGAGTAATTCCCTCCTCTTCTTTTCAGGCCTTGATTTCTGCACCTCCCTATTTGCTGACAGAACCCGAAACAAGAGACGATCTTTCTTCAGCAAGCTGTGACAATTTCGTAGCTTTCACAGATTCCAGGTGATGGCCTTGACTTGGTTGTCTTTGCAAATGAGGGTCCTCATGAGTGACAAATGACTCTACACATTGGACATTTTATCTAAGTGGAAGCATGTCCTATAACTGTTTGACCACACTGTTTTGCAGACAATGCCTTGGGATGGCACTGCCCCTGGATGGATCATTTCTGACGGATGAGAGTCACTAGCAGAGGCCTAGTTCCTCCCTCTTTTCTGCTGAATGATTGAGTCTGCATGTTGGCTTTGAGCTCCAAGAGTCCCTGGCCTTCTCAATAAACATAGCAATGGAGGCTATCTGCTCTTCTTCCCAGCAAGCCGAAATTTGGCAATATTAACACATGGATCTTATTAAAAATACACTTTGTCATCACAAACAATGTCAGATTTTTTTTTCCCAGAGAGCTGTCCGTTCCCACTCCTCTGCACGTCAAAGTTGTCAGACCCGTAATTTATTCATACTTTTGACCTCCAGAGAGGACAATATCCGAAGGGTCAGGGAGCGTTATTGGATGTCAGGAGGCAAATTCACTGCCCCAGCTCCCTTTACAATGTTGCATTTAATCAGGCTCACATGAATGTGGCCGAGGTCTCCCTGCTGTAATTACCCCTGAAGGGTTCCCCCTCCTCATTAGTGATTATGCAATATTTATACGTTTCCCAAAATTCTCAACATGGAAGACGGCTGGAGCTTGCTGGGTTTTCTCTGTAAGCAGGTAGAAGTCCTGTCTTTTGTTTCTTTGTTTGACTCTCCATCATAACCTCCCCTGAGTAGCAGCACTGTCAAGATGGGGGTGAAAGATTCAGGAAGCATCCAACTGTGGGTGGGTTCATGTCGCCTGCGTGGGTGCTTTCATGGACACTCACACGTGGGTTATTCTTCAAAGGCTCATAGTAAAGCTCCTGTACTGCGAATGTCAAGGCGCAGGCAAACTCGAAGTATAATGATTTTTTTTGAGAACTGTGTGGAGAGGTCTTAGGGGGCTGGAGGAACAATTAATCAATGCTAAATAATAACAATAGTTGCTCTGACTCGTGGGCAGAATAAATCCTTCATTTCTGACCTCCATCAGGCATAGCTCAGATGCATACGGCCAAGCTTGGATGCTCATTAGAATTCTTACCAAGTGGGTCCGGCGTGTTTTCCAATGTGATCTATTTTTACAGTCATTTTTAGACAGCCTGGATAGAATTCTGGAAAATCCTCTATGTGGTGATTGTGTTTTCTTCCCATTTTCTATGGCTGCCCAGGTCTTGTTTCATTCAGACAAGGAATAAGACTCCGATCCAGGCTTTAGAATCAGGCAGACCTGTGTCTATGTACTGGCCTTTCCCCTCAGTAGCCTTAATTACATCATATAGCCTCTCAAAGCCTTAATTTCCTCTTTCACAAAATAGGAACAAGAATTGTGACTCCTCCTAGGGCAGTTGAGAAGACGTGATTCTGAATATATCTGAGACAAAGACCACTTGCTCTTCCGAGCTGCTGCGAGACAGAGTCAGTGATGAGGAGGGAATGCTTGATGAGGTCTCCGGGGCTGAGATCAGGGCTTGGGTCCCTGTGTTCAGGGTTCAGGGGAAGGCAGAGGCTTCCCCAGAAAGGACAGGAGAGGCACTGATAACTGGGGTTGGGAAGGGGGCAGGGATAGAAGACAAAAGGCAAGCAAAATGAGGAGTGGGTGGGCAAGGCATCCTTCCTAGAGTCCTTACTTTAAAAATTCCCCATGGTCAGAAACACTGAAGAGTATTTCATGTGCCCAGACCCTTCATGAATCCCAACAAAGAGCTTTGGATCCCAGAGATGGCAGGAGGCAAATACGGGAGACCCTGGAAACCCTTCAGAAAGATTTGGGCTTTAGAACGTGGTAACTGGTGATGGAGGAAAGCCATTGGCAGTGCCGTGGTCCCTCAGTTAGGGACTTTGAACAGTGCAAAGTTTCTATGGCGTAGACAATTTCTATGTCAAATGCTACTATGCTCTCTTAGCCTGTATGAGATGCACAGGAGTCTGATTCCCATCAAACCAGGACTGCAGGAACACTGTGCCCTTGGGGAGGAACTGACAGTTCAAAGGTGTTGGTGTTTCCTGAGAGAGGGGCCACTGAGAAACAGACCCCACAGAGATTCCTCATATCTTCTTATCATGCCATGCCTTGGGCAGCCTTATGTACCTTGTACATGCATTAGTGTAAGTCTTGGCATTAAGTTTACTTTTTTAATTAAAATGTACCTGATATAGTTTCTAGAAGCCAGAGGATGGGAGAGCTGCTCTCCCTTGATGTTTTATATCTAGCGAGCACAGCAAAAGGCTTTCCTTCCTACCTCCATCTTCACGAAGCCCTTCCCTCTGCTCTGAAGATCTGAACCTCACCTGACACTCTAGGACCAACTCAGGTGATGTTCCTGATCTCACAAGCCATGGACAAAGGGTCATTCTTGGTCCCACATGCCCACTGAGCTGGAGGTGCCTCCTTTTGTGGCATATGACATTTTCCTCAAGGAACAATGACAATAGAGTAGACCTGTGGTGATCGCAAAGGATGTGCCTCGGCCCTTCACAGGTGCCTAAATCACAATTCCCATTCAGCACCATGGATGATGACTACCAGGCCACCACAAAATACTGTTCAAAAAGTATCCTGACTTCCTTTTCCCTTCCCTTCCCTTCGCTGTTCAAACACTTGTTTTCCATTGGAAGCCGGTTTTCCAAAGCGACAGTGTTTCCCCCCTGTACTTGAATTACTGTATCATCTAGCACTGTCTAAAGAGCTGCCTGTAGCACCAAGAACCATGCCAGCTGTGCTGCTCAAAAGCTGCAGCTATTGGGGACTCCCTGCAAGGGGTTAGAGCAACTGAAGGTCTGACTTTATAATATTACCTAATTTTGATTCGTTAACTTTTAACTACCATCCCTACATCTTAGGCACAGACATTGGCAAGCAGAAGGTTCTACATCTGGGTGGCTTGTATCGCTCTTGGCTACACAGCCTGTTTCTGTAGACATAACCTTAGCAGTCACATGACTGAACATACAGCTCACCAGAGTTCCAACTTACCTCACAGAGAGGAAAGGAGGCAGAAATCTTGGCATGCCAAAAGTGAGGTTTTTTTTTTTTTTAAAAAAAAAAAATTTGTCCTCAGTTCCATTCCTTTGGGTGAACACATTTTAAATTTTCTGAAGCCCCCAACAATCTTAGGAAAGATAGTGTCTCTAAAAAATGTGTAGGTAGTTAATATTGGAAGAAGAAATAAGTAGGGTTTTATGAAACTAAGCAACAGTTTCCAGACACTTTGAATTTTAAAAACTGGTGGCATTTGGGGTGAGGACATCAGGAGATTGGGAAGTAAATGCACACCAAAGGTAAGTGATGCTCTAAGTCTCTTCTCCCTTACAGCACAAAATTCTGGAAGCTTCCTTGAGAGACAACAGGGGATATTATCCACGTCGTCTGGTTTTTATGGTTTGCATTGTGTCCTCTCAAGAGATCTTTTGAAATCCTAAGCCTCAGCATTTTGGAATACAGTTTACTTGGCTGTCACCCCAAACACAATTAGTTTGGATGACGTCTCCCTGTGGTGCGGTGCCCCCAAAGCAGATTGCCCAAAACTCCTTACTTTCTACTGAAGACTTGCGTCTAACGCAATATAGATGCTCAGGGTTTGCTAGGATGAGAAATTAGTAAATCGAGGCAGAGAGTTTCCTGAGATCCCTCTCCTTCATGGGGATTGCTAGGCCATTAAAAGCTTCCAGGAAAGGACTCACGTTTTTCTTAAATGGTGCAAGCCACTGGCAAAGTTCCCATGCTCCTTAACATAACCTCTCACCCATGCCTCTAAACAGCCCTAGCGAAAATGACTGGGACTCATGCACGTACACACACACACACACCAAACATACAAGTTAAAGGAGGACTAGCTGGGGAGAGGAAGGAAACCAGAAGGACTGGGAAGGGGACAATAACAGGTAATGGGGGAATAGGACCAAAATATATCTTATATGTACCTAAGAATGTAAAAGAAAAAACAGTGAATCAGGGCTGTGAATGGAGCTGGTGAATGTAGGACAGACTCCAGGGTCTGTTGCCCGTGTGCTGCCCAGTGTTTATTGTGGGGCAGTATTCGTGAAGTACCTGAGCATTCTCTTTTTTTCTTTTTTTTTTCTTCTTCTTTTTTGTTTGTTTGCTTGCTGGATTGTTTTTGGAGACAGTGTTTCGCTTACTCTGTAGACCAGGGTGGCCTTGAAATCACAGAGACCCACCTACCTCTGCCTTCTGAGTGCCGGGATAAAAGGCGTGCGCCATCACTGCTCAGCTGAGCTCTCTATCCATATTGTTTTTACCCTTTGCATCTCATATGGATGAGGGAGAAATAAAAAGAGACCAAGTTGGGCTGGGGCCACTGGGATCTGCTCCTGACTTAAGGGCCCCGAGTCTCCATTTTCCATTTGCTGGCTGGTAGGACAAACAAGTCAAGGCCTGTTTCAAGGACGATGGCATACTTATTGCTCTAAAGACGGCATGGAATATGGGGGAGACTTGGTATTTTTGGTTGCTACTGCCTAGAGAAAGTCTAAGCTAATGAGTTGGAGTTGAAAATGACCAACCAAATGCCAGGCAGGCAATAACTTCACCGAGAACAGAAAACCCTCAACAAAACAAACAAGCAGCGCACACAATCAGTCTCCTCTTAACAGGATGGTCCTCCGCCCATCCTCACCTTTCATCCCCTTCCAAACAAAACAGATGAAAAATCTTCCATGTGGCACTGGACTTGATTGGGATGTTTTGGATCAAATTTGAGCAGGTCTGCCTCGTGTAGTCTTTCTGTCTCCAACTTGGCCAATCATTATTTCCTTGGTTGAGCATCTCAAGGGAGAGGGATGGTGGCTGGGAGTCCTTCACCGAGAAACAAAAGGCTGACAAAGGAGATGATTACTCCAGGCTTCCCCCAGCCTCCTGCAGCCCCCACAGAAACGGTCACTTCAGTTTAACCTGGACACCAGACTGCAAAGCTGCACCTTTGTCCTCTCCTTCCCATGGCCTCCTGCTCCTGAGCCCTGGCCGTCTGTGGATGTGAAGCGAGCAACTCCCTTCCTTGAGTTCATCCTCGCTGAGAAGCCAGGCTCTGTGAGATAGAGCTGTTGCCTTCCTCTGCTTCCAAAGGAATATTTATGGATCCAATTTCTACAATTTACATCTTTCACTTAATATTCTAGTTTTCTTTCCCCAAGGCTTCCAGTGCTATTCACGTCAGAAGGGATGTCTTATTTCCCAGATGTCTTTTGCGTTATTAGTTTCATTTATTATTTTTATGCTTTCTATTGAGTCTACATACATATTATTTCCCTCGGATAACCTGAGCAGCCTACAATGAGCTGGTTGCTAGCATCTTTCAGCGGTGGCTGTGCGTGGAAAACTCAGCCCCATTAACTCATCTGCCATCCCTAAAATGTCCGTGTAGATGCTGTCAAGCTATCAACTTTGATTCTTGTCTGTTCCAGACAGTGGAGGACTTAAAAGGGCAAAGCTGAAGTTCTGCTCTCTCAGAAAGCTGCAGGGCCCTTCTTTCACTTCCGTTTGAACCCGAGAAGCATGCAGCATAGAAACACCAGCAGACAAAATGTACACAGTTGTTTGTGGCAGTGCCACTCGGAACAACCAAGTCATGGGATCAACCCAGGTTGTCCATAAACAGAGGGACAGAGAAAGGAAATACAATAAATGTGATACACATGTACACATACACTTCATTCATCCACGAAGAAGAATGAAATTACATTGCTTTCAGGAAAGTGGATTTAACTAGAGATTATCAAATTAAGTGTATTAAATCATACTTAGAAAGGCAAGTAGGTTTTTCTCATCTACAAATCCTAGGTTTTGTATGTAATATATATGTATACATATACACATATATGCCTACACATACATATACACATACACGTATGTATACACAGACACACATATGTTACATGAAAGTAGAAGCAAAGGTGTCTAGAGGAAGAAAGAGGACGATGGGTGGTGGGAAGGGAGAAAGGGAAGCGGGGAATGAGGTATTGGGAATGAATGTGGTCTAAGTACATCATACACTGGGATGAAGCTGCTGTCGTGAAATCATAATGAAGAGATGCAAATGAAAAAAATGTAACTTTTAAAGTAGAACAGAAATTGTTTTCAATTAGCCTTTTAAAGCCATGAAAGGAACAAAATGAAGTGAAACCCCAGAGTGGACGCTACAAAACCAAGAGGATGATCTGCAAGGTCACCCTTTACAGAGACAGTCATCATTGGATATGTGCCCTGTCACTTTCAGTCTCAAACAAAGCGCCTTTCTGCGTTTGCATTGGCCAGACAAACTGGCTCATCTGAGGTGACTCTGTCTCATATTCATCTTGGAGTGGGCTCAGTTCCATGGACCACAACCCTCAAAAGGCTACTGATAACGTACCCCCAGAAGACTTAGATCATATACGACTGAATACTGTATCTTGCAGACACTTGGTGCTTAGTAAGGTTTACAAAGTCCTTGTGAGGAAGTTCTTAAATACAAATGGAAAACCCCTGTCTTACACTTCCACACTGTAGTCCATCACTGAAGGAAGTCAGGAAAGGAACACAAACAGGGCAAGAACTGGCAGACAGTAACTGATAGGGAGGCCATGGAAGGGTGCTGCTTACTGTCTTGTTCAGTCTGCTTTCTTAGAGAGCCCGGGACCATCAAGGGTGTTCCATGGGTGGCACCAAAAACAATGGGCTAGGCCTTTCCCCATTAATCACTAATTAAGAAAATTCCCTACATCCAGATCTTGTGGAAGCCTTTTCTTAATTGAGGTTCCCCCTTTTCAGATAACTGTAGCTTGTGTCAAGTTGACATAAAACCATCCAGCACACCCCACGTGCTTTCTCATTCAGTCTTTTTTAGAGGCTTAGTCAAAAAGGACAGATTTTCTGTTTTATATATCATCTTTTCAGAGAAGATTCTTGGAAGTTAATTGTTTTTTTTCTATTATGAAAATGAAAATAATGAAAACCTGCCTGTTATTTGGGGTGGTTTAACTGAATACCCAACTTAGGTCAGACACATTAACAGATCAGAAATACTAGCAATTTGGCCAACACCCTATGTTCATTTCCCGAGTAATAGTAAATTAGTAATAACTGAAAGGAGGAGGTGGATTTTTTAAGGTATACATTTTCTTGGAAAAATACTATGCATGACTTTTTAACCTCCTTGTAGACCCAGGTTTCTGTTGAAGCTTCACAGTACATTTACATGTCTATTTCCTCACCCTCAATGGATAAGTAAGTCTCTCAAAGTCACGTTCTGTCATGTTATTATCACTCAGTCTGCTGGGGGGTCTTGCAGTCATTTTTTTCAATTAAAAAATGCCCAGTGCTCTATTAACCTTTTGTCTGCCACTCCATCCTTCATAGCGCCATTGGCTGAGATGGCAAGCCACTTATTAAAAAAGGGCAGATGGTACTGTGAGCCACCCCAAGTCCTCAGTCATGGGAGAGATGAACTATTTATTATCTTTTCATTAAAAATTATGAGACAGTTTGTCATCCTCACGGACACTTGAACTTCCTGAAACAGCTTTGTTCTGACAGATGAGATGTAACTCCCAACATGCAACATCCTCCAGCCAACTGAGAAATTCTTTCTCTTGGGAAGGGCTTCTTGTGGGAAGAGGAATTCTAGGCTGAATGTATGTGCTCTGATCTCTTACTGTCATACCTTAGAGGAAGCTTTCTGGAGTGGACAGTCAGTCACGCTACCAATATTCCTATCAGCTCAGGAGACGAGCAAGTTGGGGATGTCCAAAACCCGGCCCTGTTGTTAACTTTGTAGTACTAGGTGAGAAGCAGCGGCTTGACTTTGGATTTCCAGAACACTTAAGAATTCTTTTTATTTTCCACTCCAAAGTAAACACAAAAGAGTATCAAGGGCAAGTCTTTGGAAATCTGTCTTGCGACAGTGATTTAGGTGTAGGGCTGGGTTGGGCTAAACTTCCTATCAAGCTGTACCTGATAGAGAGATCTATGGAGCCTTCTTTTCTGGTCAACTATAGGTGGGGCCTGATCCAGTAAAAAAATGAAAAGTCCTAGTTTTCCTGTCCTGTGTCTTCCTTGCCCTCCCAACCTGTGAGTCCCAGGGCCCTCCTAACCCCTCCCTACTTATGAGACCCTCCTAACCCCTTCCCACCTATGAATTCCAGGGCCCTCTCAACCCCTCCCCCATGTAAAAGTCCCAGGACCATTATAATGCCTACCCACTTGAGTCCTAGGATCCTTCTAATCCCTCCCTCCATACTCCTCCCCACCTGAGTCCAAGGGCCCTCTAAATTCTGTGAAGTGATTCTTTCATTCACATCTAATTGGGTGCATTTTCTGGGCTATTCATTTAGCTTTTTCAACTCTGCTCTTTCCTGGTGGAAGAGACAACACTGCCAGACCACTGACTCCCATGTGTCGGATGTTGTAAGATGCAGCTTGGTGCAGCAGTTGATTGGATATCATACTGCTTAAGTTCTGGTTCTGTGGAATACCACTAGCTCTACACTTGGAAACATTATCTGATGTTTGAGGTGAGTTTCTCATCTGTTAAGTTGGATATCACAGAATTCACGTCGTGAGGAAGGAGGTTGTGGAGAATGGCAGAGGACAAGAGAGGGTAACAGATTTGGAAATATATTATACAATGTCATAATGAAAGTCATGTATAATGAATATATGCTGATTGAAAGGACTCATCTCATGAAGTTACTGTGTAAACATAATGAGATTATTGTGGAAATGCCCAGTCTGTTCCTATCATGTACTTACGCTCAATAAGGAGCAGCTCCTATCATTTTTAGTCGCGATGATCATATATCTGACTATTTAACACTTTGACACTCCCTCAAAGTAGATCTTGAATGATTTGTTAACGATGGAGATGCAGTTTGGTGGGAAAGCGGTGGTGCTCGGGCGCTCACACGCCCATCTGTGGCTTTCACAGTGCACTTTGCACCATCTATTCTATTTTCTTCCTACTCCTGCCTCCTGCCTGGATGCTCAGCAGATGGCGAAGGAATCTCAGTCCCCGAAGCACGCACTTCACTTCCTCCATGTTTGATCTTGCTTCATCCCTACTCCATTCCAAATTGCTCAATACGTAATTATCCCATCCTTCTCATCTTGCAGCGATTGTACTATAGTTTTGTAAAAATGTTTGTTTATTCATTCATTAATTTCTTTGCTTATTGTTTTAAGATGGAATTTCATTACACAGCCCAGACACGAGGTAGTCCAGCCTGGCTTTGAACATACAATATTCCTGCCTCAGCCTGAGTACTATGATTGCATGTATGTGTTCCCATGCCAAGCTATTTCATCATATTATCGCCTTATATATTCCATTTTTGCTTCTCCATTTGCTTAGCATCAATGAAAAAATTTCCCTATTAACAACCATCCTCATTAGCGTCCTCCCCAGTGGTATGAGGGGACGAAGTCTTACCAGTTCACAAGGGCTAACTGTTCCAATTTCATGAAAAGTTTAAGACAGCTGACACCACACTGATAGTTTCAAATCAGTTGTTGTAGAAATATTTGCCCTCTGCAGATCCCCAAATCCCAGAAATGAGAACGCAACTTTTGCTTCTGGAGAGTATGTTGTGATATACAACACATCACTGTAAGCCCAACATTCCCAACCAATTTCTTCTTCCCTTCGAAACCAAAGTTCTTGAGAAAGAGATACACTTCTCCATCTCCCTGCCCACTTCAACCCAAAACAAAATGAAAAAAAAAAATCTACTTATTTCCACTCTTCACCAAGGTCAGCAGTGGTCTCAGTCTGTCTGAGTTCAGTCACCGACCTTATCTTCTTCTGCATAAACATGCTTCTGGCTGCTGCGACCTTCTGCCTCTCTGGTCACTCATTGTCACTTCTCTGGATTCTGAGGTCCAGTCCTTGTGCTGCTTTAGATTCCCATAGCAGAAGCTATCTGTGCTTCATTGCCTCATCCCTGTCACACTGAGATCAGCTGTCTACTGAGATAACTAAACACACCCTCTCGATTGACTTTTCTGTATTCTGTCCGTCTGTCTGTCCCCTCTTTTTCACTCTACTTCTCGGCATTACCCCCAGCTAAGCTGCGTGCAGCAGGTCTTACATTTCAGATGCTTTGGGGAGGAGAAAGATGACAGAGCAGAATACTTAAGTTGAACTTTTAAAGTTAGACTTGTCACATCGGATTCAAGACCCGTAGGACATCTAGACCGTGCCATGTAAAGCCACCACATCTTATTATCCACAGAACAATGTCCTGTAAACAGTGTCATCTTAGTAGCCACAGACAAGTGTCATCTAAAGAGCAACACAATCATGAAGCTAATCTATTGCCTTCTGCATCTGTTCTTGCTTCTCTGAATGAGTATGAACAGACATCCTTGTTCCAAGCTAGAAGCCTTCAAATTTCTGTCTTCTACATTAGCTACCCTGGTGCGGGAGAACTGTTTGTATTCTGTCAATCATATTTTAATAAAACGCTGTTTGGCCAGGCAGGCAGTATAGGCGGGAAAACCAGACAGGAAGTAGAGGTGATGCAATGAGAACAGGAGAATTCTGGGAAGCAGGGAGGTTCCTCTGACACTCCTGCGCAGACCACCGAAGAGGCAGCATGTAACTTGCCCAGCTGAGAAAGGTACGGAGCCATGTGCTAACATAGATAATGATAATGGATTAATGTAAGTTACAAGGACTAATAAGTAGCCTGACCAAATGGGCCAATCAGTTTATAACCTTATGGAGTACTGTGAGTGATTTTCCTTGGGGTATGCCAGCTGTGGGGTACCGGGTGGGACGGAAACCCCAACAAGCCGGCCCTCATGATACACTACCCCATCAAATTGTTCAAGTCATCTAACTTTAAAATGACTCTCAAGTCAGTCCTTTGCTCTTAGGGTAAACTGATAAAAATTCACTAAATATCTTTTTTTTTTCCTACAAAGAAACCATACAAGCTCTCATGCAAGCTTTCCCTTTACACACACACACACACACACACACACACACACACACACACACACACTGGCCTGGTGGAGTCTCGGGCACAGACACTCTGAAAACATTGAGGAAGTGCTTTTCCTCTGTAAGCATTGGCACTATGACTATATAAAGAAAAATTCCTATTCTCGGAAAGCAGCTACTGCGTCATAAGGCAAAATCTCCAGAATTATGATTCAGTTTGATAAGATTCGTTTTGAAATGCTAACCAATTAAAGAAATAGTAATTAAATATGAGAAAATCTGTAGCCCAGAAAATGAGCTTTGTTCCCTTAGTTTCTGAATCTGGACCCAGTTCACCACCTTTAGGGTCCTCTGAGGCAGGTAACAAGTAGATGCTTGCTTCTGACGTTCCAGAGTCTCCGGTCTCAGAGCACAGCTCTGTGTTCATGACTGCGCAATAGAAAATGTCCCCCGTGAAAATATTACCAGGGAAGAATGACACATGTACCTCCCGAGACAACCATATTCCTTCTTCCAAGAATTTGAGAAACATTCAAAAATATTTTCTGCTACCCAGACTGGCTCTAATGTAAAACTGTTGGCGGATGTAAACTGTCTTGGTTTTTGAGGTGATGGCCACGGGTTGGCTCTGAGGAGCATCAGTAAAGCTAGTTAGTCTGTGCTGGGTGTGGCTGTCCACACTCGGGGAAACCAGTACCCTGCAAGGGGAAGCAGAAGGAGTCTGGTAGGGGCTGCATGATGAGTTTCTGTCTTTAGAAAAGGGATTCACGTGAAGAAAGATGCAGGGGTGGGGGGAATGCAAGTGAAACCACTACCCTGGGCTGTGATGAGTTTAGTCGTTTGACACTGGAAACTGCTCCGATGTACAGCCTCTCACATCCACATCCTTCCACATCTAGGAATCAGTTTCCACGACACATTTCTACAGACGGCATGTCTGGTCCCGAGATTATTCACATGTTGAGGGTTTTTAAAGCATGTCGACAAACGTTTCTCAGAAAAGTTTGTATCAGTCTTTAATCCTGCTTAGTTTATGTCTGGTCCTGAAACTCTTGCAGTCTCTAGATAAACACACCTTCCACAGCAGTTAGATTCACTAATAACAAGAGAAATGCAAATTAAAATTATCCTAAAGTTTTATCTTCCCTTCACCCATGGGTTAAATTCCAGGCATTTGATAAAATATTGGTGCAAGTATATAGAGAAACAAGCACCCTCGTACGTGAGGTAAATTGGGAAGCAGCTTGGCAACAGCTTTCTGATTAAGAATGTACTACTAGTCCCAGTTACTCCACTTTTTGGTGTCTATGTCTTAATTACTGCAGAATTTATTTTTATTTTCTGCGTGAAGCCAGGATGCAGCTTTTCTTTGTATCCAATAGCAATTAAGCCCCTCTACGTTCTCTGTTGACTAGGTCTTACGTGCCCAGTTACTGTCATAGAGTGTGCGATTCTTAGTCTCAAGCCTGTTTCTAGACTTTGTGTTTTCTGCTTGCTTCCATTTTTATCTGTCTGTCTAGACCTCAGCAGATCAGCACACACTAAGAAACCTCGATGAGTTCAGAACCTTGTGTTTCCACGTAACCTCTGTCAGGACTCTGGGCAGGAACTGAAGTTCCCTTCTTGCATCCGCATCTCTTGCTTTATTGTGTGATCGCTTACGGACACTGCCATTGTGTCTGAAGAGCACATCATTGTCTCTCATATCCGAGCTCTTTACATCAAAGCAGAGTCTTCCACTTTCCACACTTCTCCCTCGTGCCTAACATCAGTAAGAACGCATGGTATCAGCAACCAGGTCTGGAATGAAAGAAGAATCTGTTAAACTCCAGCCTGGCTGCTCCAACAGCGCTTTTGTATTCTCTTTGAAAAGCCCCGTGTCTGCTTTCACCCTTAAGTTATTTGCCACCAAAGTGAAGGTAATAATCCTGATGTCAAAAGACAGCATGAAAATTAAAGTAAAAGATACTCCTAAGCATTCCTGGTACAGGTTTGCTACGTAGAAATGCTTCGGTAAAAAGCTTCATTCATGAGTTCATTCACTCGCTCATTCAAGATTCATTTTAATCAGGTATATATAAAAGCTGTCATTGGCTCATTCTTCCATGATCATGAACATACCTGTACAGAACTATACCTGTACACTTCTTCTATAGTGGCTTCTTGAGCTGGAGATTAGGTGTTCCTAATGGGTTCCAGGTGACTTAGAGCAAGATAGAATCCAAAACTTCCTCAACCGGGAGTTTGGATGATGTTGCGATGTGTATAGTAAGACCAACCAGATGAAGAACACTGAGCTTAGGAAGTACAGGGCTCTGGTGCATGTATGTGTATTCCCCCTCTCTCCCTCCTTCTCTCTCTGTGCGTTTATATATGCATGGGTGCCTAAGTTCACTTGTGTATATGTGTACATATATGTATATATTCGTGTGTGTGCATGTGTGTGTATTCTTCTTTCTTTGTTTGTTTACAGAATTAACCACAGAGTGCATACTCTGGAGACCCAGAGAAAGAGAGTGTAGGGCGTGGCCCTGGAAGTGATCCGTGTCTTCCTCTCTCACCATCTCACTCTCTTCTCCTACTTTCCTCTCCTCTCTCCCACACTTTCTACTTTCTCCAGAAGATTCAGAGTTGTTAGCTCTCCCAGAGACTGTTTTATCTGTCAGCTTCCAGAGCTGGGAAGATGAGTCAAATTCCCCTTCTTTCTCCATAAGCATGGTGGACTCTATTAGCATAATAGGGGTAGAAGATACAGCAGGGTAATCAGTGCGAATGTGAGAATAGAGAGCTAGCTAGGGGAGAGCCTGCTCCCACATCAGACTTTCTCTGCCATTCTGCTCGGGGTCACCCCTTGATTCTATATGACTGTGTATCTGAATGTCAATTTTTTTTTCTCTAGATAGTCACTTCTCTAAGGGAAACCATTGATCATTTGTTATCTCCAGGTACCTGAAATGTCAGGGACACTCAGCAAACACTCGTTGTATATACATAAAAAAATGAATGGATGCCAGATGTGTTCTGTTGGCCAAGAAGAGTTGAGTCTTCTACAATACTATATGTTCAGATTTCTCAGCCCTTGTAGGACATGGATAAGAGTATGCTGAAGCCCTAAATATGTCTAGGGTATCAGTGCAGGTGTGACTGGCTTCTCTTTCTTCTCTGAAACAGCCACATGGAGCATTTCATCCTGGCTTCTAGTACCCATGAAGAAGTTGCAGGTCTGTAATGGAGTATCCTCATTCCTGTCCCCTAGATGAAGAAGCTTCCTTATTATGTTTTTTAAAGGGGGGAGGATTTCAGGGTAAGTTCAATGGGAAGTAGAGTAACCCAAAGGAGATCAAGCCATGCTTCTTCTAGCTATGTGACTCTGTGCCACAATGTCACTGTTATTTAAGTTACCTTTAAAAAGAAGCAGAGACCCGTTCCAAAGAATTCAAACATGTGGGATGTTAGGAACAGTGTGGAGCATGCAGCTGACACTTGACGAAATAATCAGTAAACAACACCGAGTTGTGCACCATAGCTATGCTGGAGCAGATGAAAAGAGGAGGGTAGCAGATGAGGTCAGTCCCTGGACTTCACCCTTCTGATTCTGGAAATCCCATCATTTTAAGGATGAGACCTTACCTAGGGCGGTCCAGACATTGAGGGAGTGGGGTAATTCGATGTGCATGCTTCTTTTGCAAGTCGATAATCACAGCACGCACAAGTTCTCAACTCGATCAGTGAGTGAGAGCTTTGTGCCTTGTGGCTTTGGGATCTGAACGAGGTTCTGGCGATAGAACGATTTTCATATCGATCACACGGTGCACATTGATCAAACTCCTACTGTCTGCCAGGGGATCCGAAGAAGAATCACATATAAATCCTACTCCCCAAGGAGTGCCCAACTTACTTAAGCAAACAACTCAAGAAAAGTTTAGTCTTGATCCAAGAATTGAGGACTAGTTCAGCAGGCCCAGCATGGGGGTTGTTCGTGACACTTACCTTGTGAGCGGCAATGACAAGAAGGGAAGAGAGAAGTCAGGTCTTTGAGCTGATAAGAGAAGGTGTCTCAAAGCTGCTCAGGATGGAACCTGGACCCAAAGAAGGATGGGATCCTGGGAGGGTAGAGAAAAAAGAATTTGTGTATTAGAGCCAGAGTAGGCTGGCCTGGATAGAAATTAACGCAGTAGGGGAGCGGTGTGGTTTCACAGGCCAAGCTCTGAATGCCAAGACAAGAAGGCTGGAGCAAATTCTGAACCACAAGAAGCTTTTTAGCAGAGAAGTAACACCGGACACATTTCTAGAATCTTCCACTTCAGTCCTTTCTGTGGATATGAGATCACACTAAAATACTAGCTGGCCCTCAGTGGAGACTTTTGGTACCTCGGCCCAAGTCAGGTTTTCTTGAGGTTGATTTCTTCAGACCTTTAGTGACAGAGTCTCTGATCATAATAGGAGGTAGAAAACAAAGACCACATTAACATTTTGCATGAAGTTACTATCAGATCTGGGGCAGGGCTTGTTTTCTGACCACAGATCTAGAGCTCAGAGTTCCCTCTGAGAGGGCAGGGTCCTCAGTGTGGATACAGAAAGCTTCTGTGAGCCAAAGTATTTGCCTTGAAGGGCATTTGACGTAGTCTGTCAGAATAGATGCTATTTTCCCCCAGCATTCATCTTCGAAATGGTTGACAGGCATTCAAATATGAAATAGTTCTTCAAGGTACCATGAAACGTTGCCTTTAACCTCTCCAAAGCGATAGACTGATGTTTGTCCGTGAACATCAGTGGGCTGGGCAGAGCTGACAAAGGGCCACGTAGACTTTGATTGATAGACTCTTACCTAGTGAGTCAAATGGCAGAGGGGCGGAGTAATTGATGAGTGAGCAGCCAGCACAGACACAGCCATTTTAGCCCCGGCGTAGAAAAAACCTCACTTCAGCCCTTCAGGACCCATGTTGAGTCAGGCCTGGGGACTATCCAAAGAGCTAAATAAGAAAGGTGGGGGACAGCAACCCAATCTGGCAATCCACAGGCATCGGCCAGACAAGATTAACCTTCAACTTCAAGGGAATTGACAAAAAGAGCAGAAGGAACCCTTAAATTTTCTTTCACATTCTGGTTTTTTTCCCCCAGTGAATGGAAAAAAAATATATCTCTTCTGCAAAATATGTGGCCCCATAACGAACTCAGACTCAAGGAGAGTTTTTGCCCTTTGATGTATCATCCCCTTTATTTAAAGTGACGAAAGAGAGAAAATGTTTTTTCGAAGTGATATCGTTTATCTCATGATAATCAATAAAAACTTCATGACCTAATATATTAAAGAAAACATTTAAGTTCAAACAGAGCAAAAAATGCAAGAGTCTTAGAAATGTCGCAAGGCCGTGAGGAGAGTATAGGGGCCTACTCATTTGTTTAGGCAAAGTGTGTTTAGCCACCAGAACTTCCCAGACTCTCTTTCTTCCTTCTGAGGTAGCTGAGGGCTAATGGTAGCACAAGGTCACAGACTCCTACTTTGTACCGAGTTACACCCTGATGCCTATCATTGACCTTCATTGCCGCCAAGGGACTGCGCAGCCTCCAGTTCTTCCTCGTCCCTGGAAGGCGGTCCTGCAGGTTTGACTTCCTGGATTCTTAGGCCAGCCTGAGGGCACCTCAGGCTCTAGCAGCTTCACCTTTCCCTTCCACTGCGCTGCGAGGGAAATACTGTTTACTCACGAGCTCCCATTTTGCTTGGCAAGAGAGGAGGTGTAAAGGACGAGGCTCCCCTTCCGTTCTTCCACCTGCGCACCCCACTAATGTGTGGGAGAGGCAGCCTCGGAGTCTGCCAGAGAATCGCTTCTGAGTACTTTTCCATTTCCCACACTTTCTGACCCAGTTTAGCAGGCATTGTCCCACATGAAGTGAGCGTGCACCGGTCCGCCTTTCCGAGAAGAGCGCTGAAACGTTGAGGCGGAAATCTGGCATCCCTGCTGGCAGAAGGGCAGAGCTACTTTGCGTTCTTTTAGGAATAACAAGTCTTCAAGGGAGGTGCCCCAGAGGAGCTAGGAGCTTTCTTTGTGACCTGAGGGGTTTGAAGCCTGACTTAGAAAGTATCTTACTTTCTAAGATGTCTGAGTGCCCGTCCCAGGTGCTGTTCAGTGCTTACTGGGTAAGCAGTTCTCACTCTCTCTCTCTCCCCCTTCATCCCTGTCTTTTTATTGCCCCTTCTCTCTTTCTCCCTCCTTTATTTTTTTTTCCTCTGTACTGTGTTCCCTTCTTTCTCTGTCTCTATTTCTGTTTCTTTCTGTCTCTCTCTGTTTCTGTATCTCTCTGTCTCTGTCTCTCTGTTACTCTCCTTCCCCCCCCCCCCACATCCCCCTTTCTGGTCCCTGAGCATCACCTCAGCATCTTCTCAGAAGAGACAAGCCTTCTGAGGGGCCACATTGAATCAGTACATCCCAATGGGAATCAATAGGATGCCTACCAGGCCCAGGATGGGCCTTGTTTGCACACTAGAATGTAAACTGCATGAAAGAAGGAATTAGTAAGTTTTCCCAGGACACAGTTCTCCAGACACAGTGGTAATTGCAAAGTATCTGTTAAATGAATGAATGAATGCATTGCCTCAATACGCTCATATTGTTCATCATTATGTTCATTGCCAGGAGAAGCCAGGCACACTTAAGAAAGATTCATTAATATCTTCAAAGTCTTGCAGTAAAACTGTTGTAATTTCTGAGTTCTAATTCAGATCTGTATGACTTCAGAGTCGTGACCACGGAGGAGAGCGCTCACAGAGAACCTCAGAGAGGAGCTGAGGCTCCGCATTTCTACTAGTTCCCATCCTGCCACCTCGACACCGAAAGCATCAGAACAAGTGGCTCGTGCCCGCCCTCTTTAACTTGTGCCGCTCTCTACTACAGACCAGGCATCAATTTACCTTTATGCTGGAATCATGGGAGATCTTATAACTGACTAATACAGTCACCCATTTGATGTTGGAAATGCCTTAGAAGTCAGGGAAAGCATCCTCAAAGCAAATGTCATGCTTTCTCTTTGGCTTGACCCTCTCACCCTTCCTCAGGTGAACTCTGTGTATTCCTGGCTTGAAGGCAAGACTCCATACGTTTTTACAAGTGATATTTTCATGGAAAACTCTAGAAGGGTTGTAGGAAAATTGGTCCCTCTTGGACTCTGTGCTGGCTGCATGAAGCTTCCTGCCTGCTGCGGCCAATATAGCCAAAGGAGTTGGAACATTTGGATACTGTCTTTGTTAGGGTTTTTATTGCTGTGAAGAGACGCTATAATCATGGCAACTCTTAACAAAGAAAAGCATTTAATTGGGGCTGGCTTACTGGTTCAGAGGGTTAGTCCGTTTTCATCATGGTGGGAAGTATGGTGGCAGGCAGACATGATACTGGAGAGTTCTACCTCTGGCAGCAGGAAAAGAGACTGAGCCATTGGGCCTGACATGAGCTTCTGAAACTTCAAAGTCCACTCCCAGTGACTTCTTCCTCCAAAAAGGCCACAGCTACTTCAACAAGGCCACAGCTACTCCAACAAGGCCACAGCTACTCCAACAAGGCCACATGTTCTAGTCCTTTTGAATAAAACCAGTCCCTGTGAGCCTATAGGGGCCATTTTCATTCAAACCACCACAGATTCCTAGGTCAATCCTGGGAGTCTGCGGGAATGATTTCTTTCCCCAGCTCCCTTTCCCGTCCTTCTTTTCTCCTTGCTCTTCTTCCTTTATTTTTCTTTGCCTTTCCTTTTTTTTTTCTTCTTTTTCTCCTTTATTTCTTCCTCTTACTTTTCAAACCAGGGTTTCCTTAAACCGAGCAGCTGGCTGTGGGGCCGTGAGGATGGGCGAGTGTGGGAGACTGTGGGAGAAGACTGCTTTTTTTCCTTTTCTAAGCCACAGCCTCTGGCTGTTCGCTCTGTAGGAGGATCACGAAGAATCTGTTGGCCTAGAACACAGGATCTGTGTCAGTTTGTCACCTCTGAAATGGGGGTTGGATTGCTCGTCACTGTGCTGGGCTGAACATAACAAAGATAGGGATTGCTCACTAAGAGCTTGAAGTGGTTATGGAGACACCATGGCACAGAGGCAACCAAGAGGTATGCAAGGTACCATGGAATACCCCAAATTAGGATACCAGAGGGCATTTGCTCAGTCCTTTGAAGGTTCCTATATATATGGTCTGCTCAGAAAGTTCCCTAAAAACCATTGTGCTTATAGGCAAATGAAATATTCCCCTTTTGATTTCTTTCAGGTATTGTCAAGTTGTCATTGACTGGATCCTTCCATCATCCTTGGGTCTCAAGGATCATTGAGGTAGGACATTAAGATGCCTGAACTATGTCACCGGAAAGTGACAAGTGTTTTTAATTGCCCAGAGAATCAGCAATGCCTGCCTGACCATGCTTGTAGACCAGCACAAACAGCTCCAACCCATCTAGCCAGTCCAGATTGTACCCACTGCAATGGAAATCTCCACTGCGTTCGGGAGTTTAACGTGGAGAATGGAGTATGAGTAGATACACGGCGAAGAAATTGGCCAATTCTCAGAAGGCTTTGGGGATAAACAGCAGGAAGCTTGTGTTAGACATTCCAGACAAGACTCATGCCGCCAACCTGGGAAATCTGGGTCAGAATCCCTTGTCCTCGGTTTCCCAGTTTTGGATTAACAAATAAAATTTTCTGCCAGAGGGTTAGAAGGAGGGAAGAGAGTGAGGCCGGGGTGTTCACCCTCATTATCACCTCCTCCTGTCCTGGGTCACGCTCACTCTTTGTAACACTAAGTCTAACAAAGAGCTTTTATGGGGCAGCCTGGTTTTTTTGTTTTTTGTTTTTTTTTTTTAACACAATGACAGCTGCGGCCCTCTCTGAACTTTGAAGCCTGCTTTCTTGTTAACTCTTTTAGCCCTAAGAGCAGATTCTCTTCCTACCGCACTAACCCAGGCTTACCTATCATCCCTCGATGGTTCCTTTAATCTTGTTCCTATTTGGAAAAAGTGTCTTGTCACATTCTCCTCTCTATACCTGGATGGAGAGTGCCACCTGGGACCTGACCAGGCTGTCCCTGACACACACCTCTGCCCATCATGGTGCCGCACGGATCTATAAAGCCAAAGAGATTCACGTAGAATGAACGGCTTAGCATCACCGTGTCTTATTTCACCCTTATGAGAATCCTAGGACAGAGGTGGAAGGCGCTGCAGGTGGCCGAGTTCCTCCTGCTAATCAGTTCAGGGTGGCATTTTTGGTCTCATTAATGTCAGACCCTAACGAAGGAAGGGATAACTCCCCTCTGGCTTGGGTTTCTCTCAGAGGCAGGGCCTTGCTTAGCGCAGGCCTCAGAGCTTTGGCTCCACCTGTTGCCGCCCCCCCCCCCCACACTGTGCTTCAGAGTCGAAAACGCTGTGCCCAGTCAGCAGCAGCCTCCTCTCCCCTCTAATGAAGCATGTTCTGCGGGGACCTGGGGGTTCCATTTCGATCTTCAGGGCCTACAAATGAATAATACGCCACAGCACATTGTTTGCCAGAAATTACCGGGAGCTCTGCTCTTCCTACGGGCGTTCTGCCTTACAGAAAGAGGCGGCGGCGGCAGCAATCAATGGGTTTTCCATGGTCCCTGACCATCTCCTAGCTCTTATTTTACTGGTTTGATTTTGCTTACACAGTCCCAGCTGTGATTATCAATATGCGCATTGAAGCTACTCCTGGTGCTGGCTATAGCCACAATAATAAGACTGGGGGTAGAGAGGGTTATCCGCCTGCCTCCAGCAAGGCTGTAATCATTGGGTTAAACGGGATAGATGGGAAAGCTGAAAGGAAGAAGAGAGGAAAGGAGGAAGGGGAAGAGAGAGAGAAAGAGAGAAAGAGAGAGAGAGAGAGAGAGAGAGAGAGAGAGAGAGAGAGAGAGAACTCCAAGACTGGAGGAGAAAAAACAGAAACAAACTGGCCAGCCTGAGAGCAGTCGGGTAGCCTCACGCTCCGTACGCTCAGCGCATCCACCTATCTGTGAAGTCAGACGCCTGTTCACAGATTGAATTAATCATTCCAGCTGTTCCCCGTCACCCCTTAAATCCTTTAAAGACAGACAGATAAAAACCAGCTAGTCGCAGGATAAATTAACATGCTCGGGCAATTATAGAGGCTTTTATGATAATTCAAGTACAAGAGGCTTAAACAGTGGGTCTGGAAGAAGGGGAATGAACTTCGGGATCTCTGACATTTTTCTTTCCCGTGCCTTAAAGAAAAAAAGGATATGTTTTCCAAGTGAAGTTAGGATAAGGTAGCATTATATTACCAACTCATTTGTAGTTCCTAAGTTGTTCTGAAATGTCATTTCAGATCTACCAAATGCATTTTTTTTACACATTTAAATTGTGTGCTGATAGAGGAGGGCTAACTGTCTATGTGTTGCTTTCATTGGTTAATAAAGAAACTGCCTTGGCTTTTGATAGGACAGCAGCTTAGATAGGTGGAGTAAACAGAACAGAATGCTGGGAGGAAGAAGGCAGTGAGGCAGTCGCCATGACTCTCTTCTCCGAGACAGACGCAGGTTAGAATCCTCCTGGTAAGCCACCACCTTGTGGTGCTACACAGATTATTAGAAATGGGTTAGATCAATATATAAGAGTTAGCCAATAAGAGGCTACAGATAATGGGCCAAGCAGTGTTTAAAAGAATACAGTTTCCGTGTAATTATTTCGGGTGTAAGCTAGCTGGGATCCGGGTGGCGGGAAAGCAGTCCGCCGCTCCTTCTACAGAGTGTACCTTCTTGTCAATTCCTCTTCTAATGCCTCAAAGCATTTGGTGTATAAATATCTTAACTATATACACTGATGGCCACTAGGCAGTCTTGGATTTAAACAACCATCAAGGATATGGGAGTGACATGCGCATAAACAGTCCCCGAAGAACTGACGACTCGAATCCTCTGAGAATTCAGTCAGTTACTTCATTAATATCAATATGAGTCGCACAGCCCTCATAGAGAGGAAGAACAACAAATAGAACAGAGTAGAAGGGAGTAGAAAATGAATTGCTGAGCCGAATCAATAACGTGACTACCAAGGAGAAGTTACAAGATGCTGCATGAGCAAACTCACAGCAAACTCACAGGCAGAGGTGAGGACAGAACTGAGCAGCCATCCCATTCCATGAAGGTTTTATTTGGGAGGGCATAAAAGTCATGGCTTATTCTGAAGCATATATGAGTAAACATGTCCTGGGAACACAGATTTAGGTCTCCCCAAATGCAATGGTCAAATGTAGAAGCAGTTTCATGAAGTTTTATAGGTTTACAGGACAAAGAAAGTTATAAATCAAGGTAAGTTTAAAATCCACTGGTGGGCACACCGTCAGAGAGACTGGCATATGGAGATGGGAGAAGCTATCCTAGAGGCCCAAGATGCTACCTGATGACTTTCTTAGATAGATTTCAGATTGTTAGAAGCTAGTTATCTGCTAAATTCATAGATTTCAAAATGTTTTTGTCTACCAGTCACAAGACGCTAGCTCTAACACAGAGGTGGGAAAGGAAAGGTTATTCAGAGAGCTAAAGTTAGCACAAGTAAGGTATTTAGCCTCTGGACCTGCAACATCCCAACCTCTCCACATCACTATGGTTCTCACCAATCAGCCAGTCGCCACAGACATGGCTACTTTCCATCATTCTTTGAGTTTTAAAAACATGGTATTATAACTGTAAAAATGGCATTAGCATATATGCAGGAATTGCATTCAAGAATTTGGTAAATTAAATTATCATCAATGTGCCTACTCATCTAAGAAACCTCAACTATTTGAGGAGGAAAAAAAACCTGGAAAAATAGCCCTCATATTTGTTTCATATGATGTGGTGGTTTGAAAAAAATGACCTCCAAAGGGAGTGACACTATTAGGAAGTGTGACATCGGTGAAGTAGTTGTGGCCTTGTTGAAGGAAGTGTGCCACTCTGGGGTGGGTTTTTAAATCTCTTTTGCTCAAGCTTCACACAGCGTGACACTCAGACCACTTCCTATTGTCTGCCAGATGTAGCCCTCTCAACTTTTTCTCCAGCACCATGCCAGCCTACAAGCTGCCATGCTCCCCACCATGATGATAATGAACTGAACCTGTGAACTGCAAGTGATCCACCCCCAATTAAGTGTTTTCCTTATAAGAGTTGCCATGGTCCTGGTGTCTTCACACAGCAATAGAAACCCTAACTAAGATGTAGGATAAAGAAGTGAGCCGAGTGTTTGCGGAATAAGAATGAGAATTCAAGATTAGAACCCCAATACTCACAGAAAGCCAAGTCAAAGTGGAAGCAGGCAGGTCCTGGTGGTGAGAGGGCTCCCAGGCCAGTCAGTCTAGCTGAGGTGAGATGCTAAATGCCAACTTCTGCCTACACACACATGCACAGGTGAGCACACCAGCAGCAGCACACATGCACACATGTGCACACACACACGCCATGAACATGCATACTTACATGCATGCACACACACCATTGCTGTTAAACTTCCAAGTGATCATGAGAGACAGTCCACTGACTCAGTTGTTCCTCAGCACCTTTGCCTGCATTGCATTATGGGAGTGTTGACCGTGAATACCTATATACCAGATGCAAGCAACCACTTAAAAGAGTTCCTGCAATCTGGTAAACACTCGTTGAATGGAAACATTATTTTAGTCACATTTTGGAAATATTATTTCTGAAACAATCTTTTCTGCATTCAAAAGTCTACTCCCAACAGCACCAAAGATCCCACAGTAACAGGCACATGCAGCAGACATGCATCTGACAAGGCTGAAACTACCCTAAAAAGTAAGAGTTCTGTCGGTCTAAATCCCTGTCTTCATCAGGTGGTGGTGCCCGCCTTTAATCTCTGCACTGGAGAAGCAGAAGCAGAAGCAGAAGCAAGTGGATCTCTGAGTTTGAAGCCAGCTTGGTCTACAGTGTGAGTTCCAGGACAGTCTCCAAAGTTACACAGAGAAAACTTATAGTGAAAAGCAAAAACAAAACAAAAGATTCCTGTCTTTCTCCCTCTTCTAAGAATGTTGTATTAATTTTCCTCTTTTTCTGGGCTGGTTGAATTATCACCAGTGGCCGTGCAGCTTTGGGTCACACCCTGCTCTGCTATGGCCCCAAGTAGGTGTTTTCAGTGAGAGAGGACAGCTCTGACTGGAAAGCATTTTCCTTTTGCATCTAGTTTTTAAAACATTTTAGCATGTAAGATAAAGAAATGACGTCAAAGGCTGGTGTGAGAATGGGGAGAGGGGGAAGCTTGTTCAGTCCTGGTGGGAGTGAGAGTTGGGGCAGCCACTATGGAAATTAGTGTCAAGTATGGATTGGGGGGAGGGGAGGAGTGAGGGAACAGGGAAACTGCTGTCAAGATGGACTGTATGAGAAGAATCTATTTTCAATTAGAAAAACGTATCGATACATCTACCCAATAATCCAATTCTACCAGCCTTGGTGATATGCTCAAAGGATGCTGTATACAGAGAAACTTGCACATCTTGGCCATTGCTGCTCTATGTACAATAGTTAGAAAATGGGATTCAGCCTAAATGTCCATCAGCTGATGAATGGCAATGAAATTGTGGTTCATTTGCACAATGGAAATTCAACTGCTAAGAAAAATGAAATTCATGGATAAAAGACTGGAACTGCAAACTATCATTCTGAGTGAGGTGACCCAGACCCAACAAGACAAACGGCACATGGTTCCTCTCCTTTGAGGGTCTTATCTTCACATTTAGACTTGCGTGTTTTCTGATCAGAGAGGTCAGAGAATTAGTAAAGGGTCATGGGAAAGAGACTTTCAAGGGAGGAAAAATATAATGCTGTGGTATAAAGTGTTAAAGGGGAATAATGAAGTAGGAATGGGGGATAGGAAAGGAGGATAGAGGAGGGAGTGTAGGAAGGACACTCTAACACTAAAGACCCTTGGAAAGGGTAATAGGGAAACCTACTGCCATAGAACCTTCTTAAAACACACACACACCCACATACACGTTCGCACACACATGCACGTTCACACACACAAAGAATTTAAGCAGAGTGACCCTATATCAAGGCAACAATGCCACAGGCTAACAAATAAATCCCCCGGCATGACAACCATGCTCCAGTGTAGGGACACACAAGTTGGAGTCCCTGGATTTTTAATAAAATGAAAACACAAAGTCGGGTACATAGGAAAGGGGATATTTGAAGGGGCAGGGTAGAGTTGGAGGTAGTTAATATAATCTTAATATCCTATATGAACATTTTAAAGAATTAATGAAAACCAACAAAAAAACCTTCAATCATAGAAGACTGGAGAGTTCATACTAAATGTCTGACTCAGAATTAGATAAATCTGACATGATCTAAAATACGTCCATTTGCAGAGCACACTGAGGAGTCATGAGACCAAGACCCAAGAAAAGCGTGGAAGGTGAGTCTGGGACAGTGGGGCTGCTTTGATCATATAAAGGTCAAAATCGTTACTAATCTCAACCAGAAAGAAGACAGGATTCCATGAGAGTTGACATCAGAGGCTGAGGTTATCAAAGTACATTTTATATTCATGTGAAACTATCAAAGAAAAAGAAAAGGTCTTTAAAAAGACATACAATTTAAATTTTCCTGAGATATCATATCTCTCGTAATACAGGTAGATAATACAGGGAGATAATATGAGCTGTGAACTCTGTGAGCTACCATAATGACTGGTGTGGCAAAATGTGCCCGCGTGTGCAATAGTATCATGAATATCCTGGAGGGAACCAACTGATTTTGATTAGAGTATATGGTTACTCCACAGGAGGAAATATATGTCAAGTTCTGTAAATCTTGCCAAGAACCCATGGTTGGAGAGCTGATAGACCGTGGGGTGAACTGGACATAGTCTCAAGCTGCCCTCTAAACTGATGCCTCTTGATTCACTCATCTCTCAGATGAAAGAAACAGAAGTTTCTTTGTGCAGTGGATGGAGGTTAACACAGAAACGCACGACTGGCCACAGTCCATAGGATGTGTGTCAGCAGAGCGCTCAGCAACAAATGGAAGCTCTGTATTCCACCGCCATCCTCCCACAACTCAGAGGCCATCTCAGAAGGGGGATGGATGGATGATAACTCAGTTTTCGCCATTCACTGACTTAGGAGATTTTTTTTTATTGTATTTTTACAGCACAGTATTTTTTTTTTAAACTAGAGGCACCAGTGAAGTTAACTCCACCCTGGACCAAGGTTTACGAGTATTAGCTTCATGTCTTTGTTTCGTGTGTGTGTGTGTGTGTGTGTGTGTGTGTGTGCATGTGTGTGTATCACACACGCCATCACATGTGTCACATCCCTTGACAGTTCAGACATCAGCAAGAATCTAAGAGTGCAATTTCTTCCATAATGGCAATGCCATTGTCGAGTCTCACAAAACCTACAATAATTGCTTGGTATAATTTAATATTTGGGCTTATATTAAGTGATTTAATGTGACTTTATTTTAAAATGTTACTTATTTATTGTAGAGGAGTTCATGTATGCTATGGTACAGATGTGAAGACCAGAGGACAATCCACAGGAACCCAATCTCTCCTTCCACCGTGTGGCTCAGTGGCTCAAACTCAGGTTTTCATAGTTGGTCACACATGCCGTTACCTGCTGAGCCATCTCACTGGACTCCTGATATGACCTTTTTTTGTTGTTTTTTTAAGACAGGATTTCTCTGTAGCTTTGGAGCCTGTCCTGGAACTCGCTCTGTAGATCAGGCTGGCCTAGAACTCACAGAGATCCACCTGCCTCTGCCTCCCGAGTACTGGGATGCAAGGCATGCACCACCACTGCTGGGCTCTAGTATAATTTTTTAAAGACTGGCACAATAGTTTCCATATATTTTTGAAAAACAATTACGCTCATAAGAACTACAGATGACCAATAAAACTGAAAATTTTTCCTATCACCAGTTATTAAAGAAATGTAAGTTAAGAAATCAAGGTAGGAACTAGAAATCATTTCCAACAGTTAAATCATACTTTAATTATAAAATAAGGAAAAAATTAAAGCAACAGAAAAATGATTGTGTTTAATGAGCACTTGGGTGTTGGAGCCTTCCTAGAGAGTGCTCTGCAATCCATGAGTCTCTGGAGAAATGGACACCTTGTAGCCCCAACCCTCAGAGCTGAGCCTGCAGAAAAGACCAAATAAGTGTGAAAAAATGGACAAAATAACTGAACCCCTGTTAACCAGAAAGAGCTCTTGAGAATGGCATAGAAATTCTAAGCATCTCAAATAACTGAATCATGGTTTTAAATGAAAATCAACATCCCAATAATGTAATATTGTAAAACTGAGTAAAATGACGAATATATAATTATCATGGAGATGTTCTGAATACAATGTTCACTGAAACACTATGACACAACTTACACAACATTATTCCATTTTGTAACGTTTGTCTGCATGAATGTGTGCAATGTGAGGCGATCCACGACGTATTAAAGATAAACTTCAAAAGCAATGGTAATTTTTGTTGAACAGTCTAATTAAAGGAATTTTTAAAATCTCTCTGCCTATGTGAATTTTCTGTTTTTCTTTTATTGTTACTTTCACATTGAAAATGTACCAATACATATACATAATATACACATGTATAATATGTACAAATGTATATTGTATATATATAATATATAAGATCA
Organism: Myodes glareolus; assembly: GCF_982192425.1. Taxonomy (NCBI): domain Eukaryota; kingdom Metazoa; phylum Chordata; class Mammalia; order Rodentia; family Cricetidae; genus Myodes; species Myodes glareolus. Next base: position 24,168,729 of record NC_142038.1, read on the forward strand.
TGACAGTAACTATTATCTTTCTTATGTGTCAAGCACTTGATTAAGTAGGATCTGATTGTATCTTATTCTAAATGGCAGAAACAAGGACTTTTGTTATTTCTATTTTACAGATGAATAGTTGGGGTAAATTCGTTGTAGGCTATATGTGTATATGTATTCATATATTCAATGTTCTACCCCACCCTATTGATGCCTGATTATCTTGGCTGTATAACCTGTTTAGGACAATAAATAAAATAGAGTGATGCAATCTACTTCCTGTCGGAAACTCTGAGTCATTGAAGAGTTTGTGCTTATCTTTTAACTCTGTTCAGGGTCAGCGCGGCTCAGATAAGGACCCATTCCTTAACCTAGGTGCCAGAATGAGAAGCTGGAATGAGAAATGAAAGTTTCATACATCTGATAGCGTTACTGAGTTTTAGCTCAGTACTTTTACAATCTTGAAAATTAGCTCAGCTATTTGTTACTGCAGCACTATCTTGCCTAAGCTGACTGTCACACACCCAAAAGGCCAAGTTAGCCTAAATAACCTATTTATTAAATGGACAAACCAGCCAGTCTGATACCAGAAAGTGTCCCGTGACCTACCTTTGTGTATTCTGTTCTGTGCCTCTTTGCTTAGTGTCGTAAATTTGGGTATCCAAGCAACAACCCTGTAGCTCATAGGCTCATAATTTCATATATATTCCTTTGAGCGATGGGAAAGTTCACAATCTACCATTGGCAAATTGGGGAATAATAAAGATGGCGGGAGGGGGGGTGAGAACATATTCCAAAGTTCAATTTCCAACCCTTAACAAGAGAGAAAGGAAGAAAGACAGCTGTGTAATTAACTTCAAATTTAAAAGGCCTGAGGATCTGGGATCCTGATGATATGGGTCTCATTACTGAGAACCGGAAGCCTCAGGTCAAAGGGTAGGAGAAGGGGAAAGTCTAGCTAAAGAAGTAAGAACATCTCCCCTTTTCTGCCTCTTTGCTTTACCCGGTACTCAAGGCATTGCACCCACCCTCAGCGAAGATGGCAAAGCTTCACTGAGTTTGCCAATTCACAAGCCCACTGCGTGTGGAAACACCCTCCTCCCAGACCTGCTCAGAAATGGTTTTCCCAGCTCAGTAGGCATTCTCTAACCCAGTCAAGCAGGCACAGAGAATTAACCACCACTGTGCAGACTGCACATGGATTTTAGCAGAATCTTCACGAACCCATCATCTTAGCCCACGGCTACCCCGGTTTCGCTCCATTAGTTTAGAGATTCTGGGCATTGGCTTGGGCTATCAAGTCTCAAGCCTGAAACAATTCAGAGAAATGGGAATCCATTCTTTCTGTGAGATATGCAAAGTTGATAAGGAGAAGCAGTAAGTAAAGACTCGGAGTAGGCTCACCCTGCCCACCACTGGTGGATACTTTTACACAGAATCTCTTACATGTAAAACTCAGGAAATATCAAGGAAGGGGGACAGAAAAATTACAAGAGCCAGAGAACCAGGATGTCTGCTTCAAGATAGTGTCTTCTATACAGGACAGGGAGCTGCACACATGAAATCACAAAAATAAAGTCGCCTAAACAAGACCCAAACTCTGACGACATGCCAATCTGGACAGAGAAAATCTCCCAAGGCCCCACGCCTAGATGAAGAGCTACAGACAATTAATGGGGACTGAGACCGGGAAAATCAGTCCTCTCCAGGGATAGGCCTCTGAGTTTATCCAATCCTGAACACTCAGACCTAAGCACACACATAGGAGCAACACCAAGTGAACTCAGCAGGGCGCATTTATAGGTGCTTGTGTACATATGCCTATGCATATATCCATATATAATTACAGAAGAAGCGGTCATAGATTTTAGAGGGAGTGGGGATATGGGAGGAGCTTGAGGTGAGGGAAATGAAATGATATAAATTTAGTATTCATGTATAAAATTCTAAAAGCCCTTTAAAATCAAAACTATAACTGGAGTGGAAGAAATGAAAGAATTTTCATCTTTGGGATTATATATGAAATTTATCAGAACAAAGACATAGTCAATTGGTAGTAGCTAATGTATCTCTGACATAAGCCATTCTGTGTTTAGTCACTGTCCAGTAAGAAGGTCGTCATGAAAAGATGCTGCCAAAAATGTAATAGTGATATCTTCTCCAGTTCTACCTTTTATTGATATATTATCTGGCCATATCTTAGCCCCAGCTACTCATCCCTTCCTCAAGGCCACCCTTTATAATACATGTGTGTGTGTAAACACACATGTGTGCATAAACACACACATGTGTGAGCACACACACACAGAGGGCTTTGTGTATTATAACCAATCTAGAAATGTGTTTGATATTAATTGTCTTTGAATGCAAGAGATAACTGTAGTCAGAACTGTGACATTGCAAGGATGGAAGACCTTGGTAGCCTCTTAGTCAAGCCCTGTCAGTTTACAAATGATGGAATGGACGTTGCTTGGCTTGCATCTGCTGAGTTTACTCATACACCTCAGATGCAAACTCCAAGTTCCACTCTCCAGAGCTCTTTTCAGCCTGCACCTCTTCACGACTAGGTTAAAAACGATGGGCTTTCTTCCAAGATGATGATGATTTTGAGAAAGATGTGGCAGATGTACAGCCGTGGGCATCTCATTGCATGGCACTGAATTGCTTACTTTAAAATGGCTAGTTTGGTATTAGGTGAATTTCACAGCAATGGAAAATTCTTAGAAAAAAGAATACAACGAGAGTTAATTAGATAAGAGCCCATCACTGTGTGTAAGAATAAGGCCACTTGAACAGCACTAACCCCTAAGGCCAATGTTATTAATTCAATCCCCCGTATCATGGTGGTCTGCCGTGCCACACTGGGTAAATAGGCTCCATGTATTGGCTTTCATCTCCTCGGTTTTAAGGCCAGCACTGCTATTTCCACGGAACTATAATGTCAGGGAATTATATTTAAGCCGTCATTAACTCCTCCAGTTCACATTGATCTATTCCGTCTCTGAAACGCTGGCACTTATAGCCCGCACTCGATCATTTAGAAATTAATTAGGTTCCATCTTGTGCTGTTCTTTAATTGTTTGATGTCGGATAATCTTGCCTTGCAAAAGATTGTAAGCACTTTGAAGTTGCAGACTCTGTCTTATGTTCACTTATTAATGCACTCATGTATTCATTTATGCATGCATAGGATAAATTTTTTTTACCACGTAGTACATGTTAAGTGCTGGGGGACACAAAAATAGAGAAGATGGCCTGGTGACAAGGTGTATGTATGGGGAGGGGGGACAGTATGTTTCAACTGCAGCAATGCCTAACACCGTCAGACATTCTCAAATGTCTTTCATGTTCAGAAGCCCACCCTCCTTCCTGGGTTCAGCTTCCCCTTGCACCACAAGGTTTACACACTGGTGGAAAACTGTCATTTCCCCATAGTTGTGCTGAAGGTCAATGAGATGCCCAATGGGGTCAGCATCCAGCTGTAGCGGGCATCATGAGAAGAGGGCAGGGGCATTCGTAAGAGCAGGAAGTAAGGTGGTGAGGAAACGCCCAGATTGACCGGGGGTACTAAAGAGAGCAGTAGGGCATTCCCTGCTGTCTGTGAGGGTCAGCGCTAACCATGCACAGCAGTACCGTGACAGTTAATATGGACTTTTTTGGGTCAAGAATCTAAGGAACCAACTCCTCTTCCCCAAACTCCCTGTTGTGTATAAAGTATTGTAGAAGGCCACCTAGCAAGGTAGAGGGCTCCCCATGGGAACAAATAGTGATAGGCTATGCATTGTGATGAAAAAAAAAAAGTTCAACAATCCTTCCCACTTCAGACCCTGAAGCGAAAGAGTCAAGTGCTTGCTGGGCAGGGAACATGAGAGAGAACAGTCCAGTGCCGAGAAAGGGCTGGCAAGCATTCCCGACTGGCTTGGTCAGGAAGATGAGTCATGTTCCCTTTGGCCCAGGCTTCTGGGAGAGCTTGACCCTTGGCCTCCTTGGTCCCTTAGCAGGGAGAGCTTCAGCAGAAACAGACCTCATCACCCAACAAGTCCCTCTTGTTAATGCCTGTATTTTTCCTCTTCGGGTTATTTCCCGCAGCCCTTTTCTCTATATCAGGGTTACAAAGTGAGGAGTTTTTCACCAAGGGACAGTTTTCAAGGAGGTACAGTTCCTGCAGCGGCAGACATATGCATGACGATGTCCCCACTCTCCAGATGTTTAGTTAAAGAGCAACCATGCATTCCACAGTTCCTCACTGTGGCTTCTTCAGCTCCCACAGTTTCCTGGCTCTACGGTGCTTTGGGAGGAGAGACCAATGGGTCTAGTGGAAATCTTATTCACCCTCCTCCCTCCGTGTGCTGTCTTTGCTGCCACAGCCTCCCTGCTCTAAGTTGAATTCAGGAGTTAGCTGTAGTGGGAAGTGGGTGTGAGAAGAGTAACTCTCAGCACAAACTAGAAGGGTCTTCTTTCCTCTCTGCCAGCCTTCCACCGAATGATATGCCACAATGTGCCATTTTACACCACAGCATGGCAAAACTCAACAGGCCACGGGGGTGGCTGGTAGGTGAGAAGTGGGAAAACAATCTGAGAAAAGACAGGGAAGCTTGCTTTGGACTCGCCAATAGCCAGGATTTCATGCTTTAAATCTTCATTATTCTATCACCATCTGTTCGTTGCTTGCTCTCCCCAAGAATATGGTAGACTCCTTGAGAGAAAAAGACCAGGGATGAATGGATGGATGGATGGATGGATGAATGGATGGATGGATGGATGAATGAATGAATGAATGAGATAATAGCAGGGAGAAATGTAGGTTCCAGGACAGTCCATCCCAGGTTGAACAAAACAGAAATTATCATTTTATATTTATATGTATTCACCTGACAACGCAATGCTTGCCAGAAAGAACACAGCAAGGTCTATACACAACTATAAACCACCAAGACCAGTGGTAGTTCAGTCTATCTTAGTCTGATTCGTAAAGACATTGTAAACTTAGATTAATGGTTTCTGCCTTCAAACTGACTGAAGTCACTTTGTGTTTTGATCGTCTATAGATGTTGCTTCTATAGATCTTGCACAAGAACTTTTCATGACCAGAAAGAAACTCCGGCTGTCAATAATTTAAAGGAGAACCCTTGTAGCTGGCTCTGGCCTGCTGAAGTGTAGCTCGAGAAACGTCAAGGCACTACTTAGATTCCATACTGTTGTGGCGCATGTCACATCTGGCACAAAGCGTGACTGCCAGTTCTGCCAGCCCACCAGCATGAGTCAGTCTCCGAGAGCGTGAACGATTGCAATGCACGGTCTTCTGATCGCTGCACACTGGCCACATCATCTTTCCTCTTCTTCCAAACTAAGCCACCTGCTGGAGCGGCTCTCAGCCATTGGATCCCACTCTGATAAATTATTTTCAGTATAGGCACATTACTTTTTCATGATTGGTCAGCTTCTTAGCATGGAGCACTCTGATGGGTTTGTGGCTCTCTCTCTTACAGGCTCTGTTCTTTCTCTGGAAAGGAACATTACAGCCTTTATGGGACGCCTGAGTGAGAATATTCATTGTGACCTTTTGTTCCTGTCTAGTCTTTTCATCTGGCTCCCGTGCTATATCCTCCGGCCCTCACTTCTCTAGAGATGAGAAATTGCAAGATCCTGAGACATTGACCCATACGGAACCATCAGCACAGAATCCAAAAGGTCCATTTCCCCTCTGTGTTAGTCACAGACTAGATTTTCATACTGTAATTATAACTTCAGAGTGCTAAGTTTGAGTCTACCATATGGCCCATTCATGTCTTACAGAAACCAGATCAGCCATGTGCCTTTCAAAGTTACAATACCTGAAGAACAATGGGCATCTAGTTTAGACAAAGAAGACAGTAGGGAAGAGGCTTACCAAGAAGAGACTGTAGGTCTGTGAGAGGTGTGTGTGTGTGTGTGTGTGTGTGTGTGTGTGTGTGTGTAGTGAGTATTACTGGGCAAGAAGGCAACAGGTGCTATACTTTCCTCCTTTTGAGGTGCTCAAAGCTTGCCTTGACATAGTCCATCTAAAACCAAGCTGTGGCTCACAATTCTGCAATCCCTACATCACTTAGAGGATTTCAAGCCCAAGGGATTTTTCACTATAGAAACAAAGAATCTACTGACTGGACTAGTGTCACTTTCCATCAGGATACCATTCCCGGAGTCACCCCAGCATGACATAGGTGCACCTTTTAAGTGACAAGTGTTATATCCCCTGCCTGTTCAGGTTCCTTCCTTTAGCCTTTAGGCCCGAGATTTATTGTGCTACAGCTATGGTGTTGAATTGCATTTGAAATCAATTAGCACAGGTATTCAAAGATGAATGCTTGGACTCCAAAGAGAGGTGATGAAAACATACCATTTAAATAGAAATCAATTTCCTTTCATGTATTTCTTCCTTGCTGCTGCCTAAAATTAATAGTTTTTAGATATGTGTGTAAAGGGGAGAATTCTTTTACATCAAATATTTCCATCACCCTCATGTATCTCTGGCCTACACCATAGATGTAATCCTCAGTTTCCAATATAACCCCCAGAACTATCTCCATGGAGACCCATGGTCATTAGAATAAATATGGCAGCTGAGAAACCACAGGGAAATGCTGCTGGGTTCTTGCTTGTATCAGTGATAATTAGATGGCTTGGGAGGAAGTCATTCAGTCCCCGCAGTACCAAAAGCCATAGCTGCAGACAGCTTTGTCCTCTTGATCCACTTCATCTGTTCTCTGCCTTAGCCTTCATCAAAGACTCTGAGGGAAGCAATCAGATTTCTAATGAGGAGAGGCTGCCAAGTAATAGAATAGAAGGCAATGTCTCTTGGAGGAATCAGATGCAGGCTTGAATTTCAAGCGTCGGTATCAGAGCCACTATAAAAAGAAAACGAGTAGGAATAGGACAGCAATGGAGTCCAGAATGGAGCAGCAGCTACATTGGGATGAGTCAGCTTGGACCTTTTCTAGAGCTGCTTCATTCCTGTCCTACTCCCGCCCCTTGCTGGATGCTGGAGCACTTATGTTAAGTAGTTCTGAACTGATGATGTCATTCTCACTCTACAAATGAGGAAGCGGGCACGGAGAGATGAACTGACTTTGGGTCAAGGCTGTAAAGGTTAATTTTACACAACAACATGACTGATGCCCAGATATTTAGTTATATATTATTCTGGGTGTGTCTACGGGTACCTTCAAAGAATAAAACCATTTGACCCGATAGATAAGATTGAAACAGGGTGGACATCACTCGGTCTTTGAAGGCCTCAAGAGATGAAAAGGTAAAGCCAGAGAGAACGCATTCTATGTGTAAAAGGAGAGGCGGGCTGCATTCCCGCCGGGATCCCTGGCTAGTTTACATCCAAAATAACTACACGGAAACTGTATTCTTTTAAACACTTCCAGGCCCATTAGCTCTAGCCTCTTATTGGCTAACTCTTACATATTGATTCAACCCATTTCTAATAATCTGTATGTCACCTCATGGTGACTTACCGGGAAAGATTCAGCATGTCTGACCTGGCGGCTGGTTCCATGGCATCTGCCTCATATCCTTCTTCCCAGCATTCTGTTCTGTCTACTCCACCCACCTATGTTCTGACTTATCAGGCCAAGCAGTTTCTTTATTAATTAAGCAATGAAAGCAACACATAGACAGATGACCCTCCTACATTGTCTATGCTTTAGTGTTCATGCAAGCACATGGGTCTTCTCTTGGCTTCCGACTGATAGATCTTTCAGCCATGAGTCTTACTCATTCTCAAGTCTTCACACAGTTTATTTTGTGACTTTTCAGCCTCCAAATCACCTGATCCAGGCCATTATACTACATATGTAGCTGAGTTTGTCTCTTTGGAGAATCCTAATGCAAAAATCATACATTTTAAGTCCTGAAAATGGGATTAAAGGTGTGCACCACCACTGCCCAGCTGCTGTCGACATTTTCTGCACACTTTACTAACATCTGCACAGAGACTAGAGAAGGCTTTTCTATTTCACCAATCCTAACCTGAAGAAGGCTTTGCCATTCTCACGGGTCCGAGGCACTGGGGTTCTTGACATACCCATGTTCATATCAACAATGCACATTCACTCAGGACTTCATCTGTTCCCCAAACCCTAAGGCTAAAGAGATGGGATGGATTGTATGATGGTTTGATTGTTCAGTGTCTCTCATAGGCTCATACATTTTAATACTTACTTAGTCCTAATGGCTCATAGAACTGTTTGAGTGGAAGTTATGGGACCTTTAGGAAGTAGAATCTTACTAGAGAGAAGGTGATTCTGGGGGCAGGCCTTATGAATTATAGCCCATCCCTGTTCTAAGCTCTCTCTTTTCCTGATATACCAAAATATGAGCAAGCAGCTTCACACATTGCCACAGGTACAAGATGCTGCAGCCACCGTTTTTTCTCAACCATGATGCATTGTGCTCAAACTACTATCCAAAATAGGCCTCTCATCTCTTAAGATGCTGATTATTAAGCATTTACTCACCACAAAGAGGAAGTAGCTAGTACAGACTTTGTTGTCATAGAGCTATAGAATTTAGCATGGGGAAGAATCCACTACAAGGCAGATCTACATGCTCAAAGCCCTGACTAAACTTCAATTCGTCTTGTTTGGTTCTCAATTAGAGGGGATATGGCAAACTTTGCTTCTCTTCTAGTGTCGTCGGCTTCCTTTTCTGCTAGAGTTTTGAGCTTTAAGGGAAGCAGCTTGCTTCTGCAGCTTTTGTCAACGCATGATGGGCATAGCATTTCTCTAATTTCACTGTGGAATGTAATTGTTGTTGGAGTGGTGTGAATAAGCAGAACCCCCATAGGTTCATAGATTTGAATGATTGGTCATCCGAGAATGGCAATACTTAGAATGACTAGGAAGTGTGGCCTTGATGGAAGAGGTAGGGCCTTCTTGGAGGAAGTGTGTCACTGGAGGTAGGCTTTGAGGCTGCAGAAGCACAAGCCAGGCCCAGTGTTACTCTCTTCCTGTCGCCTGTGGATTCAGATGTAGCATTCCTGTCTCCTCTAACACCACGTCATCCTGTGTGCTGCTGTGTTTCTCACCATGCTGATAAGGAACCAAATCTCTGAAATGGTAAGCAAGCCCCAGTTGAATGTTTTCCTTTATCAGAATAGGCAGGGTCATGGTATCTCTTCGCAGCATTAGAACATTGACTAAGAAACTTGTTCAGACCGATGGGTACATCTGGTACATCCGGTACTCATTTTCTCTCCTCACCTTCCTCATTAAAACATATCACCGAATGCAAGAGTCGGCATGAGTGGGAAGAGAAGTATCCTGATAACCTTTCATCATCAAATGTGTAGGCAGGCCCAGGAGAGCCCAGGAGGCACCAGCTGGTGTTAGACTGTGGAATTAGATGACAAAGGGACCTAAAAATTTGCCACTGAAAAGGGGTAAAGAACAAACTCTTCAGGCTCACCTGACCTTGGCATCTAGTGATTCTTGGATTTCCAGTGAAATTCAACAGTGTGCTTGGGCTTCAAAGAGCACTGTGACCCTGTAATCCATAAGACCCATCTTGGAGCCAAGCATCAGAACCTGGGAGTTGTGCTGAATGTTTCACAGGCCCTTCAGACTCTTTCTTTTTAGATGTAAACCATGATATAAAATCAAAAAATGACCCAGGTGACTGACATGTAAAATGTTGACAATGACGAACGTTGGCAACGATGAACAGCAAATGGAGCACATTCATCTTAATAGTGGATAAGCAAAATGGAATGGTCACTTTAGAAAACAGTTTAACAATTGTTATAAAGGTAAGTATATACTTACCATGAAACCACACACATAATTCTATTCTTAGGTATTTACTCAAGGTAAATGAAAACACATGTTCATAAATCATATATGCTTGTACATGAAAATTCACAACAATGCTATTAGCAATAACCTCAGAATGGAACCATCCCAAATGTCCACCAGCAGATGACTGTATAGAAACAAGAGTGCCCTGGTGCAATGGTGCATTTAGAACATTAAAAGCTACGAATGCATGCTAATGGATGAATTTCAGTTTGAAATATTGTGTTGAATGTAAAAAGTCCAACACTAAAGAGTACATGACTACACTTAGTAAACACCAGGAAAGAGATCTAATTGACAGAGACAGGAAGTGGATCCGTGGTTACCAACTATCTGGATGTAATAAGTGACTGGAAAAGGCAGAGAGGAACTTGGTAGGCACGTTCTCTACTTTGACTGTAATGGTCTGAGTATACACATTTGTTGAAACTATACCAAAACATATTCGTTGGCACATTTTATTATATGTTGAACATATTTAATAAACTTTATTGTACAAGTTTCCACTGCTGGCTGAGTATCTAGTGACAGCTGATGACTTCTGAGGGAAGGAAGTTTTCTTTAAAAAGACAGCTCCTGGTAAGCCAACCACACTCCAGTGGCTGGCCCAGTGTCCATAAATACATGGGCAGCACAAATTGCAATCAGTGGGTTATGAAAGGAAAACAAGGACACAAAGTTGGGAGGGGTGTGAGGTACAGGGTGGATCCAGGAGGGGGGTGGAAAATATGATCAAAATATTTTGTATGCACGCACAAAATTCTTTTTAAAAATAACAAAAATAATCATGTATTAAAGTGATGAGCCTCACCCTCTCTGAGGAATGGTTGGGGGGTGGGGAGGGTAAATGGGAGGAGGGGAGAGGAGGAAGGGAGGGAGAGGGAACTGGGATTGGTATGTAAAATGATAAAAAGATACTGTGTTTTCTTTTTTAAAAAGAAAAATAAAATAAATTTAAAAAATAGAGCTCATTTTAAAGGTAAATCCCGAGTCTTATGGTCTTGGCACCAAAGTAAAAGATATTAAACATAAAGTAGGCCTTAAAGTTCTGTTAGTTACCACAGTTAACAGAGATCAAGAGTCAGAGGGATTAAATTTTATTAGTTAAATAAAATCCTGAGGACAAATAAATTAACTTTAGGCACTAATGAAGCTAATTAATGGTTGCTACAGTGAGGCTTTATAAAGCATTCATTATTGCTAAAATTAGTTCATTGTTTTGTGAAAATACTGAAAACATTAGCTCCTAGACAATTATTCAAACACTCTCATGGAAAATGCATTTGAGTAAAATCCAGTCAAATCTTGATGAAGCAAACTCTTTACAGGTTTTTCACCTAAAAAGATTCATTAAAAAATAAATAAATTTGTAAACATATTGGTGACTTTTTTTGAGAGTTTTGAAATCGAGGCTCAATGCAATTTTCTTCTATTAAAAGTTGATAATTAAATATCAACATCAGATGAATAAACTCCTACTCTTAAAACTAAATGAATACTGTACATAGGGCAAACCCTACTCTCTCTCAGGCCTTTATTATCTAAAATGTTATAATTAAAGTTTGGAATTCTACATGGATTAAGTATAGACAAATATTTAACCGATAGAATCAATTACCTCTCTGACCAATCAAGAAGTAGATTCAGTTATTAAAATGAATAAATGGTGTCAACAAAATGTTTTATTTCAGAGTCAACAGTATCACACAGTACTACAGCACACTGTGTTTTGCCTGGGGGATTAAATGTTAGTGTATCTCTGTGTTCTGAGTTTGCAAAATTCTAAAGTAACTTGTAGACAGAGACTGTGTTTCATTTCCCAGCCATCCAGACCTGAATAATCACACAGAAACTATATTATTTACAGCTCTGCTTGGCTGATGGCTCAGGCATATTTTTAGCTAGCTCTTACATCTGAAATGAACCCGTTTCTATTAATCTGTGTATTGCCACGAGACTGTGGCTTATGGGTAAGGGTCCGGCATCTTTCTCCTTCCTCAGCTACATGGCATCTCCCTGACTCTGCCATCTTTTCTCTATAGTTCTGTTCAGATTTCCTGACTTGCTATATTCTGCGCTACCATAGGCCAAATCAGCTTCTTTATTAACAAATGGCAATAAGACATATTCACCGCCTACAAAGTGGAATCAATAACTGATCCTGGTTGGGCGGTGGTGGCGCACGCCTTTAATCCCAGCACCTGGGAGCCAGAGGCAGGCAGATCTTTGTGAGTTTGAGGCCAACCTGATCTACAAGGTTCCAGGACAGGCTCCAAAACTATAGAGAAACCCTGTCTCGAAAAAAAAAAAAAAAAAACTGATCCTGAAGCACACGAATGCCCATGGTTTATCTTCCTTCAGTCTCAGAACGAGTCCATCTGGCAAACATGCCCAAGACTCTCCATCTCGATCTCTGTTGTTTTAATTCATTATTTTTTTGAGACGGGGTTTCCCTGTATAACAGCCCCGGCTGTCCTGGAACTAGTTCTAGTTCTGTAGACCAGGCTGGTCTTGAACTTGCAGAGATCAGCCTGTCTCTGCCTCCTGAGTGCTAGGACTAAAGGTGTGCGCCACCACCGTCCAGTTTCACCTTCAATTTCCTAGTTTTCCCTCTCACACAGCAGTGCTTACAGCCCCATACTTTTCTCTCCTTTCATTTTTAAAATAAAATATCACTGAAGAATAAGAATAAATAATAATGAACGTTCAGTAGTTCCAACTAGTTTCCTAGCTCGCAGTGTCGTCCTGTTTGTCACAGAGTCTCGGCAGCAGTGAGAGAGGAGGACCCTTAAGTGCTGGTAAGAGAAGCAGAGTCATGGAGTGCGGGCCTCTCTGCCTGTTTGGGGAGTCACCTTCAGACCCCCTCTCTCCCCTTTCATCATTCCTCTCACTGCCAAATATTCTACAGATAGATGCTCAAGTCGCAGCTTTCATGCAAAACATCCGGGAACCACACCAGGAACTCTTCTTTCTCTTCCTAAGTATAGATTTGACAAATTCTTGCCACCAAGTCTTTCAAGTTGCTGCTGAATTCCTACATTACTATTTTAACTTGTATATTTACATGTAAAAGCGCAGGTGTCTGAACACCCAGCATTAGGCATGATGAGTAACCATGATATCCCCACGTCAAGGCACACCATTCAATGAGTATTTTATAAGGGAATATTTTTTCAGGACAACATTCTAGATACTGAGAAAGCTATAGAAAAAGAGGGGTACCTTGTCCCTGGAGCATATGTACCAACTATTCAGAAACGGTGCCTCGAAAGGGCAGAGCAAAGACTTATTAATGCATAGGAGTGTTTCTCCATCTTAGCTGTACAAAGAATTCACATGGGAGAACATTAAAAAAATACACACTTGGGTTGACTTGCAGCTGGTCTAAAATAATTTATTGGAATAGAAAACAATGCATTTGTAGATTTTACATTTCCTTAGGTATGTCTGCGTGTATCCTTGAACATACAGCCCAGGGGCAGAAACACTGAAACAGAAGTGTACAGTCAGCGCCCCCCGCCACCCCCACACACACCAGGCTACTCACTATGTACAGTCAGCGCCCCCCCACCCCCCCACACACTCCAGGCTACTCACTATGAAAAGTGAGACCAGGCCAGCACCTCCTCTGACAAGGAAGTGGGCTTTAGAACCAGAGTTTGTCTTTGCCTCCTCCAAAGTTTTTTTCTCTATTGATTTTTATTGTGTTCTACATTTTTCTCTGCTCCCCTCCCTTTCCCTCTCCCAAGGTCCCCATGCTCCCAATTTACTCAGGAAATCTTGTCTTTTTCTACTTCCCATGTAGATTAAATCTATGTATGTCTCTCTTAGGGTCCTCATTGTTGTCTAGGTTCTCTGGGAATGTGATTTGTAGACTGGTTTTCTTTGCTTTATGTCTAAAAACCACTTATGAGTGAGTACGTGTGATAATTGTCTTTCTGTGTCTGGGTTACCTCACTCAATATGATGTTTTCTAGTTCCATCCATTTTCCTGCAAATTTCAAAATGTCGTTATTTTTTTCTGCTGTGTAGTACTCCACTGTGTAAATGTACCACATTTTCCTTATTCATTCTTCAGTCGAGGGGCATTTAGGTTGTTTCCAGGTTCTGGCTATGACAAACAAAGCTGCTATGAACATAGTTGAGCACGTGTCCTTGTGGCACAATTGAGCATCCTTTGAATATATACCTAAAATCTTGAGGAAGGTTGCTTCCTAATTTTCTGAGAAATCTCCATACTGATATCCAAAGGGGCTGTACCAGCTTGCACTTCCACCAGCAATGCAGGAGTGTTCTCTTTTCCCCACAACCTCTCCAGTGTAAGTTGTCATCAGTATTTTTGATCTTGGCCATTCTTACAGGTATAAGATAGAATCTCAGAGTTGTTTTGATTTGCATTTCTCTGATGGCTAAGGATGTTAGGCATTTCCTTAAGTGTCTTTCAGCCCTTTTATATTCCTTTGTTGAGAGTTCTCTGTTTAGGTCTATACTCCATTTTTTTTATTGGATTATTTGTTCTTTTGACAACCAATTTCTTGAGCTCTTTGTATATTTTGGAGATCAGACCTCTGTCTGGTGTGGGGTTGGTGAAGATCTTTTCCCATTCTGTAGGCTGTCTTTTTGTCTTGTTGACCGTGCCCTTTGCTTTACACAAGCTTCTCAGTTTCAGGAGGTCCCGTTTATTAATTGCTTCTCTCAGTATCTGTGCTACTGTGCCTCCCCCAAGTTTTAAAGAAAATTCTAGTTATCTTTCACCAGCTGCTCTATTAGTATTTCCAAGAGAATATTGAGATTCCAACATGTTCATTAAAGGCGTCAGCGGATGCCAGTAAACAGGATTAGAATTAGAAAAGAACCTCCTTCCTTTGTCTGGAAGAGGGAAGCAGACGATATTCGTAACTCCGAGAAGGGCTGCTCCCCTTTGGGGTGTCTAGGATCAATGCTTGCGCAGGAGATCATTGAGCCCACATTCTCCAGGCGTCCCTTCCAGGTTATTCCTACCCTGTCCCTTGCACATTAGGCAACATTAATAATTTATTCTTATGGAAGGGAAATTCAGCTAAATTTGCTTTTCTCATATCACTTCCTCCAGCCAGAACCAAGACTGGTAGAATAACCTTTTGAGCTCTTAGCATCTGAAACTAGATATATTTGGGGGGGAGGGGGTAGAGAATCAGATGTGCTGTTATTCTTCACTCCAGTTACGTCAACACCCTCAGACCACACTCCTTAACACCCCAAATCATCTACATCATGGTCATCTGAGAGACTTACCAAAAATGAAACCCTTTGTGTAGCACCCCAAAGTCCCTTATATCAGATTCACGCTGGGGGTGCAGAGCTGGAAGAAGCTCTTGGAATGATTCCTTTGCCCCTGTAAGTGTGATCGCAGCTAATGCAATGGAACAAATATCACTCTTGGCCCCAGCAGACCTCAGTTTGCGCTCTCTGCCACTTACCAGCAGCAAGACGTTGGCAACTCAGTCTCTCTGAACTACCACAAAATAGCTACCAGGGTTAGAAAATAGCCTGGGGCACAGCTAGGTGCTCAGCAGAAGCTTCATGACATGACCTCAGCACGAAGCCACCAGTAGACGAAGATGATAGGGTCCCTCCAAGGAGGAAGACAAACTAAAGCAAGGAGGAGTCCCAGGAAGACCTCACTGCCATCAGCATCTGCCTGAGCGCCAGCTCTACACCCATTACAAGGAGAACCATCTTTTCCCTATTACAAAAATGTGCTAATGTTTCCGGCATAGCCGATGTACCTGTGCCTGCCAGATAAGTCGTAGGGTATCCCTTGGATGCTGCACTTATTTCATAAAAGCCAGCAGTGCCCGTTTGTCAACATTTTCAGATTATGGCCACTCTTTTCCCTTCTCCCGCCTGTCCTTTCTAATCAACAGTAGATAAAGAAAAGCAAACACCTTTGCCTTTGTCCTCAGCTCAGACAACTGCAGCTCCCTCAGTACCGGGAAGCAAATTTCCCGATTGGTGAAGAATTTTCAGTGTTGATGTGTTCACCCTTGACTTCTCAGGTCCCGTTTTTGTCTCCTAATTCCAACCTTAGCGCATTGCATTTGTGGCATTGAATTGAGTACCTGTTATGTGCAGCAAGGACAGGGAGATGGGCACAGCATAGTTTCTGTCTCCAGGTCTCCCACAAGACACACAGTCACACCCTTTCAAACACAGACAGTTCAGGCTTGGAACGGAACCTTCTAAACTCTGCCTGCCTTGCTCTATTTGAAGTCCAACTTCCCTCCATGCTTGCAGGGTCTTCCTCTATTCTGCAAGTAGAAGAAAAGGAAAAGGAGGCATGGGTTCTTTCAGATGTCCTCGTCTCTCTGATAGAAAGACCTGGACGTTCGGAAACATCATCACTCTCCACTGACTGCTTTTGCCATGGGCCAGGTACTTTCTATGCACATTAGATTTGTTACCCATTAATCTTCACGTCTGGTTTCCAAGATAGCAAACTGAGATACAAACAGGAAACAACCCACCTGAACACCGAGATCTTCTAGCTAGAAAGTGAATTCAAGTAATTTCTCAAGCCTCGGTCTTCTCTTAGAAATGAGGGCTTGGCCTTTTTTTCTAGATAGAATTAGCTGTTTTTCTCAGTCACCTGAGTGCCCTTGAATGCGGAGAGCTTGTCTTTTATTAGTAAAAACAAAGCCACTTGAGGTCCAGGGTAGGTTCACCTAAAGTAGAAGAGTCCCGAAGGCTTTATGTCTGCTTCCTTCAGACAGGAGCCTACAGACTGAGTTTGGGCCATCCATAGTATGTATGTAGGATCGTATTACTGATCGGTCCTCATTATCACACACACACACACACACACACACACACACACACACACACACACACAATGTGACACAGCTGTTCTGGTAGAGAAGCAGCCTAGAAGACAAGGCTCAGGGGTTGGAATAGAAAGGAGAAGAATGACAACCACAGGGGAGGAGACTAGGAAGCAAGGAATTAGTCAAAGACCTAACTTTGTAAAGAGGAAAAGAACAATGAAACCAAGCACTAGATCAGCCCTTGATTGCTAGTCCTTGGGGCACTGGCCTGGGCACAGCTGTGGGTAACTGAGTAAAGGGTCTGGGGCCAAGGAATTTCATAGGGGTCCTAAGCATTGGCTTCTTTACTTTGGGATAAGAGCAACACACAGAGAGATGCTTGGTGGAGGGGCTGGACAAGATGGGGCCGGGCTTGAGAGCTTTTTAAGTAAACATACCGTGGGGCTAAATAGTGAAACATAGGCTTGAAGGTGACTGCAGGAAGTAGGGCAGAGAAAATCAAACTTTCTCTGAGAATCCCTGGGGCTGGGGAGATGCCTCAGAGGGTAAAAAAAAAAGGTGTTTGCCACGGGAGCCTGGAACCCATGGGAAAGTGGGAAGAGTGAACTGGCTCCGCCAAACTGACCTCTGACCTCCACATGAAAGAATGCATGCCCCATACACACAATTATAATAAGTGAATTACTTTAAAATTGAGAATGGGAATGTCTGGAATGCCCAACACAGGGCAAAACACCAAAGCGAGTCCATATGGTGCCATGTTTTGCAGCTATGAAAAATTATACTTTGGAAAGATATTTAATGACATAAAATGTCCCTATAAAATATCAAAAGGAAAGAAGCACAGAGAATTAGATGATATGATTCCAATTTTCTTGAAAATGTGTGCCTATTTGTACTGGCAGGAAATACCCTAGAATGTGCGTGACTTTCAAACATTATCTTCTGTGTGTTCCAAAACTTCTGAAACAAGTGTTACTTTGATAATGATGAAAAGTAATGCGGAAGTCTGACAGCTTTGATTAAATGATGAGTTAGTTGCACTGAGATTTTATTCCTTATCTTCCTATCAAGGAATCGGGAGGGAGGGACTTTCTCCTGAGGGCCCTGTTCCCAGGCGTCCCAACACGACACAGGATATGTGGGAAGAAAGTGGGAAAATGTTAAGACTTATATGGAACCCAGGCAGTGGTGGCATGCGTCTTTAATCCCAGCACTTGGAAGGCAAAGGTAGGTGGATCTCTGAGAGTTCAAGGCCAGCCTGGTCTAAAGAATAGGGTTCCAGGGTTACACAGAAAAACCCTGTCTTTAAAAGCAAAACAAAACAAAACAAAAGACCCAAATGGAGATAGGAAAAAACATACAAGAAAAAAACAAATTCCTTGTAATGTGGCTTTGGCCCTACCAGAGAAGGAGTCTCTGTACAAAGGCTACAAATACGGATGTAAGACTCAATCTAGACCTTGGTAAGGGGAAGGGTTTCAATGAAGGCCTGTTGCTTTAGGCTGGAGTCACAGATCACTGGCTCAAATCAGGGAAGCCAGTGGTGTGCTAGTTACAGAGGGAAAAGATGGTTTTGCCTAGCTCCTGTGGAGCGGAGAAGCTTCAGAGGGTCCAAAAACAAATGAGAAATCATCACCACAGCTTCCATACTTTGTAGGTCACACAGGTCATAGCTTTCAAACCTCCTCTCTCTAGAAACTTGGGAGCAGGAACTAGAAGGCTTTCCTTAGGGCTTGTAGATCCATTTACTACTGCTACTCACCGACTCCAGAGGAGGTACCACTCTTGAGAGATGGAGAGAGAAAAAGAATAAAAAATAGATCTTCATGACTCCAAAGCTGAGGAGAGAGGGACGTTATTTGCTGCCAGACAGCCTGGCAATGCTACTTGTCCCATGAAAAAAGAGAGAAGGGTGGCCTAGGAGTGGCCATGTGGACCCCACAGAGGGTCTGTGCTCTGCAATCTTCACCTCATTCAGTTTCTGACTTGTGAACTTCCTGTAATAAAAGTGAATCTCTTTCCTGCCGGCTCTCCCGTGTTTCTGTGTGGTCTGCGTGCTGTGCAACTTCTGACTGGGAATGGTGCTGCTGGGTCTCACTATAGGAGTCCACATAGTGTCTACTAGAGTTCAGAGCATCTACTCTTAGTCAGACCCTGTACGATGTACCGGAAACGAAAGGGAGAACAAGAAGGGATTGTTAGGAATAAGACGAGCCTCTCCGCTGATTCAAATAATTCCAATCAGATGGTATTAAACCGAATAAAGATACCCACGTTTAATACAGCGCTCCCAGGTGGGGCACACCTCTCTGTATTTTAGCAGGAAAATTAAACCAATAAATTAATGAGCTACCAGTACCTTAAGTCATCGAATGTAATACCCGGCATCCATCCTTGGAAGCCCCTCCCCCTGGGTGTTGCCTTGGTCCAGACTCCACCTCTGGGAAAGCCCGCCAGCCCTGACCCCTCCCCAGGGAGAGTCAGGACCACTCCCACAGGCTATTTAGGCTGCTGCCCAGAAAAGGAACACGTGGTCTTTGGGTTTTGCGTGGTTTCTCCTGCTGTCTCTTTCTTGCCATGCTTTCCCAGCCACCTGGGAGTGCTGCATTAAACGTGGGCATCTTTGATTCGGTCTAATTTGGTCTAATTGGAATTATTTGCATCAGCGGAGAGGCTCATCTTATTCCTAACAGGGATCTTCCTGCCTTACGTTTTCCTCGGAGAATAGATGAACAAATCTAAACAGTAAATGTGCAGTGGGGTGACGACTTGATAAATACTTGGGCTGGTCAATACTGATGTCATCAAGAATTTCCTAAGAGCACGTCTATGGGGGAGCATTTAGCGTGGATTAGCTGAGGTGGGAAGCCCGCTAACTGTGGGTGGCACTGGTCCATGAGCTGGAACCCAGGACTGGATATAAGGACAGAGGGAAGTGCACACCAGCATGCATCTTTCTGTCTTCCTCACCCCAGATGCAATGTGACCAGTTGCCTCAAGACTTCACTTCTATGACGTCACCACAACGGACTGCCCCCTCAAACTGAGGGCCAAATACACCCTTCCTTCCTTAAATAGCTTTTGTCACACATGCTGTTACAGCAATGAGAAAAGTAACTATTGCAATTTAGGAGAAACTTGGATGGGAAGAGAGAAAGAAGTGTGTGGGATTCATTTCTTCAATTCCTAAACTTTTCTCACCAGGCAACCCCAGCATCTTCAGCCAGGGGCTTCTAGTGCAAACATCAGGAGGTATAGACCTGAGACTCAGTGCTTACACAGAACCCATTCAGAGGATTCTCCCAGAAACATCCCTGTTGTGACAGAGGAAGGGTGAGCACATACTATGCCATGTGTTCATGAATTCAAAGGTCTGCTTTTCTTTTTGATGATACTCTCTCTCTCTCTCTCTCTCTCTCTCTCTCTCTCTCTCTCTCTCTCCTTTTCCTCTCTCTCCTTCTCCTCTCTCTCCTCTCCTCTCTCTGTTACTCTTCACTCCCTCTCTCCTTCCTCCTCCCTCCTCTCTCGGCTCTCCTCTCCCTGCTCTGTGTGTGCATGCGCACACACACGCACATGTGTGCACACACACATACACACTCACACAGAAGTCAAAAGTTGAAGAGTGTCTTCTTTGATTGCTCTCTGTCCCTCCTTCTCACTGATTCAGCTAGGCTGACTGGGCAGCAAGGCCCAGAGATGTCTCTGCCTCCCTAGGGCTGGGAGTGCTTTACAGTCACAAGTCACCAAGCCCTGCCTGCCTAGTGTTGAGGATAGATTCAGGTCTTCATGCAAGTATTTTACTGACCCATCCATCTCTCTGGCCTTTTTATGGTGTTTTGACATTTCTTTAAGTATTTTTGATATTAAAATCTATGGAGAGATGGCTCAGAGGTTAAGAGCACTGACTGCTTTTCCAGAGGTCCTGAGTTCAATTCCCAGCAACCACATGGTGGCTCACAGCCATCTATAATGAGATCTGGTGCCCTCTTCTGGCATGCAAGTATACATGGAAGGAATGTTGTATACATAATAAATAAATAAATCTAAAAAAAATCTATGTATGTGTTTGGGTGGGAAAGACAAACTTTAATAATAAAATCTTGCACCTGATTTTTTTTCCCTACTCAGAGGAACAATGGAACGTGACGGCCTGTGCCCTCTTTACCAAGGGCTTATTACCGATGCTTTCGATGACAGCGGTCACAACGGACACCGTCTCTTTAGTGGAGCTGCCTATATTTGCCCACCCACTGACTCACCCCATCATTTTCATCTTCTCATCATCCTCCCCACAAGTGCAAAGTCTATAAAATCTGTGCCTCAGGGCGGGATGGCAGTGACTTTATGCTGGTCATCGATTCCTGCTGTCTTCTGCCACCTGGGGGTCTAGGGTGGCCTACGTCTCAACACAGACCGACTACACCTGACTAGGTCAGTGTCCGTCTTGAACCTTGTTTCATGTTGTTGTGGCTCCGGACTTAAAAAAAAAAAAAGTCTGCATTTTTAAGACCCTGACATTCAAGGTGCTAGCCTCCATGGCTACATAAGCACAGAGTAGCAAATCCTGCTTCTCATGGTGCGCCTGCTTTTCCTCTGTTTGCTAAGAATACAAAAACAAGTTGTGGGGACTGGGGAGACAGTTCTGTTGTCACGAGGACCTGAGTTCCATCCTCTGAACACATCTAAAGATGCTAGCGTGCTGAAGTGTGCTTGTCATCCCAGCACTGAGGAGGCAGAGACAGGAGACTTTCTAGGGCTCGTGGTTCAACCAAACCGATAATCTCTGGGACAGTGAGAGACCCTGCCTCAAAAACCAATGTGGGTAACACTTGAACAAGACACTCGAGGTTGACCACTGATCTACACACACCACACATCCCGCACACAGTAGCATATTGAGACTTTGCTGGGCTAAGATTAGACTCCACTGTGTCAGTTCCCCTAACACTGGTAATTATAGCATTTATTCAGTGTGTATGTATTAAGGGCCAGTGGTGTGTATAACCAAGAGGCACAAGCCAAATGTTTGCCAAATAGAACTGTGTGACTCTGAGCCTCATTTTCTTGCAGTAAAGAGCAGACAGGAGGACTGTGTGACAGGAACCAGATTCCCCCACCATCTTGTGTAAGAACTCCTGGGTTGATGACCCCTGTCCTGAACGATAGCAAGTGGGCTTGGCACTGAGCTGTCACATGGGGCGGGAGCAAATGCCTCGCTGAGGTCTCGGGTCGATTACATCTATGGCTTGTATGTTATCTACATAGCCTGTCACTCTATCATAGAAGGAAATTAAACTGGCCCAACTTGATTTACGTCTTGCAGCTACATAGGCCTTGCCCACTCTGGCTGACTACACATTGATTGCCTGATGATTTGCTCTCGCGCCTTCTCCAGAAGCCGGGTTAAGCTCGGGGGGGGGGGGGGTTATGAGGAATGTGGTCATCTTTTCTGCTTCCTAAGAGATGGGCAACCTCATGACTGCAAACTGTGACACTTCGGAGGTAACGCCCCCTCTCTGCAAATGCTCACAATAATTGCTGCTTCCTTCCCAGGGACTGCTGGCAGTTCCCTGTGTCCATTCAACTGAACATCACGAGTCCCCGTGGGTTTCATTCCAGGCAGCTTTTTGCAAAGGATGGTCGGTTCTATTTTCGGCATAGTAGCCCCAACCACCTCATGTGGTGTAGAACGGGGTCTCCGGGGCTAGAAAATAAGCCTGGGAGTCAAACACAAAAAAAGACAAAGAAATATCCAACTATACCTAGCAGCAGCCTTGGGTGGGGCTGAAAGAGGATCGGAAACCATGAGAATTACTGGGCACTGGTTCCCTGGGAGACAATATGTCTGCCTGTGGTTGCTTTCAGAGTGAAACCCACAGACCTTACATCAAAACGTAATATCTTTTGGTAAAGACAGAAGTAAAAGTGGACATGAAAACCTCTGCTGTTTTAAATCCTTTTGTTATCCATTCACCCTGTTTGTCCACCGGGAGTGGTGCTGTCCTGACTCTTCTTTTGTGTGATGCAAATGAAAATCCTGTTTGGACTTTCTGCCCTGTGCCTGCATCATTTGGCCACTGTTTTGTTCCTCTGTGACATAATCTTTGCCTCTTCCCTCTTCTTCTCTTCTACCCTTCCACCAGATTTCACCCTTTTCAGTGTAGCTCTCTGAATACACCCCTATCTTGCTGTTCTTCCTGTGTTTTTGACCTTCCAGTGTTTTCTTGAGTTTCCCAATCTACTTAGTCAAAGGGCGCCTGCGTTGGTCCCATATTTCTATACCTGTTTTTGATTTTTACGTTCTATTGGGTGGAACAACCTTCTCAGGTTCCTGAGTTTTAGAGTGTTCTCTCTGAGTCTCTTTCTCCTTCTCCAACTTCTACTTAGGTAACAGTTCTGTGTTCACCTTTAAATCTCTACTTCTTCCCAAGTCATGAACCATGATAAGCTAATATTGGATATAGTGATTCTAATGTACCATTAGAATTCATCAATTCTTGTGAAGACACTATGCCTCTCCTTTCTAGAGGACACAGCATTGAGGAACCATCTTGGAGGTAGAGAGCAGCCCTCACTAAGCAGCCATTCCCATTTCCAACAGAGCCTTGGTCATGAACTTCACTGCTTTCAGAAATGTGGAAAAACAAATTTTTGTTTTTAAAAATTACCCCATCCAATGGCATTCTGCCAGGGCAGTGCAAACAGACTAACTCGCATGTGAACATAGGGTAGAAAATTTGCCTTCCTGGAATGGCTTTAACTTTGGTGTCTAATTATTGAGGGTGTGGGACTAGGATGTTAGAAAGTGTTCCCGGAGGCACCGGTGTGAGGAAGTCTGCCCTTCTGTTCTCCTGTGTGGGACGAGGCCGCTTGCTTGTTTCCCAGCTGTCCAGCAGCTCAGACCCAAAATAATCACATAGAAACTATATTATTCAAAACACTGCTTGGCCAATGACTCTAGTGTATTTCTGGATAACTCATCTCTTAAATTAACCCATCTCCATTAATCTGTGTATCACCAAAAGACTGTGGCTTACTGTTAAAGTTTCAGTGTCTGTCTCTGACAGGGCTACATGGCTTCTCCTGACTTTGCCTTCTTTCTCCCAGCTTTCAGTTTACTTTCCTCTGCCTAGCTCTATTCAGCTCTATCAGGCCAAGGCATTTTTTTTAAATTTATTAACCAACCAGGGCAACACATAGACAGAAGGACCTCCCACACCACTCCCCTGCAGCATTTTCAATTGACTCCTCAGACTTAGGAACCTACACAGGAAAGCAAGGTGAAGGTTAGCTCCCTCCTCTCAAGCCCCTGCACACCTGACCAAGCCAATGCTTGGCAGTTAGCTCAGTGGCTTCTGGCCATGACTGCATACCAGAATCACCTGAGGAGCTTCCCAAGCACCACCACAAACCAGCGTTAAACCAGACCATCTGGGAGCAGAATAAAACCGCCCGAGTGACTCCAAAATGCTGCCAAGGCTGAGAACTGCTGCATTTATGGGTTTCTTTTCAGCACCTAAACTTAGGTGAAGCTTCGGTGCCTGCTAGGACTTTTCTTATCTTCACCCCAGTGGACTGGCTTTGAGACTTCATTTCTATGGTAGTCAATGTTTATGTATTTGTGCCATACTTTCCCCTTTTTCTTTTAGTGCCAGGATTTGAACCCAGGACCTTCCCCCATGCTAGGCAAGGAATTCCACCCCCTTCACTGAGCCGCAAGTCACACTTTTGAACCCGGAGATTTTGAGTTACACACTCGATGTGATTAAAATATTTGTATGACTAGTTGATGACGAGGCCATGACTTCAGCACAGCTGACACTGCTATTTTACACGACATGTGACCTGTAAAGGCGTTGCTAAGCTACCGCTATTACATACTGTTGGGTGGTAAACCGTTTCTTGCCTTGCTGGAATTCCTCAGCCATGCCAAGGTATTCTATATGCACTTGAGGTAAAGTCCTTTTTTTGCTCCAGTGAGCACTTCTCCCTCTAGCACCAAGTTGACCTTCTGCTGTGCATTTGACCTATTTGGCTCAGAGAATAGTCAGTTCTACCCATGGTATAGAATACCATTTATTGATACCAATTTGTGATGTACTTCTGGGAAACCAGGACATATAACCCAAGAAGATATATAGTTTGAAAAATCTTTTTAAGTACTTATATGTATAAATGATATGGAAGTCATTAAAGACCTTTGGTGCAAAATTGTATATCGCATCCAGTTTATCTGTGTTTTCTACTGAAAATATGAGTTGCTCGTAGGAGGTCTGAAGAATGGCCTCCAATGTTATATACCTCTCGGTACTCATGCCCTGGTGCCTTCCCTGTCCCTTGAGTTTGGGCTGGATTTAGTCACTCGATTCTAGCGAGCAGAGTACAGTAGAGTTGATCAGACGATGCCTCCCAACTGGGGATGTAAATGGCTACCTTTTGCTTTTTCATGTGCTTTGAGGAAAACTCACCGCCACGTTGTTATTTGCTCTATGTTGAAATCCCCACAGCAACGAACTAGAGGACCACTGGCCATCAACCCTCAAGGAACTGAGATGTCCCAGTCCAATAGCCTGCAAAGAACTGTATCTTGGCCTTGCCCTAGATGAACTTCAGGTGGGACCACAGCCCCAGTGGAGTTCTTGGCCTTAGTCTTGTGAGGCATCTCAAGCCTAACAACATTCACCTGACCCACAGGATCTGGGAGAGACTTGTTTGCTGTGTCAAACTGCTTAGCTGTTGTTTAGTTTGCTGTTCCTCACTAGAAACCAACTCACATATGTAGTGTGTGTTTTATGTTTTGGAATTGCATTTTAAAACTCCTAGGGTCACATTTGGCAGTGCACTACATTCAGCATTAACTTCTTATGATCTACTTCCCTGTCCCCTGTGCCAAGTTATTTCTTCCTGATGTTGCCCAAACTGACCAGATCAAAACAGCTGGATTCTGAGCATGATTAGCCACATACCGCTCCCACCATGTCTCTAGACTTCAGTTTCTTTTCATTTCTGAAAAGGAGTTAGGACAAAACCACCAAGGACTTGCTCAGTCCCTGCTTATATCAATCCCCTACTCTTTGGAAAGACCCCGACTAGCTTCTCGTGGCTGAGTGTTTCATTGGTCTGCCTGCATTTATTCTTGTTTTTTCTCTGGTCCTCATTTCAGAAACAGGTTGCAAGAACATGACATCCAGAGCAGAAGAGATGGCTCAGCAGTTAAGATCATTGGCAGCTCTTCTAGAGCACCTGGGCCTTGATTCCCAGCAGACACTTTGGGGCACATAAGTGTCTGTAACTCTTCCCATGACCTCTTCTGGCTTCTATGGTTACTGCATGCACATGGTGATACGGAAACATATATAGGCAAAACAACCTACATGCATGGAAAGGAAGGTTGTGATGTTCACATTCTGGAGAAAGAAAATATGAGGAAAACTAACCTGAGGAGCCATGGGGAAAAATACGATCTGAAATTCACATTTGGACGTAGAGCTACTCAGCCATTGATCCACCTCCTTCAGCCAGTGCTACAACAGAAATAAGAATTTCACAACACACAGAGAGACACAGACAGACAGACAGACACACACACACACACAAGGGAGTGAGGGAAGGAGATAGGGAGAGTGGGAAAGAGGGGCAGAAAGAGGGAGAGGGAGCTCCTAGAGATAGACTGGCCTCAAACTCTGCAATGTAGTTCAGCTTGGCCTTAAATTCACAAACTTCTAGCTCAGCCTTTCAAATTCTGAAATTATAGGCACTTACCACCAGGTCCAAATAAATAGATATTGGTTAAAATGTAACTCCAAGCATGAGCCACGCCCTGCACAATGTCTTTCCTACAAATTCTCGATCTGAAGGAATTCAGTAGCTTGGGCTCTGAGAAAATGCCGCCCTGCTTAAGACAAAGGCTAAGGTGAGCCTCTAGGCTTCCTCAGATGCAGCTTTCCATCTTCAGAGACTCTCGCCAGCCTACCAGGCATAATGAGAAATTGGAATGAATCTTCAGGAGTCCAACCCCGCTGAATGCGCTGGGAGTGTGCTTCTGTAATCATTAGCGGAGTTAGACAGACAGGAGAAAGAGATCAAACAAACACCTCCAGCTTCCCTTTGGCACCCCTAGAAAAGCAACCTCGTCAGGAGCCTCACGGGGAGGACAAAAGCCTCAGAACTCCCCTGTACCCCAAATGAGAACCAGTCTGTTTCTCCCACTAGTGTGGCTCGGTGCAAAGGCCAAGGAATCCCACTGAAAGACTGAAAGGTTGCGCTTTGAGAGAGACTGAGCACTAACTGTTCGCACAGCCCTGAGTGAGCTGAGCAGGCACAGGATTATAATCCTTGCAGGAAGCAGATTCCAGGCTAGACTCACATTTTGGTCAAGCTCCCTGGGTAGTCTGAAGCTAGACTTCAATAAACACATAGCAAGACATCTACTCAGATTCTGGCTCCTCCTACAATGATCTTTTTGCTCTCAGAGAGATTTATTTCCCTGAGAGGCTGTGATTGCATGACCATGAAGAGGACAGTAATAATAATAGATGGGCACTCCGTGCATGTTTTTGCTTTTCATCAAAGTGATGAAATCCTGAGCAAGACGACCTAAAGATAGAAAGCTCTACTTCAGTACGGTTTCATAAGCTTCAGCCCACCATCTCTTGGCTTCCTAACTGTAGGCTAATGTTGAGATATGACACCATGGTTACTCACACCGCGATAGCCACGGAGCTAATGGCGGCAGGAGTGGGGAGACTTATTGACTGAGATTCAGATGGGCAGGGGAGAACAGAGGAGGGAAGCAGATGACCTGGAAAAAGAGACATGCTTCCAAGTCATGCCCCAAATGCCACCAGTTACCTCCCAATGGTAGTTTCTACCTCTTTCCAATAATATTTTCAGATTATGATTCACTGATGGAGTAATCCATCGATGATGGTGCGGTCACTTGCCCAAATCTTATCTCTGAACCTTGCACTGGGGACGGTTATGGTCTGAATGTGAAATATCCCCCACAGGCTCCTGTATTTGAACAGCTGGTCCCCAGTCATTGGTGTTGTTTGGAAACAATTGAGCCTTTAGGAAATGGGTCACTGGGGCTGGCCCTGAGTGTTGTTATGTGGAGCGGCGGGCTGCGTCCTGCTGCCTGGCTAGCTTACACCCAAAATAATTACACAGAAACTGTATTCATTTAAACACTGTCTGACCCATTAGTTCTAGCCTCTTATTGGCTAACTCTCACATCTTGATTCAACCCATTTCTAATAATCTCTATGTCACCACAAGCTCGTGGCTCCAGGAAAGATTCAGCATGTCTGACCTGGCAGCTTCATGGTGGGCTCTCTCTGACTCTACCTTCTTTCTCCCAGCATTCAGTTCTGTCTACTCTGCCCACCTAAGGGCTGGTCTATCAAAAAGCCAAAGCAGTTTTCTTTATTCAACCAATGAAAGCAACACATAGAAAGAAGACCCTCCTACACCATTTGAGTCTTTATAGTGTGGACTCACTTTCTATACTTTCTGCTTCCCAAGCATGGATGCAGCGTGATGGGTCCGTCTCCTGTCCCATTCTCATCTTCACTGGCTTCTGTCATGTCTTCCTTATCATGATGGGCTATATTTCTCTGGAACTGTAACAGCAATGAAAAGGTAATTAAGGCAGGGTCTAAGCCTTCAATACACTACTTCTCAGGGGCAGCTCATATTCAGACTACAGCAATGTGATATCTCCTTTAAATTTAAAACTGTGGGAAGGCATTTTGAACCTGTGTAGAAGACCTAGCAGTGATGGCATATGCATTTAGGGAGGCAGAGGCAAGCAGATCTCTGTGAGTTTGAGGCCAGTCTGAACTATATAACAAGTTACAGGACAACCAAAGCAACACAGAGAAACTCTGTCTCTAAAAACCAAAATTTAAAAAATCTATGTAAAAGATGAGGGATGTGAAAGATGACAGTATCAGGTCATCTACAAGGACACAGGTAAGAACAAGTAGATCCAAATTCAAGCACAGGTGTCCCTTGTCATGTGAGATGGGCAACATTGTTAGAGGGGCTTTCCTAAACCCAAAGACACACCCCACTTTTGCTACCTCTTCTAGAAATCCCCTCAGTCAATGATGGTGGTTCCCAGGCAGGCTGATGAGCCAGTGGGATTGCCATCCTATCCACATCCCAATACCAAAAGATTCTCAGATTCATGAGGATGAGACAAGACCACAGGTCTAAATTTGTGTGTGTATATGTTTATGTGAGTGCACAAGTGTGTGAAAGCCAGAGGTCCTGAGTCTTTCTCCACCTTATATTTTTAATCAGGGACTCTCACTGTGGTAGTCTGAATGTAATTGGCCCCCATAATCTCAGAGGGATTGGCACTATTAAAAGGTGAGACTTTGTTGGAGTAGGTATGGTGGAAGGAAGTTGAAGGGAATGTTCACTCTGAGGGCAGGCTTTGAGGGTTCCTATATTGGGCACACTGCCCAGTGAGTCAGTCAACTTCCTGTTGCCTGCAAGATGCAGCACTCTCAACTCCGGCACCACGTCTGCCTGCACGCTGCTGTGCTCCCCATCAAGATGCTAATGGACTGAACCTCTGAAACTGTAAGCCACCCCAATTAAACGCTTTCTTTAGAAGAGTTGCTATGGTCATGGAATCTCTTCCCAGCAACAGAAAATCCTAACTGAGACACTCAATGAATCTGGGGTTCACCTGTTCAGCTGGACCAGATGGCAACAAGCCCCAGTATGCTCGCTGCCTCTGCCTATCCAGGACTGGGATTCCATGACCTGGGGATCAAACTCAAGGCACCACGGCTGCACAGCAGGTGCCTGTCTCCCCGAGTCCCCTGTCCAGTCCCACAAATCTGAATCTTTAAACAAGGGTCCTGGCTGATTCGGACACAGCCCAACTCACACTGATCTTTTGCAACAACTAGACTGAATGCCTTAAAATGTTTTTCCAGAGTTAAGAATTTTTTTATTTTTTATTTTGGCAGAATGTCCCATCATCACTTGTCCTCTCTCTGGACCCATGTTACTATATGTTACAAACCTGCCACATTCCAAAGGGATATGTTGGTAAATATTGTCTTCCCACCCTAACACCCAGCCACCCAACTGTCCTTGGCTAGGTAGGGACTCCGGACATATTTACAGAAAGCATCTGCTCCATTTTCTTCTTTACCTACTTTGAGGAAAACACACGTTGAAGTGTTTCAGGTCGGTGTGGGGAAAGTTGGGTGCTTAGTTCTTCACTCTGTAAGTGTGCCATGGTTGACCTTAATCGTCTCTCTTGATCAACTTTATTTTAGGCTAGTTCCAGCCTTTCGCTGTTACTAACAATGAAGCAGTGAGTATTCTAGGGAATTTCTGCTGAATAAATTCACAGAACTGGAAATGTTGGTCACAGAGAATACCATGTTTCTCAGCTGTAACCTACCATTCTCTCTGAGTCCTGTTTCTTACTCCAGGTGCCCTGGGAAACAGAGCCCCAGATGTCTGTTCTGTAATCCAACCAACATCCTGGGTTCAGGATGCCCCTAAGGCACGAGGCTCCAGGAAGGGGATTTCTCAGTGGGTCTGGTCAACTCTCCCTCCCCTCAGTGAGTTCCCTGCAGGCCCCTATCTCGGTCTCTGAGATGCCATATGACAGAGACCTGCCAAGCCTTTTCCTTCTGGATGGAATGTTTTGGATGACATTCTTTGCCTAAATTTAACCTCCTTGAGCATCTTTCCAAAGGCTAAGTGGCCTCCAAGGTTATCTATGTCCAACCTCTTTTTTCTTTTTTCCTACTTCACCAAAACTTAGCACTTCATCTTTCTGTGGCCTGCCATATTGAAGTTTAAGACCTATAGTTCATAGGACATGGGCATACTCCTCAAATTGTTCCCCACAATAGAAACAGAAGGAACATTGCCATCACGTGACATTTTCCCTAGAGCCGTTCTATCCATTTTCTCTAATTCGCTCCTTGCCCTGAAAATGCTGACTCCTCAGAGTTTCCCTGAGGCTTTTTGTCTGGGTTCTCCTTCCATATTAACCATGTTCTTTATTCCAGATTGTTTCCAATTCTCTCCATCCTTACTTTTAAGTGTTTATGTCTTGTTTTCTGTACGATTAGTTTTTCCATGGTTATAACCAAGTACCTAGCACTTAAAGGGGCGGGGGGAAGGACATTTAAGGCTCAAGGTTTCAGGGTACAGTTTATCGTGGTGGAGAAGGCATAGCAGAGTTCCTGGGGACTGGAGAGGGCAGCTGGGGTGCTTCGCATTTCCGCAGACAAGGGAGGATAAGCGTGCTCAGCTCATTCCTCCTTTGCCCCTCTTTAGTGGCCCCAAACGTCAGCCCATGGACGTTGCTGTCCACACTTAAGGTGACCTTGCTTCCTAAGTTAAACATCTATGGAAATGCCCTCACAAACATACAGATGTGTGTCTCCTAGCTGATTTGACATCCAGCCAAATTGACAGTGAAGAAATTACTGCATCTTCCATTCCCTAAAAGTCTGCTGAGTTGGTCAGTGGCAAAGCTATCAGGGTTTAACTCTCCTCCCAGAGGTGGATTCGTCCTCCCAAGGAAGTTTCAGAGCTATTGTTGCTCCAGCGGTGACACTTGGGGATGGAAGCTCTGACATCAAGGGTAGACTGGAGGTGGAAGATGCCAGGAAAGAGGAAACAGTTCATGGCAGAAGGTAAATGACCAAAAGGACACATGAAAGAAATAGGAGCTGCAATCTCCACTTCTTCCCTTGATACTGAAGCTCCCTACTTCTCAGAATCCAAGTTCATTCATAACACATTTTTTCATAATGACGTTCAGGACAATTGTATTCACTGAGAACGTGCTTCACATCTAGAAAAGACTTGCTCAGGTACTGACACCCACCCACCGGTGAGTGTCTCACGGGACTGGCCTATTAAAAATGCCGAACTCTTTAATGGCAATCACTTAGAAAGAGAAGTGGCGAACTGGTCTGTTCTCTTTGCCCCACTTTCTAGAAATGAAACTTTTACTGAAATATTTGTGTAATCAATATTTTTCACCTCGCTTCAAACTCTAACGCCAATGACTTAGATCTGCACAGTAGCAGTTCTACTGGCTTTCTGGTTTTGCCAGTACTAGACATCCAAGAGTCCATTCTGCATCCTATCAGTTCTCCCCATTCTAGGGTAAATGTTTTCTATATCTGCTATTCAAACTACGGATTTCTTCAGCTCCAGATTTCTGTGGGCTTCTAAGAGTCTTAGAAAAAACAGAAACACCCAAAAGAATATCAGCAACACCCCTCCTTGAGGCTGGTGCAGGACCCCAGAGTGTCTTTCCTGAATCAAGTAACCTGATATCTTGGATGCAGATGCTTGCCTTGCCTCTCTGTGTTGTCTTCCTGCCTCCATTCTGACATGGATATGTCCTTTACTGCTGCCCCAGTGAAGCTGGACAATCTCTTCCAAGGAGAAAGGGTTCCTAGAAAACATTTTTGTTGTCCCAAATGAGAAGAAGAGTGAAAAGGAAAAGAGTACTTCTTTCTTCAGCTTCTTGGGAAATATCTTTGGCTTTTCTTCTCCCCAGACAAGCTCAAATAAAAGTCAAATTCTACATTCTAAAAGTTCCTCTCTGTTGCAGTTTGGTTGCTTTAGCAAGCCTGTAAGGAAGGCACTGAGAGGAAACTAGAATACTGAGAAGTGAAGGGGTTATTGTTTTTCAAGGTCTCACAAAGCTTTGAACATTGAAATCACAGAAGACAATGGGCCAGCATGCATGGTAAAGGGGAGCTCTGCTTATGGCGAGAAAACGTGGTTTGGTTGATTATTCTATATCAAGAGTTCCTCAAATGAAGTGTCAGTAGTGTGTAAAGGATCCAATTTATTTTTTATCAACTGGGAGGAATTTCTAAAAGCACAAAACTAGAGTAGTGTTATTCCTAATGATAATTTGCTGTATGCATATACATATATGAATAAATAACTAACTGTTACATATATCTGTATATCAATCTGTATTTAAGAATGTCTGTCTGTGTAATATATGCTCATGACAGTATTGAACTTTTATTTGTTGTTTATCTAGGGTATTGCTTTTAGTTGTAACCTGGTGTCTTGCTTCTTTCTTTACTTTAAATGAACCTTGTCTTCCCACAGTCTCAGTGTCTTGGTTACGATTCCTATCACTGTGATTAAAGGCCACAGTCCAAATCAATTTGGGGAGGAAAGGGTTTATTTCAACTTACAGTTCCACATCACTGTCCACCATCAAAGGAAGTCAGGGCAAGAACATCAAACTCATTTCTTTTTTTTAATAGATTTTATTGAGATATACATTTTTCTATGCTCCCTTTCCTTTCTCTCCCCTCCCATTCAACCCTCTCCCATGGTCCCCATGCTCCCAGTTTACTCAGGAGATCTTGTCTTTTTCTGCTTCCCATGTAGATTAGACTCATGTATGTCTCTTTTAGGGTCCTCACTGTTCAAACTCATTTCTGTATATGTGTGTATGTATGTGTAGGTGGGTATACATATTTAGCATATATATGTTAAAATTTTTGGCATTTAGATTTTGGTTGTTATACATGTTGTGATTCCCTTTCCTACTATCCTTCTAGAGTCTAGAAAAGAATCTTAGATTGGGAACATACATCAGGGTCATATAGTACTTTGTGTATTTGTCCACAGTTTTTTCAACTGTAGTCTTCTAGTTTTTAGGGGAAGAGGGGAAATAAGTTACCATTCAGACCTATTCAGTTGGAGGAATATGTTAGACACCCAAGATGACAGATACTCAAACGTCTTCCATTTTCAAACAGAAGACTTTAAATGACATTATCAAATAATGTGATCATCAACATGCTCATTGACTGTTCCCCTACCGTGAGAAACACTCAGGATGTTCAAGGTTCTTCTTGCCTGTAGCATTCGGAGTCAGAGTCCTGCAGATAATGGCTGGATATCAGGATGGATGTACATTCATTCTGTAATTCTTAGACTATGTCAGATATTTGGTACTCATATCCCTTTGAGCCTCATCACATTGATGTCTGCCAGACTCCAGTTTGTAGGTACCTGTGTGTGCTATCCAAAGCCTGTCTTGTTCACAGAGACCAGTGGATTTTCACTCCATAGGGAAGCCTTCAACTGACAACTGATGGGATTTCGAGTATAAAAGCCACCATGTCCCTACTCTGCACTGGACTGTATTACCCGCATGGTTATTGACATGTTAGCATCTGCCACTCCTCCTTCACACGCAGAAGGGGGTTTCTGGAGTCATAATACAGATTAACTACTGATGCTGGAACTTGTATCTGCTACTGGAGGGTGAAGCAAGATAGATCTGATACTGCAATCAACTTCCTCATTCTGATGTTTCTTTTCTTAGGCTTATAAGCATACAAAGCTCCCAACAGCTTTTTTCAATATTAACTACAACCTAAACCACAGTCCCACAAGCCGTGTCATTGTGATTGATTTTATTTAACTTAAACTCAGACATTATGTTTATTCCTGTTATACTCTTGGCTCATTTCCATATACCAACCTAACAGAATAACTTTGAATATCGATTTGTTCTTTTGCTGTGTTATCTATCTCTCACAGACATGAGTCATACTGAGAAATCTGATAACCTTGTCTTCTGGGTTTTTTTTTCATTCACTTCTTCAGAAAAATGTTGAACAACACTGATTGGAGACAGAGTTGTAAACCCAACTTCCTCTTGTCTTAGCAGCTTAGATTCTCGCAGTAGGAAAGAATGCTCGTTGATGCTTATCCAAAAGCAAAGCACAAATTCAACTAATTAAAATAGCGGGCTGCAGTTGCTTTGCTGAGATGTAGATGGTCTGTCATTAAGACATGCTTAGAGTCTGTAGCCCTATCAGGAAGATAATATGCTACGTTGCTTTATTATTAACAATACTGTGCTGCCCACTAAGGAAAGCTGGATTCTTTAGTCTCTCTTTCTCTCTTGCTCCTCTATCTCTCTCTATTTCTTTGTTTTGTTTGTTTTATTTTGTTTCATTGTTGTTTCCAAGACAGGGTCTCTCTGTGTAACCCTGATGTACTGGAACTGGCTTGTAGACCAGGCTGGCCTCCAACTCTTCCCCCAAGTTCGGAATTAAAGGTATGCACCATTATGCCTGACCTACTGGATTCATTGCCAAAAACATCCAGTCCTCCTTCTAGTAATTTGTTCTACAAATTTACCAGGGACTTATGTATGTTGGTGGCAGGAGTTGGTTGGCTGGCAGTTAAGGGAAGCACTATGTGTCTTTCCTGGTGATTTTTGCCAAGACATTTTCTTATTCATATCTCTTCTTCCTTAACACGGGAAGCAGAACTTGTTAAAGCCCTATTTAAGAACCCAGGGTGTCATTTTCTTGAAGACACCAGTGACTTTCATATAATCTAAGCTCCCTTTGTCCCTTCTGTGGAAAAGCTGATTCATTTCTGAAGAACCCAGTTTGACTCTATGGCCTCATCCCTGGAAATCTCTTTTATGCTTCTCAAAGCTGGGCTTCTCTCTCCACGTTTATCTTCTTACACAAATAGAAGTGTCAAGCTTCTGATAGTTCGTTGAACAGTTTGAGAACCCAGGCTTCTGCTGCCCCAGCCCCTTGAAGCTTACCTGGGCAGAACTCTACCACAGACTTTGCAGTGGGCTCTCCTGGGAGCCTGACAGTTCTGCTCTTCCTTTGTCTCTCATTCTCTTCCTTTTCACTGGCCTCATTCACATCCCATAATCCTACTCACTCCACAATTCCATTCATCACATCCACTCCCCTCATCCCATCCGTTTCTTCCTGTCCTTGTCCATATGGAAAATAGTCTCCTCTTCAATGAGGCAGTCTGGGACCAAACCCATTTTCGTCTGGAGTACAAGAGCTTAGGTGGCAATTTCTTGGTCTTGATCATTCTCTCCACACCCAGTTTTCCTCTGGAAGATGACCCAGTTCTTCTAGAATTGTAAGAAGAATGTTTCAATCCAGTGAGGTCACCCTGAGAATCGGGATAGCCTTTGTTCATGGTCATGCCCACACCGATTGCTCAACTCAAAGCAATCTCTGGATATTTGAGGCACAAAGTGACTAGATTCATCCTTTCCTTCATCCGAGATTGTGGTCCTTTGTCATAAATGTTCTCTAGAATGTGTGTAATGAGAGGCAGGGCTGGAGATGCTTCTGGGGAGTTGGAGGGCAAGAATCTGATCTCTTAGTACAGGCTGCCTCACTCCTGAACAGCTTAGCCTTCCTCCTCAGGAGTCTATGGGAATTCATCCAGCAGGGATATCCACAGTCCGAATGTTCTCTGCTGAGTATCTTAAGAGTAAAGGACACCAGCCTGAGCCATGGAAAAAGCACCTACAGCCCAGGGAGCTCTGACATGCTCTGCTGAATGAAGTTCTAACACACACCTGTTCCTGTCAGTCAGCAAGAGGAGGGCGAAGCAGAGCAGGGAGCCGAGAGGAAGAGCCAGCCAAGATTCCTGTCTGTATTCCAAATCCCTTTGCATAGCCCGCTGCCAAAATCGATTTTAATAACTGAAAGATTTACCTGGGTCAAACATGGTTTTCAACTGGTAGCAATTAATTAATTAGCTACCACTCACCTAAACATCACCCTGGGATGCTATTTTGATGCTGGCACATATCAAAGAGGACAAGCCACATTTTCTCTTCCAAGCCATCAATTAATCAACCCAAATGAAGATCTAGACCCTTGCCTGTGCTTATAGAAACTTCAGGGTGTCCTCTGTCAGGATGCCACATCCCTGACTTAGGGCTCCAAAACCTGTAAAGCACCTTGAGAATGTTAGGCAGTGTTAACTCAGTATTTAAAAGAAAATCACAATAGTTAACATTTAAGAAATCACAGAAACATCTTCATAATTAATAAATGAAAAAATGTTCCATCAGTTAATCAATAAAGTTGTGAGAGAGAATTGATCGAATGGGAGAAACTCTTTTTGTGGGTACAATTTTTCACCTCCTCGGAACAGAAGACTCCCCAGAGAGCTGTCAATGTAACAGACACTAGGGAGTTTGACCCAAAAGGGAGGGGGGAGAAGGAGGATGATCAGTTAAAATCTCTGTGAGTGACAGCTTTCCTTCTGCAGGCACAAGCTGGGTCAGGTACAGAAGAAGCAAATAAGAAACTTGGGGAGAGATCAGAGCAGCCCAAGTGGCTGGGCTTCACCCCACTTTAGAGGCCTTCTTCTGACAGAGTTTTTTGTTTATTATCTTTATTGGACAAGTCTTAAGTCACATGTTTATTGAGCCCATGCCATATGCCCAGAGTTGTAGAAGGTGCTTGAAAAGTATATTAGTTATTAAACCTCATATAGTATGGTGACTATCACCTCACTGATGAGAAAGTGGAGTCTTCAAAAGATAGAGCTGTTTGCTAAAGTTCCTACACCAGATTTGAACACAGGCCCGTCCCCTCCCTAGGAAGACTCTCCTACTGTTGTGTTATGCTCCCATAGAGAATGGTTCAGTTGGAAGGACACAGGGCAGTGTCCCTGGCTGCCAGCTGAGAGCATTCCTTACGGAAGTTCTTCTGCCTCTCACTTCCAGACACGCAGAACTTTGGTTCATATGACTAAGGTTAGAGTATTGTTTTGCTCCTCCTTGTACAACGCTGGCTAGCAGTCTCTTTTAGGCTACAAAATGGTAAAAAGTGGTAGAGAAGTAGATCTGAAGAATAGCTGTGATTTCCCAAAGCTTGCTTTCTTTTTAGACTAATGTCTTAGCTGAAGTTCTATTGCTGTGAAGAAACACTATGACCACAGCAGCTCTTATATAGGAAAGCATTTAATTGAGGCTGGCTACGGTTTCTGAGGTTTAGTCTATTGTTATCAGGGAATTGAACATGGTGGCATGCAAGCAGACATGGTGCTGGAGAAGGAACTGACAGTTCTGCATCCAGATCCACAGACAACAGGAAGAGAGAGCCACTCAGTATAAATGGAGACTGCTCATTCATTTCCTGGCCACCCAGACCCGGAAAATCACACAGAAACTATATTAATTACAACACTGCTTGGCCGATGACTCAGGCGTATTTCTAGCTAGCTCTCACATCTTAATAGAACCCTTTTCTATTAATCTGTGTATCGCCACAAGGCTGTGGCCTCCTGGTAAGGCTCAGTGTCTTCCTTCTTCAGCAGCTCTACATGGTGTCTCCTGACTCCACCTACTCTCTAGATATCTCTTCCAGCCTGGCTTTATTCTGCCCTGCCATAGGCCAAAGCACTTTTTATTAACCAATGACAATAAAACATAGTCACAGCATACAGAGGGGAATCCCACATCAACTGGGCCTAGCTTGGGCTTTTGAAAACCTCAGAGTCCACCCCCAGTGACACACTTCCTCTAAAAAGGCCACACCTCCTAATCTTTCCAAATAGCACCACTGTCTGGTGACCAAACTGTCAAACTTAGGGACCTATGGGGGGCCATTCACATTCAAACTACTATAAGTAATTATTACTAATCAATGCCTCAAAAGGGCAGGTTCTAGAACCTACGATGGAATCACTGAAACAATCAGGTAGTTTATATTTTCAAGGCCTCTCAGGTCAAGTATGAGAATCACTAAGGCTGGGATTTCCTGGTAGCCCCATCTCCACCCCCAAGGATACGCTGGTTGATTTTGTAATTGGAAGTGCGCTGGACAGGGACTGGTCTAGTCATTTATTGCTGTTAGTGAACCAGGCCAAACCAGTGGCTTGAACACACTATATATCCAAAAACAAACATTTATTAACAACAGTTTATTAAGCGGCAACATAAGCCAGTCTTACAGAGAAGATGTTCCAGCACCTCCATCTAAGGCTAGGGTGCTGATGAACCCAAGAATTCGCTTCCAACGTGGCAGAATCACATGGATGGTGCATTGGTGCTGCTGGGTTAGAAGCTCGGCGGGGCTTTCTCCGTGGGCAGGCCCGATTCCTTCCAGTATGGTGGCTGTCTTCCAGGGCACGAGTTCCAAGAGAAGAAAGCGGCGGCTGCCAAGCTGTTAAAACTGTGGCTGAGAAGTTGCTATGGTGTCTATTTTGCCATGCTTTATTAGTCAGTCAGTCATAGAACACAGGCTCAAGGAGAGGAGATGCAGGCTTTTTCCTCAGCTGAAGGAGCATCAGAGAATTTGAGGGTCATGTTTCTAAAACCACCACAGTAGAGATTTTCATCATGGGCAGCTCTGCAGGGAGCTGTGTCTTCTGAAATGGGCATCTCTGCCTTGATAGCTTTAGGTTTTCTGAAAACAAAATGAAGAAGTTGGACTGTGATCTTGCCTTAAGGACTCTTGACCCTTGATCACACACAGGTGAGAGGTAGGTGGGAAGAGAGCCCTCTGGCAGAGTATGGTTCCTTAAGGTTAACCCTAAACTAGACTCTTTCAGACGTGATTGAAATCCACATCCTTGTGGGGTTTGTTCAGCTCCGTGGCACTTTTAGGTCTAGTGTAGAATTCTTCCTGCTTCCAAAGACGGCTGTGGAGATTATCTCATTAGTCGTAAACTTCATTATACTGCTGGCCCCTCCCTTTGGCTTACTCAGAGTCTAAAGGTCATCCTTCAGAACAGTGTGTGTTTTGCATGGGGTTGAGGGGCATCAGGCAGTGGCTAATGCTCTGTGGTTGCTCTTTTTCCTCCTGGATCTGCCTGTGAGAGCGCCACATGTTAAGAAGGAATAGAGGAATAGTCCGGTATGTTACATACGGCCAGTTTAGTTCCTCCTTACACGATGTTGCTATTTCCACCACACCGTGCCAGAGGGACTGGGCAGAAGACCCAGACTGCTTATAGGACACAAGGTGAGAAACTCATCCCAGGACTACATGTGGTGTGTAAGCTGAAGGGGATACCCATCAAACCAAGGTGATGGAGCTGAGGAGACGGATGAGTGTGGAAAGTGGTCACTGGGCATGCATGAAGACCTGAGTTTGGACCAACAGCACCCACATAACACCTGGGCGTAGCAGTATGTGCCTGTAAATCCAGTTATTGGTGGCCTGAAGACAGGCAGAGCCAGGGAGTTCACTAGACAACCAGTTTGACCACAAGTGTGTAATTCAGAGTTTTCCAAAAGGTAATGTGGAGAGATGATTGAGGAAGACATGCAAAAGTCAATCTCTCTGACCTCCACACATATACACCCCACACAACAAGTGCATACACACACACACACACACACACACACACACACCCCACACGGGGGGAGGGAAGGAGAGAGAAAGAGGGAGAGAGAAGAAGAAGAGGAGGAGGAGGAGGAGGAGGAGGAGAAGAAGAAGAAGAAGAAGAAGAAGAAGAAGAAGAAGAAGAAGAAGAAGAAGAAGAAGAAGAAGAAAAAGAAGATCAAATGAATCAGTATGAAAAATGTGACACCCCAGATCTGTATGGTGGATTCCGACGTAATTATGATATAGCCACTAACAGAGTTATTTTTCATTTTTCCAAGGGATGGTTGAGGGCATTTCTCCAGTATCTCCTTTGGTTGCTGTTGAGTGACAGAAACTCAATTCATTCTGGCTGAAACAAAGAAAAGGGTGGGGTAGATTTCGTGGTTACATGAAAGGAAGATGAATCTTCAATAACAAACTGATCAAGAGCTTCAAATAGTATCAAGACATCATCTCTCTCATTAACGAGTCTCATCTTAGAAGAGGCCCATGACAGCATCCTCCCTGTTGTGATTTTAATGTATGACTCCCAGGTTGTATGCAGCCCCTTCCATTGAGGTTTGGGCTACATCTTCTGTCTTTGAATTTCTGTTCTGTTCTGGCAGAATCTGTATAATGGCAAAGGCTATCAATAGATCAACTCAACCGCTGATTCCTAATGATATTCTGCTATATTCTACTCATAGATTGGAGCCGAACATAATTGTCATCAGAGAGACTTCATCAAGCAACTGAAAGGAGCAGATGCAGAGATCCACAGCCAAAAATTAGGTGCAGCTCAGGGAATCCTGTGGAAGAGAGGGAGGAAGGATCGTAGGAGACAGAGGGGTCAAGAACACCCTAAGAACACAGCCCCTGGAATCAACCAAGTGGGGCTCACAGGGGCTCACAGAGACTGAATTGACAATCAGGGAGACTGTATAGGTCTGAACTAGGTCCTCCACCTATACATTAAGGTATATAGCTTGGTGTTCTTATGGGACACCTAACAATGGGAGTGGGCCCTGTCTCTTGACTCTTTTGACTGCTTTTGGGATCCCTTTTCTCCTACTGGATTACCTTACCCAGCATTGATTTGAGGGTATGTGCCTAGTCTTATTATAATTTACACCATGTTCAGTTGATATCCCTGGGAGGCCTACTCTTTTCTGAAGGGAAACTGAGAAAGAGTAGTTCTGGGGGAGAGGAGAGGTTGGGGCAAGAAACTAGGAGGGGAGGAAGGAAGTGAAACTGGTTGGTATGCAATATATAAGAGAAGAATAAATTTAAAAAAACAAGAAGGAAAAGAAGGTTGTGGAATACTAAGCCCTAAACAGGACACCCACAGCTCATTCCCTCCTCTCAAGACTCAGAGATCATTGCAGAAGAGGAGGCAGAAAAATTACAGAAGTCAGAAGTGGCGGATGACCTGAAAACTGTTTCCCTGACACAGCAGAACAGTTACACATATGAATCCACACAAGACCAGTATAAGCTTAAGCCAAACACAATCTTAACAAAATCTTAGCATGAAGAGGGAAGTAGGCACACATTTCCACTCCCTAACGTAGGAGCTATTAGCACTTAATGTATGCTGAGGGAGGGAGAGTCTGACTCCTTTAACAGTCTTGCCCCAAGGGAACTGGACAGTTGGGTCAGCTAAGAGCACTGGTTGATCTTATCAGATCTCATCCCCAGCACCCACATGGTGACTCACAACCACCGGAGTAGCTCCAGTTCCAGGAGATCTGAACCTTCTTTTGACTTCGGGCTCCAGGCATGCCCATGAAGCACATGTGGACATACAGACAAAAAGACATGTATATGTATAATAAATAAAGCTAAAAAAAATAAAATAAGAGTGTAGCCTTGGTAGGCGAACCACACTCCACATATCCAAGGCTACGTATAGAAGAATATATGGAAAGCACAAATTTTACTTGATAGACAGGACATAAAGGTGGGTGGGTAAAGAACAAGAGGAGGATCTGGGGAAAGTTGAGGTGATGAGCAAATATTATCACAACCCACTGTACAAAATTCTTAAAGAATTAATTTTAAAATGAAGGAAAAATATTATCACAAATGATCCTCTCAAAATTCTGGCAAAATCAAGATGCTGGCAGGGCCTTGACTTCGAAGACTCTAGGAGAGGACACTTCCTTGCCTCCTTCAGCTTCTGGAGGTCCCTACATTCCTTGGCTCGGGGCAGCAGTAATTCATCCTCTACCCTTCTCTATATTTACATAGCTTCCTACCCTGCTTCCAAATAATTCAAGGTTCTGATTGAACACAAATCTGGGAGAGACACTATTTAATCTATCATCTGTCTCACGCGTACCTGAAAATTGCCACATTCTTTCTAGAGATCCCCAGTAACACTGAAGCCTACCAATAGACCCCAACAAGGAGTACAACCACAGTTGGAGACCTAGGCTGGGGATTCACAAACTCAGACTACATACATACACCATAGGCCAGATAAGACGTTATCATAGGAGTTGTCCTGCACACTCTAGGACATTTTGGCGACATTGTTGATCATTAGATACCAATAGTATGTCCTTCAATCGTGACAATCAAAATGTCTCCAGACGTTGGCATATTTCCCCTAGGTGTGTGTAAGGAGGTTATCTCTTATTAGGAACCTGCAGTCTATATCAAATACAATCAAGAAAAACAGAGCCATTCTAGGATAAAGCAGTCTTGGGTAGACGGAGTCTCAGAAGGCCGCAGATACAAGGACACCCATCACAGTCTGTGTCAGTTGGAAATTGAGGTCTATTCTAAGTGCTTATCACTGTAAAAAATTAATAAAGTGTAGTCTTTCCAACAACAGTCAAGTTATTAAATCAAGACTTCAAAGTACTTGAAGCTTCAACTTGGTACCTTGAAGCAAAAATTCCATAAGCAGGTTGGCTTGGCCCTCCTCTCAAGGTTCATGGTTTAAATGTTCTGAGTACCTTTAAGAGAACAGACA
This sequence comes from Myodes glareolus, assembly GCF_982192425.1. NCBI lineage: Eukaryota > Metazoa > Chordata > Mammalia > Rodentia > Cricetidae > Myodes > Myodes glareolus. Next base: position 24,211,474 of record NC_142038.1, read on the forward strand.
ATGCTCCATCCATCTCTGTTTCCTTCTAAGATGCAGCTCAGTGTCTAACACTCAAACATCATTCAATACATTCTAAATCTATTAAATATATAATACTATTACCTAGAATTTATCTGTTAATTCTACATACAATATATTGGTATTGGTTAAGATCAAAACAAATGTTTAATTCTTAAGAAAATAATCTATTTTTAGAAGGCAAATATAATTTAACTTGGTTGCCTTGCATAAATAGGAAATCTGATTATTCCTTAGTCTTACTTTTCCTTTTTAAAATTTAATTCACAGAGAGATGACCAATTATGAATGACCCCTCAGTTTAATAACACATCTGTTAATGTTCTAGAAAAAAAAAGAGCCAGTGAATTAAATTAAGTATTAATGGGGTTTGAATTGATTTGAGGAACTGAAACAAAGAGATATTGGACCTTGTGACCTAGTTCTATATATTTTTACTGAAAACTGATTTGAAGTTTGGAAATGAGAGGGAATCCTGACCTTGTGTCTTCACATGGGTCATGGCAAAGCTTTGGACCCTTGATTAGGTGTAGCAACAGTAAACACAATAACCAAACTGTAACGCATGGTTGATACAGAATTCATTCATTTATTCATCCATCCACCCATATATACATCCATTCAATGACTTTCACAGTCACTACTGCATTAGACAATGTTATAAATTACAGAATTTAGAGAAAAACATTAAATCGTTCCTGCCTTCAAAGTGCTTCCAGAATGGTAAGGCGGGATATGGGCATAAACAAATAAGGTGATGTGATATAACTAGGATATGATAGACATGCATGGAACAATAGAAAGCTGGGTGGGTAGATCTTCCTGGGAAGTGACAGCCAAATCCTTGTGACTATCTGATAAGAGTCAAGGAAGTCTTTGTGGAGAGAATGACCTTTTAATTAAGACAGAATGACTTGAAGAGCATTCAGGAGAGGGTGTCGAGGTGGCGAATTTATGTACATTTGAAGACTAGAACGGTCATTCCTGAAGACACCAGCAAGGTGGCTCTTAGTTTTTGGGTCATTGTGTGATGCTGGGCATTGACAGCCTCCCAATAGCTGCCTAAGAAGATGAGAAGTAATAAGAGCCTTTGGAACCTCGGCCTGTGAAGGAGACCAGAGCAGGACCTGCTGGCACTAAGGTCCAATCCCTCTGACTAAGCCACCGAAGTCTGCCTTAACTCTGGACTCACATCTGAAGCCCGAGACAAACTTGGTGACCTTGAGTAGATGACATTAAGTCAGTGTTTAACAGGTCATGCCTTGGGATTTCTGGAAGAATGGAACGAGTAGATGTTGATAGAGTGACCCAGCGCAGGGATGCGAGCACTGAGTAATAGTTATCCTATTATTAGACTTTATGGGAAAGACAGGGTGACAAACTTAACCCTTTCACCACTACACTAGAACACGGGCATGCTTATTCCAGAAGTGTTTCCTGAGCATCCCCAAGCCATAGGAGGCATGTTTTATACTCTTGTTACAGAGAAAGCAATGTTCTTCGAATGACTCTTAATCTAAGGCTTTAGGTTAAAAACTCAAGAACCTATGAACCTGAGGGAGAAAAATAATGTATCTTTACTTTCAAGAAACTAATTAAAGCTTAGCATTTTTGTCTGTTACAGGGATAGACAACAAAAGAAGAGCTGCTATGATTCTAGATCCTGCCCATGGAATCCTAGCTGCTGGCCTGTCTGTCAGCGATCTCACCAGCAATGGCCTGGCAGCCTTCATTCAAATTGACTGTGATCTTCAGTGGTAATTGTTCAGCTTCCCCTTATGTATTCGGAACTTTTCTGAGAACTCGACTCATTTGGCTTTTAACAAAAAGCTTCCTGAGGTAGGGGGTTTTACCCTCATTGTGCAAGTGAAAAAAAATGGAAGCTCAAAAACTTCAAATGGGCTACCCTACCCCTTAGAGGCCGTCAGTGGCTAAGCTGGGAAAGGCTGCAGCTTCTAACTCAGGAAATTTTAGAGGCCAACTCTTAATCACCTCCTGCTATTCTGTAGACAATGGGAAAGAAGCAGGGGAGCAGAAAGAGGCCATGTGATAAGAGAGGAAGCAAAGGGTAAGTGTGGGGTGGGAGTTGAAGAAGCCATATTTGCCCTCTGGTGGGAACTAGGAATTACTCTCCTCCCTTAATGGATTAACTTTTAGAAACCCTTCACCTCTCCAGATTGTTACACTAGCCATGGAACTTCCACATGAGTTCAGGTGTGTGCAAACTACAGCACAATCACCCACATCTGGGATCTGGAAGCAATTGGCAAGTGACAAAGCATCTCCGACATTTCAGAAAATGGTCCCTCCAGATGACAGCCCATAGCTGATGGCTTGAACATGGACAAGGTCTTGAATAGCTTGCTGTCTCCTGAAGTAATAAGATTTTGTGAATTCGCCATTTGGGGGAACAGTAGGGAGTGGAGCCTTTCAAGACAGTAGAGGTCTCCTCCTTCTGTGTGCCTGTGTCTGGGAAAGCAATCTTTTGAGACAGAAGTTCTTTGTGGCTATCTGATCTGGGGACATGAGTAATGATGAATGGTTGGATATCTTAGCCAAAAGAATAGACTCCCCCTAAAGGTCTTTCTTTCTTTCTTTCTTTCTTTCTTTCTTTCTTTCTTTCTTTCTTTCTTTCTCTTTTTCTTTCTTTCACGGAGGGCACAGGCTACCACAGATGCAAGACTCAAGGCTGAAGTTCCTGCATCCTTACAGGATTTTAACTTTGATTTTTTTCATCACAAAAATTTTCAAATAAAAAGCAAGTCCCTCTATAGTCACATCTAGCTTTAACAATCATCAACAATTGTTGAAACACACACACACACACACACACACACACACACACACACACCACACACACACACACACACTCATCTGAACTATTCTAAATCAAACTACCGGGTTTTTTTTTTTACTACTTCATCTATAAATATTTGTGTACATCTTTCATCAAAATAAACTTGTTGAAGCACAGCCTCAACACCACCGTCACACCTAACAACCTTCCTATGGTCAAACTTCCCCCATCACCTTTAAAATGTGCTAGGTAGTAGTAGCTGGCTCAAAACAAGATTCAGTGTCTACATGCTGAACTTGGCCACGATCTCTTAAGATTCTTTCACTGTTGTAGAAATACAACCTAAACTCTCCATTTGTGGTAAGAGTGGGGAGTCCACGGCAGTAGCCAGGACTTCCCTCTTGGTTACTCCTGACTCTGTCATGGGTACAAGTTCTGGGTAGGTGCTGAACTGCAATAGATGCTGGACAATGCTGTTCACTCTGAGTATGTCTGGGTATGAGTTTACAGAAAAAAGAAAAACAATCTAAAAAAAATCAGCAAAGTGTAATCTAATAAGCTCATGTCTAGGTCACATACCAGGCACTGTGTGGGGTTTTGTTCATTTCTTTTCTGTGTGGCATGTATGCATATATATGTGTGTGTGCATGCTCCTGGATGTGGGAGTACAAGCACATGTGTGTGCTTATGGAGGTTATAGGGAAATCTCAGGTGTCATCATTTTATTTTTTTTTTAATATAAGTTCTCTCAGCGAGCCTAGAACCCACCAAGTAGGCAAGCTGGCTGTCTGGACAATATAAATCCCGTGGAGATGCGAATACTTTAGCCTCGAGTCTTGCATCTTTCTCTGTCTCCCCAGAGCTGGATTTCAAGTACACACCACCATGCCTGTTTTTCGTTTTATGATTTATTTTTTAGTTTGTGCATCTCTCTCTGTCTCTCTGTCTGTCTGTCTCTTCCTCTCTTTCTCTCTCTGTATGCCTGTATGTGTTTAATGGGGGCCGGCCATGAAGGCCAGAGGAGGCATCCAAGATTCCTTGGAGCTGGAGTTACAGGCAGTTGTGAACCATCTGACATGAGCTCTGGTCCTGATGGAGCAGTGGCATCCGGAACTGCTGACCAGTCTCCTCCCCAGGCTTCTTTAACACTGGTTCTGGACATCAAACTCAGGTCCTCATGCCCTGGAGGCATTAGCTTTACTGACGGAACCAGCTCCTCAGACCCCCTCAATGTTTTTGTACATAAACACTCTGAATCTTCACAGTAGCCCAATGAGGTGGGTGATGTGCTGAGCCTTTTACAGGCAAGGAAACTGAGGTAGGGAGAAGTGAAATGACTTGTTGTCTAGAAGTCTCAGGGGGCTCTTGGAGTGTGTGGGGGAATGACCTAGGTAGCCCCATGATTAAAGTCCCTGCTATCTGCCCCAGACCTGGAGCAAATGACCCGTGGGTTTAGCTGTGTGTCCCAGATATCACTTTGGGGGCCCTAAGAGCTTTAGCAAAGAGGGGGAGAACTGACATCATCAAGAATTGACTTTGGAGCCTGGAGAGATGGTCCAGCAATTAAGTGTATCTACTGCTCTCGCAGAGAACTCGGGTTCAGTTCCCAGCATCCACATGATGGATCACAGCTGTCCGTAACTCCAGCTCCAGGGATTCTGTAGCCCTCTCTCTTGGCCTCCATGGACACTTGGCATGCGTGAGCATACGTACAAGCAGGCAAACCATTCATGCACGTAAAATAAAAATGAGTCTAAGAAAAGAAGGATTGACTTTTACATGGGGATGAATAGGCCTAGGGTGTCCCCCACGTCCCTTCCACAACATACACACTCGCTCAACCAAAGGGCTGAGGAGCAGGGCAGAGGCTGGACTGAGGAAGCAAACCCTAATTACTCTGCCTGGAGCAATGCCCCTAGCCAGTCTTTTCTACTGACCATTATAAATATTCCAGAGCCAAAATGCATTATTATTAATGCTTTAATGCAGACCAGTTGTGTCCAATTTCAGGAGGATTGTGGGGAAATAAAACTCCAGAGCAAAGCTGGAAGGGAACTGGAAATGGGGTTTCTGGGTACACGCCCAAAGTCAAGCCTCCTCTTCCTAACTGACAGTGCCACCTCATCCAGAACAGCTGGGGCAGGGGTGGGGGCAGAGAGGATGACTGTGGCCTCCCTGAGTCAAGGCTGAGCCTCAGAAGCAAGCTGCCCCCCTGTCAGTGATGGGCCCAGTGGACTTGAAAGAACTGGCTTAATAAATGTTTTACTCTGGCATTTGGTGGAGGGCAGGCCCTGGCCTGGCCTCAGAGCTGCCGGGAAGTGCTGTGGGGCCTGCTGACACTTCTCTGCCCTTTCCATGGTGTTCTCGTGACAGCTGCTACCTGGGGGCCACTAGGCGGGAGTGTCCGCTGTGCAAGGTGGTGACCTTCTAAATCCACAACAGTTAATAAACTTGGCTGGCCTCAGAGCCCAGAGCCTGCACGCCACGGCGGCTTCTGCCGATTCCTCCTGTTGGTTTTAATTCCCTCCTTCCTCCTTCTCCGTCTTACCATTATGCCTGACATTTCTAAGGCCAAGTTTTGCTACAAGCAATTAGCCACGTCAGTGCTCTGAGAAGATTAACTGTACTGCAAGCCAAGACACGGGAAAAGTAGGAAACACCTGAGAGATCCTGATCTAGGAGCGGGTTGCCCAGAGGGTCCCTGTGTGGTGGCCCCACAGAGCTCACTGACCCCTACACTGACCATTTATTTCCATGTTTCTTCTTATTTTGCAGCTATATATATGGGGGGCATCCGTGTTTATATGGACGTGCACATGTGTGTGAGTACACATGCACGTATGTGTATACATGTGTCTTTCTTACTTTGCACACTCTTTTACTGAGGCCGGATCTTTCGCCGTACCGGGAACCAGTCTGATGAACCACATCCCAAGTGATGGGATTCTGGGTGGGCACTGGTCCAGCTCTCCTGTGGGTGCCATCCTCATGCTCACACAGCAAGTGTTTTATCCACTGAATCGTCTTCCCAGCCCCCAATTTCCTGATGCTAATTTGGAAATTTCCCCCCTCACACACTCCCACCTAAGCTTACTAGGCCTTGGGAAGTGCCCAAGGCATGAAATCCACACCTATTTCCTGTATTTGTCAACAGAAAAAGAAATTGCATATTAATCCATAATAAACTATATGATACAGGTGAACTTAACTTTTTCTATGGACTTATCCACTCGATAGGGCTGTCTAGACACTCTGATTGCCAGTTGCGTATGCTGACTAGTAGGAACTGAATCTCCCAAATTTCCATTCGGTCTACATTGTGTCTGCATCTCTTGCAAGAGATATAAAAAGAGGGTCTGTGCACTAGCCAAGACCTAGATATGCAGCAACAATCCGTTTCATTCCTAAAGCAAACAGTTATGACAAGCCCACTGCAACCCTTCTGGGAGCCCCACCAGAAGGCCTGAGAGGGTTGAAACAATCTTGGAAGGAGCTGAGACCAAAGAGAGCTAAGCTGCCCAGTGCTTCCCAGTGCTGTACATGGTGTGGTTGAAATACCTGGAACTCTTTCCCATAGGGCTGTCTCTCTTCCTAGTTGAAGGTGTGGAAAAATATTACTGGCAACTGTTCAGTGCTAAGCAATCCCCCACCTCCTATCTCACCTTGGGGAAGGCTGTGGCTACAGCCGGAGAGCAGAGACTGTCGGATCCCTTGTCTTCTATGCCCAGACCCCATGGGATAACCCCTTCCAGCCATAATCCATACTATTCCTAGTTAAAGAGTTTTCACCTGCCTTCTAGTAACACCTCCCATAAGGTTGTTTCCTGTACTCTCCATCAGGGGCCAGAATAGCTCTGTCCGTTTATAATCCCAACAGGTGGTTTTGGAACATGCCATGGCATTTTAGATTCAATTGTCTTTTCAATACTAAAGACAGGAAAATGGCTCCTCCACATTGTCCAAGAGGAAAGGATGTGGTGTTCAGCAGTCTCTCTCCCGCCCATAGTGTTTTCCGCTCCTTTGACAAATGCTCAACTACAGGAGCTTCAAAACGAAAAGAATTTTAGTTAACTCACTGGAGATTCGAAGGCGTGTCAGTAGAGCCTGCTGGGCTCTGGGAGGGCTTTCTGTCTGTATCATGGCAAAAGTAAATGCTTCACGGCAGAACATTTGTAAGAGGAAACAGCCACCGAGTGATCTCAGAAGCCAGAGAAAATCAAGGACCAGGTTTGCCCTTTTAGGAATAAATCATCCTAACAAGAACTAACCAGGGTCCTGAAACAGCTATGCCAAGATAGGCCAATGGCGGCACACCTTTAATCCCAGCATTTGGGAGACAGAGGCAGGAGAATCTGTGAGTTCAAGGCCAACCTGGTCTACAGAGTGAGTTCTAGGACAGACAGAGCTACCCAGAGAAATCCTGTCTCAAACAATCAAAACAAAACAACAAACACGCACACACACACACAAAAAACCCACAACGAAAGTAAAATTATGTCAGTCCCTTCTGATAGTGGTGCCCCAATTATTTAATTACCACCTATTAAAGACCCCATCACCAGCACACCCACGCTGGGGTCTAAACTTCAGACATGCTGAAGGCAGAGCACATTGCAGTAGCATCTGTTCAGTTTGAAGTAGTATGTTAACCTGCTGGTTATTTCACGACCGTGACTAATTTTTAAAAAATTAGATGCAGCAGCAAGAAACAAGGAAACACCTCCCCCGTGAGTGGTCACCAGTCCACAACACAAGCTCCTCCCACAGAAGGGCCAGCCCTGAACCTCACTCCACTGCTTGCCTGTCTGGGACAGCTCTACTGGATAACTTCTGTCTTTCAAACTTAAGGGCCTTCTGGGAATATCTAGCGCTACTCACATTGGATAACAGGTCTAAAGCTCTGATTCCAACAGAGTTCCATCCTGCTCTTTCTGTCTGGAGTTCATTGAGTCTGAGGCCAAGACATAGAGAACTAGCAAAACATGCTGAATCCACTCTTCTAAGAACGCTGCCCAGAGCTGCCCCTATCCTGAGGGATTTTCACTGAAGGGACAAAGACTAGGGGGAAGGCTACTATGACTACCATTCCTACTGGCTATTTGTAATTTGTGGTGGGTTTAGGGGAGGCTGAATTGGAGGTGGGAGTGAGAAAAATACGGAAATGATGCGATCTGAATACCCAAGACTGGCCACTTCTGGGTCTCGGGCCAGAAAGATTTTCCTTCAAGAAAGACCCCAAATCAGGTCTTTAAACCAGAGAGTAAGCCAGGGCAGGACCAGGGTGGGAAGCGGTCATCCTTAGAACTGTGCTACAGGCCAACTCCAGCCCGTGTGCAGGCCCTCCCCGTGGGCCCCCTCATGTCATTCCCCATGTGGATTAGAAGCCCATACGAAAGACAGAAGGCAGGGAGCTGGCACTGCTGTCAGGGTCTGTAGAAGTCTCACAGATGACAGCCAAGCTCCGGCTTGCTGTTGCTGCCCTGTAACCCAAAAAGAATCGATTTCAAACCCACGGCCGAATGGTGCCTCTGGGGGCCTCAGTACTCAGGAAAGCTGGAGTTGGGGAGGAAAGAGGGAACCAAAGGAGGGACCCCTTGCAGTCGAAAAGGGAAGATGCACGCACGTGCTTGCGCACGCACGCGCACCCCTCCCCCCACGTCTGTTTGTCTGTCTGTCTGTCGCCTCTGGCCCTCTGGCCCCACTGCTCTAGTTCTTCTCTGAAATTCTTTTCCCTCACCTTTGCGGGGGGGTGGGAGGGAGATCACAGCTCAGGAAACCATTTTCCTTTTTGCTTCACGGAAGTGCGGCTATGACCCCCGGGATAGAGACCACGGAGAGCACTTTCCCCTGGGTGCAGGTCCCCGAAAAACACACATTTTCATAAACGTTTAAAATGCACGGATGAGAATATATAGAATTCCAGAAATTCTATCCGCTCATCCTGGACTGCAAGAAAGGAACCGTTCCTGAGAAAGAAGTGAGCATGCTATCCCGCGAGCATGTGTCACGTGTCTGGATGTCTCAAGTGACAGGATTCATTCATTTATTCAGCGACTTACTGATTTCGAGAAGAGGGATCTCCCATACAGGTTTGCGTTTTTCCAGATTTCCAGATTCACATAGAAGAAGCGAAAGCGCCTAGGCGAAGGCTGTCAGACCTGGCAAATCAAAGCACAAGCGGCCAGCAAATTTGAGCTTTAAAACAGCAAAGATTTTAAAAATAAAAATATGTTCTAAAATTTGTACAGAGTGAGCATTTGCTGTTTATCTGAAATTCCAAATTCAGGTTTGAGTGGCACCCAAAGTATCATGTCCTGGAAGCTTGTCCCCGTGTAACAGAGTGTGAAGGGGTAGGGACATTAAGAGGCTGCCAAATGCATCTGCTGCGGGTGTTACTCTCAAGGGGATTAACCAGGCACTCATGGGAAGCCAATTAGTTCTCTAGAAAGGTTTATTATAAAAGACCAAGCCCGATCCTTCCTCTCCATCCTCTGGCTTCTTGTATTGCCACGTGGTCTCATCCTCACGGATGGAGTCCCACCATGATCCTATTGACTGTTCAATGGGGTGGAGCCAAGGAGACCTCAGCATAGGCTGACCCACTTCAGGTCAGCCGCAATTCTTGGACCTTTAGCAAAACTGAAATAAATAAACCCTTTTCTTTATAAAGCACCAAGTCTTAGAGTTTTAATTTTTTCTCTATGTGTGTATGTGTATAAGTATACACACACATGTGCACATGTATATATTTACATATGGAAGCCAGAGGACAACCTCAGGCCTTATTCTGCAGGAGCCATTCACTTTGTCTGTTTAGATTTTTTTGTTTATTAGATTTATTTTTATTTTCATTTATGTATGCATGTAGCACATGAGTGTGTACCCACAGGGGCCCGAAGAGGATATTGGATCCCTTGGTTTCCGTGGAGCTGGAGTTACAGGCAGTTGTGAGTTAATAATGTGTGGGCTTGGACTTGAACTCGGGCCTTCTGGAATAGCAATCATTACCCTTAAGCTATGGGGCCATGTCTCCATCCCTCATCTTGCTGTAAGAGGCAGGATTTCTCCCAGGGTTACCCTGGGACTCACTGGGATGGCCAGCAAGTCCCAAGGACCCAGCCATCTTCCAATGCTCTCCAGCACAAGTACAAGCACAGACCATAATGTCTGTTTTTCTTTGTTTTGTTCTGCTTCTGTTTTGTTTCTCCTTTTGTTCTAAAATTCAAACTTGGATTTTTGTGCTTACGAAGCAAGCGCCTTATTGACTGAGCTCTGTCCACAGCCTTCAAGTCTCCAATATTTTGCTACAGAAATGGAAGTCAGAGGAGGATAATAAGTGTCCTATATTTTACCTGGCAACACAATCTCAGGCCATTTTAAGTGGAGAAGGAGGAAGGGGCACTTAGAGAAAAAAGAAAAACTTTAAAGTTTATTACGCTTTATCGCATTATTCTTAAAAGAACCCAAATCAAAAATGTCTCGAGCAATGCATTTCTTAAAAGCAGAAATTCTTCCATGTGAGTGCAAAGGGGGATGCCAAGCTGGGGTCTCAGATGGGGTGACTTTAAAGTGCCAGAAGGAGCTCGGCTGCTTCTGCAGAAGGGAACTTGGCAAGTGATTGGTGCTCATGTGGCCCAGCTGCTCTTTTGTACTTTGGAAGAAACAATTAAAACGGCTGAGGCATTAAACTTTAAAGAGCTGACTTGTTCATATTCAGAAGCTAATTTTCAAAAAGAGCCCGGTACCTAGAAAAGGGAGGGATGTCTTATAAGAGGGCCTTCTGCCTCCAGACTCTCAATTTTGTGAAATCATGTTAAACTACTTACAAGTAAACGCACACACAGGGTTAAGAAAGTCCTTGTTTTGCTTGGACTTGTTGATACAAGCTATGACATTATTTTTCACCTTTTAAATTATAAAAGCAACAATTTGAGACATTAGGTAAGTTCTGGAAAAGATAGACATAGAAGCTCCTTTCTACAAAATGCTGAGCCCTTGTGATGCACGCATTGGGTTAAGAAAGAAAAAACTAATAAAGCAAACTCCTACTCGGGTGGAAGGTTACATTTGACCAGCATCAAGAGATCTCTAGGCAGGGACAGCTTACTGTGACAAGATGATGTAGCTAAAGCTTAGAAAAAAAAAGGGCTGTTAAATGGGGGTTCCATGCAGGGACACAGGCTAACATGTTTGATTTCCACAGTCTCCTTTTGAGAACAGAGGAGGGGACCTTCATTCGTTTGTGATGATTAACTATGGAAAATAAAGCTTGATACATTGCCCATCACGTGACAGATGCTTCAGAAGACTTAGGGACTCTAAGTATCAGCATATCTTTGTGGACATATGGGAATAAAGTAGTAGAAGTCAGGAAGGGTGTGATGGGTGTCTAACCAGGGAGTGGGGTTAAAACTCAAAGTACAGAGGGCTTGGAGGGGATCTGGAGAGCACAAGGTATCCAGGACAGCAGCAAGGAGAAGGGACAATGGGACCCAATAATTATGGCCCTCATGGTAATGGAAACCATGCAAATTTCCTGACCTTCTAGAGTTATGGAAAACTCGGATGGGATTTAAAGAGGGTCGTGTTACCTTGCAGAGTTTTTACGTAAAGCTTTCCTAGTGTGGAGTGGTGTATGCACGTGGAGAGGGCAAGAGGAAAGCCATGGGGACAACTGAAGCCTTAACTCCGATGAAAAGAGAACTATGTCAGTGGTCCAGCAGGCAGAGAGGATGACAACGACTTTTAAAAGCTTTGGGAAAACAGTTCAGAGTTACAAGGGCTTCCCAGATAAGCCTGAGTTCAATCCCTGGAACTCCCATAAGAAGCCAAATGCAGTGACATACACCTGAAATTCCAATACTCTCACTGAGAAATGGGTGAAGACGAGAGAATCACCCAGAAGTGCCTGGACAATCTAGCCTGGAATGTGCAGCACCGCAGCAGAAACGAGAAAGACCCTGCCTCAAAATAAACATCAATGGTGAGAATAGACCCCTCCCCAAAGTTGTCTTTTAGTCTCCACAGATGCACCATGGCACGTGGGTAAAATTTTCCTTCCTTCCTTCCTTCCTTCCTTCCTTCCTTCCTTCCTTCCTTCCTTCCTCCCTCCCTCTCTCTCTTTCTCTCTCTCTCTCTCTTTCTCATATACATACCATTTTACACATACACACATGCCACACTTCATTCTGGAGTGGATAAACAGCTAACTGGTAGTGCTGGGATTGAGGAATTACAAAAATAAGAGGGTTAAGGTTGACTCTGATATTCCCGACTGGGCCAATAGGGATGACAGTGTTGACTTAGTGGTCAACACTTCTGTAGATGAGGCTGGGGAGGCAAAGAAAAAATCTTTCTCATTTTCTGAGTATGCGGTCCATATTCAACATTCAACTGGGGCTATCTGCCTATGAAATCCACAGAAAGGGAGACCAGGCCACTTAGGGAGAATGTTGGTAGAAAGAGCAGCTAAGAATCTAGTTAAGATGGAGAACACATGGATAGCTAAGAACGGTAGTAGAGAGCATGAGAAAAAAGCAACAAAAGTCTGGGATTATAATCTGAAACACTCCATTATTTAAAAGCCTGGGTAAGATGCCCCAAAGGAATCCTTCAGATCTGGTGGTCACTGGTGACTCTACAGTGGAGGTGTCAACCTGTGGAAAGAGTGTTTCGACAAGAAGACTGTACTGCCAGAGAGAGAGCCACACAGCAGGTACCCATATCCAGTTCTCTTGAACAGAGAAGTACAGATTCACAGAAAGGGATGTTCATTTCCAAAGAAGCAGTCATGATTCCATTGTCTTCCCCCAAGTTAACATGGTCACGCCTCTGATGGTTCTGAGCCCTAGAATAACTGTAAAGTAGCAGATGTGGACAGGAGCGTTCACATAATACTCCACCAGTAATCTTGCCCTCTTAGCCACCAACACACAAGCAGATTTCCTGGAAGGACCGAATCTCATCTTACATAAAGCAGTGAACCTACCAAGAATGGAGTGTACCCCATAAAACACCTAATAAAGGCTGGATTTGATTGCTGTTAAGGATACCCAACATCTCTGATCTTCAAGAAGTTTAGTCTGTTTGAAGATGGAAGACATGAACAAGGAAGAGCAAGTAGGACCTGGACACAGGCTCTGCGGAACATGGATGTAGCATGAGCACTGAGCACAGTGTCTGCCAAGTTCAAAGGAGCACTAGATGAAGTCCTAGTACTGGATGAAGGCAACACAAATACAGATGATGGGTGACTTGTCATGGGTTGGAACCACTCACGGGGTGGGGAGGTGTGGCAAGCAGGGAAAAATGTTTGCAAATGATTTGGGTCTTAACACAGATTATTTTGGTTCATTCTGTGTGTGTGCCCTTCAGAATACACTGCAGTAGTCAACGTGGATAAATAGGCAAGTAAAAGGCAAGATCTATGGACTTTCCAGGAGCTTTGTACCCTGAGGGACATTACATTTACCTAAAGATAGTAGTTTTTCTTTTGTCTTCTTTTCCTTCGTGTATTAATAGGGTTTTTTGCAGGGAGGGGGCTGTGATTCAAAAAAAAAATGGCCTAGGCATCTTCTAGGAGGAAGTGTTTGTGTGGCTTATGGTTGCAGAGGAGCCCATAATGGTGCTGGGGGAATGGAAGCAGGCACCCAGGGCAGGAAGAGGAGAGATCACATCTTCAACTACAAATACAAAACAGAGAAAGAACTGGTAATAGGGGACAGGTTTTGAACTCTCAAAGCCTGCTACCCATGAATTTCTTCCTCTAACAAGGCTTTCCCACCTCTCCTTAGCATCACCGCCAACTGGAAACCAAGCATTCAAATGCCAGTGCCTACAGAGTGACATTCTCATCCAAACTACCCCACTCTGCCTCTCCCTCCTGCTTGTCTTCATCCTCAAGTCTCAAGTGATGTGCTGACACCTTCCTTCCTACTTACCCACTACATAGTATTTGTAATAATAGACATTAGGGTTACCATAATTATCTCATCACTTTTGTCAGGGTTGAGGGCACAGGACAGTTCCCACCGGCCTCCACCTACTCCTCCTGGTTGCTTGGCAAACTAGCAAGCCACTAGAGTAGCTTCACTGACCTCTAGCTGACCTGCGGGATCAATGGACAATTAATTACTATCAACTCACTCTGGGAAAGATAGCGTGCTGCCATTTCTCAATCACAACAGGAAGTGCCCCTTGGCTGACAGCTGCCTGGTGGATAAACTAAGCCTGCTACCAATTCTAAGCCACACCTCCTACCCCCAGCACGCAGCCTCAGACCATACAGGTCTCCTGCTACGCTCCCTATTGGTCACATACCTGAGTGTCTGACCTAGTTACTTCACACCATTAGTCTGTTGGTACTGTTTTTCCTTGTGTGTGATGAAGCACTTGGAGCAGCATCATCTAAGGGCGGCAGCAGAGGAGCAACTCAGGAAGACTGTGCCTTCGCTTTTCTTCCTGTGCCGTCTCTATAGATGCCACCTCTTCTACCATCACTGTTTCCCACATTTTCAGCCTTGTGCCCCTAACAATCCTAAGACTCCTCATTCTACATTTTCTGTGGTCACCTGACTACAGAGCTCACACATTTCCTACCCCTCCCTGTATGGGACTATGGTCAGCGTATTTAATCTTCTCAGACTCAGGAAGTCTGTGCTGATCTCTTCAGCTGCCGCTCCTCCATATAATCAGGGGCTTTAACCTTGAACTTTGGATGCTCTACCCCAAGATAGTAGTGGGCTAGTTTCTGGCCACCGAGGTGCCGAGAATCTTATCTCATCAAGCGTGTTTCCTGCTTTATTTCGACGATCAGTTGTCTAAAAACTGTTAATGTTGTTGTAAAGATCCTCAAGGGCTTTAGCTGAGAGATTATTATTATTATTATTATTATTATTATTATTATACACGGCAGAAATTCAGCTCAAAATAATGGAGGGGTGATAGACAGGCTTGGAAAGGAAGATAGCTGAAGATGTGGGTACACACCTTCCATTCCAGCATGCGAAAAGTAGAGGCAGGTGGATTTTTCTTTTATTCTCTCTCTCTCTCTCTCTCTCTCTCTAAAATGGTGATGATGTTTAATGTCCTCCTGCAATACCAAATACTCTAAAAAGATTTAGCTCTCTCTGCAAAACAAACAACACCCCCATGCCATCACTGCACAATTTGCTCCTCTTTAATAAATGATAAAGTTGTATTTATACACCAATGAATCATTCTAAAGTAGCTTTCCTGATAATATACAATCAGTTAATGTTTGATTTATGTATTTCTATGCATTCAGGGCCAATCTGGTCTACATCATGAGTCCCAGGCCAGCCAGAGCTGCATGGCAAAACCCTGTCTCTAAACAAACAAAAACAACAACAAAAAGCCAGAAGAATGCCTGGCTTTGGTCCTATGGGGATGGGGTGATTGAACAAGGCCTCGGAGTTTTATATCTCGTTTCTCTGGATTGGCTTTTGTTCTAGACTGGATCTTGCCATTGGGTCCTCCCAACTGCACCCCCGTGAAATGAGCTAATAACTTCTGACAGAAAGGCAGCTCCTTCTGAGAAAGAGCAATTACAACACGAGACCCAAGATCACATCTGCTGGAAGAAAGAACATCAGTCTCCAGGCTGGAACCGAATTTAATGACCAGTTGCCTAGAACACAAAACCACAGCAAATTCTTCTCTTGCCCAGGTTCCTGATCCCTAACACTTAGGGTGACCCAGCCTATGGCCAAACACAGTCCATGCTGCCCACAGGGATCATAAAGAAGGACTCTGCTAACCCAGAGCTTGAATCCGGGAGACCAGTGACTATTTAGAAAAACTGGCCAAACCATTGTTTCTGGACCTTTGTCAGGAAGCAAAGCATCCTTATGTTGATGGTATACCACCACATATGCCCTCCTGATCTGAGTGCCAGGTCTGTAAGAGGTACTGACAACATTGTGCCTACCTACGTGACAAACACAAGGCCCTCGTCCTGATGTGTCTCCCTCACCCATTGCCCACCATAGAACTGTACTGGGATAAATACCTCTCATCCCTTTTCACACTTACGTCACAGGCTGTTCCATCCACAGCAGGAACAATTCCCCCATTTGGTGACGTTTAATAGAATAAGGCAAGGCCACTGCCCACATGCCCTGGGATCAGAATCCCAGAATGCAACGCGGATGCTTCTTGTGACTTCTCGCTTATCCCTGGCTTCCTCTGTAGCTTACCACCTTTCCTTCGTTGCGCGCCAATCCTAAAGGAGGCCGTGGTCTTTAGGGTGTTAATTCAGACTGGAGAGCCAGTTAGAACTTGTCCAGTGCTTCCAGATAACATCGCTAACTCTTTTAGGGCAATTTTCTCTAAATGGTTACATCTAAGAGAATCGGCGAGCACCTTTACAGACACAGCAATAGCAGCCGTCATTATTGTTGTTATTATTATGATGAGGGCCTTTCTCACACTCGGAAGCAGCAGGAAGCCAGGCCAGTGGTGACTCTGGCCTCTCACTGTTCTTCCAAGAGAATCATCTATCTTGAGTGTCCCCTACTGGGGCTGAGGCTTGTCTTCAGAAGAGAATTCAAAATGAATTGGAAAGTCCCCTCTCCAGCCTGCAGGAGTTCACCAGTCCCCGGGGCTCAGACATTAAATCATACCGGAAGACCGTATATCTGCGCGCTGAAAGAGGAATCAATTGAAACCCAGTATTTAAAAGCAGCCCCAAATTTATCCTTCCTCTTGACAGCCTACAAAATGTTGGAGAATAGTTCCCCAGCCTTTCTCTAGACCATAAAACAAAATCTATTGTCCAAAAATTGGTCCTGGGAAAGTTCCCTGTTCAGTCTCATGTTATCTTTGCCCCGTGCCCCACAAAAAGAAAGGCCCAAACTTGAACTCTCAACAGTCTGCCCATTCACCAGGAAAGCAGTGTCTCTCAGATCTGGAAGCTGTTTTGACTTGGGGAAATCTCTATGGAGATAAATCTCTCTCCACCATACCACTCCCAACATGGTTCTAGGGAAGGCTTTAAAATCCAGACAGGTTGACTTGTTTTCATTCAGAAAACCTGCCTATTTATTGTTTGGGAAGCAAAACACTCAAAGGAAAATCCAGGTTCCTTGAGCAAATACAGCAACACCCCCCTCCCCCATCCTGACTTTGGAATTTGCTGGCCCCGCTTCAAGCTGATTACTGAAATCGGGCAATCACTTATCACACCTTGTCTGAGGGCAAGAGAACCCCACCAAGGCCAGCTCCAAATCACCACAGGGTTGCATCATCTACAATCATCTCCAGCTCTCAGTGTAAAGAACCAAAGGGCAATGCTTGGGCTGAGGGGGTGGGGGGAACAATTACCCGACTCCCAGGCTTGCAGTAGTAGCTTACCCTGTGGGTAACAACCTAATCTCGGAGACCTACATAAATCAATCACTACAAGGGAAAAAAAGGCTCCTGATATCCAGTAGCAAATGTATAGACATGGTCAGTGACCTTGTTTGTAGCTTTGTTTTCTGTGGTGAGATTTGGGGGAGGAAGTTGCCAGTAGGGGATTAGGTACATTTCCAGAGACCTATGCTGGGCACTCTGCCTGCCATTGTCTGCTTGGGTCTTCAGGCTTGTCTCAGACAGCATTTGATGCCTGCTTTCAGGCTTCTTGGAGCTTCCAGTTTCATAAATATAATTCTCGAAGGTTCACCCTGGCATACAGGACCCCTGGGCAGCCAGTATCTCTGGCCACATATCTCTTCCTCCTTCCTTAGCCCACATCACCTCTTTCTTTCCCTTGCT
Source organism: Myodes glareolus (assembly GCF_982192425.1). Classification (NCBI taxonomy): domain Eukaryota; kingdom Metazoa; phylum Chordata; class Mammalia; order Rodentia; family Cricetidae; genus Myodes; species Myodes glareolus. Next base: position 24,229,064 of record NC_142038.1, read on the forward strand.
AAACAGTTACTCCTTCACATCCAGACCACCGCCTCCTTGGTCCAGGACCTGAGCCCTCTCGGCCATAGTCTGTGTTGGGAGATCCTCCTTTATTCTCCAGCAGAACTTTAAGCCTCTCTGCTGGCTGACTTGGTGACAACTTGACAGAAGCTAGAGGTGAGACTTGGCACCATGAAGAGAGCCTGTTGGTGACAGTGCAGCCCAGTTGCATCAGAAGACCCCAGCGCTTTGGAGATGCCAGGGGATGACCACCAAGAACAGCAGCAGCAGCTCAGGAGACCCCGTCGGGGCCTAGAAGACATGCCATGTGTGCAGCAGAGGGCAGAGCCAGAGAAGCGACTCCTTCGCGGGAGACCAGAAACTCATGAGCAGATCCCCAAAAATTGGACGGGGAGTTATTTATATTGTTGGAGTTTGGTTTCCCTTGGTTCAGATTGTGATGGTGCTCTGGTCCTTCCCTCTTGAACAAGGTATTTAATTTTGATTTTAAAAGGAGCCCACAGCTGAAAGAGCCTCTTCCAGCTATTGTTACAAGGGGCCACAGAGTAGTATCTTTAAAACTATGAATTTACTTCTTATAATTCTGGAGAATAGAAATCCAAAATCAAGATCTTAGTCTCAAAGAGGACTTGGATTGAAAACTGAGATGGAACATCTTGTTTAAGCATCTCTCCTCGGCTTGTGTGGAGTTGTATACTCTGAATACTAATTTTGTTTCGTAAAGACAACAATCACATTGTATTGGGGTCACTCTAAGGCCCTCATTTTATTTTTAACAACTCTGTTAAGACTTGTTTCCAAACAAGGCCCCATTCTGATACAGATGGGTAGAATTTCACAGATGAATTTGGGGAGATCCATACAGTCACAACAGGGAACTCCTTACTCCATGTCTTCGTAAGCAGTTAATAACCCTCCTCCTTCTCTCGTCCACATCACCAGATACCTGACTTCTCCCTTTGCCCCCAGCATCTGGCATAATATAGTTCCCTCTATTAATGATTTCACATGCCTGCTCCTCTTTTCCTTGGAAAAATTATTTTATGTTGTGTCTCATAATGCCTTTTTGCTACTGACATCAAGAGCCGCGGGGTCACAAGGATTCTTGAGCCACCTCAGCATCTGGGGATGGGGTGGGCTGAGGAGATGCTTGGAGCCAGGTTGCTGTTGGCAGCATTGTCGTAATGACCCATCTGCCTCACCCCCAGGGAGCCGCCACCACTGGGGACGCGTGTCCCTGCTTGGCAGAGTGAGCATCAAGCTAATTTTCTGGCTCCATTTTTGAATCTACTCGGCGGTTCCAGGAATCCAGTCATGTGCTCTAATGGGCCCTTGTCATTAGAGGCTTGGCAAATGCTCCCGCTCTGGGGCTTCTCAAAGCCCAGGAGAGCTGGCCAAGGCCTGAGAGGCACCAAGGCCATTTTCAAAAGCAAAAGGGCAACAGGATCACAGTCCGACATTTTTTTAAACCTGCATTTATTTAGTAAATAATGTATGTTAATGCAGCATGTGCTATATTATGCAATAATTATGGAAACAGCCCGATCCTCCTATCCCAGACCTCACTTGTCTATTACAGCTACTCAGCAGGACTCACACAGCCCCCTCCAACCAGCAAGTGTTCAAGTCCAGGAAAAGACAGTCAATGTTAGAGGTCAGCCCCTGGCCACCCAACCACACTGAGCTTCCTGTCCTCCATTCTCCCACAAAACCACCGTTATCACCTTTCGCAGATGCTCCCCGAGGCATCTTCCCAACCCTGTTGGCCTGTGGCAATCTTCAGACTTGCCAGCCGTCTCTTACCTTTTTGGTTCAGGATGACAAACAAAGGTATTGCAACTCAATCTTTTCCTGTTTGTCTCTAGAGCTGACCACAGAACTAAGAGCCAGGATTTTACTCTTTATCTCTCCAGTCACTGCCAGAAATTCTAATGAGAAATCAGACCAATGTTTGCTAAGCACGCACGTATGGAGCAGAAGGGTGGCTGGACCAGCACACGATGGAAGTTTCCTAGGTGTTGGAACTGTTCTGATTCTTGTCTGAGACTACCAAGATATGCACAGTTTTCTAAACCTACACAACTATAGAATTAAAATCCGCATCCTGTGCCAGGTAAACCAGACTTCAATAAAATTGATCGAAGGGAAACAAAAGCCCAATGTCATCATACCACAAAATAGAACCAGGCTTCCCTCGTGTTCTGACAACAGTGACGTTCTAACCCCATCCTCGTAGACGTCTCTCCTAACAAGCAATTATGGTGACACGCTGGCCCCGTGGTACTTGTTAGAACATGGGCCTGTCAGAGCGAGCACAATGCAGGGGAATGGTTTAGCTCCTGTATTATCAGGAAAATTTTGTCTTAACAACAGTTTCTCTTTTTTTTATTCACATAAAATGTCCCAGAGTCCTGCACCAGGATTGCAGTTTTATGTTTGGCAACCCATGGGATCTCATGGCAGGTTAATCTTACAGAGTTCTCTGTTCCTTTAACTATCAAATGAAGCTCCAGACTGGCTAAATTTGTGACATTTCCTTTAACTTTGCAAGTCGATCATAGAGTACATGATTTCTGGGTGCTGATAACGTCGTGGGGTGACTGACAGACGGGCACTGGTGACATTCATCGGACCCGACACGCTCTACCTTTCCACCAGCATTTCCTTACCTCCTAAATATCTGGTCATTTTCCTGGATTCTTTTCCAGTGGATATTCCTGCTTGCTTTTTATGCTGGCAACTCATAAACATGAAGGTTTGAGGAAAAGAAAGTCACCAGCTTTTTAAGTAACCACACCCCCTCCTTTCCTTAAGACTTCTATTGAACCGTCTTAGGGGCCAGACGGAGACTGAAGCCCTTTTAAAGCTCTGTGTCATTTGATTTCCCCTGGGTAGTGAGTTTTATTGTTGTGCTTATTTTCCAAATAAAGAAAGGGAAACATCAAGTAGTTAAGGGGGCTCCCTGAGCCCCGAGGTCATGTGTGGCCAGCAGAGGTGTCAGAGGTTACTGGACTCCAGAGCCCATCTGCTTAACAATGGCATACTTTCTTCAACTCCAAATTCGTTCAATAAGATTGGAGATACCACCTTCTCCTTTCCTACGAAAAGATCAGAGCTTAACGTGACCACAACAGGGAAATGCTTCACTAGTACAACAACAGATGGTACAAGGACTGCATCCATTTCTTTTAAAGACTTTGCCAGGAGTCTTATGGTTTCCATTGGCCTGAAAATGGCAAATGTACTAATCAATAAACCGGTGACCCTGAGGACAAACTCACCCCTCTACCCTACTGGTAGCTCCACAAGTATCTCAATGGAGATTGGAAAACTTCAAGATACATCAGCTTTAACTTGGAACATGTCCAAAAATACATTCACCAAACCGTATCCTTCCCCATCCAGCATTTTTGGAGACACTGACATACATTCTTTGAAAGACAGTTCAAGCTCACAGGGGTTTAAGGAAACCAGTTCCATCTTACTAGAGTGAACTCTAAAGCTTTTCCGACACTTTGGGAAGCACAACCACTCTTTTGAGCTCAGAAGGTTAGAATGGTGATATACCATACTATAAATGCTGAGGGTAATCAGGAGCTACGAGTGGCTTTTGCCAAGAACCTACTAACATTTTGAGGAAACCACAAAACGACACTTGAAATATTCAGTCATCAGAAATCAAAACGAAGATTCTCAGTGAATGTGGTTGCCAGCTTCCAATATGGCCCCTGTTCAGCTCTGAGCCTTCCCACATTTATATAAGCCTTTCCTACATAAATCAAGTCTGTGGCATCAAAAGAACATTACAAAAATAACGGCCATAACAAACATTTGGGCTTCTTTCTTATCTTTACAGTGAGGGACTCTAGCTGACAGGAAGATCTATGGAAAAATCCTAGTAGGGAAATGTTAACAATTTTATTCTGATGTATTTTCTCATCCAATTATTAGAGTAGAAATCTAGAAGACAGAGAACCGCCTCTTCCAATCTTGTGGGCTTTACTTTGTCAATCAGCAAAATAAAATAAACAGCCAAAGCATTTCATTTGGAATATTTTTTCATAAGTGAAAGGAAGATCAAAAGCGATTAGATTAAGCCCTAACATGGAATCCAAACTTTCATCCATATGCACTGGATATTAAATGTTTTATTTCATCTAATACAAATAACATGTTATATAACATTAATTGAGCTATGTAGTAAGAGCATAGGGTGTCACCTAAAAGAACATCTTGCCTGCCTTAGACTGTGAGCCCACAGCTGCAAGAATGAGTCTAACTGGCACCTGGAACAGAAGTTCTCGTTTTATTTAAGAGTTGTGTTTAAGGAACAGGCAGCTGTGATACCCAGTGAACTACTGAGCCCACCCACCAGCTCCAATCCTGTTCCCTAAGAGCCTGCAGACCAGCTCTTAGCATCCTATAACCAAGGAACTCTCAAAAGCTCAGCAAGAGGTCCCCTGCTACTGTTTATTCTTGTTTTGATACTTTGCTACATTTGGGCTGTTGCCTAAAATAGGATATGTCCTGAGTATAGCAAGCTAGTTAAAGATTCAACATGGAGAGATGGTTAGGTGGTCAAGAGCACTTGCTGCTCTTGCAAAGGATCCGGGTTCAGGCCCAGTACCTGTACGGCAGCTCCCAATGGTCTGAAACTCTAGTTCCAGGGGATCTGGTGCCCTCTTCTGGCTTCCCAAGGCAACAGGTATTTATGTGGGATATATACACACATGTGGCAAACGCTTAAACACATAAACTAAAAGCAAAATAAATATGTTTTAAATCCAGTGTGAAAAAGTTTCAAATACTGGTATTTGCCTAGTTTAAATCTTCTTACAAATAATAATTAAGACAGAGATGTCATAGTAGATGTCTATGCCCACCTACTTTCCCATTGGGAGGAGACATTTTCCCGAGCATTAGAGCATTAGAGCAAGTATAATAAAATACTGTTTTGTGGAGCCCCTTTCTTGGAAGGAACACTCATAAAACTTTATCATACACATATTTGCTTTACTAATGCCATCATTTAATCTCCCTCCTGCTTTTTAAAAAGACATCTTTATTACCATGTGGCAGAGACCCCAGACTAATTGTATTTACAGACAGTATCAAGCCATCTTCTGGAAAGGGCTGATTTTCTGAAGGAATTCACTAGTGGAAATCACATGATTTCCCCCTTTATCAAATACCACACTTAGGTTTTCATTAAGATTATAACCACTGTCCCTGTGAAGCAGCCAGCCTGCCCTACTGATTAACCTTATCTGCTGTCTCCTTGTTCATTCTGGGTCACACAGGGACCATGAGAAAGCAAACATTACCGCCGGCATTACCTTTTCACCTCTTCCTAATCTTTCTGTAGGGCTCCTAGCAACTGTCCTGCCCAAGAACCCAAGAAAGAAGTGGAGGGGTGTCAAGTCAGACAGAGCAGCTAGGGTGTTTGGCTAAGATCTGCCCAGCGGGATGCTGGGAGGCTTCACACTAGCATCCTCCTCAAGGAAGTCAAACTGATGAGCGGGGAGACCGATGTGTCCCCCTGCCAGGAAGATTCCTCACGGAAGTGCCGACAGCCTGTGCCTCAGTGGGTTCCAGATCCAGTCAGGCTGACAACCAAGGTGGGTCATCACACAGTTTCTCCTACGCCACCTTTTGGCAATCCAGCCCAGGAAATGACCTCTCCACTGATCCAAGTGGCTCCCTGAGAATATGCTCACCTTTCTTTCTTGCCTTATTGCCTCGGCTAGATCATCAAGCGCTCTTCCTGGGTCCACTTTTTATAGCGGTTTGTGTGAGACGTATCTCTATAGGCTCATGTATTTGGACACTTTGCCTTTAGCTGGTAGCGCTGTTTGGGGAGGGCTATGGAAAGATCAGGGTGGAAAGCATTGCTGTAGGAATTGTGTCCCCGGGGGCAGGCTTTGGGAGCTTAGAGCCCTGACCCCCTTCTCATGCCCTCCCTGCTTTCTTCTTGTGGCTGATGGGATCTCTCAACTTCGGCTGCAACCACTTGCTTCCATGCCTGCCCAGCCATTATGGATTTCCCCTCTGAAACCATAAATCAAAACTAACTTCCGTAAGTTGCTTTTGGTCATGGCGTTTTATCTCAGGAATAAAAAGCAACTGACAAACTCTGAAGTAATCATGGCCACACAGAACACACAGAGAGATTCGCTTGCATGACCATTTCAAGTCAGTGGGTGTAGCACCCTTGAAAACCGTCTGACTGGAGGAGGTGCCGGTGTTCTTTATCGCAAGGCAAAACCAAGATCCCACCACCTGTCCTTTCTTTTCAAACCAATAATGAAGAGAAATCGAGAATCAGATAACGAGAGAATAATTGATGTGGGAACCAGCTGGGTTCTTGCTCGTTCTGAGCACAGCCCTGGTAAGCAACCAACAAGGCTGATTGTTGTTCTTCTCGTCTGCATGAAAAGAATTTCCTTTAATTACTTATTTTCTACGGCCATGCCCGTTGTTCAGGTTGTATGACTCTCTCCTCTGGAATCAGTCAGCAAGCTAGGGACGTACTGCTGTGGAAAAGAGCAATCCCATTCGAAGGCCCATGGAGAGACCTAACTTTCAGCACTGTGAGAGACCCTGCCGAGCTCTGTACCTTGGTTCCTGTGTGGGTGGTGGGGGGGTGGGGGGGGCATGCAGAGAGTCACTATGCTTTCAAGGTTCCTCTTTCTTCAGACAAGACTGAAGGAGGGCTGAATTTTCATGAAAAGCCGTAAACTTCGTTGCCTTCTATGTCTGGTTGTACCACAGTAAGTGCACTGGGTGGGAAGCCTAGCCTCCAGAGAGTGTTCCGGGCTCGCCATCTTGGTTGTTCCCATTAAAGAATAGATCCCTCAGCTACCAGAACTTAAAGGTGCTTTTTAAGAAAATATTTTAAATCTTATTTCTATTTGAAACCTCCTGATATTTAAAAGAAAAAAAAAATGTGTTTGATGCTGGGGGCTGAGCCCAGGGCCTTCCCTGTGCTAGACAAGTATGATACCACTGAGTTGTCGCTCTCATCCTTCTCAATTTATTTATTCATTTTATTTTAAGATGGACTCTTAGGTTAGGGCTCAGCTGTAGAATATTTGTTTTGCATGTGTTAGGCTCCGGGTTCAATCTCCAACACTAGAAAAAAAAATTAAGACAGTCTCCAGTCTCACTAAGTTACCCCAGCAGGCTCTGGATTCACTTTAGAACGTAAAGAAACTTTACATGTGACTCTCCTGTGTCCATGTTTCGTGTAGTTGAGGTTACAGGTAAGCACCATGAAACCTGGCTCCAGGTATTTAAAGATTTACCGTGAATTCTGCTTGAAACCAACAAGCCAAAGGACAAACGACAAACAGCAATACGTTTTTAGAGAGGGTTAAGTCAAAAAAGACCTGCCAATCGTGGAGAACAAAATGGTCACCGCCCTCCAACCTCAGGACTGTGTGACTCTGGCATCTCTGCTAAGTTGTGATTGCTTATTTCTACTCCTGGGGTATGGCTTCTACTACAGAGAGGACCAGAAGTAGGGGCTTCCTGCAGGGGATGCTATGGAAGAGCAGGACCGAGGATTCCCCTCCAGCTCCATAGCCATAGTTAAACACGTCTGTCACTATCACGAACTGACTCTTCACACCCCTCCCTGAGGCCTCAGGCCAACGACCTTTACCACACTCTGCTCCCTCCGGGTGTATAAATGAGCAGCTTTTCTCTCCAAACTGGATGGATGCAACGTGCTGTGCTTGCTTGTCACGTAGCAGCTGTGTTTAGGAAAGTCTTAGTTACAGAGGAATGCAAGGTTTTGAAAGTATCTTAAAAATATGGATAAGTATAAAGAGGTTCATCAGAGAGCCTCAAGTTTTACAGGGTGGACTGTTCAGAGGAGAGTCTATAGTGTACTTTCCACAGAGACTCAAAGGGAGTATTGATTTATTTTAAGAGCAGAGGGGTTCAAAATTACATGCCTCACACAGCAGAAGCCACTGTTTCGCCACTCCGGACCTTTATGACAAAGAACAAAGCCAGGAAAGTGCCAAAAGACAGAGCTGAGACGGAGTAAGAAGAGAAGACCATTTATCTGGTCTCCGCAAACCTCCCTCTGGCTGCAACACAGAAGGGACTCTTTTTAACACAACCAACCTGGTTGCGTGTAGTGGCTGCGGTAGTTGACAGCCATCCCCCGGGACGCCCGCTCTGTGTCAGCAGGAAGGTAGTGGGAAAGGTCACCATATGAAGGGCTGTGGCCTGGTGGCACTGGCCGCCAAAGATTTCCCAGGTTGATTTGGCGCATTCTGAAAGTCCTGAAATGCCAGAAGACATCAGGCATTTCCATACTCAAGAGGGACCGCAGAGGAGCCGGCTCTGCAACGTCCTGATGGCACCTCCTCCTAACCGGAACGCAGATGCCTGATGATGTCTCTTGCTCCAAGAAGTCAGGCAAATGGAAGGGAAAGTTCTGTGCAGTTGGAGAAGATGACCCAGCACCAACATTCACCACGAGAGTCTGGGAGAGATCCTTGGCCCAGGAGAAGGTGTCCCTAAAAATGAAGTAGGATTTCCAAATCAGAGATCATTTTCCTGTGTCTGCATCTCCAAGGATGATTAGAATGGGTTAAACATAAACAGAGCACACAAGTCATGGCATCTTTTTCTTGCCATTTAATGGAAGTGAAGAGTCCCGGTTTTCTCCCTTCCACATCTGGCCCCATCGATAACTAGACCAAATTTTCTAAAAGGACCATCTTTAGCTCACAACCCCAAATAGAAGGGGTGGGGAAGACTGACTTGCCCAGAGGGTTCTGCAAGTCATCTGACCTACCACTCCAATCTGAACTGTCATTCTCAAGCTTGCGTGGTGATAGAAACTGGAAAAGGAAACACTGTAGTTGAGAGTTTGGAGGGTTACTGGAGACAAAGAAAGATGACTTATGTTGCCTGGGTCTCAGTGGAGTGAATCTGCCTTAGGAAAACCTGGCCCAACAGAGACTTTGGATGATTCCACCAACATTTCCTTGGGTAGACAGAGATCAGACTACGACTCTCTCTAATACTGCTCTACCACCATATGGAAATATGAAGAAGAGGGAGATAAAGGTTCTCTGATCCCTCACAGACTCATAATGGGTGATAGCCAGGCTGTTTGAGAGGCCTGGACTGATATAAGAAGGCCGAAGCTATACAGATAGACTGCCTTGAAACAAACCTGGATCATCTGACCTGAAGCTACAGGCTACCCAGGCCGCACCTGTCCAGTAGCCAGGTGTGGCTGCCAAGTACAAAGGCATGGAAAGTAGCATCTAGGGAAACGGAAAATAACCAAGAGGAATGACAAAACAGACAAGGGGGCAGCCCCGATTTCACAGAGAGCTGTCACAGGCTCCTTTGAAAACCCACTGTGGGATCCCTGGCAAAACTTTTCCCCAAGGTTCAGTCTCTAAGGCTGATGTTAGGACATAGAGCAGATGTAGGTACAATGAAGCTGTTGTTCAGTAGGAGAGTCCAGCATTGTCTGAAAACTGTTCAAGACAGCCAGGAGCCATGGAGTTTGTGACCACAGAACAACCAAAGCAACAGGAAGGAGATGGGGAAGACAGTTGAGGTCACTGACAAAATCCTGCATATTTGGGGTAGAGCAGACTGTTGAGATCACAAAATCAGAGTTTCTAGAGAAGGATGGAAAGCAATCAGGTAAGAAACTTCTAGAAGTAAGCAGGCTCAGGCTTCATGTGATGCCTTCAGAGGAAAATAATCTCACCCCAAATAGCAAATCTCACCCACACTGAGTTCCTAACCATGTTCAACCATGGCTTCCAAGAGTCAGACCCAGGCACCTAGAGGCCGGTCCTTCAGTATTTAATCTAGATGAGGTCTGACATGATGGCAGCCATATTCCCAACAGCCAAGGTTGAGTCCCAGGGCAGTGCTGTGCCTTGGATGTTTTTGAGATAGAAGGAGCCCTAATTCAAGCAACCAACTGGATTCTTGTCCCATGTTAGAGTTCGGTGAGGGTAGATTCTGCCTAGGCTGACTCCATTTAGAAAAACTCTAATAGCCATGAGGAAAGGGATGGGATGAGTCTCAGGTCAAATGCGGGACTCCTCCTCAGTGAGGTAAAACACTTGGACACCATAGAGAAATCTATAGCTTCACGCCTCTCCCCTTAGGTCAGTACCAGTCATTCAACCCCTTGCCAAGACTCCTCCCCTTCTCCGTTCACACATCCCTCTTTCCTTCCCTTGGGAATCACTTGAGGCTTGAGCCTGAATTTGAGCTAAAATATTTATAAAAAGGAACTACTAACAAAATTCATTAATTACAGTAAATTTTATAATTTTGCTACCAACAACAGTAAGTTCATCTTTCAGTAACTTCATTCTCCTTCCGTTGCCACTAATGGGCAATGCCAGTCACTGACAGGTAAAGGGCTTCCAGTTGCTATCAGGGTCGCTGTGACTCGAGAGAGCTCATCTGCCACAACAGCACCCCAAGCAAAACCTAATGGGTCTTTAATGTATGGGAATTCACCTAGGGGTTTTTAATCTACCTACCCAAGCAAACACAGACCTCAGGAAGGAAGCTTCTAGGGGATCGAAGTGTGAAAACTAAACGCAGTAGTTATTTGCTAGTTTGCCCCCTTGTCTCCCTCACTAGAGCTTGAGCTGACCTTTTGGGACTCGGCTTTATCATGCCTCCCTCCTCACTGACAAAATTGTGGCTGCTGCAAGGAGGCATCCTGTAGATATTTACTGAACATTGAAAAATAATAATAATAATGATAATAATAATAATAATATAATATTGTTTATGGTGATGTCATGGGTGACATCATAGATGACCCCTCTGGGTGGTGATTCTCCTCATCTACAATGGTTCATGTCTTTTAAAAGTGGCTGGAAGTCTAACAGGAAATATGAACATTTGTCATATGTGGGTACATGGAGTGACACCATGTTTTCTGTATCTTCCTAAGTGATGGTGGCATTTTGCAGTTTAAACACAATTCGATGAAAGAAGGTGTTTGCAGTGTAAATGGGGCCTCGGGTCACACCACACGGCTGTGGGCCACCCTGGCCGCCTCTGCATAGCCACCATATGCTGCTTAAGGACAGCGGCCCAGGCTGAGGCTGGAGTGCTCATTTGCATCCAGACCTTTGGGTCTCAGAGGAGGGGCCAGATGGGACTTTGCTCAGAGAACCACTCTGGTTGAGCAACTGGCCCCAGAGTGTTCCTGGGCCTCAGTGTGCCCTGAGGCGGGGAGTTTCTTTCCAGACACATGTTATCGTGTATAAAAACAATACCTTACAGAGCCCTGCAGAAATGCAGGCCTTCCAGGAAAGACCGCCAGCAGCAGCCTCAGGACTTCTCTCAGGTAAGAGAGAATCCCTGAGGGAGGCCAAGGCTGTTCATCCAAGTTCTGGCCTGGGAGGGCTCACCCTTACTGGGAGCCTCACTTAGACTGGGTCGCCCCAGGGTGAAGGCTGAAATGTTCTCCCGGCCAAATGATCACTCCAAACCCATCCAGAAGAGCTGGCAGCAGAGGGCTGGGGGAGTAGGGCTGACATGGTCTTTGTCCCCACATTTGGGGAGAGCAGGCAATAGGCAAAACCTAATCTCATCTATCTTGACCGCAAAGGACCCATGCAGCTCCGTAGCAGTCATCGGGCAAGAGGGAGCCTTTCTGTCCTGGAGCCTGTCGTTTATAGGGACTCCTGGGCCTTAACGGAGTCTGTCGTTCTCCTTTCATGGGAACCCAGGCTGCTGGACAAACAGTTAGTTAATCACCCGGGAGAGTGGACAGGTTAGAAAGGGAACTGCGAGCCACAGAGGCCGGGTGCTTGTGAGATGATTCAGGTGTGAAGGTGCTTGCTTCCAAACCTGAAGGACCCAAGTTCAGTCCCTCAGACCTGCAGGATAGAAGAGCTGAGTATAACAAGCTGTCTTCTGACCACTGCATGCACGTGCACTGGGCCTGATTCTGCTACCTGTCCTGTGAGTTTTGACAGATCTCCAGACAGTGTTACTGTTGTAGCATCATTTGGGGTTTTCGCACACAACAGCTCCTGTGTCCTGCCTGTTTCTCTCATCTTCATCCTCTCCTCACGTGGACCTGGAAACAGTCCTCATAGTTTGCCTTTTCCAGAACTTGGAGAACTGGATCTCGACAGTTTGCGATCTTCTCAGACTGATATCTCTTAGCAACACACATATTGGGTTCCTCCACGTCTTTTCTTGGTGTGTTAGGCAGGCATTGTGGCTCCAGACTGCAATCCTGGAACTCAAAAGGCTAAGATAGGAAACTAGACCTGAGTTTGAGTCCAGTCGGGGTGATGTAGTAAGACCATGTTTCAAAAACAATAACAACAGCAATAGTATTCTGGGGTAGGAGTATATTCCAAGCTGTTTTTTAAACTACCCTCCTATTAAAGAACATTTTGATTGTGGAATTAATTAATAATAATAACATGTTGCTTTTTCTTAGATATATTCTAAACAATATCTCAATATGCAATCAATATTTTACTCTTACTAAAATATTTTCATTCATTTCATATTAAATTTTCAAATTCCAGCATGCGTCTTATATTACTGGTCAACACTTTTTTCTTTTCTTCTCATTGCGTGTAGACATTAAAAGGGTGATCATTTTTAAAATTGTGAGCAGATCACTTTTGTCTGATTCTGAGATCCTAGCGTTGGCCTTAGGGTTTTATAACTATGCCGTATTTTTATTATCTGAGGTCAACAGGAAAAACTGGCTATTGAAAGGAAAAACAGGAAACACCGTTGCCAGGTGGAACTGAGAAGCCGATAGCTGTTTACAAACGATGCAGATGACGTCACGAGCGTTCTCAGCATCAGCATCACCTGCACAAGGTGTGACAAGGAGCTCGGGCCCAACTGTTTGCACTTTACTAAATGTCTTTACCCCATCCTCTTAGCTTACATACCTCAGGGGCAATCAATGGGCCTAAGCCCCGGTCAGCTGTGACTAGGATCTAACCTCATCTTAGCATTACATGGCCTTCTCAGTTCTTGCCGCAACCCTCTCAATTCTGCTTTTTTCATAAGGCAATTGGAGACAAGTCTCCTTAGGATCCTGCATTGTCTGCAAGTGAATTTGCCAAGATATCAATAATAAGGGTATCTTTGAGAATGTCACATGCAAAATCAACACTGCAGCAAGCAGAGATTTCCTAAAAAGCAACAGAAAGTCTTGCACTAAAAAAAAAAAAATTATTTCACCACAATTCCAAATTGACCACCATCCTTCAAATGGCTGCACACAATAAAAAAAAGAAAAAAGGAAAATGTCGTGAGGGAGGAACGGAAAACAGGAAGAAGGCAGAGAGTGAAGGTAAATTTAGAAAGAAAGATTGGTTCCCTTAACTCAGAATCCAATCTTGTCATCTCCTTGACAACTGGCCCTGCTGAGGGACAAAGGGGCAGAGGTCAGGTCCCAGGGGTTCACCTGCCTCAGCAGAAATACAGGCATGGGGCCTGGCTGACTGGCAAACTGGAAAACCTGAAATGGGACGCTCACAGCCAGTCTGTCTGCTGCTCACTGCTTTGGCTCTCTAGTGAAGGAACAAGTCAGCGACACACAGGGAGGTGGGAGGTGACACTCATGGCCAAGCCATGCAGGGCCACGCTCCAGCCAGGCAGGCACAAAACAGGACCAAGATTATAGGAGAGTCGGGATGCACGCAGCGTTTGGAAAAACCTTCAAATCTGCTTTTAGAGAGCCCCCGACATAGGTGCCCCTTTCCTCCAAACATTCAGGAACGATGTCGCATGGTTCCTGTGGTGTTGGCATCAGCAGTAGATTTTGTAACCAACAGATGTCAAGTTAAAATCAGATCGCAGTGGTCAGCTATGTTAGTCAGGGTTGCTATTGCTGTATTGAAACACCGTGACCAAAATCAACTTCTGTTTCATCTTATAGCCTGTCCATCATCCGGGGAAGGTGGGGCAGGGACTCATGGCAGGAACCTGGAGAAAGGAACTGATACAGAAGCCATGGGATGAGGTGCTGCTTACCGGCTTTCTCTCCATGGCTTCCTCAGCTTGCCTTTGTATAGTATTCAGGACCACAAGGCCAGAGGCGGCACTGTCTGCATCAATTATCAATGAAGAAAATGCACAACAGACTTGTCCGTAGGCCCACGGGTGGGCAGCATTTTCTCAATAGAGGCTCCCTTTTCACAAATGATTCTAGCTTTTGTCAAGTTGACATAAAAACCAGCTACCCCAACAGGGAATATTGGTATAGTCACAGGCCAGCCTCAGTAGCTTTGGATTCCTTAAGCAACTTTCATGTCCAGAGTATGTTAATAAGAGCCACAAGCTTGTATTTAATTTAATTTTAATGATGAGTTGTGAACACTGATGCCTATCCTGCCCCACGTGAATCTTTTCACTTTATCCTCAGAGTGACAGAATTAAGAGGTGGTGGCTTTTGTGAGGTGATTAAGTCATGAGGGATTAGGTCTAGTAAGAACTTGAAGGTAGCTGCTTAACCCTTGTCACCACATGAGGAGATAGCAATAAGGCACCATTTGTAAAGAATAAAACCTTGCCAGACACTGAATCTGTAGACACTGTCACCTTGGACTTACCAGTGTTCAGAACTGTAAGCAATAATTTCTGTTATTAATACATTGCTTAGATTCATGTGTTCTCTTATAGCAACCCTAAAGTACTATGGTGAATGGACTCATTTTCAGATAAAACGCAGTTGTGGAAGATGACATAAGGCCTCCGTCTATGCTCCTGACTTCAGCCCTTCCTCTTTTTAGAACAAGCGATGGCTTTCCTCCTGTCCCCTCTGAGACCTACACACGGCTTCTGCTCCCATCCATCCCCTTTCTTTGGTTTGAAGGAAAACGACGCAGATCTCAACAGACTGTAGGTCATAAACCAAAAAGAGTGGCTACACAATGGATCCCAAGCCTGCTTCAAGTCAGACATTTTCCAGGGTCCACACTTCCAGAGAAAAGCTCAGGCACAGGGGCCGGCATGCCTTGGGGTCTGAGCAGCTGCGATGGTTCTGAGGAAGAAGTTGGTCTAGGGGCCAATGTTGGAGCCTTACTGTAACGCTCCCCTCTTCTAACAGTACACACTTCTGTTCCATTCTAAGCAAAACATTTCCAAGTGTTTATGCTATAGAGTGGATGGAATTTGCATCAACTTTAAAAATAAAAATCGTTTTATTATCAAGAATTTGCAAATACAAACATCACGCGGATAGGTTAATATAGTCATGCAAATTAGCTCTTGCCCAGACCGAAACTCTACACATCTCTGGGAACTCCAGGTCCATTAGAAGAACCGTTTCGATGACACAGGGCCTCACTTTGGATTTTCACGTTCACTATCAATCTTTACTCATTTATCCACCACAAAACACATGATAGTTAAGAGTAGAAAAACATTAGCTTTATATTATTTTCTATGACTCATGTATTCTCATATTTTCCCGTCCTTGTTCTCCTTTCTACGTGTTCTACTGAAGCCACATGTACATTTGTTTACACTACACACCAGGACCAGCATGTGCAGGAGAAGAAGGACTTTTGTCTTCCTGAGAACGGCTGTGCTCACTTAGTGTTACACAGTCCCGGTGCATTCATGTTCTGTGATTTTTATGTTATTTTTCTTTAGACTGAATATTATTCCATTTTATATTTGTGCTAGATTTCCATCATCCATTCATGTGTTAATGAGCATCTAGATTGGTTTCATTCTCTTGCTAAAGGGAATGGGGCAGCAATAAACATGGGATATATATGTATGTGTATATATGTACATATGCATATATATACACGCATATATGTTGGAGCGTATAGGTTTCTCTGTGTATATGACCAAGAGTAAAGCTACTAGATTATATGGTAATTTTAATTTTTTAAATTAATTTTAATTTAATTTTTTTGAGAAACCTCCACAATGATTTCCATAAAGACTACATTAATTTGCACCCACACCAACAGTGAATAAGAGCTCCTCTTTCTCCATATTCTCTCCAATATTTGTTGTCTGATTTTTTTTCGCACTAAGGTGAGGTGGTATCTCAAAGTAGTTTTAATTTATGTTTCCCTGGCGGCTGCTAGAACACTTTGAAAGATAGTTATTGGCCATTTGTGCTTCTTCTTCCTCTTCCTCTTTTTCCTCTTCCTCTTCTTCCTCCTCCTCTTCCTCTTCCTCCTCTTTCTCTTACTTCTTCTGCTTACTCAGCTTTTGAGCCAATTTGTTAGGTAGCCATTTCCCCTCCTTGGTATTTGCTTCCTCCAGTTCCAGACGCGAGCCCCTTTCTGCAGCCATTCTGTGAAGGTCTGTGTTCTCTGCTGATGGTCTCCTTTTACACCAACTTTTTAGTTTTGTGGAGTTTAATCTGCTGACACTTAGCGACAGCTCCTGCCCTACCGATGTTCTGTTCAGAAAGTTCTTGCCTGCCCCAATGTTATGAAGAGTATTCTTTACGCTTTCTTCTGGCATTTTTAGCATTTTGGGGTTTTAAGGTAAAGTATTTTATTCATTTTTGGTTGGGCAAGAGACGCAAAGCTCTCCCGTTCTCCTGCAGGGGAATATCTGGTTTTGCCAACACTGTTTGTTGAACAGGTTATTTTCCAATGTGTGTCTTTTGTCTCCCTTGTCCAAAGTTAGGTGGGCATAGCTTTGTCACAGTGGTTCTGAGGCCCTGGTCTGTCCCATTGGTCTACCTGTCTCCTTTCACGGCAGTTCCAGGCTTCTCCATCACTACAGCGCTGTAGTGCAATTCAAGGTCAGGAATTGCAATGCTGCCATTTGTGTTCCTACACCATAGGCTGTCTGTGATCTTTTGTGGTTCTATGTGGATTTGGGGGACTTTTTCTTCAAAATATGTGAAATATGAGATGGAGTATTGATAGATGCTGCTTTAAGTATATAAATTAAGCTTGGTAGTACAGCTATTTCCGCAATGTTAATTCTGCCAATCCTGGAACATGTTATGTCTTTCCATCACCTAGCACCTTCTTTGGTTTTTTTTTTCTTCCAATGTCAGCAAATTTTCACTCTATGCCTTTCTCTTCTTTGATTAAGTGTGTTCCTGGATACTCAATTTTTTGGAGTTATTTTGAATAAGATGTTTGAATAATTTTTGTCAAGAGTACTTTGTTGGTATAGATGATACTGTTATTGTTGCTTTTTAACATTGATTTTGTATCTGGCAACTTTACTTGTTTATTAGGCCTAAGAATTTTCTAGTAAATTCATAGAGTCTTTTAAGTAAAATTAAAAAATAAATCACGCCACCTGCATGTAGAGATAGTTTGACTTCTTTTACTATTTTCAATCTCTTTTGTGTTTTAATTTTGTCTAGTTGCTATAGCTAAGACTTCAAGCATTTTATCAAACAAGAGTGGGAGAGTGGACATTCTTGTCTCATTCCTGATTTTAGAGAAAATGCTCCCAGTTTGGCTCTCTTATTTTGGCTATAGTTTTGTGTATTGCCTTTATTATTCCGAGGTATGTTCCGTCTATCCCTCATGTTTCAGGACTTTTATCATGAAGACATGTTGAGCTTTGTCAAAACGTCTTGAATAACTGTCGAGATAATTATGTGGTTTCTGCCCTTAAGTTTGTTTATACAGAATATTACATTTATTGATTAATGTACAGCCCATCAACTTTGCCTTTCTGGAATTGAAGCCTATTTGGTAACGTGCATGATCTTTTTGACATGTTTCCGAATTTTGGTTTCCAAGTACTTTGTTGGGGATTTTTGCATTTATGTTCATAAAAGAAATTAACCTATCATTGTCTTCCCTGAGACCACTGGGGCTAAAGACCTGGCAGAAAGGCCTCTGTAGTCCCACTGCAGTCAGAGGCTCAGTACACAGGACTTTCTGGTCCCTCCAGAGCGGGAGGCATGAACTACAGAGACTTGAGAAATGTCTCACTTGCTCTGTCTTCCTGCCCTATCCTCACAATCCATCAGGACACTCGCTCGTGCCTTCCCACCACCAGGTGCTTTATGGCAAAATGTGCCCCGGCAGGTCTGGTGGCTCAAGGCCTCGTTCTGGTACTGGTCCTTTAAGAGGATCTGGGAGAGGAAGAAGAACACCTATCCTCTCTGCTGTGATATTGACACACACAAATGAAAATTCATGACGGATTTGTGACTAGTACATGTGGGGCAATGTTTGGGAGTAGCAAGAATCCAGAGCCCCTTAATTTATGCTGCCAAACAAACAATAAAATAATCAACTGAGTACCCACTAGGTCAACACAGTGACTCTGAAGACTAAGCTCTGCCGTCCTAACCTTATCAAAATCCGGACAGGTCTTTTCAGCACTGAAGTGACTAGCCACAACACTTAGAGGTCAGTGTACATTCAGTGTGCCCTAGCCTGCTGGGTCTGCCCCCACCTCCACTGCAAAGAGAAAACAGGCAGTAAGAGGAAGACAGCCTGATCAGGCAGCGTGAAACCTGTTCCCAAGACTGACTTGGACAAGAAATGGCCCGCCTGAGCCAGGAACTCCATGGCAAATCAGGAAGGTTAGGCACCTGGTCCAGAGGCCACTGGGTTTTATGTAGCCTCCACTTACCCCCCACCAGATTTTAGGTGGCCCCCTCCTCCCACACACACAGGGTTTATGTGTCCCCCACTTAGCTCTCCACCAGGTTTTATGTGACCCCCCCCACTACCCCTCACATACACACAGGGTTTTAGGTGGTCCCCACTTATGCCTCCACCAGATTTTATGTGGCCCCCTCCCCCCCACACACAGGGTTTTATATGGCCCTGACTTACCTCTCCACTGAGTTTAGGGCCCCCACTCTCCCCACCCCTACCCCCACATACACGCAAGGTTTAATGCGGTTCCTGCTTACTCTTCCACTTTATGTGGCCCCGCCCTGGAGTCTCTGCCAGGAGCTAGCTAATTATAGCCCTTCCAATTCTCCCTCCTCTTCTTATGCATAGACCAATTTTTCATTCATCTGGAATCCACTGCAGCATTTTAATGTGGAATGTCTACGTCTCCATTTCACTCCACGGAAGAAAAATGGCTTAATTTCTCCAGCCAATAGATTTTTGGCCCCTGATCCTTCAGACAGAAGAAAAAGACTCGGGGAAAATCAGCGGCTGGACTATCCACAGACATTTTATGATGACCATAAACAGGGTTGGGGTGGCTGACATGCCAGGCAGCATCCTGAACAGGGGGCTTAACACTGCCATTATCAACTGCCTACAAAGTGAGAGCCAGACAGGCATGGATGCGTGGATGGGCAGATAGGTAAGTGGAATGTCAGCTGGCTAAGGGCTGTGGTTTCCTCGCCATGTTTGCAGAATGTCATCACCCACCCCCCCACACCCACCCCCCGCATTTTCCCCATACACACATGAGACCAAATCAGTCTGTGCGCCCACCCACTACACTGAAGCAGATTTCATCAGGAGGAGAAAAATCTACTTAGGAAGGAAATTAGAGGCAAAATTGGGGTTAATCATTTTAGCTGTGTTTCCATTGTTCAGCTCCCAAGGCACAGATGGACACTGTTGGCCTATGCTGTCTAGGATTCTTCCTCACGACCGAAGATGGCCTAGTCTGGCTTAGGACAGAAAGGGGCCAAGGACAAAGACAGACCAGACTCCCACCAATTTATAAAAAATCTGAAAAAAAAATCTGGAATTTTGTTAGAAGAGTGTGATGTAGACTCTGGATAAAAACCGCCAGGGTTCAAATCCCAAATTTAGATTTGTCAAGTACTGACTTTGTGACTTCAACCAGTCACCTCCCTGTGCCTCAATTACAAATGGAGATAATACTAGCTTTTTTTTTTTTTTTTTTTTTTTTTTTTTTTCAGAACTGTAATGAGGATTACTAAGCTGTCCTGTCTAAAGTACTTAGGACAGAGCCCACACTACCGACACAAGTCCCTGTCACAGAATCTCATTATACAAAGACCAGGCCCTACCCCCAACAAGAAGATAATCAAATTTAACTAACTCAGCCTTAGGTTTAAGGCCAAAGGTTTTGCTTAAGCATAACCCTCTTCCTTTATACTGTTTATTGATCTTCCCCAGGAACCGAAGCCACACTCATTCAGATCAATAGCCTATGGAACTGGGCTCTCAGTGAGGAAGGTGTGAACTATAAACCCATGGTGGTAAGCCAATCTCTCACTCCCAGGGCCTGATCTGTGAGTCAAAACTGTCTGCCTTCGTCCTTTATGGCCAGTGAGTAACCACCTGGTGAGCAAGATGTCCCTCAGAGACCACAGTGAAGTTGGCAGGCTCCACTGAACTGCTGCATAATTAAAATGTCTCTATGTTTCTTAAGCATAGCATAGAGGTTGCCCCCAAGGCCTGCATAATGCTAGCTGCCCTCAGTTAAATGTGCTTATTGATGTGTGGCTAGATTCGGTGCTGGGGACCTTTGAGGACATGAGGGTGACAAAAGCTGGAGGCTGGTGTGTGTTAATATTGAACTTTCACCTTTGTTTCAGTGGCTGCCCCTGCCCACGTATTCACTTCTCAAACCAGATCCAAAGAATGCTTAATTCCCTACATATACTGTGTTTTGGGCTTCCCGTAGTGTAAGTCTACTGAGATGCCCCTTGCCATCTGGTTTCCATGACTACCAATCTGTATGGAACTAGGACTTATCTATGGAAAACAGGACATGAAATGAGATTGTGTTAACAGATGGAGTACTACATTGTCATAAAAATGCTAAGTGTATGGACGGTGTCTTACTTAGGGTTTCTATTACTGTGAAGAAATGCCATGGTCATGGCATCTCTTATAAAGGAAAACATTTAACTGGAGCCGGCTTACAGTTTCAGAGATTTAGTCTATTATCATGGCAGGACACGAAGGCATGCAGGCAGACATGGTGCTGGAGAAGGAGCTGAGAATTCTCCATCTTGATCCGCAGGCAGCAGCAGGAGACTGTGTGTGCCACACGGGGCATAGCTTGAACATAAGAAACCTCCAAGCCTCCACAGTGACACACTTCCTCCAACAAGTCCGCATCTCCTAATAGTGCCACTCCCTATGGGCAAGGCATTCGAGCACCTGAGTCTATGAGGGCCATACCTATTCAAACCACTCCAGATGGTGTCCGTATAGGCAAAGGAGGAGAGAAAACGATTCTAAACGGCAGCAGGCAGAAAACCCAGTGTTTTGCAGGTGCTCATTGCCACTCCACCAATAGTTATATCTGTACACTCATCAGCATGAGTATACTGAATTACAAGCAAATTTAGGATGGTAAAAGCAGACAGCTGTTTGCTGGGCTTTTTTTCTTTTCCTGTCACAGAATCTTATCTCTTTCTTTCTTTTATGAGAACAGGAAGTTTGGACTGATACCAACAGGAGAAGCATTTAGCTGCTGACACGATTGCTAGACAGGAAGGGGTATTTGAAGTGCTTGTAAAGCTGTGCCAGGGGAAGCTGCAAGCCTGAAAACACGCTTGTCTTGATGAGCTCCACAGACTCGGCCCCTCCCATGCTGGCCGCAGTCCTAGACCGAGTGGGGACTTCTCCCAGAAGGACACAGAAACAAACTCGAGGATGCAAAATTCAAAGAGGCTTCTGTCACCGGCCCCCATACCTTAGCACAACAGACGCCATGATGGAAGTACCATGCAGACCTTGGAACCCAGCACACAGGCAACACCACCTGCCAAAACGGGAACAAAAACCTAATCCATCAAAATCCAGAGTTCTGGGAATGTCCCTTCATGCAATAACCTTGCTTCTTAGCGTCTGTGGTTCCACTTCTGGCCAACTGTTCTTGATAGCTGAGGTGTGTCAACATAGGATGTGGTTTTTGTGCTAAAAGCTCACCCTGAAAGGCTTTTAGCCTTTCATCTGGAACTGTGCTTGAACATACAGTGTCATCACCGGCTGGCCAATAGAGACTTTCTCTTGGCTTGAACCCCTGTCCAAGTGGTCTTCTCTGGCAGATACCTCACAACATCTCGATAAATCCAAGATTCCCTCCCTGTTAAATTCACACACTGCCTTGAAGAAATGTGCCCACGCTGTTCCGGTTTCTCCAGGCGCTTCCTTGGTTGTCCTGGTGTAATTGCTAATAATATCCCCTTTTATCTCAACAGTGTTCCTATTAAGACACTGAAGAATGCAGTCCTCTTAATAAAGGAACTACTGCAGCCCCAGCAGGGTGCCTAGGAATGCAACAATTGTCCCCAAAGACTCTAAAGGACTCATACGCAGACTCCCCATTCTGAACTCACAGAAACCAGGGGTTGGGGGTGGCATTTCTGTGCTCAATCCATAAAGGACATCTCTCTGTGAATGTGTGCTGGGGCCGCTGCTCTTGCTCTGCTGGAGCTCCCAGGATCAGCACATCTGGAACATCTGGCACAGCCCACCTCCACAATGAATGACATTATAGGGCAGCTTGAAATTAGTGTTGATGGAGTGTTTTCACCGTGGGGATCAGGAAATGTTACCGACTTTTTTTCTTACCCAGGGAATGGGCTATAAAATATTTCTCGGAGATGCGGATATGGCTTGCACTGGCTGAGCAAGCATGAAGAGCTGAGTTCAGGTGTCAGCATCCACGGAAAAAGCCAGCTGGGTGCTCTGGCGGTGCACCCCTGTGATCCCAGTGCTAAGAAAGAGAGAGGAGAGGAGGATCGCAGAAGCGAGTCTCACCAGAATAGCCAGCCAGCTGGCAAGCTCCAGCTTCAGTGAGAGATCCTGTCTCAAAAATAAGGTGTGGGCAAGATCATTGGCTTGAAATCCCTGTTGGTGCCTGAGCTGTCTTTCCGGGTAAGTCACTACCTCTCCATCCATGCCTTTACCTCACCCCACTGGCATCTACAAACCCACAGGCCTGGTTCCGGACCCATAGCACACCTGTATGAAATGAAATTCAGTATTTGAAAGGAGGATTCAATACAGAGACAGAAATGTTGAAAAGAGCTCAAGCTAAAATTTTGTTTTGTTTTTCAAGACAGGGTTTCTCTGTGCTAGTGCTGGGATTAAAGGTGGGAGCCACCCCTGCCCAGGGAGCACAAGCTGAAACGAAGATGGAATTTAAAAACTCAGTGTCCCAGTTAGAAAAATCATGGGAAAGCCTGACAAGTGAAATTAATCAAGAAGAAGATAGAATATCAGAACTTAAAGACAAAATAAGGATCTAGACAAAATAAGCAAAGAAAATGAAAAGGTTTTAAAAGCGCAGGACAGAAATATGCAAGAAGTGAGGGAGACCACCAAAAGACAAAATATTGTAATTGTAGGCACAGAAGAGGGAGAAGAATCTCATGACATAGAATAGATCCTTATTGAGATCATACAAGAAAACTTTCCCAAGCAAAGGAAAGACATACCACTGTAGGTACAAGAAGGACACAGAAGCCCAATTGGACAAAACCAAAGAAGAAACAGCCCCATAGCATATTATAGTGAAAACACTAAATATACAGAACAAAGAAAAAATATTGAAAGCTGTAAGATAAGTAGCACATTTCCATAGAAAGGAAAACCCCCCAGAATAACACCTGATTTCTCAATGAGAACGCTCAAAGTCAGAAGAGCCTGAAACGACACATCCAAGCTCTAAAAGGCTGTGCATGCCAACCTAGACTACTGTGCTCAGCAGAGCTGTCGTGGTTGAAAGGGAAAGAAAACTATCCATAATCCATACAGCCTAAAAAAAAATCCTATCTAACAAAAAATGTTAAAGAGAATACTGGAAGCAACATTCCAAACTGAAGAGAGGAATAAGCACAGCCAAGGGATTCTAGAAAGAGAGCAAATAAAGCTGTAATTTAATGAAAAACCACAACTAAGAATGCAAACAATCAGCAGAACAAGGTGGCACAGGTCTTTAACGCCAGCACTCTGGAGGTCAAGGCAGGCAGATATCTGTGAGTTCAAGGTCAGCCTGATCTACAGAGCTAGTTCCAGGACAGTTGGAGCTGTTACACAGAAAAACCCTGTCTCAGAAAACAAAACAAAATCAAACAAACAAACAAACAAAAGAATGCAAACAATCAAAATAAACTTCAATTACAAACCTTTCCATAATAACTCATACGATTAATGGCTTCAACTCACCAATCAAATGACACAGGTTCCTTGAGTACATTAAGAAACAAAATCCACCTTTATATTCTCTACAAGAAATTCATTTTATCTTGAGATGGGCACCATCTTAAACTGAAGGGGTTTTAAAAAGTATTCCAAGAAAGTGGGATGAAGAAGCAAGCTGGCATTGCCATTCTGATATCTGACAAAATAGACTTCAAATTAAAACTAATCAGGAGGGAGAACAAAGGGTACACTTCAGTATAATTAAGAGATCCATCAATCAGGAAAGTATCTCAATACTAAACATATATGCACCAAACTCTGAAGCACACAATTTCATTTTTAAAAAATACAATGAAATTAAAGAAACCAATTAACACAAGCCCAGTAACAGTAGACAATTTCAACACTACACTTTCTCCAAAGGACAGATCATCTGAACAAAAAATAAACAGATACCTCAGAACTGTTTGACATCTTACATCAAATGGACCTAAAATATCTATAGAATATTTCACCCAAATGACAAAGAATACACATTGTATTCAACATCACATGGAAGCTTCTCTAAACCAGATCATATGCTGAGACACAAAACAAACCTTGACAAATACAGAAAAATTGAATGTAACATGATGACCGGCTTGTTGGGGTTTCCTTCCGCCCGGTACCCCAACAGCCGGCAAATCCCAAAGAGAAATTACACACAGGACTCCATAAGGTTATAAACTGATTGGCCCATTTGGTCAGGCTACTTATTAGTTCTTATGACTTATCTTAACCCATTATTCTCATCTATGTTAGCCACACGGGCTCCGTACCTTTCTCAGCTGGGCAGTTTACATCCTGCCTCTTCAGTGGTCTGCGCAGGAGTGGCAGAGGAACCTCCTTGCTTCCCAGAATTCTCCTGTTCTCATTGCATCACCTCTACTTCCTGTCTGGTTTTCCCACCTATACTGCCTGCCTGGCCAATCAGCGTTTTATTAAAATATGATTGACAGAATACAGACAATTCTCCCGCATCATTTCCCTCTTTTTTTTTTTAAACAAAGGAAAATACCCATAGTCCATTTGTTGGGAATGTGGGCGTAGTATTTCAGGCTACTTCCTGCTGGTTGGGGGCTGATGATCTTATGGGGACCTAAAGAAAATTTAGAGTTATAATCAAGTCCTGACTGGAGTATCCTGTGAGACCTGATCATCTCAGGCAGCGCCTTGAATCCGTTCTGGATGTAGAACTCAGACATCTGGGCCATCTATTCCTGTCGGAGATTTTTCAGGTGGCCTCCCTTGGTCAAAAATGATTTTTCTTAACTCTGAATAAATCCAGAGCCTCTCATTTTCTGTGGAAACAAAAGCAAAATCTCTTCTCCAAAGTATCATACCTTTTGACTTCAATTTTGAAGCCAAGGTATTTTCAAAATACCTATCTTGGGTTAGTTCAGCAGTATTTATAAACAACAGTCCTTTAGCAACTGTTGCTCCTTCCTCAGCATTCAAACAATTCAAAGAGAGCATAATAACACACAGTATCAAAATTTTCTGTGTATTTTCCATCTTTATGTGGCTTTACTTTAACCTCTATTTCTTCTATTTTTACTTTTACTTTTTGAGACAGGTTCTCTGTATATCTTTGTCCTGGAATAACACTGTAGACCAGGCTGTCCTTGAATTCACAGAGATCCTTCTGTCTCTGCCTCCCCAGTACTGGGCTCAAAGGTGTTTGCTACCACACCTTGAACTCACAGAGATCCATGTGTCTCTGCTTCTCCAGTGCTAGGATTAAAGGTGTGTGCTACCACACCTTGAAGTCACAGAGGTCAACTACCTCTGCCCCTTAAAGTCTCAGAGGTCAATGTACCTCTGCCTCCCAGGCATTGGGATTAAAGGTGTGTACTACCACACCCTATTTCTCCCTTTCTTTCTTTTTTATTTTTAATGACTTTAACCTTTAGCCTGCATATATTTTTAACACACTGTAAACTCTTTAGAGGTTTTCTTCATCTTTGAACCTCTCTTTACTGTATCTCTCTCTCTTTTTTGACTACATGAGTCTTTAAGGAGAGGACTAAAACTATGGCTTTTACGGCTGGAATTAGCCCATTCCTTAGCTTTCCAGCCTCATGACTGAGGTACCAGCCAGAGCCGTGTTCACTGCCACAACTCTATGGCGTTTCAAGGTCCTTGTCAGCAAGCTGCAGCATTCTGCTCACAGACCACACTCAGTCGGACTGCCTGCCTGAAAGAGTCAGAATTTGCCCTGGCAGGACGGCCCAGAAAGCCAGCATTTTAAAACAGCACAGCTTTTTTCCTGCTACAGCTGAAAACCCGAAAAGCATGCGTTCAGCTTTTCATCAACACCGTTTAAGTGTTTTGTGGCAGGACCTCTTAATGAGCTGCAAGGTTTTGCAGCTAAAACTGAGTCAGGAAGCCTCTCTTAGATGAGAGCCTTGCTTGCCGCTAGCAAGCAAAGTAGACCCGAGAAATTGCTCCTACCAACAAAACATGCTTTACTCTATTCTTTCCCAAACTTTCTCAGGCTTTCTGTGGATTCTGTTATCCACATTGGGCGCCATATGTAACACGAGGGCTGGCTTGTTGGGGTATCTGTCCTGCCCAGTACCCCACAGCAGGCAGGCCCCAAAGAAAATCACGCACAAGACTCCATAAGGTTATAAACTGATTGGCCCATTTGGTCAGGCTACTTATTAGTTCTTATGACTTATCTTAACCCATTATTCTCATCTATGTTAGCCATAATGGCTCCGTACCTTTCTCAGCTGGGCAAGTTACATGCTGCCTCTTCGGTGGTCTGCGCAGGAGTGGCAAAGGAACTTTCCTGCTTCCCAGAATTCTCCTGTTCTCATTGCATCACCTCTACTTCCTGTCTGGTTTTCCCGCCTATAATGCCTGCCTGGCCAATCAGCGTTTTATTAAAATATGATTGACAGAATACAGACAATTCTCCCACATCAATTGAAATAATTCCATGTATCCTATTTGACAGTTTTCCAACAAAACTAAAATTGACAGCAAACAAAACTCTAGTAAACGGACAAACTCATAGAGATTAAACAACTCATTACTTAGCAGTGGATGAATCAAAGAAGAAGTCTGGGAAGAAATAAAAATATTCCTAAAACCAAACGGAAGCATAAATACAACACAACAAAACAGTGGTTGGGATGTTAGAAAATCAAAACTAAACAAAACAAAAACTTCTGCAAGCTAAGGAAACATCAATCAAGTGAGGAAAAGGCCCACAGAGTGATAGAGACTCTATGCCAGCTAAACATATTACATAGGCATAAAACCTAGAATGTACAAGAATTCAAAATACAGAGAGTCATGGAAACAAATGGCCAAATTAAAAAATGGTCTAGGGATCTAAACAGGGAGTTCTCAATAGAAGAAATAAAAAAAATGGCCAAAAACTATCTCAAAAGGCAATTAGGGAGATGCAAACTATAAGAATTTTGAGATTTTGTCTCACATCAGTTAGAATGGCAATGATAAACCAAACAACTGCCAAGAGATGCTGGTGATGTTGTGGAGAAAGTGGAGCCCTCCTTCGTTGTTGGCGAGAATGCAAATTGGTGCAGTTACCTTGGAAATCAGTTTGGAAATTCCTCAAAAAATAAAAATAAAAAAATAAAAAATAAAAAATATATCAATCTTCCATATAACTCAGCTTTACTACTCCTTGGCATGAGCCCAAAGGACTTGACATCTTACTTCACAGATACTTGTCCAGTGATGCTCAGCGCTGCCCTATTCACGATAGCCAGGAAAAGGGAACAAGTTAAATGCCCTTCATTAGAGGAGTGGATAATGGAAATGTGGAGTGCGTACACAATGGAATACTATTCAGCAACAAAGACAAATGAAACTGTGAAACTTGCAGATAAATGGGTAGAACTTGAAAAGATTATACGGAGTGAGGCAGCCCAGACTAGAAAGGCAAACATCCATGTTCTCTTTCTTCTCTGGTTCCTAGCTCCAAACCCTTAGGCGTAAGTGTATAATGTGGGGGTAAACACAGAACCCAAGATCGTAATAGGGACCATAGGTAGGGGCAGCTTGAGAGATAAACAGCAGGACACAGTGGATGTGAAGCAGAAAGCAGAAAAATATGGAGAGAGTGAGGGAGATCCAAACAGAAGGATAAGGACAACAGAAGGACTCAGGCACAAATGTTTCTGAGCACATTTGGACTGGTGATATCATGGAAGTTAGACGGTAAATCACCGACTGGTGCTGTCAGATTAGACAGGTCCTCTCTGAGCTCTCAGCCAAAGCTCCCAGTCACACTTCACCCAAGCCCCCACACCAAAGTATCCCCAACACTGGAGGAAACAGTTATCTCTTCCAGGTGGAGGAAGTACACAAGTATCTCCTTTACATTCCACTCCTGTCAGAGACAAAATGAGATGCAAGCACAAATCAGCTCAATTGTCTGAGGGTATGGCAGCTTGACTCACAGCCCAGCTCCTCCAATACCTGACAAAGTTGTTTGCATCCCATTACAGGAGATGACCAATATGCCATTGATAGAGTGCCAAGTATTCCCCAATGACAGCTTTTAAATTATGGCCATTTCCCCATCATATGAGTCATCCAAAACCCTGCCCAAATGACACCACTACACGGGTGCCACTCTACAAACTGGGCTATTCTTTGACACCAGCAATATCTTGCTAATTTCTTTCTTCGCCACCCATACCTCACTCAGCGTTAACTCAGTAGAGCCCTCAGTGAAAGACATACTTTATGATCATGGAGAATCCATTGTTTCTTGTCACATGCTCTTTGCTCTCATCTCCCTTTTGGATGCATGGCAAGAGAGTAATCAGCTTCTAACGCTTTTAACTGGGTTCTTCAAGGGTCTTACAAATATCCTCAGCTTTAACTCTTGCTTGGTGATTCATGTAAATCCAAATGGCTAAATGGGAGAATTCCAAGGGAAAGGGATTCTGATTTGATCTGGGAAACTGGGGTACTGAATAAAGAAGAAGGAACGAGATGGTCCCCATCACAGATTTGACAATAACCATACATGTTCAGCTGCACTGCTTAAGTGGAGAGGGAATACCATGTCTGTGATGATCCTACAACTTCTGGTGCACAGCTACTCTGTTAAGCAATATGGGAAATTCTGCAAGACTGGGTTTCCATAAACCACTTGGAATAAAAAGAATGGGGCAAAAGGGAATGATGAGGGCCAGGAATTCGCAGAGAAGATAAAAACCAAAATGGTACCCTTTGACTTACCATAAATGGTAAAGACATGCTAGGTTACTGTAAGGTTACTGTAATGTCTGTGGCTGAATTGACTCAGGTCTTCTGAAAGAGGACATGAATAAAGTCCTTGGAAGTATGACGCTCTGAGATCTGTATCAGTGTGAATAGAACATGGACCAAAAATTATGAAATATTAAAAATGAGAAAGGAGTCAGCAAAGTTGATTTGGGTCAAATATCTGGGAATTCCAAAATAGTCTATTTCTCTCTCTCTCTCTCTCTCTCTTCTCTCTCTCTCTTCTCTCTCTCTCTCTCTCTCTCTCTCTCTCTCTCTCTCTCTCTCTCCCTCTCTTGCACAGTGACTATATTAACTGTGTAACTCAACGGATATCATGGTGACTTTCCATACACACATATTTCAGACCTTAGCTCCACTCGCCTTTCTACCAAGTCTTACCAAAATGCTCTTTAAAGAACACAACCTTCAAAAGTTTTCAATGGCTAGCCTTACTTCCAAAGATTCCCCAAGGTCTAAGCATGTCTAGGACATACACAAAAGAGTGAGTATACCTGGAGGTTTAACCTCTGAAGAGACAGCCTAGGTCCCTGCCCTGCACTAGACTGTGAGCTGTCAAGAAGTGGACATCATGCAAGACTGTGTGTCCACCATGTGTGCAGTGCTCTCTTCAATGAGAGTAAAGACAAGCCACAGCCTTCCTGTAAGGCTCACACGAGCGAGTGATCATGTTTAACCACATCATCACTGGGGTCAGTGGTGCATCATTTACTGCTGTATGCAAGTCCCCCGCAACTATAGCAGGTAAAAATGTTCTAAAGATATTTATGTTTATGTCACTATCCTACCAGCAGCTAGGATAGATATTGTTCCTTGGCTCCTTCAAGTCCTACTAATTTAAAGTTCTATCATGATTTAAAGTTCATATAAAACAAATTTTGGGATTTTTTTTTTGAGACAGGGTTTCTCTGTATAACAGTTCTAGTTATTCCGGAACTAGCTCTGTAGACCAGGCTGGCCTCGATCTCACATAAATCCACCTGCCTCTGCCTCTCAAGTGCTGGGATTAAAGGTGAGAACAAACTTTTTTTTAAAAAACAAAAACCTTTATTATTGGTAGTTTGGCAATAAAATGGATGTAGTTATTCTAAAAAGGATGATGTGGGGGGCCCTTCTGGATATGTGTTGCTTTTATTGGTTGATGAATAAAGTTGTTTCAGTCAATGGCTTAGCAGAGTAAAACGAGGCAGAAAATAGAGAGAGTAAGTGGAGTCAGGGGGACACCATGTAGCTGCCAAAGGAGACAGACACCTAACAGAACCTTACCAGTTGGCCACAGCCTGTGGAAATACATATATTAATAGAAATAGGTTAATTCAAGTTATAAGAACTAGCAAGGAATATGACTAAGCTATTGGCCAAATCGTATTGTAATTAATTTAGTTTCTGTGTGGTTATTCAGGTCTGAGAAGTAGGAAAACAAAATAATAGTCTCCGTCTACAGAAGGAAGGTTGGATAAACATGGCTCCAATGATACAAAGTGACAAGCCCCATGTTCACCCTAGATTTCTGTCTGCTCATGTCAGTCAATTGTAAATGGGATGAATATTTAAAGAAAACTTTGTACATTCTGCATAACACTTATATCCATAGCCAGTCAACGACACGTAGGGCTCTCTCCTCCAGACATTTGTCTCTATCCTTTGGCACAGTTGGACTTTACCCTCTACACAGACCTGGATGCTGCGAAAGGCATCTTCAGGGCTCTCCAGGAAGCTCTTGAGTGCCTGCTGACTGCTCAGAACAGCAGTTAGGTCAGACATCAGCGGTCCTGAACTTAAACCTTGACTGATGGGGCACTTGAGTCCGACTTAAAGTTGGTTCACGGGCATGGCAATGACTCTTGAGAGAAGAGCTCACACAGCACAGCTCCCCTCACACCTACATGCTTTGATGGGAATGTGACGTGTGAACTCCGATAGCATTTTCCGAAATCCAGCTTGGCCTTTTTACTAATTCTGGGAAATAATTGACCAGCTTTTATGACTCATGATTCACTAATCTTTCAGTTCTTAAGAAATCTCTATTTAGACATTTCCTGAGCTCCTCACTAAACTAAGTGCTTAGGCTGAGTGTCACAATCATGCCCTTCTTCCCCTGTACACCTGCATAAACCTCGGACTTTAAAAGTTGGCCCTGAGGTGATGCTCAGTCCCCAAATAAACGAAGAAGTGGAGAGCTAATTTCTGAACAAGGGCAGGACACTAAGGAGCAAGCTAAGCTCTCAGTATGAGCACCAATCCTCAGGACTAATGATCAGTTGGGTACAGCCCGAGGTCACACACTTTTCTTTTTCTCTCCAAGAACCTATCTGTGTTTACTATCACAAAAATGTGAGGGCCAGATTTTATCGATCTCATTTTAATTCCTATTCCAGTCAAAGCGCTCTCCTCACCAGCTTCCAACTCAACGTCTCTAAAGGTCTATGTGGATTTTCATGCCTTGAACAATTTACTCTATAGTCACACAGCTAGAGGGAATCTCAGGGTTATATTCCAATTCCATTATTTCACAGATAAGAACACTACACCTTAGGAAGAATAAGTAATCTGACTAACATCACTTGGCAAGTTGGTGGAGAGTGTGACCCACCTGGTACCCTGCTCACACCTGCCCGGGACCTCAAGTGGCCCCCCTGCTACTGTCACATCTTCCCACTTCCTATGATTGTCAGGAGACAGAAGTCAGATTTGACGGTTGGAATTCAACCCCTGGGTGCCTCATCCTGCAAGGATCCTGAACATTAGCATAATATCCCATCATCATGACTTAGTTGCTGTCTTCTCATTTTCCAACCCGTTGGTAATGACGATTGCTATACTTTGTTGATGGTCTAATCGCAATCTTCCTGCGGCTTTGCCGGTGCTGTCCGTGGTGCTGATTCCAGTCACAGCAGTGACCATGAGAAACCAACCCCATGAAGACCAGAAAGAGCCTCACCAGAAACGGAACTTCCAGACACGTTGTTCTTGCATTTCCAGGTCTCCAGAATATTTTTGTTTGTTACCTGAGCAAAACAATGCATTAAGAAAAATAGTTACACGTCCTTCATAGCACACCTAATGCTGTTGGTGGGAAGGAAAACAAAGGTTTCAATGCATTCCAGTATCCATGACATAATTAGCACTAATACAAACCTGTCTCCATGTAACCATGAGATGATGTGAACTTTCACAGACAGTCAGCTGGTGCAAGTTGCCTTCCAGGTGTCTCAACATTAAGTCTCAAGTTACTCCAAGTAGGCTAGACCCAAGTTATGAAGTAGCAAGATGGATCAAAACAAAAATATCTGGAAGAGAAGCATTTCTGAGTAAGGTCCTTAGATAATATCTATAAAGACAAGGCAAATATGTGATGATAGCATGTGTGTATGTTTGTGCATGTGTATGTATGTCTGTGCACATGTGTGCACTTGCATGAACACAGCAAGTGTGTGTGTGCAGGTTGTCAAAAGGGAAATGTGATAGGTGTCATGGGAGATGATTGTTAAAAGTCAGAGTGAGTTAGGATAAGTAAGTGCTAAGTACTGTAAAGGGAGGTAATTCTCTCCTCCATGCCAGCAAACAGTATTTCCTCCTTATGCTCCCTTCCTTGTGCTTTATCTCAACTCTACAACAGCACTGTACAGAACATATTGTTGCAGATTTTTTGTTTACACTGTGTGAAGATGCGCCTGTGTTTTGCCTCACCTGCCTAAGACACCTGATTCGTTTAACAAAGAACTGACCAGCCAATAGCTAGGCAGGAGAGGATGGGCTGGTGTAGGTACACAAGTTCCCCACTTTTCCTGAGGCGCTATGCAGGGCTGTTCTGCTTCCTGGTTCCACTGCATCAGCTTGAGGGTGTAGCATAGAACTGCCCTCTCCTGTTATGTTAATTTCACCTATGGCCCAAGGGTGTAGCTTAGAGAGAACTCTCCCTTTACTGTTATGGTAATTCCACCTGCAAGCAAGGTTCTTGCCCGCCCGCAGGCAAGGTTCCCAGGTCAGCTTTTCTCTAAGCCTGAGCACGCCCACCTGGCTTCCTCTTTTCTCTGTTCAGCTGCTCTCCGACCTTGGGTGCGGCCCCCTGACTTTTCTCTTTCCTTGATCCTGATGGGGGGCTGGTGTCCTTTTGCCCCACAGTATATATACCCGACTTATGCTTAATAAAGCTGCCATTTGCCACTTGCTCCTTGGCAGATGAGCCTGGTCTCTTTGTATGTGTGTCATGTGTTCAAACCCTTAGGACAGCCGTCCGTTCTCGTGGGCTCGAGTCAGGAAAAGCACGCGCCTGATTCGAGGTTCGGGTGTCCACAGAAAAGTGCGGAAGCTTACAGGCTGGACCTCTGGGGAGAGAGAAGAACTGTGGGATGAAGAGAGACAGAATTCTCCAGCCAGACACAGAGGGAGTCGGACGTACAGAATGGAGGAGAGCTGAAGAGCCACATCACAGAACATGGATTAACAGAAATGGGTTAATTTAAGTTTTAAGAGCTAATTGAGAACAAGCCTAAGCTAAGATCAAGTTTTTATAATTAATAATAAGTGTCCTGTAATTAACTGACATCTAGCAGTCCAAAGAAAGTCCAACAAGAAAGACCAACTACAACGTATCGTCCTTGTCTCTGCTTTTCAGATAGAAACTGAGCCTGGAAAGATGAGGCAGTGATGCCACCGCTTGACTGAGATTCAAACCACTGCACTGTGCCATTTCCCGAAGAAGACATCTCTATGCCGTCAGAAACAATAGAAAACAACTTCTCTCATCGACTTTGAACTCAGTTGGCTTCACACATTGGTGAGTAAAGAGATTACCCCTACCATGAGACCTAAGAAATTAAGAGAAGAACTCTTGGCCAAATATTTTCCAACTGGTGTCAACAACACTGCTCCTGATGACTTTCTTTCTTGCAGAAATGATATACTGAGTTCCAAGGACCTCACAGGAATAGCAAGTTTACCAGGCCTAATGCCATTGCCAAACGAAGTCACAAATGCTTATGGGATAGGTAGATAGAGAAAGAAAGAAAGAAAAAAGAAAGAAAGAAAGAAAGAAAGAAAGAAAGAAAGAAAGAAAGAAAGAAATCTAAAAGAAGCGGCAAAGCAAGGTAGAAAGCAAAGAAACAACAGTGCCTGCTTTCTGCGTTAGCTTCTCGTCCCTAAAGACCTGATCAGCTCCCACATGGAATTCTTCTGACCACTGTGGATGTCAGGTAAAAAATGTATTCCTAATAAAACCACAACTAAGGACTGGTTCCTCAGAAAATGCATTTTGAATATTTTCATTATATTCTCAAACAATATGTCCATATTGTGAGCTTCCTCCATCACAAACCAGGGCCTCCCTGCCATATAGCTCAGGCCCCAGATCCTCTAGTGTGATGTGACCAGAAGGTCAAATAATGTGCCCACTTCCTGAAGTCTTATTGATCATTTTCCTTTGGCTTCCTGCATGTCTGGTTTTGTTCCTTCTTTGGCTGCAGCCACTAGGCTTCCTTCCACCCTCCCCCAAGCCCCGCCTCCACCCTGTGAATCACCCTCTCACTCCTCACTGTTTGGCTTCTGAGCCTTTGTAGCCTCTGCCTTTCCACTTTGCTCTCCCCAGGAAACCACAACCTCAGTTTCACTTCCAGCTGAAGCCTGATGTCTTTTCATTGCACACGAGAGCATCTAAGAACCTTTATGAACAGAGTTCCACCAGTGAACGTTCCTGTTAGCTGCCTTCCAGCATCCCGGGATGGCAAATGCCTCAGAACCTCCCCAGAAAGGCAGAACTGTGTGTGAGAGGTGAATACAGTCAGATCTTTATCCCAAGCTGTATCTCACCAACTAGGAGGGTTGCATGTGTGTGATGTGGGGATTTCCCCACCCACAGGTCTGCCTTTGTCTAACTGACAGAGGTCAGCACATCTCTTTGCTACTTTGGTACAAGGCACCTCACTTTTGAATAAAATTATTCTGTGTCTTTTTACAGCCCCAAAATTTAGGATAGGAGAAGGAATATGAAACAAGTTCATTGGAAATGAGTCAGTAAGAGTCAAATTTTGATTTTGCTAGGCCATGTGTCTTAGTGTGCTTTCTATTGCTGTAATAAACACCATAACCGAAGCAACTTGGGGTGGGGAAAGGGTTTATCACAGCTTGCTTTTCTTCATCACAATCCGTCATTGAGGAAAGTCATAGCAGGGTCACGTGGTCAGGGATGGAAGCAGCAGGGGTGCAAGGACATTGTTTTACTGACTTGCTGTCCATGGCTTGCTCAACCATCTTTCCAAGTGTGGGATTGCTTTCAGTGTTGGCCCCTCCCCCATAACAATCACTAATCAGGAAAATGTCCTACAGGCCAATCTGTGGAGGCATTTTTTCAGCTAAAATTCCTTCTTCAGGCCCGTGTTTTTAGGATGTTGACAAAAAAACAAAAAAATGAAAACAAAACAAAACAAACAGAGCAACCAGGACACTGGGTGCCTATGTTCTGTCACTCCACGTCATAGAAGCTGGCATTAAAAGGACCTAGAATTCAGAAAAATGCTGCTACGGTTGACGAGTAAGCCGGGTAGCAAGCTTCATCTCTGACCCTGAGGCACCCCTTTCTGCTCTCCTTGCCAATTTCTCATTTTGAGAACCAGGGAGAATCTAGCCCCTACTATAAACTTTCCAGACTTGGAAGTTGCTCTAGTTTCTTTCCCATCACTGTAGTAAAAATGCCCTGCCACAAGTAATTTGTGAGAGAAGGTTCATTTCCGCCCCCAACTCCAGTTTGTGGGGAAGCCGAGGCAGGAACTTAAAACAGCTAATGGCATCGAGTCTGGGTGAAAGCAGAGAGAAATAAATGCATACGTGTGTACTTTCTTGGCTGCACTCAACTTGATTTCTCAACTCAAGCTGTTCAGAACTTTCTACCTACAGAATGTCACTGCCCACAGTGAGCTGCTTCCTCCCACATTGACAAACTTAAGACAATCATCCCCTTATCCCAGTGAAAAAGCTAAACGTCACAGTGGTTGTCTTAGTTTGGGTTTTCATTGCTCTGAAGAGACGCCATGACCACGAAGACTCTTCTAAAGAAAACATTTCCTTGGCATGGCTAGCTTACAGTTTCAGAGGGTCAGTCCATTATTATCATGATGGGGAACGTGACAGCATGCACGCAGATGTGGTGCTGGAGGAATAGCTGAAAATCCTACACCTTGCAGGCAACAGGAAGTCGACAGACACACTAGGCAGTATCCTGAGCATAGGAAACCTCAAAGCCCACCCCCACAGTAATGCACTTCCTCCAACAAGGCCAGACCTGCTCTAATAAAGCCACACCTCCAAATAGTACCAATCCCTATGAGACTATAGAAGCCAATTACTTTCAAACTACCAGTTGTCATTTCTAAAGAACATTATTTTCTGTATCCCAGGGCACTAGATTAACCAGAACTCTAAGAATCTGGGTACATGGTGGGAAGTCCATGCCAGGGATTGTATTGGATGACATGAAAAGCTAGGTGCTATCTGGAGATTACAACTTTGACCCCAGATCTGGGGAGGACAAAGAAGGATTCTGGCAAGGAAAGATTATACACATTAAGGGGAGGCAGGGGATAGGCAGCTAGATCTAGAAGAAACAGAAGCATCTCTACGGCGAGGGATGCATCCTTGAAAGAGGAAAGGACACATAGTGAGACCTACCCCAGGCTCTCCAAGGAAGACTAGAGCTGCTGCTGCTGAGGCCATGTTCTGCTGGAGAAAAAGGAGGTGATCAGAGAGTTCCCTAGAGGAGAGGGAGTCAGAGGTGAGCCTGGGGCTTTGCAAAGGCCAATGTAACTGGGAGAGAATAGAGTGAGGGCTGAGAAGACACGGATAACGTCATGAGGGAAGCAGACTATGCAGCCCCATAGCTCTGCGAGGGGGTGGCTGGTTCAGGACACTTGAGGCCAAGGCTCACGTCTACACCTCCTGGTGAAATAGCTGCATTCATCCCGCCTCTTCTTTCTCCCCTTCCTTCTTGTCCTCCTCCTTCTCTCCTTTGTCTCTGCCCTCCCCCGTTCTCTTTTTCTCAATTTCTCTCCTCCTCTCTTCTTTTCCTCTTTCCCTATTTACCATCTCCCTCTTTCACAACATTCATTTGGGAAAAGCCATTAATCTGACATTTGTTCCCTCTGACTTCCACAGAATCAGCATTTAAATTCATCTCTTGCGCATTAAAGTGATTGTATTCCCTCAAATACATATAAATGGGAAAAAGAATTTTTTCCTTCACAGGGGTTTCTTTCACTATGTCTGATAGCTTATCTGTTCATGCATGTGTGTGCGTGTGCATGTGCGTGTGCGTGTGTGTGTGCGTGTGTGTGTGCCCCTAAGTTAATTTGTATGGCATTGCCAGACTTGCCTTAGGGCAGACTTAGTTTCTTTTCTCCCTTCTTCTTTCTCAACTCTGTTCTTAACAAGAGTATCTCACTCGAGAGATTTTCACTCTCTGCTCCGCCTCTGCACACCGACATGGGATGGTGAACATAAGGTTGGTCTGTGTTCAGAGGGTGCACTCATTGGCTCGTGTGTTGCCTCTACTGACCCTGCACAGTCACTTGACTCTTGACAACCTTTCAGTGGCCTCCTTCTCTCAGTTGTTAGTGTCGGTCCCTAACAAAGTACTGAAAGAAAAGGGCCTTAGGATGTGGAAAGCACTCTACAGTCAGAAATAAGGTCACGGCGGTGGCAGGGCAGGGGTGTCTGGGAACTGGCAGATGACACAGGACAGAGAAGACTAGGATTCCCTTAGTACCAAAGGTGGAAAGGAACTAGTAAAAGGAATCTATATACACTTTGACACAATTCCTGGGCCCAGCCTGGCATATGACAAAGTCACAGATATTTCCAAATCAGCGCCCTGTTTCCCTCAGAGGGGAACAGTTTCCTTTGCCGTTGTTGTCACAGTCAAGTGCAAATGTTAACAGCTCAAGTGCCCATGGAAGCTGAAATCACTCTCCAATCTGGGGAGAAGAATACCGCAAGTCAGAGGAGGCTAAGTTCAGCCTTGAGAATGTCGCAGACCTGGCATCTGACTTATCTGTCAACTTGAGTGACAGAGGCACCATTTTCTCATCTGTAACTGAGGACAATCAAGCCCACTTCTCAGGCCTTCCTTGAGGCTGCAGGCCCTTTAAGAATGTAGGGTCTCCATCAGTGTCCTGAGACCCCTCTCTTCACAGGCTCTAAGGCAAGACAGGCTTACAGATGTACTGAGTGCTGATTATTCAGAAATGAATAGAGCTTCAGAAGTATTAATGTGAGAAACATAATAAGTTCACCCTAGCCTTTTGTGCCCGAAGTTATATGCTTGGTCAAGAGGCAGCCCCAGGAGTGAACCACAGTGCGGGAGCAGAGGGGACTCACTGGGGTATTGCATTTGACGCTCTCCCTCCACATCTGAATGAGATTGTCTTCACAGGGCAACTCTGAGGATGCTCAGGTGGATAAATCCCTCGGAAGCTCCTCCCCTTGCCATGGGAGTTATCTTAGTTAATAAAATCTGATCCTTCCACTACCCAGAATTTCCCTGGTCATGGTGATTATTTTAGGGTGATCTAATTAGCCTAGACCCCAGAATTCCTACTTTTATGTTGGTGGATACCCAGTTGCTAGACTTGACCTGTTGTCAATTGCTGTTGGATAATTTGAGGGAAACCAGGATAAATATGGCATCAGCCCAAATGGGAGAAAAAGAGGATCCAAGAACCCAGGTCACTGCTGCCACACCTCCACAGTTCTGGAACTCCACTAAATGTAGGATCTTCATATTGCATTGGTTCCCAACCTGTGGGCCAGATATTAGATATCAGATATCCTGAAGATATTTACATTCCAATTCATAATGGTAGCAAAATTGCAGTTCCGAAGTAGCAATGAACAGGCTTTATCGTTGGAATAGTCACCACAACCTGAGGAACTGTGTTAAGAGTTTGCAGCATTAAGAAGATTGAGGACCACTGCACTAGGGACTCAGAATTCCATATTCTTCATTGCTTATACATTTTAGTGGATTTCTATTTTCTGAAACTCAACATATCTTACATTTGATTCTGAGCACACAGAATCATCTGGACACAGGAACCATCTGGACTTCTGGCTAAGATGTTGTCTTCCCAGTGATGTCCAGGATATGTGATGTCCCAGGCATGCATTCCTGTCAGACTAATTTCTCTCTTGCTGAACTTTGGGTTTCATCAGATCCAGGTCTCAACATTTAAACTTCGACTTGGTAATATCAGTCATAGACCTCCCTCGTTCATTCATACCTTCCTTCATCCACTCAGGGAATTTTTTTGAAATCTTCCTTATGTACCAGTGAGCACTAGAAATAGGCAGGAAAGCAAATCATAAATATTATCTCTAAGTAACATCCCAGAGTCATCTGTTCTTCCTGTGTCTAATGTATCCCATCTCTGTCAACCACATTGGTGTCTCATTGCTATGCACATCTTTCCTCAAGTTCTCAAAATTTCATGAGAATCATGGCTTTCATTTGCCTGGAAGGCAAGAGATTCCAGATTTCAGAGTCCCTTCTTCAGGAAGTTTGTATGGAGTTGGGAAGGCAGTGGTGATACACAACATTGCTTCCAGACCTTGGCAGGACTGTATAATTAACTCCAGTTAAAAATGCATCTACTCGCTGAGCCCAGTGGTTTAGAAAAAGAGTTGGGAAGGTCCCATTTCCCACGTGAGTTTCTTAGTGACCCTCTATCTTTTATAAAAGAAGGCATTCAGCAATCTTAGAAGCTCAAAGATAATTATAGAATTCTAACCTTGGAGTCAAGGTTCTTGAGCATAGACATCAGAGACTGGAGGAGCAGGCAGAGACCCGGCAATCTAACATGCACGGAATTGTGGTTTTACAACGTGGCCAATGTCCAATCTGTCCAGTCCCTCTGCTTTACTTACAGGTAGCTGTCTGCAACTCTCTGTTAGCATTTCCTCAGCCCATCTAGTTGAACAGCTGCCTACCTATCTCTTTTCCACCTGTCTGACCTCAAAGGACATGGAAGCAAAGAGGCAAAGAGCAGCTCTGGCAAATAAGGACATTACATTTACTTTGTCCTAGGCCCTGTGCACATATTTATCTAACCCCCATGAGAGTCCTGTAGGATATTTCATCATCCCCATTTCAAAGTTATGCAAACTGAGGCGCTAAAAATGGAAAATATCTTGGCTATGTAGGTTTTGGTAGGCTGTGGGTGCCTATAGTTTACAAAGTAGCAGTTGGTTTCATTTTGAGATCTGCGCGTGTGGACACTACTACATGTCCAATAACAACCATGAGAATAAATAAATTCAAGCAAGTAAACTGAAGTAGACAGGGAACACATGGTCACGTGGACATATTCAAGCTGTATCAGAAAAAAAGCAGGTCCAAGAACTTATCAAGCACACCAGACCAATGAAGGACACAACGCTCTCACCTGGACAACAGAAAATAAAAGATACATAACATTGTGATGGTGATGGCCCCACTGACCTGTCATCAGACTACTGGGTACATGCATCAAGGCGTAGATGGGCAAAGAGCTGCTAGTTGTTCTTGAGGTTCAATTCCGCATGATCCCCATTGCATGCTGTAGCCCATTCCAGCTGTCATGCATGCAGCTGTCAATCCATCAGTCAGCCCATTAGTGTGTACTGGTCCTGCACCTC
Source organism: Myodes glareolus (assembly GCF_982192425.1). Lineage (NCBI taxonomy): Eukaryota > Metazoa > Chordata > Mammalia > Rodentia > Cricetidae > Myodes > Myodes glareolus. The sequence goes on from NC_142038.1 coordinate 24,270,091, forward strand.
CCCTCCATAGCTCTAGGAGTCTACACCTTCGCAGCTCAGCCCTCCTATCCTGCAACTCAACAGCTCTCCAGCAGGGTTGCTACTGTTTCATATAGCCACCTGCACTGATCCTCTGTGTATTTGGGTAACTGTGCGCCTCTGATTCTAGTAAGGCCTCTGGGAGCACGGCTGTGTGCTCTTTATCCCATTTGTAGCCATTTGGTAAGACAGACAGACAGATAGATAGACAGCTGGCTGGCTGGCTGGGTAGATGTGTAGATAGATAGAGATAATTAGTGTGTGAAGATGTAATACGTGATTTGGAAGTTAATACTAGTAATTAAGATTGGAATAGAGGAACCTGTGATTACTAATGGTCAGTTATCAAGGTAAATTAAGTTGGCAGCAAAGAAGAAGGAGGAAGAGGAGAAGGCTAGCACTCTTGATATAATTTATGAATTCACTGTTAATTCTGACACAAATGTTTTTGTTTCCAACGTAGTGGGCCTATGACAATTTTATTCTTAAAATCCCAAACAATACAAACAAGAGGAGCACGGTGGCAGGGCAGAGTGACAAGGACTCCAAATCCTTCCCGAAATGATTCTGAATTTATCAGATTCCCCGACTCCTGAAGTTCTTCTCTTCTTTCTACCGGGCTTAGAATCGGGTGCCACCAAGCAAATTCAAGGTACTCTTCTGTCTTCCATCTGATTAGATGTGTGTCTTGACACTTTGGGAAGAAGTCATATAGGAAAGAAAGAGAAGGGGTTGGATGTTATTTTGCTAACAGGGCGGTACACTATACTCTTAGAATTAAGGGGCCAGTACCAGCAAGGGAGGAGGGTGAGCCCCAGGAAGCTCAAAAATGCCATTTAGGGAAGATGGCTTCTCTAAACTCAGAGAAATCTTGAAGAACTGACATGGTCCTGTGGTTACTGAGCCCTTGGTATAGGTTTTCTGATGCTTCTCTCAGAAATCAGTTCCTCTGGTGACTGGATTTGGTCTTGGATTTCTTATAGTACCCACTTCAGAGTTTCTCATGAAGTAGAAGCACCTGGTGCTATTAGAGGTCTGTGGCAAATAAAAAATATTTTGAACTAATCTAGATGCCCTAACTTCCTTAAGCAAATCTAGGCGCCCCTATATCTGTGTAATTTTTAACTGGCTCACTGCACAATGGCACTAACTCTTTTATACATCACTCAGCCTTTCCTTTTATGACTTTACTGCCACAAAATCACACCCCAGCCCTGCAACCTTCTCCAAGGTAGAGTGGTGAGACCACACACTGCCATGCCTTGGTTTAAATTGTTTGTGCCTTACTTTTGATGGGAATTTCCTCGTGGCGTCTTTAATATAGAGTTAGATCCTTGTTGCCTGGAACATGGGCACTGTGTCATTTGGCTTAACTCTACTTGGTCAAACTCAATGAGCATCCTCAGTTTGTCTTTGTTTCCCATGAGAGGAATCCAGGCCATGCCTCCATCAGCCTTTCCCATCTTTCCTATTCATTTACACTCACTTATGTGTCTTTCCTAAGACTCATGATCTTCTCCTTCTTCCAATACCAGCAGATTCACTTCTTTTTTTTTATTAATTTTTTTTGTTTGCATTCTGATCACAGTTTCTACTCCCTCCTCTCTTCTAGCTTCCTTCCCCCACCTCCCTTCTAGCTCATCCACTCCTCCTCTGTCTCCATCCAGAAAAGCATAGGCCTTGCCTGGGAATCAACAAAGCATGGCTCATTGAGTGGAGGCAGGACCAAGCTCCTCCCCCTGCATCAAGATGGAGCAGGCAACACAGCCCAGGGAATATGTTCCCAAAAGCCAGCTCAAGCACCAGGCACGGGTCCTGACCCCACTGCTAGGGGCCCCACAAACAGACCAAGCGGACACAGGCAAAGCGGGTTCCATTTCTGACGGGGGTGGGGGCAGCCCACTCAACAGCCAGGTGGCCCAGGGGGAGTGTTGTTTCAGGGCCCTGAGCTCTGGGGTTGGAATTGCAGACAGGTGAAAGCGAATGTAGGAAGGCAATAAAAATAGACAATAGACAGCGGGTTCCCTCTTTACTGGTCCTGTTAAAGTTACTTTAGTAAGCTCAGGAAACAACTCAAAGTAGGAGTGTGACAGGGACAGACACTATGTGGTTACAGTGTCTCAGGACGCAGCAGAGGCTGAAATAGCCCCTGTTTTCTGTTCCTTATTCTGAGGGGCTGAAATCTGATTCCACGACAAAGGTAGTTACCACCTCCCCATTCATGACTTTGTCTCATACCTCATGCATTCTTTGTTTTTTTCTTTCCCCGTGTTCTCTGCTTTCTTGTGTGGATCAAGGAGACAATCAAGGACACAGTTTTACATGTGTGCACGGCCCAAAGGCTTCAGAAAATCCAATCCCGACTATGCAGAGCAAAGTTCTCACATGTCCTGGTTTCTGCTTCCCACAGCCGAACCTGAGCACAGAATCTCATAGAGGTGGGAGACCAGCTGCCAGATCTCAAAAGGTCCAAGGCACCTCTTCAAATCAAAAGCTCAGACAAGCACTCATTCCCCTCTTCTGAACATTTCTAGGGTACCCACTTCCTTCCCTACCTCGTCTTTTCTGTTGATTGTCTTTATCCTGGTTTTTTTTGTTGTTGTTATTCTTTTCTCTTCCTTCTCAGGACACAAGACAGAAATATTCTTAGAGACAGGTGATGTCATGCCCGACATCACCTCTTGACAGTATTCTGCATCTAAGAAGAAATATTGAGCATTCACAATTCCATTATGAAATTCACAGTAGGCTCCCAGCTGGACTCTCCTGCCCCTCTTTGTTCTTCGGAGTTCTGCATTCGCGGGTGGAGTTCATATTAATATTCCTGAATGAAAGCCATCACTGAGGGGTTCTTCTAGGGTGGTTAAGACAGGTTAATGATTGTCCTGCCGCCATACGCGAGTATTCGCTGATGAACGTGGAACGGAGGGGAATGCAAGGCAATCAATGTTTTCCATTTTCCAGTGCATCCGTTCATCCCCTATCTCAATCTTCCAGTTGAACAGTCAATTCTCTGACATTCTGGTGGTTTTCTCGTTTCATTTTCTTGCTCTCTCGTTCATGCTGTATAGTGAAGTAATAAAACGCTGAGAGGGAAAAATTAATATAATGAACCACATACAAATGAATCAGGAGGGAGAAGCATGTGGCGGGAACATGCCCCAAGATAAAAATTTTGATGACACTGGGGGAAATTAGAAGCCCAAGTATGATTAGAAGCGAGAATGTAGACATTAGGCCTTCCAGCAGATATCAGTTATTTAATGAGTGGAAGAACGGGTTTCACATTGACCTGCATCAGCTGTCTTTCTTGTATACCCGTAAAGGCCAGTCACACAATCGTCAGTCACACTCAGTATTAGACGCTTGCTCACACACAAATGTCTAGAATAGGCGAAGAACCACGTGTAAGTTCTTCAGAATGGCTGGTGATCCACTGGTCAGGGTCCCCTGGTTGTCTGCTGGCCTTGGCTTACACTCTCCAGTCACTGTGCCTATAGTGCGGCAGGAGGAGCTCAGCTGCAAAGGGCAGACGGCTGACCGTGGGGAAAGGTGGAGAACTGAGTCACTGTCGCAGTCAACCGTGTCCGGCAGAAGTTCAAGAGCAACTGCTGCAGCAGATGAATGAGCTTCCTGGGATTGTTTTATAAGATCACCAATGACCTTAATCATTTCTCCAAAGGTGCCATATTTTTATACCATTTATTTGGAAATTCAGTTCTAAAAGGTGAATTTTGGACAGAGGATGCAGGCTTTCGGCCACAGCAGAAGAAAGCTGTCACTTGTTGAGGAGGTGTTCTGTGCTCTTCTCAGGGATGTCTCTCTCTGTCCTTATCAGTCCTGGCTCGACGTCACTTCACAGAAGGCTGGTCCACTCTCCTTCCGTTTCAATGGTGTGAGGCATGGCATTGGCTGTTGCCTCTAGGAAAAGTCTTCTGCTGACATCAGGGAACTTCCAGCTCCGCATTGCATTCGTTGTGAGCAAGAGGTCTCAGAAGGGTTCTTAGGAGCAATTGTTGAAGGACGGGATCTTTTCAGGATCATCCTGGAAGCCAAACCACCATTGTCTTTGGGAATTCAGCTCTGCCAGATTTTCACAAGGTCACCCCACAATGACTTGTTGATGGCTTTCATGCTCTCACAAAGAAGTGGGCAGGGTCATGGGACACTTATCCGCACTGCCTGCTGTATGCAACTCTGCCCTAAATTGCTTGTAGCTTCAGAGAAGAGTTAGAGTACAGATGACATGGAAGACTAGGGGTGGGAGGACTTCAGCCATGCAGGTACGGGAAAGCTGTCATCCTTGCTGGGTACAGTTTCTGGTGTGGCCTTTTAGGAGGAGCACCCACTCTCCATGCGTAACCGCTCACCTGTGCTCTGTAAGTGAGCCCAACCCTCTTACCAGTTCCTCGGAGTGAGCTGCATGGAATCATACCTCAGTTTGTCTTTGGGATCTGAGGCAGAGACGGGGTAGCTGCTGGTGCGGGAGAATTGTCTGTATTCTGTCCATCGTGTATTTTAATAAAACGCTGATTGGTCAGGCAGGAAGTATAGGTGGGTCAACCAGACAGGAAGTAGAGGCGAGACAATGAGAACAGGAATATTCTGGGAAGCAGGAAGCTCCCTCTGCCATTCCTGCGCAGACCACTGAAGAGGCAACATGTAAGCTGCCCCCCCCCCGCTGGAAAAGGTACTGAGCCATTATGGTTAACATAGATAATGATAATGGATTAATATAAGTTACAAGGACTAATAAGAAGCCTGACCTAATGGGCCAATCAGTTTATAACCTAATGTAGACTATGTGTTATTTTCTTTGGGAATTGCTGGTTGTGGGGTACTGGGAGGGACAGAAACCCCAACAAGCCGGCCCTCATGTTATAAGCTGCTGCTTATGTCTTTCCCTGGGAAGGAATTTTTAGCAACGGGGCTACAGGGAATGACATTTTCCTTAATTAGTGTTCTTATGCCTGGAAGAGGGAAGACAGAAGTGAACACAACAAGGAGCCCTTCTCACACCTGGAACATGTGGGCGAGACAAAGCCGGCAGGAGAAGAGAGAAAACAGCCATCAGGAAGATCCTGGCAAGATCATCAGTAAGGAGGGACAAGAAAATCATCTGGCTTCTCTCATGAGGGGAGTCACAGTCCCAGAGTCCAAATAAAAAAACCCACCGGTCCTCAGGATGGCCATTCATTTATTCACTCAGCACACGCATTATTATTAACCTTCTGGTGCCACACATGATTGTTCTAGATTCTTAAGTGAAAAACAGCAAAAACCTGGAAATAATCTCTGCTGCGTTAGGCTCACATCCTGCAGAAGGTTAGGTCAAACCAATCAAGAAACAAGGGACTTTTGATTTGAACCACAAATTTGACACAATCCAGAATCATCCAGGAAGAAGTTTTCAAGGAGAGACTGTCTCAGCCGGGTGAGCCTGAAGGCATGTCCTGTCTTGATTGTCGTGGTTGGCATGGGGGTCATCATATATGGCATGGGGGTCATCATGTATGGCATGGTTCCCTGGGTTTGGGTCCTGGGTTGTGGAAGAGTGGAGAAAGTGTCCTGAGTGCTAAATATGCGTGCATTCATTTCTCTCTGCTCTGGTCTGCGGATGTGATAGGGTTAGCTCTTGTAGATTCCTGCTGCCTGACTTCCAGGTTCTGAGGGGCTGTATCCTGGAACTGTGGGCCATGGTGAACTCTTTCTCCGCTAAGTTGCTTTTCATCGGGGTGTTTTTATCACAACAATACAAATGAAACCAGGACACTACTGTTACAGAGAAAATAAAGCAGATGAAGAGAGGAATTCAAGAATTGGACCATTAGATAGAGCTGTCTGGAAAGTCCTCTCTGGAGCGAGGAGCACAGGGGAAAACATACGCTTTAAGAAAGCAGTGGATTTGATTCCATTGGTTAACCTGTCTGTTTTTATGCCAGTACCAAGCTGTTTTCATTACTGTAGCTCTGTAATAGAGCTTGATGTCAGGGATGGTGATGCCTCCGAAAGTTCCTTTATTATACAGGATTGTTTTGGCTATCCTGGGTTTATAGAAGCATTATTTGTAATAACCAGAACCTGGAAACAACCTAGATGTTCCTCAACCGAAGAATGGGTAAAGAAAATGTGGTACATTTACACAACAGAGTTCTACTCAGTGGTTAAAAAAAAAAAATGACATCTTGAAATTTGCATGCAAATGGATGGAACTAAAAAGAAACATCCTGAGTGAGGTAACCCAGACCCAGAAAGATGAGCATGGTATATACCCACTCATAGGTGAATAAGCTGTAAAGCAAAGGATAAGGAGCCCACAGTCCATGACCCCAGAGAAGCTAAGTAACAAGAACCCTAAGAGAAACATACATCGATACCCCTGGGAAGGGGAAATAGACAAAATTTTCAGAGAAAATTGGGAGCATGGGGGTTGGGGAGAGAAGAAAAGGCATAAGGTGAGGAGGAGGGGAGAAGAGAAGTAGGGAGGAGAACCTGAGGGAACGGAATGGTTGAGAAGGAGGGAAAACAGAGACGGAGAGCAATAATAGAGGGAGCCACTATGGGGCTAACAAGAAACCTGGCACTAGAGAAATTCCTAGGACTCCACAAAGATGACCCCAGCTAAGACCCTAAGCAATAGAGGAGAGGGTACCTGAACTGGCCTTGTCCTGTAGTCAGATTGATGACTATCTTAAATGTCACCATAGAACCTTCATCCAGCAACTGATAGAAGCCGAGGCAGAGATCCACAGCAGAGCACTGGGCTGAGCTCCCAAAGTCCAGTTGAAGAGGGGAAGGAGTGAGAATATGAGCAAAGAGGTAAAAACCATGGTGGGGATATCCAGAGAAACAGCTTATCTGAGCACATAGGAACCTATCAACTCCAACCTGACAGTGAGGGAACCAGCATAGGAACAAACTAAGCCCTCTGGATGTGGGTGACAGTTGTATGGCTAGAGCAGACTGTGGAGTCACTGGCAATGAGAGCAGGATTTATCCCTACTGCTTGTTCTGGCTTTTTGGAACTCATTCTCTCTGAAGGGATGTCTTGATCACCTAGATAGAGTGGGGAGGGCCTTGTTCCTGCCTCAAAGTGGTATGCTAGACTTTGTTGACGCCACATGGGAAACTTTAACTGCTCTGTGAAGTGAATGGGAGTTGGGGGGAGTGGGATGTAGAGGGAGTGGGAGGAAGGGAGAGAGTGGGAACTAGATTTGCCATGTAAAAAATAGCTTTTTAAAAAATAAATTAAAAAAAAACAATACACTTAAAAAGAAGAAAGCAAGCACGCAAGCAAGCAGTGGACTGGGTTTATCTACATGGTGCACTCCAGAGGGGCCTCCTGGGCTCCATAGTGCTCAGCAGCCACCGCTACTGTGTCCAATGGACATGCAAGACTGGGAAGTGGTTTTCTTTTCTGTTAGGGGTTTTTATATTTCCACACTGAATCTGATAAGGATGGAGTCTCACATTTGACCAGAGCTAAAAGAGTGACCGTTTGGAGGTAAAGCCACTATTTGGTCCTGGCTAGCACCTTCTCAGGGCCTCTCACCTGGATGTGCAGAGCTATGGGCCTCCCAGCAGATCTATCGGCCTCTCGGGTCTTCTTCTTTTGCCTGCTTCTGTTTTCCTGGCTGTAACTGAGGGAGAGATGCAGAGAGGAGGACTCTGCCTTCGGAAGCATGCGCAACGAGAACGGCCTCAGCTGGAGGAGGGACGGACCGGACAGACTGATTGTCCATTTGTAACTGCAGAGCCAGTTCCCAGGTTTGCATTCTCAATTCATAAAGGTTTAAAAACTACGGATTTTCATTTTGTTTGTTGTGCCTGTGACTCTGGCAAGCAGCCTCCAGGTGTGGGGCATCAACAGCAAGCAGCTGGGCCCTCGGGAAAATGTAGCTTCTCCACAGTCAGGATGGGGACTTGGAGCGAAGGGACATTCAACCCACCGGCTAAAGCAAATCAGTCAGGCCTCGCCTTTCAGCGCCATTGGCTGCTGCTGCTCAGTCAGACCTTTAATGTGTTAGGGTATGTGCTGTGTGTAGGGGAAATAAAGGATGGAAATTTCTAGAAAGAATCATAGTTTCCAGTTCATTGCCAAAAAGCAGCAAGTCCACAGGAATGTGAGTACTTTCAGTCTTCCTTGCCCAGCCCCAAATTCATAGAATGTAACTGTACTCAGCTCTTTGCTACCCTATCAGACTCCACTGAGAAGAGCCACACAGCACAGCACAGCAGGCAGGAGCTGGAGACGTGTGCTGTTTCATTCCAACTGATCTGTTCATGGGCAACCTCCATCCCCGTTCACATCTGTTCTGGCCCATCTCCTGTCCTGTCCATGCATGCATGCTTGCTTTGACACGGGCCGTTTCTGAAGGCTGTAAAGAGAGACCGAGCCGTTTTGGCTCAGCGCTTCTTTCGGCTACATGGGGATCAGGATGGTAGAGCACAAAGCTGCTATGACCACAGTTCAGGTTGAAACACCTGCACGGACACAAAAGGGCAGAGGCGAGGGGGAGGCAGGAGGGACACCCCCACCTGCCCACCACCCGAAGTCCTGCACAATTTCCAACAGCCTGTGCTCACAGACTAACATGCATAGCACTAAATATTTCAACACGTAAAAGATTTGGGAAGAGTGGGTAGCAGGCTAGAATAATGATTTATAGGACTTAGAAACCATGATTGCTTCAGTGTACTTCACAGCAGGCCTATCACACACACAAAGACAGCGGTCCACCATTGACCCTTTCAGGAAGAAGAAAAGGAGGCTAAGAGCCGTTTACAGTTCGTTTCTGGAGCACTTGGAAGACTTGTTCAGGTATGCTCTCTCTCTCTCTCTCTCTCTCTCTCTCTCTCTCTCTCTCTCTCTCTCTTTCTCCTTCTCCTTCTCTCTCTCTCTCTCTCTCTCTCTCTCTCTCTCTCTCTCTCTCTCACACACACACACACACACAGCTTCTTGTAACAACTAATGCTGACCCCTCACCCTTCACTCTTGACCAAAGAGTGACCCGAGAAGGCCTCTCAAGACATTCCCAGTACTAGCTTCAGCCCAAGCACCTTCTAAGAGATGTCTTCCCTGACTGGCTGCTCCCAGAATCTAGCAATCTACAGCCCTGGGTGGGGAAGTTCCCTGTTTGAGGTTTCTCTCCCTTGGCAGGGTCCCTGGAACAGAAACCCAGCAGCACTGGTCCTGAAAAGCCAGTCTTTCCAAGTGTTAAACAGGATACAGCTGATGGGCAAGGTGTCTATGTGCATCCAGGGAAGATTCTGGTGGTGGTGGGGGCGGGGGGGGGGCTGTTCCTGTCCATGGTTGGTTCACAAGCCTATCAAAGGTGAGGCGGAGCTACAGAGCCATTTTAAAGACTCCAAGGACCAAATCCCCAGTCTTCCCACAGATCTACCATGGGAGATTAGCCACCACTCTGATTGGTCACCCTAGATATTTCCAGTGCAAAAGGGCAAATAAGCCAACCTCAGGGTAGCCCACGCAGCCTGAATAACATACCAGGCAGTGTTGTAAGTAGCCATGGATCTGGGGTGACCCTAGGATGAAGTACTCCCACCCCCACTGCCTTTACACTTGCAGCTTCAGTACCTCCGGAGGGCCACCCTTTGTGTAGGTGATAAACTTCCGCTGCAAGGGTGAGAGGACAATTGAGTGGGGACAGCCATTGACAACCCCCCTCCCCCTTGGGACCAGGCAGTGCCTTGGTGTTAGAGAAAGGCTTCTTGCAGGGGAGAATGAGGAGGAAGAAAGGAATAGCAGCTGCCCAGAACAGGCAGCGAGAGCTTTCGTGTTTGGGGAACAATTAATTATCCAAAGCTCCTGATTTGAAAAGGGAATGTTTAATCTCCTGCTTCCCCCAGGGTCTTAGCCCTTTGACCCTGCTTCTTGACCTTTGCTCTTCCACCTTGCCTTATTCCCTGGGGGCCTGGAATCTGCACAGCGGTTTTTATTTAGTAAACACGGCTCAAATTGGAGAGGTTAGAGACTAACCTCTACAGTGGCGCCTTCAGGTGGAGCCACACTTTCCCCGGGGCAATGTGTCAGGCTGAGAAGGGGCTGGGCATGGGAGGTCAGACCTCTTCAAATTCTATGCCAGCTCCCCACACAAAGGTTTGCGGTGGATAATGGGAAGGATGAGTGCTGCCTTCCCTCGGGTGCTGCTATCTCTGTTCTTGGGCTAAGCACTTTATGTAGAGAGCCGGCCAGTTGCATAGGTGGGCACAGCTGCAGCAGATGCAAGAAAAGCATCCCCAGAGGAAGTAGGGACAACGTGAGAACCCAGGTCTTGGGCTAATAGAGCCGCTGATGTCTCTAAGTTCTAAAGGGGAAGGAGAGAGGTGAAAGGAAAGTTATATTTAAAATCTTAGTCTTGCTTCTAATTAATTGCTTTTGGCCTCTGGCAAATTCCTTAACCTCTCTGCCTCAATTTCCTCGTCTATGAAGGAAAAAAGCTTTCGCTGGAGAGTTGGCTCCGCAGTTAAAAGCTGTTGCTCTTACAGAGGACCCAGGTTCATTTGCCAGAGCCCACACCGTGACTGGCATACATTCTTAACGCTAGTTCCACAGGATTCTTCTGACCCCTGTGCGAACCAGGCACCAAAGTGGCACACATACACACAGGCAAAATACTCACACACATATACGAAACAAACAAAGCTAGAAGAAAGAAGAAACAGGGAAGGACCTCTCATAGGGGGCGGTCTACTGTGAAGATTAAATTAGTTCATGAGAGGGAAGTGGTGGGCCACTGGGAGATCTTCTTCAGGGCTTCCTAACTTGATCATTTCTTGTCTGACTAGTGTTTTTCCTCTTCTGCCCAGCCTTTTTGCAAACCCCTCCCCTTTTTGCACACTGCTCCCCTGGAATACTGCTGTAGGACATGAAGCAGGTGTGGGCATTTTTGGCTGTTGAAACTTGGGTAAAGGTTGCTATTGGCATCTGCTAGATAAATGCCAATAGTGATAAACCTAAGTGGGTCGGGGCATAGCACAGCTCCCCACCACCCCTTATGACAAAGACATACACAGCCCTTACTGAGAACACTGGAGCCTGCCTACTGACTGCCTATCTCCTGGCCTGTGTGAATGTAGCTGCTGCCCAACCTCAAATGAAGAGGCTCAGGGGCTGGGGTTCACTCTGAGGAGGATTTTCATTCTTCCACACATCCCTCAAGAATGCCCGGCAACAAAAGCAACCCTTTGACACAAATTATGTATCCTGAGACACCGACTACAATATGCATTCATGTAAATCAATGAACAAAAACCAATCGCTGTGGTACCAATTGCTAAACAAAGCCCTGGAACTAATGCCTGTAATTTGAGGTGTTCACGAAAGTGATAAGCATCTCCTGCCTGCTGCGTCCTCCTCTGTCTCGTGGTGACACATCCAGTCTTTCAGTTGTCACTCAGCCCTGGCAGATGTGAGGAGAGGGATTCTGTACCGCTGATCATTCAGGTCCCCTCTGGGGTTAACCCGTGCTGAGCATCCGTCCTCTGACAGAGAAGGGTCCTTTCTGCTGAGGCCCTGGTTACCTTGGTTACAGCGAGAGAGTAGCCATTAAAGAGGCAGGGGCAAGGGTAGAGCAAAAAAGGCTTGAGGAGAGGTTGCCCTTGAAATTCCTAGAGCCTCCATAATTCTTACATGAAAACGGAGATTCAGCAAAAACTTACTTCTTGGAGGCCCCTTTTGGCTCCTATAGTGATTTCCTGGTCTGCAGCGGAATGCTAAATTATTCCTAGAGATGTTGACATTGGCATAAACAGCACACCCAGCATCAAATCAAATCTCCATGTTATGTAAATTACAAAATTATACAGAGGAGAAGTGCTTAACAGATAAGCCAACAATGCACCATGCTACCCGTATCTTTCTGGGTGATCACCACGATTCCTGAAAGTTGGACCAACCCCAACCATGTAGATTACAACACCAGAGGAAAAAGGAATTCTGTCTTCACCTTGATGTTGTGCACAAGGTTTATGACAGCTAATTGAAATCTTAATTCATTTCTTTTAACCTCTAAAGTAGTGAAAATAATTATTTTGAGCATCGTTTGTCTTTCGGTGGCTGGCAATTTAGTATGCTGACTAGTGTGTTATACCACAGGCTCAGTTACAGCACCTACTCTCAAATGTCTGTGAGCTTTGACCAGACATTGCCAACCACTGAGGAAACAGGATTCATTGGTAGAAGCAGAGCAACCCTGTCTCCACCCTCAGCTTTCTAAGGAGCTCGGGTACATACACCATCAGTATTCACATTGCAATAGACAGCGCTCTTAACCCTGAATAGACACTAAACAGACCTTACAAACATAGAACAAGTGTAACTTGGTTTGCTAAACATTTTTACACTTTGACCACTAGGAATCCCAATGTTGTGGGTAGGTGTATCCTTAAATGCATCGCCTCCCTGAGTAGGAATGCCCTCAGCCAGCCAATTGCGGGTAATAATAGTACTTACTTGCTGAAGACGTTCAGAGTTAAACAGATGATGACAGCGGAGCCTTCAGCAGATCACTTTGTAGTTCTTTACTGTTTGTTGGATTACAGTCAATTGTGCAACCAAAGAACAAGTGGTCCCTTAGATGTAGGGGCTGAAGAAATTTCCAAGGTCCTTTCTGCTTAATTTCAGCATTATGAGCCACTGTCCAGTCCATCTGATAGAGAAAAGAACTGGAATATAGGTTTGAATTCCACTGGGTCCATCGGGAACCTAAGCGTGCAGGCCATACTGTTAGGAAAGGCAGAACTGTTCTGCCCATCACTAGCCCTGAGTTAGAATTTAGGACATTTTAGTGAATGCTAATATCAGCTCCATTATTCAGGGGGTTTCCAAGCTCCTCTGTAAAGCAAGGTCCTGCTATTTCAGGACCCAGTCTGGGGACCCAATGCAGTGGTGACGTCCCTGAACATTTCTGTCACCTGAGGCAGGGATGTATTTGTTTCAATGAATCTGCTATAACGTGCAAACCAGAGATTTCCCAAGCTCAACAGATATCTGCCGATTGATCCATTGGTCAGATCCCAGGTCTCGTGACTCACGGCACCTTGCTCTTTTAATTTCAAAAAGGTCAATCAATCAACTGATATATTTTCTGCAGCAACAAAACGCTGCTACACAGTTTAGGAAGGTTTTTATAAACAAAATAGCGTCCCTATCTCAGTCCAACAAGTATATAACATTTCACTCATGCACTCACACGTAAATACACGGCACACACGCACACACTTGTGTGCACACACATGCAAATCCCTGCGATACACCCCTATCCGTGAACATGTACACTCACCCATATGCATGATCACACATTTGAGAGGATGTGGTGACTCAGCCATAAAACAGGACCCCCATTTCTAGAAGACACCTCATGAGACACGTTCTTTCACTGGGAGATTTCTCTGGAGACATTTCACTTAAGGTCAAATATTTGCTGAAAAGCCACCCAACTAGAACACATGACCGGTGAGGTGACCCCAGGAAGGGCATCTCTGCCTGTGCTTTTCAACCATATGCCTAGATACTTCAGCAGAGGCGACTATACCCGAGTGTACCATGAAAGAGCCCGGTTGTTGGGAAGGTGGGCAGCAGAAAGCATCCACCTAAGTAATGGGGGTGAAATAATCAGACCCTTAGAACTCTGGCTCCCCCCAGCCCCCAGAGGCTGACCCTAAATATTTCCAGCTTCCTATGGCGTACCCTTCAGCCGGGGAGAGCAGCGGGCCAGGACTCCTCATCCCAGCCCCTACTGCTGCCTACACAGAGTCTGTGTTTGCTTTAGAGCCGCTGGGATTCATTTCTTCACCCACAGGAGATCTTGGCAAAGAAGCTGCCTAGGGTTGGAGCTCCGCCACGCCTTCCCTCCTCGGGTCTCTCCCACCCCACAACCCCAAGGTGGAGCAGAGAGCCACTGCTCCTCTCTGAAGTTAATGGCGCTTAGAAGATTTCATTTTGCTATATCGCCTTCAGTCTCAATATTTTACATCTGCCTCTGACAAACTGGGAGCCCTGGAATCATCGTTCAGGAAACAAAGCTTCACCGGGAGCTCTGAAGATTTTTTTTTTTTAGTTTTTTTTTTCTTTTTTTTTCTTTTGGTTTTAGCAGGCTAGTAAAAATCAATAATGCCGTGTTCCCATCTGTAGACCACCTGACATCTCATAAATGGGCAACAGTGCTTGTGAGGCTCCTGTGAGAGACAGGGCCAATCTGGCCAAGAGCTAAGCCCTGCATTCTTTTCCTGCTAATTTAAAAACCGCTCTCACCCTTGGGATAGTCCTGAGGGCTCCTTTTGGGGAAAGTTGGGTCTTCCTGGGCAGAGTTTAGCATGGCCAAATTGAGGCAGGAAAATGGTAGGGGTGGGCAAGGGAAATGCTCTCAGCGTTCTGAAATGATCAAACCCTTTGTCCCTCAAAGGATTCATTAAATAGTACAAGGCCGGAATGGAGATTTGAAGGGCATTATTCCAGGGCAATTAGGCATGAGCGCCAAGATTTAAGAAGCTGTCACTGGGTCCAGGCTCGTGCCAGAGGATTTGGGTCTCAAATCTCAAATGTCTGAGGCTCACAGATGAAGCAGAGGCAAAACCATCCTGGGGAGCCAACACGCTCCTGCCTCATGGGACTCCGTAGCTGCCCAGAGGCATCAAAATATGTCACACTGAAACAGCTCTGAACAGAAAGTGGCCTTGCAGAAGCACAGGCACAGGAAGCCAGTGTGACTTTCAAACAATGGAACTAAAGTTCGGGAGCAGCGGGGTCCACAAGACACAAGAAAGGCACTCTGAGAACAAGAGCCTAACCCAGGCGGGAGGGGGCGGGGCTCTGACACTGCCACTCCCTTCGCCCCACCCAGAGGCCTTTTCAAAGCCACAGACAGAACCATATTGTCCTTCCCAGGCCAAGTTTAACTTCTAAAGAAATCTTTTCAAGATGTTCAAAGCAAGCGAGTGCAGTTTGGCTCTGAGCGTTACCATCTGCTGCCGCATGCAGACCAGTAATCCTGGCTGGAACAGAGGCCCTGCAGCAAGTCGCCTGCTGTGCCCACTGGAGAATGCACACAGGCGGCAGGAGACAAAGGGCCGTGCTCCTGGGCAGTGACACTAGGAGTGCTGGGGCGGGAGAGGGGGCGGGGGTGGTGTGTGTGTGTGTGTGTGTGTGTGTGTGTGTGTGACGGGGAGGGCTGGACAGAGCCCAGAGAGCCGCTGTTAATGCAATCAGCTGTGCGGACACAGAGCATGCCCAAGCCAGGGCTCAATAGAGGTCCTCACAACCTGTGTGACCTCATCCCCTGGTCACAGGGAGCGAGCAGGAAGGCCGGCTCAGTCTGCCAGAGAGGCCTGGAATTCCGAGGTCTTGAGAATGTCAGGTACCAATAATGGGAACACATCTGAACAGAAACCTGCCTCCTTGGCCTCGTTCTCTTACGCTGGTGTTTTTGTTTTGTTTGTTGGTTTGTTTCCATGCTCTAAAAAATGCTATCAGGAGTTAGCAAGCAACTTGTTTAATGTTCCTGTTGGTGGCGTGTCTTCAGGCCTGCCAGATCCCCTCTTGGGCCAATTCAAGACAGACCAGGAACCCAACCAGCATGTAAGGTGTGGACTCACAATCCCGAAAAGGAAAGGGAGTGCAGGCCCAAATATGGGAGAAGTGGGGATGGCTCAGGGTGAGCTCAGGGACCCAGAGGCCTGTGTGGGGCCCTTTGGTTTCTTCCTGGGCTGGCTAGAGCCTCCCTCTTCTCCAGGCCTACATTGTCACTTGTGAAGGACGGCATCTTGACATCTTGACCAACGTCTCTCTGAGAGCATCATGGGCCTGGCTTTCTAACTTCCCTGCCCTATGGAGGAAGTTTCCCTCCCTTTAGCTGCCCAGAGTCTGCCCTCCTGAGGGAGCATCACTGCTTCATTCCCAACTCTTATTATATCCTAGACTCTCTCTTGGACCTCCCCCCCTCCCCAAGACTGGACAGTATGCTTCACCTTTACCAGGAGCAGTTACTATTTCAGATTTTAAAAAAAAATCACACACTTGAATGTTAAGTCACCAAGACAACAACAGTTCTTTATCTGTCTGTATCTATGGGATGACACTCATTTGAAGAGAGTTGGTGGATCAGGGATGAAGAGTACATACCGCTCTGGCAGAGAACTTGATTTGGTCCTGGTACTCATCTCGGGTGATTCACAGCCATCGGTAACTTCAGCCTTAGGGAATTTGATGTCAGTTTCGAGCATCTGGTGCTACCTTCTGGCCTCTGCAGGCACCTGTACCCCGCACACACCCCACTCAGGCATATACATATAATTAAAAAGATAAAATACATCTTTGAACAGACTTGTTCCTTCTTTCCCTCATTGAACTACGTCACTATGAATGAATTCCCTGTTAGAGTTCTCTTATAGGGAATGATATTGATTGCCATTATGTAGACAGGCCGGTTATATTATTTCTGGGTGCACTATTAAGATAATAAGGACACCATTATCAAATATTTGTCATGTGAGGAGACTAGGATTGACAATGCTGAAAACTCCCTGAGGAAGTGAAGCGCCAACGGGCCCTGGGCCGTGGATGAGTTGGAGCGCGGTAAATATTCCACTGGTG
The DNA here is from genome assembly GCF_982192425.1 of Myodes glareolus. Classification (NCBI taxonomy): domain Eukaryota; kingdom Metazoa; phylum Chordata; class Mammalia; order Rodentia; family Cricetidae; genus Myodes; species Myodes glareolus. Next base: position 24,286,721 of record NC_142038.1, read on the forward strand.
TCTGTTTTTATTTTCCTCTCCGTGGAATACAGGGACTCAATGAGATGACCCTGGAGCCTCTGCTAGCCTGGGGTTTAATTTCCAGGAATGTGACCTGCTTTAGATTGTCTGACTTTCCACCAAGGCGCTTCCTCGGTTATGGAAATGCACTGAAGATGGGCAGGTAGCAAGAGGATGCTCCCCTGAGTCAGATTCTACTCTCAAAAGACTGGTGGCTGTCATCACCACCTACCTGCCTGCCAGGCTGATGCCTGTAAAGCTATGAGATCCGTCCCACGCTGGGTCCCAGGTGTTCTTTGGCTTTATTTAATTTGCTGTGTCATGTATCCGGGTATGCAACTGCCTGTGACCATTGCCCCATACCCGTCTCTGTCCCTCCAGAAAATTGTCTCCGCCCCTGCTCCAGGAATGAGCTTTCTGGGAGCAGGAAACTGCACTAGGTCATTGCCCTTGAGCCGCCCTCAACCTAGGGATGTGTTTTATGTACCTTCAGTTACCAAATTACAGTTTCTAGGTTGTATTCCTAGAGAAAGGAATGAAGTTCAGGTGTATGCTACTACCTGGAAGTTCTAGGTCTGTTGAAGTATTTAGAGTGGGCGGGTCCAAAGAGATTGGTAGTTATCACGGGCTGGGGTACAGGGAGAGAAAAACAAAAGAGTCAAAGTGCAGGTTTTGGGGGTGGACAGAAGCATTACGCAGCTAAATAGTGACATCTATCAAAACATTGTGCATCGATCAAAACTCATTGACTTACACACTCTAAAATGGTGGGACTTTGGGGTTGCATTTTATCTAATTAAAACAAGCCACAGCTGGGGATACAGCTCAGTAGTATTTGGCTAACCAAGTGGAAGGTTCTGAGTTCGATTCTCTGCACTGCCGAAAGAAAAAAGAATAATAATTAAAAAAAAGCAAATGCAAACAATAGCAGCTCCACGTTTCCCATGCCCCTCTGCACCTGCTTCTGGCCACCCCTAAGTCTTCTGTTAGTCTCTTGGATTTGGGGAGTGGCATAGTCAGGTCTCAGGTCAGGTCTTCCTGTCCTCATTCCCTCCCAAGCCGCTTTTAGCCAGCCACACAGGTCTGCCACCTCCCCTCTCACCTCATCTGCCTTGCTTGCCTGTACACCTCTGGCAGGTCCTTAGTCTTGACTTCCCAAGGAAGCAACAGTCGTTTACACCCCTAGGTGATTCCTCACTGCCTAACAGAATTCCCTCCCATACTGACCCCGTCAACATCTTCTTGCAACCCATCCCTTCTCACGGCCTAATGTACTAGAAAGGACTGGCAGTATAAAAGCAGCAGACTGCACAAACGCTGCTCATTTCACTTTAAATTCCATGTAACAGGAAGGAAAGTTTAGGCAGAGGTGACATGCGCATTTGGTACAAAGATGGCAGAATTCCTTAAAGACCTAGAAAACATCGCCTGCCTGCTACAACAGAGACTCAGCTGGGACAAAGTCGGAAGGCAGTTAGATGCTTGCACAAGACTCGGCAGAATCCTGCCTTAGCACGTGCCTGTGACGGTGGCGCTTGAGAGGTGGAAATAGGAGGATCAGGATCCTTGGCTACATAGTTTGAGGACAGCCTGAGATACAGGAGATCTTGATGCAAAAGCAAACAAGGAAACAAAGTTACTCCGCCACCAATGAGAAAATCAGAAGAAGGCACCGGCATTCTCTAACGCTGCTACACCCGCACTCCTTCCTCCTCCTTCCCCCTCCCAGACTCAGGAGAGAAAGACCAGGTGAAGCTGGTCTCTGGGCAAGGCATTCTCTGGTTTGGACACTAACAGTGGCAAGAAAAATGTCCCAGGGAAGAAAGTTCAAAATATGACAAACCCCTCAGGACAGCAAGTCCCACTTTGAGCATCACAGAAGAAAGAACAGCTAAAGTCAAGAGTTACAGGTGATTGAGTCCCTTCTGTATTAGGTGGAACTCCCACTTTTCAGTTCCTAAACATCACCCCCTCTCACAAGCATCCAGAGAGGGGAGAACCTTTACTGGGAACCCCATTTTCCTAGGAGAGGCAAGGAGGCCTCCCCCACAAAGAGGAAGCCTCTTTTTCTGAACTCCCTAAACCTTCTTACTGAGCTCCCCAGATCCTTAATGTGCTCTTGCCTTGGGCGGGGGGAGGGGGAGGACTTAGGGAAAGCTACTGTTTCTCCTGCTATTACCTGATAAGGGAAAACCAAACATAGTCAGGTGGGATCATGAGACAGCAGGTCTCTGAGGAGCTGGGAAAGTTGAAGACCTCTTCGGTGTCAGTGAAGGAATACTTTGGCACAGAGGGTCTCAACTGGTGATTTGTGACCCTTGGGGTCGAATGATCCTTCCACGGAGGTTGCATATCAGATAAAGATGTTCCTAGACTTCTTCATTGCAGAGGCCAGGGAACTTAGGTGATTCCGTTGGAAGAAGCTTTGTCAGAGGCCTGAGGCCCCAGGCCCCAGGTCCCTGCAGAGTCCCAGGGCCTTTACAAAGTCCCGGAGTTCTCAATAGGGTTAAAGAGTGGGAATTCTACATGCAGTGGAGCTTTGGGGAAGCTTAGGTTTGTTAACGTGTCTCCAGAGCTGTGATTGAAAAACAAGCCCAACCAAACAACAACAGCAAAACAAACAACAACAACAACAACAACAGCAATCAATATCTGCACACAGAAATCTGCAGCCCTGCTAGGCCAAGGTATTGACCTTATAAAGCCTGGTTTGCAAAATGTACACCATGCCATGCACCTTGGAGCCACCATCTTGTATTTGGGGACCTCAGATGTGGGGGACTTTGCGATCTCCAAAGAAGAGCAGGGATTGTTAAATGAAGCTCCCCCTTGAAGCTCAGTTTCCTTAAAATTAAGACATTAACCACAGTCAAGCGGAAGGTCCTGGATCCTGGGAAAGACGCATAGCCACTGTGGCAGGCCCAGATACCTGCTGGGGAGTGCAGGGCATCTGGTATTCTACCTACTGTGAAACACGGAGAAAGTTTCCACGCAGTGTTTCCTGGGGGAAATTTAGGGTGGTTGAGCTGGGGTCTGCTTGTTCCTAGGATGCATTTCCTAGGCCATTTCAGATGCCCCAAAGTGTAGGCAACAGACCAGGCTCACAGAATTAAAAGAGGGAAACCACTGTTTCAAATACAGATTTCTGAGCCTCACTGTCCCTCTGAAGGGGACCCCCTGGGATGATGCTTCCTACAGGCTTCTGCGGATTTGCACATACTCCGGTTGGAGGGCTTCCTCCAGTGACAGCCCCGCTGCAGAGGTTAAAGGCCAGAGAATCAATTTTATTGACTTCTGGAGCTAAGGGAGTCTAGAGGCCCCAGGCCAGCTCACAGGGCCCAGTACAGCACATCGAATGTTCTGAAGGTGTCCAGGGGCCCCAGGACAGCTCACATGGTCCAGTGAGGAACACTAGAAGCTCTTAAGGCGTTCAGAGGCCCCAGGTCAGCGAAAGGGTCAGCGAATGCATTCCCCTTCCTTCTTGTTCATTCCTTCCTGGAGTACAGGGAAGAGTCTAGATAAGATCCATCTTCTCAAGGGGGTTGTTGTTTCATGATGGTGTCTTACGTTCAAATAACACTTGACTTAATAAACATGATCATATCACAGTCTGGCAGGCTATGGTTTTATACACATTTTATAGAGGAGAGGAGAGAACAGACCTTGGGAGGAAGTGATTTCTGTCCTCTCAGCCTGAATAGTCTTACCATACCTCAAAACAGTGTTTCTCAAATCTGATACCTGCCCCACTTCCCCAGAATACTCTAGCATTGCCTAGAGCCTTTTGGGGGGGTTGTTACAACTGAGGGTGTTAGTGGCACCCAGTAGATAGAAGTGGGGCATATAACTGAGCATTCCATAAAATGCTCGACAGAGAATTGTCTAGCCTGCATGTCAACAATATCATGGCTGTGGACAGAAGCAGGGTGGGGATACATACTCAAGGGGCTGCCAGAGACAGCATCGGATGCATTCACCTGAAAATTTCTCTTTTTTTCTTCTTCTTTCTTTTATTTTTTATTGGGCTATACATTTTTCTCCCCTGCATTTTCTCTGCTCCCCTCCCCTTCTACCCTCTCCCATGATCACCACACTCCTAATTTACGCAAGAGATCTTGTCCTTTTTTACTTCCCATGTAGATTAGATCCATGTACGTCTCTCCTAGGGTCCTCTTTGTTGGCTAAGTTCTCTGAGGTTGTGAATTGTAAGCTGATTTTTCTTTGCTTTATGTCTAAAATCCACTTATGAGTGAGTACATATGATATCTGTGTTTCTGGGTCTGGGTTACCTCACTCAGTATTATGTTTTCTAGATCCATCCATTTGCCTGCAAATTTCAAGATGTCATTATTTTTTTCTTCTGCTGTGTAGTACTCCATTGTGTAAATGTACCGTGTTTTCTTTATCCATTCTTCAGTTGAGGGGCATTTAGGTTGTTTCCAGGTTCTGGCTATGACAATTAATGCTGCTATGAACATAGTTGAGCACATGCCCTTGTGGTATGATTGAGCATTCTTTGGGTATATACCCAAAAGTGGTATTGCTTGGTCTTGAGAAAGGTTGTTTCCTAATTTTCTGGGAAATTGCCATACTGATTTCCAAAGCAGCTGTACCAGTTTGCACTCCCAGCAGCAATGCAGAAATGTTCCCTTTACCCCACAACCTCTCCAGCTTAAGTTGTCATCAATGTTTTTAATCTTGGCCATTCTTACAGGTGTAAGATGGAATCTCAGAGTTGTTTTGATTTGCATTTCTCTGATGGCTAAGGATGTTGAGTATTTCCTTAAGTGTCCTTCAGCCATTTGATATTCATCTGTTGAGAGTTTTCTGGGATTTGTACCCCATTTTATTTGTTCTTTTGATGACCAATTTCTTGAGTTCTTTGTATATTTTGGAGATCAGCCCTCTGTCCGATGTGGGATTGGTGAAGATCTTTTCTCATTCTGTAGGCTGCCATTTTGTCTTGTTGATGGTGTTCTTTGCTTTACAGAAGCTTTTCAGTTTCAGGAGGTTCCATTTGTTAATTGTTTCTCTCAGTGTCTGTGCTATGGGGTTAGGAAGTGGTCTCCTGTGCCAATGCAATCAAGTGTACTTCCCACTTTCTCTTTTATAAGGTTAAGTATGGCTGGCTTTATGTTGAGGTCTTTGACCCATTTGGACTTAAGTTTTGTGCATGGTGATATATATATATATATATATATATATATATATATATATATATATAGAGAGAGAGAGAGAGAGAGAGAGAGAGAGAGAGAGAGGGCTCTGTTTTCATTTTTCTACATGTTGATATCCAGTTATGTCAGCACCACTAGTTGAATATGCATTTTTTTCCCTTTTTTTTTTGCTTCTTTCAAAAATCAGGTGTTCATAAGTGTGTGGATTGATATTCAGGTCTTTGATTCAGTTCCATTGGTCCTCCTGTCTGTTTTTATGCCAGTACCAGGCTGTTTTCAGTACTGTAGCTGTGTAGTAGAGTTTGAAGTCAAGGACTGTGATACCTCCAGAAATTCCTTTATTGTACAGGATTGTTTTGGCAACCTGAAAATTTCTAAATACACTGAGATAAATAAATAAAGCAAGGAAGTAATAAACAGTAAGTGTCCATGTTCTCAGTATTCAAAAATAAACACAGATAACTTTTTTTAATGGAAAGAAAAGAAAATAACAGCAAAATAACCTTGAAAGTCATTTTTTTTTCCTTTTGGTATGTTTGATTTTACAAGAACCAATTTCATTTGCTCAAAAACATCAACTGAAATGCTTTTCTTCAAGCCAGGGTTGGTTTTTGGTACTCGGTGACCTAGCCACAGTATCTCACCTGCAGGCATCACGTCAGTCCCTGCCTCTACTGGGTCCATGATGAAGGAAACCTCCCAACCTCTTTTCCCAGATTTCCTGCTAAAAAGCTTCCCAGAGCTCATCAGCTTCCCTCAATGCACCCCTTCCCAGGAAGCAGGGACTAAGGAAGACCCTTCTTCTCCTCGGAAGGATGGTATAGGGCAGGATGTGGGGTGATGTGGGATTACCCTCTGGATGTTGTGAATGTGTTTTATTGCCATTGGTTAATAAAGAAGCTGCCTTCTGCCAACGGCTTAATAGAGTAAAGCCAGGTGGAAAATCTGAGCAGAGATGGAGAGAGAGTAGGCAGAGTCAGAGAAACACCATGTAGCTGCTGAAGGAGTAACATGCCTGCCCCGGTAAGCCACAGCCTAATGGCGATACATAGATTAATAGAAATGGGTTAATTCAAGATGTAAGAGCTAGCTAGAAATACCCTAGAGTCATTGGCCAAACAGTGTTGTAATTAATACAGTTTCTGTGTGATTATTCGGGTCTGGGCAGCTGGTAACAAACAAGCAGTCTTCACCTACAGTGGGGCACCACAGACATCTTCCCAGTTAGAGATGATGGAGCTGGACACGTCCAGTGGCCATGTGGCTCTTCTGCTTGTTGGTATGACGTCAGAGGGTTTACTCCTAGGTAAATGTCTTGATCCTGATGTGTGTTGGAAGGCTGGCCCAACACCCGAGACCTAGGGGCAGGGTGGGAATGGCATTTGGGAGTGTGGAACAGCTGATTCCCTGGAAATTCCCCTCCATCGAGGCAAATGGTGAAGTCAGGGGTAAGAAGGAAGAGGGGCGGGAAGTGGAGAGGCCATCAGAGCACCCTTTGCCAGGACCTATCGTTTGTCCATGTGTCCCCCTCCAAGGTGGGGACTTGTGTCACCAGGCATCTCGTCATTGTCACCTTAGGTGGACTCTGAGTGGGTGTCAAAGTGCCACTTCTAGGACATATTTATCTGCTACCCAGGGCGAGACTTCCTAGTGCCCCTAAAGAGCATTCCAGAAGGGAATCGGACCTAGGCTTGGGGAACAGGAGGCATAAAACAGTGGGAAGGCCAAGACAAAGGCTTAGAGACAGCATCTACCTGTGCAATCAGGGCTGGTGCTTTCGGACACCGGACACCGGCCTGGCATGGTAAGACTGCCCCAGCCATCCGCAAGGTCAGGAAAGCTGACGAATCAGAAATGCAAACTGTGAAAGTCAGGGGTTGCTTCCCTGTTTAAACCTCTTTTTGTAACACGTTTGGCCAGAGTTCAGTCAAAGAGGCTGAATCACTGGGAGTGATGGAGAATAAAGAATTTATAATCTGGATTTGACCTCACGCTGCTAGGGAGCTGGTCAGTCTTGTTTCTTCTTCAAGGAGAGCAGTGGGAGGTCCCCTGGGATCTATCACCCCTGAGAGGCAGCCGCAGCTTCTAGGCAGGGCAGGGGTGACAGCAGAGAACCTGTGGGTACCTGCTAAGTGTGGCTGGTTTCTCTGCTGCCTCGTCTGCCTTGTACAAGTCTCATTCAACCACACCCAGAGGGGAATTTGGTACCTTTTTAAAGTTTGTTTCTGTATCTCTATTTCTATATCTAGACATTTGTTTCTCTATCTCAAGTCCTTGCACTCCCCCACCTGTGTGTGTTTGTATATGTATACATGTATGTATGTATATATGTATGTATGTATGTATGTATGTATACTCCCCCTGAATTGAACACATCTCTGCTATTTTTCTTTAACCTTTGAGAATCCCTTTAAATTTTCACATAAAAACGGGCGCCATAGCAGAAAACCTACTCGTTAGAGTGTGCTTGTGTGTGTCTGTGTGTGTCCGTGTGTGTCCGTGTGCCTGCGTGTTCAAGATGTGTGTGTCTCCATCTATATTCTGTTTCCACATGTACTTTATGTTGAAGTGGGAAGAGGAGAGGAAAGAGTCAACAACAGTAACAGAATGCAAAGCTGCAAACTAGGCCCTGGGAAGCCAGTGTCCTTTCTCCCACAAACCAGCTGCAATTTCAATCAATTCAATCAATGGGCAATGTTTGCTGGTCATAAAAATAGCCCAGAGGTTGCTGGTCAGCGGCTCTAAGATGGATGACCAGTGGCCCTGGAGGTCCCAAAGGTCAAAGACAGCTACCACCTTAAAATGTAATCTGCATTGGCCCTTGGCTGGAGGCCTGCTGGGTGGGACAGGTATTGCGGGCCCTCTGCAGCCAGTTTCCAAACCAGACAACTCTCAGCTCAAAGCCGTTAGATTTTAGGAGTCTCATGGTCTGTCTGTCCATATTCCTCACCCCTGGCTCGGTGCCACCGCCCATCATGCATTTCTCTACCCACGGCTCTCAACATGACATCCCACAGAGACTGCAAAAGAGCTAGAGGCTGCTTCCCTCGTGACCCCTCTGCCCCCATTCACTAACAAGCCTTCCCTTCATCCGCTTGCAGAGGTTGCTACAGGTATTGCGGTGTCATGAGGCTCCATCAGGAGAAGCTACCATGGCAGCCATAGCTGTGTTCTCCCATCATGCACCACGTGACGCATGAATACCTTCACTCTCCTGCTCTCTGTCCCTAATGGTGGTGGGCTCTCTCCAGCCATTTGGCCCTTGCCTTCACACTCATTTTAGAATTCCTTCCGGTTTCTTCTCTCCAGACAAGTTTGTGCTTTCTGCTATTGGTAACTCAAGGAGGACCTCAGCATGCCAGCCTTCAGCAGCCTTTCCTTTCCCTGCTCCTTGTCTGATGAGCACCCTGTTCGTCATCCTCGTTACAGGCGTGTGGTTCCGTGACCGTTCTCTGCAGATTGTGCTAAAAGGTAAGACACTCGAGAAAGCACCTTGCTCTCTGCAGGATGGGCCTGAGCTACACAGAGCTGCATCAAATTGCTCCTTGCTGAATCATTTACTGGTGCTGCGTCCATGGCTGAAGGCTAGTACTGGTGCAGGATTGCTGAATCCACCAACAGGGACTGTCTCCTGGAAGTCAACTTCCTCCCACAAATCATTGCAGTTTGGCTCTTTTAATGATCGCCATGTCACACAAAGATGCAGTATTTCCCAAAAGTCAGGAAGGAAATAAATTATTACAGTTTAAAAATGAATCTATTTATTGATCTTCTTTTACACTATTAATGCTAATTGTTTTTCATGGTGCATGCATTTGTGATTCATCAAAATGAATTCTTAACGAATTTCCAAACACAGAAATTATAGCAAGATAGCGGTAGAGCCAAATCGTCCCTCCATTTTTCAAAGACTTTGCTCTGAAAGGCTCAGTAATATAATATGAATCACACATATCTGCCGGTAAGATTTGAGGAATTGCTGCGAGCATCAGTAGATGAGGAGGTGGACATTACAACCACACAGTTTGAGTGCCAACTGTGTCCTAGCCCTCGGTCAGGGTTGTTTACAAATGCTGTCTCACTGACAGCTCACAGGACCACACCAGGTCCAGGTCATTTTCACTTTAATAAGAAATGAAGCCACAGAGGTCGTCATACAACTCTCAAATGGAAGAGCCAGGACCCAGCTCAGTTCTACTTGGCTCTGCGTACATACCCCTTCTATTTGGCCACTGTACATGTGGAGCTGTTGTCAGTTGGCTGAAGCAGGCTGCCCACCTGTCTCTCTCAGAGTTGACCTAGATCCACAGCAAGACGTGGATTTGTTCCTTTGTATCAGTTAAGTCTGATGGAAGTTGCTCTGCTCTCTTGCCTGTTTTGGTGGGGTCACTCTGATCCTTTCTGCTTCTTCCTTAATGGCATTTTAGCTAGACAAGTGGTTCCAGCCAAAGACTACACTTCCCAGCATCCTTGAGTTGGTTATGGCCAAGTAATGAACAGGTTGTGAGTTGACTTGATGTAAGTCAAATAGAGGTTTTGCAATCTTCTTCCTTGGCTTCTTCCTCCTGTCTGGAATTCAGATATGATGGTGGAGTGGAAGTAGCTACATCAGACCATAAGGAAGTTTTGCAGTGAGATTAGAGACACAAGATTAAAAAAGGATGTTTAAAAAGCTTGATGTGGTGGTGCCAAAGTGTGATTCCAACACTGGAAAGGTAGAGACAAGAGGGACAGGAGATCAAGGTCATCCTTGGCTACACAGCAAGCCTGGAGGCTCTGTCTTCACCCCAACCTAGCCCCCTTTCCCACACAAATCAGGAAAGAAAATAAAAGATGAAAGAACAGAGCCGGGGAGATGGCTCATGGGTGAAATACTTGATGGTAAACCTCATAACCTGAGTTCAGTCCCCAGGTCTAATATGGTGACAACCAATGTCTCAAAGTTACTCTCTAACCTCTGCTCAAATTATACAAATGACATAGCATGCATGTACATGGACACACACACACACACGAGAGAGAGAGAGAGAGAGAGAGAGAGAGAGAGAGAGAGAGAGAGAGAGAGATTGAATGAAAAATTACAAATTACCCTTGAGGTCAGCTCTCAGTATGGGGGAGGGCATTATGGCCCTGAACTGCATGTGACAGAGTTAAATCCATACTTCATGTTTAAGCCACTGTGAATTTTTATCCTCTGTTACAGCAGTGTTTTGGTGATTTTTGTTTGTTTGTTTGTTTTTGTTAGGAATATTTTTTAATATTAACTCCCTGCCGACACAAAAATTCCCAATCAAGTCAAATCAAAACAAGCCAAATTAAGAAATATCCAGGTTTAATGGAAGATCTGTGCTCTCGGGGGAAACTGAGAAGCCACGGAAACGCGACCTTCAGGAGGAAGAAAGGGAGATCACATGTTTCTCTTTGGGGGGATCACTTCAATACCCTGAGGAGGGGTCCTGACCCCACCCCCAGAAAGGGACCAGGACCTGGCCTGTTGGGATTTGAAGTCCAGACCAGGGCTGGAGGCTGGGAGAGATGCAAGGGGCAGGGGCCTACGCTCCCAACTTAACAGTTTTGTCAAATTTACACAAGTTAAAGTTATCTGGGAAGAAACTCTCAACTGGGAAAATGCATCCATCATATTGGCCTGAAGGCAAGTCTGTGGGAATATTCTTGATAAACAGTTGATGTGAGAGGCTTTAGCTTATGGTGGGTGGGTGCCTGGACAGGTGGTCCTGGGTTGTTTAAAAATACAGGCTGAGCAAATAATGGGGAGAAAGCCAGACAATAGTGTTCTATGGTTTCTGCTTGAGTTACTGCCTCCAGTTCCTGTCTTGAGTTCCATCCCTGACTTTCTCAATTATGTAGTATAATCTGGAAGTGTAAGGCAAATAAATGCTTCTTTCCCAGTCGCTTTAGACCATGGTATCATCATCACAGCACTAGGAAGTAAACTATGTCTACACTGCAAGCCCAAGACAGCATGAGGCCCAACATGAACTCCCATTGAGTTCTTCAGAGGACTGTCTGATACCTGACATGGGAAATGGGATCGTGTCTGTGGGTGTTTGTACATGTACATATATGTGCATCAGAGCACATGCACATATATGTACAGATGCAATGTGGAAAGCAGGTCAAAAATCTGTGTCTTCCTTGGTTGCGCTCTACTTTCTATTTTTTGAGTAGGGTCTCTCGCTGAACCTGGAACCCATCGATTTGGCTTACTGACTAGCCAGTATGCTTCAGAGATCAGCCTGTCTCTGCCCTCCGCATTCTGGGATCATAGAAATTCACATCCATGCCTGGTTTTTATGTGGATTCTGGAGAACAGGAAGTCATGCTGGAGCAACAAGCATTTTACCAGTTAAATCATTTCCCCAGGCCCAGAAAAGGGACACCTGTAGATGTGTGCAGTTTAACTGTCTCGGGATTATCTTGATTTAAATTAAGATCCCTCATAGGCCTACCCAGTTATTTGTGTTTTAGTTAATTCCGGATGTAGTCAAATTGACAACCAAGAATGGCCATTGCACCTCCTCACCCTGTTCTTCAGCCCTCTGCAAGGCTTGGCCAACAGATGGAGCATGACCTACCTTGAATGAGCTTCCCAGAACTCACAGGGGAAGCCAGACTTCTAAATCCTGATGGAAGCCTTCTCTGGTCTCAGCTCACAAGCCCGGCTGCATTTCTTGCCATGTCACAGCACACTATCCATGATATTTCCAAACACTGTCTGCAGTGGCTTCACAATGGAACTGTTGACTCTGTCATATAATAGCAAGACTCATGTCCTCATGCTGCCTCAAATACTTCACCTTTGTGACTTTTCCTTGTTGGGGGGGGGGCTCTTTCCCTCTCAACTGGTATATGTTGTATGGTTGCTCCATTCTCCCTTTACTTACCCCTGCTACTGTGTGATGGGTTCTATCCTTACCTCTGCTACTGTGTGATGACATTTCTATCCTTTCTTTCCCTTCTTTTCACTCCTCTTATTACACAAAGTAACACTTTGTGTTTACATTTTGGTTTGCCCTTGCCCCACTCCTCTGGAATGCAAACCCCACTCAGCAGACAGCACAATCATTCCGCTCACCCCGTCAGCCCAGCGCCTCATTCACTGTCTGAGGCTCACTAGTTATTTACCAAATGAATGAATGACTATAATTTTCAACTACTGCTATACACATGTTCAAATGAATGTTTTTTTCTGAATGTCTTCTTCCATGTTTTCAGGCCAGCCCTCACCTCCTTTCTCTGTCCCTTCCTCCTCTTCAACCCGACTGTATCTTTTAGATTTAAGCCACTTTTCCTTTGATTTTTTTTTTAAATTTTGTTTTGTTTTTCGAGCCTGTTCTGGAACTAGCTCTTGTAGACCAAACTGGCCCCGAACTCACAGAGATCCTGCTGCCTCTGCTTCCCGAGTGCTGGGATCAAAGGCGAGCACCACCCCCGCTCAGCCACTTTTCCTTTGAATGAAGACTCGGAAAACAAATTCTACAAAATGAGAAAAAAAGAAGAAACGGAATCATAGGTGTTCAGAACTCTAGGCTGGAGTCTGGGAAAAGCCTGAAGCCTGTATGGAAATTGAGTCCTGGGTCACTGAGGAGACTGCCTGGGGTCCATGCACACTGCTTTGAGAATATTGACTGAGTTCAGTCATGAGAAATGCTGTCCAACTATCAGAAACAGAGTGTGTGTGTGTGTGCGTGCGCGCACACGCACATGCATGTGCAATATGTATAATGGGCTTTATGAAATGCACCACATTAGCTAGATAGATTTTGAGATGCATAAATGATGTGAGTACTTGGGCTGTATTAATTTAGCCCATCTAGAAATGCCTGGAAAATAATAGGCATTCAATAAGTCACTGTGTAATAAATAAATGAAGAATGGATTTTGAAGTCCTCGCTGTTGTTTTTATTGAGGTCAATATAAAAATAAACTACGTCTCTTCAGGTACTATAAAACTGCCCTTGAAGACCCCGTCCATCAGTGAGAGGAAAGAGTACTTTGAATTTAATCTGAGCTCTACCATTTAACCATCCGTGTGACCTCAGGGCAGTTACTTAACCTGCCAGTGTAGTAGTTCTCCAAACTATAGAATATAGTTTAACTCCTAGGATTATTCAGAGGCCTGAGTGAAATGACATATATCAAATCTACCAAATGGCTAACTGGACCCTCAGGGGCCTCCTTGACTTCTTAGGTAGGCGACATGAGAACTGTTTGTCACAGGGGCATGAGACACGCTGCAGTCCCAAAGTTGGGGCTAAGAGATATGCGTATGGGGCCATGTGCTTTTGTTTGTTTTTAGGAACTTCTGGTATATTCCAATATTCCTAAGATGAGATGACCATGGGCAGGGGCATGAAAGTGACATAAACCTACCATGTGACAGTAGATACTGGAGTGGCCTCTATCTGGGCAGGATACTCTTTGATGAACATAGGCTGTTGGGTTAAAGAGGTTATGTTTGAATACCAGGGTGGCAAGGAGTAGACTTGAGGTGGTTAATCTGCATTTATCAACTTTGTGGATTTAAAATCACCTTGTTGACAAAAGTCTCGGTATGTCTGTCAGGAAGTTTCTGGAGGTGGCGAGACTCACTCTCAATGTAGTTGGCACCTTGCTTGGGGCTGTGGGCTCACACACAGTGAATTAAAAAGAAAAGTTTGAGTACCATTGTTCTCTCCTTGCTTCCTGACTGGGGACACAATGTGACTGGCTGCCTCATGCCCCTGCCGCCACCTCTAGAGTCACTCTCAGCACCATGCTTTCATTGACACACTATCCTACACCCTTAAACTGTAAGCCCAAATTGGAATTTGGTCGTCACAGCGGCAGGGCAGAAATTTATAGACTGGCTAAGGGGAGTTAAGTCAGTCTTGTGATACTTTCATGCACATGGGAGCTCAAGTTATGGTAGGGGGACTCCAAAAGGGGGAAACCTCCAAAGCTGGTTTCTAATTCCCTTTCAAAAATGTTAAGTTTCTAGAGTATCTTTCATATTTACCAATAAATTTAAACTTATTTTTTTTAAAAAAAAACCCTGATGGAAAATTATCCATCAGAAGAGGCAGGATCAGTAAAAAGCAACCAGGAGAAGCAGAGGGACAGACATGGCTACCCGAGGGGGAAGGGAGTTCTTCTCCATGGGACAGGCCAGCAGTACCGCAAGCTATTAGGTCATCAGTAAAACCCAGGGCTAAGGGCTGTGACTATGATTCTGCCCCTAAAGATAGCCATTTCTTAAGAGAAAAATTCTAGCTCTTCAATTATACTAAGAAAAAACAATCTATGGACTATAGTACTTTTAAAAAAAAAACCCCTACATTGTCTCTCTGCCTCTGAGTGTGCTTTGGGGTGGCCGTGGGGTTAGAGTTATTGTGCACATGGCACAGGAATGGACGTCAGAAGTCACCCTTTGCCATCCTCCGCGACACAGTCTTTTGCTGTTTGCCCCTGCATAGGCTACACTAGCTGACCCTCAGGCTTCTGGGGATTCTCATATCTTCACCTTCAGACCTCACCACGGGAGCAGTGGGGTTTACAGCTGCACACGACCATGGCTTTCCTAAAACATAGGTTCCGGGGATCTGAACTAGGATTTATGGAGCTCTCTCTCCAGCCCATGAGTTAGTTCAACACTCACCTTTTTAACTCCACTGTTTCATGGTAAATATAGTCCTATTATTTGTAAGTAAAAATCAATGTAGTTCGAGTCATTTAAAAATTTGACCCAGTGTTTATAATTGCAAAAAGAAAGAACAATGCCTGCAAAGACTCCAAGTCTTTGGTTGGGACTATCCTCTACGTAACTCCAATCTTTGGGCGATCAGCCGCACGTCTTTGCAAAAGGATTATCCCATCTCAGCTTATTGATGGTTGACATGCCCTTATAGAGGGAGGAGAGAATCTTAGGACTCGCCCCCAAACATCCAGCCACGCCTTATCTGTGATGCATAACTCTGCCTTAATTCCTTGTGGCCTCGGGGGATGGCTAAAGTATCTAGGCCCCTGAAGATTAGGGAGTGAGGAGGCTCCATCTGCGTAGTTTTAAAGACTTTCCAGGTGTGGCCTGTGAGGGGAAGCATTGGAAATAACCTGTTACCTGCACTATATAAAAAAGCCCAATAAACTCCTCAGTTCCCCAGAGTAATCTTAGGCAGAAACATGCTTTGGTTTGTCATCGGGGCCTCGGGAGAAGGGGTAGATGCTGCTTCTATCTCCCCATAGGAAGGAATTTTTGCAACAGTTATTTCTGTTTAACAACATTTCCTTCATCTCTCTAGAGGATGACTGGCTGATCCCGACAAGCTTGTTGATCATTGGTCGGTCATGTACGTGTGACACAGGAAGAACACAGAAAGCTGGGCCTTGGTGACCAAGTCTGAGACTCAGTAGTAGACGTGCCTCTGGTTGGTCATCTGATCTTGATAATTTGTCCATGGGACTGACACTTCTCTCCTCTGCAGGAAGGAGATAGCAATTCATGGCTTTGGGGACTAGAAATTACAGAGCAGTGAGTGCACCCACTCTAGTGTCCGACACAAAGTAAACACTAAGGAGTGGTAATTCCCTTCTACTTTTACTCCTCATGACAGAGTTTCTCTGTGTGGCAACCCTAGCTGTTCTGGAACTAGCTCTTGTAGACTAGGTTGGCCTCGAGTTCACAGAGATCCTCCTGCCTCTGCCTCCCAAGTGCTGGGATTAAAGGTGTGCGCCACCACCGCCCGGCTACTCCTCACTTTTTAAAGGAAAACTTTTTAATCTAGTTGAAGAAAACAATTAAAGGCAAGAAAAGTGGAGAAGTTTATCTTCTAGAAGCAAGAAATAACGACCCCCCCAACCCCGGAAAGTTCCACCTGGAAGGACTGAGTGAATATTTATTATGCAAAACTTGGTCCAAGGGTCTCTGTAGCACAGAGTCTCCTTTAATACTTGCTATCCGGCCAAGAAGCAGATATGAATACTGTTTATATTTTGCAGATGGAACCAGACGCCTGACGTTTATTTGAGCAGTCCCATCTCTTTCGGCAGGGCTGCTGGGCAGCTTTTTTAATTTATTTTCTCAGCTAGGATTTGACGGCTGTTGTCCCTCACCTGAGCAGCTTGTCAGCAGCAGGTGAGCACTGTTAAAGAGCACTAATTTACTAATTTACTTGATATTGTGTCTTCTCGGGATCCCCCATATACACTCTTATTTTCACCAATTCTCCCAGGTACCTGTTGGTAAGGTCTCATAACTCCTTTGAGATCTAGCTCTTTCCCAGTCAGTAGACCCTGTCTTTCAGTGGCTGGGTGATAGTGTGACTTACCTGGTCAGCTGGTCTGATGGGTGGGAGAGGAGGTAGGGACAAGCACTATTATCCTCAGGAGATGGGATAGGACACTAAGGAAGCACTAAGGAGGGTCCACTGGAAGGTGGTGATTAAAGATTGTTAAAGAGCATCAACCTGTGTCTTTGCCAGTGTTCTATGGCTGTGATGAGACACCATGACCATGGCAACTGTTATAAGGGAAAACATTTAATTGGGACTGGCTTACAGTTGCAGAGTAGTTCATTGTCATCATGGTGAGACATGGTAGCATACAGACATGGTGCTGGAGAAGGAAGCTGAGAGTCCTACATCTTGATTCACAGGCAGCAGAAGTCTGTGTTCCACTGGCCAGAATTGAGCTTATAAGACCTCAAGCACACTTCCCCAGTGACACCCGTCCTCCAACAAGGCCACACCTATTCCACAAGGTCTACTTCCTATGGGCAAAGCATTCAAATATACGAACTCTTGGGAGCTATACCTATTCTAAACACCACGACCAGAAAAGCCCTTTCTATTTCAATCAGGGCTTTGTTTGGGGGCAGTAGACTGTGAGGTCACTAGTTCCACCTGTCCCAGAACTCCACATCTCACTGGTGAGTACTGGGCCTGATGCACACCTTGCCTGCGCTGTAGAAAAAGCCCTCTTTGACGCTGTCACAAGGTCTCTGGCTCTCATGTTTAGTTTGGAATTGGTGGATAATCACCCCTAGCCCTGCATTTTCCCCCCTTAGTGCACCAGAATAGCCACCTAAACTGGTTGCTGTTTTAAACAAATGCTCAAAACACATTAAATTTTGTACCATGTGTGTGAGTGGTGCTTGCAGAGGCCAGAAAAGGGATTAGGGTCCCCTGGAATTGAAGTTACTAATTGTGAGCCACGATGTGGGTGTTGAGAATCAAACCCTGGTCCTTCGCAAGAGTAGCTAGGACACTTAGCTTCTGAGTCATCTCTTCCACATTATCTAAGTTCATCTATATCTATATCTATCTCAAATGCCTGCTATGGTGATTCTTCTAATGCCACCCTCTATCACAGCCTCTGTTCAGAGCCATCATCAGTGAGTTTTAATAACTGTACATCTCCAGTGTGCTGGAGGCTATGTTTGCCTTTTACTTCTTATGGGTCAGTGGTTCCAAATCCCATGCTAGAATGCTCCTTTGGATACTCCTGGTATCAACTGTCACAGGCTGGGCTCTTTGGGATGTAGACTGAGAGGAGCGGGAAGGAGAGAGGGGAGGAGGTAAAGAGGGAGAGGCACCGGATATAGAACGTTTATGGTGTGGTAGTCTCAGGCTCAAGGCTGCAGAGGAAAATGTACGTCAAGCAAAGGGAGGGTTTGACTGTAATGCTGTGAACGAAGGCGCCAGCTAACCTCCAGCGCGGTTCTGGAGCTGTGAAGACATATGTTCTTACATTTCTTCACATCTAAAGGTTTGGGTGAGAAACAAGGTCACCCATAGCACCTGGCAAAGAGGCTGGCGAACACTAGAATCCTGGAGCTCTATCGTGCTCAGAGCTACCCTAGAGGAAAGGCATCGGAAGGGATGTTTAGGGTGAGGACAGAAACAAAACCTGACAACAGATCATCCTGCACTTTCCAGAAGGCATGGCCAATCATTTTTGTTCGAGCTCAATAAATTCTAAGTGTCTGCTAAAAATGTTCACATACATTTACGGAATGCTTAGCGGATATTGCTTTTTAACGGTGTAATCTCATAGATTTAACAGTGCAGCATCCATTTACTTGGTACCGTAGATGGCAAACCAGGCATGGTATTGCAGGCTTTCGCGGGG
Source organism: Myodes glareolus (assembly GCF_982192425.1). Taxonomy (NCBI): domain Eukaryota; kingdom Metazoa; phylum Chordata; class Mammalia; order Rodentia; family Cricetidae; genus Myodes; species Myodes glareolus. The sequence continues at coordinate 24,305,023 of NC_142038.1, forward strand.
GATTCCCAGATTATCCAGCAGTCTTGGCTATCTGCATTCTTACTTTGCAATAACCAAACTGAACATCTCCAGCTGGACTTACCTCCTCTGAATACAGAGCGTTTACTAATGAGAGGGAAGGTAGACAAACTGAGGCTGTACTTCAGTATTCTTTTTGGCAAGACTGATGAGAATCAGCTGTGAGCACTACCCTATTCTTAGGATTCCTTTGTCCTTCTGAGCTTGTCTGGAAGGCCTGGCAACATGGACTTCCTTGCCCTTTTACCCATAGGAAAACAATCCATGTTTGTTCATGCATGTATGAATACACAGAATGGACCCAGATCTTGCTGGCAAGAATGGCCTGAGTTGCTTTTCCTTTTTTCACAAAGGTGCAAAGTCTCTCATTTAGAAGGGTCTAGTTAGGGTTCCCAAGTGATATGCTCACCAGGATTTGGGAAACTAGAAACCATTTCAGCTCTAAAGGTACATGAACCCCTTTCCTATGCAAATGGTTGAACCAAATGAGAAAACAAGTCTAAGTCATGGTCAGAATCAACATGAACTGCAAAATATTCTAGAAATAAAGAGTGCGAATATCTGTTATCCTGCTATATTCATATTTTTGACTTTACAAAATTTAAAAAAGATGATACCCTCAAATACCCAATGGCAGGCTCAGACCATTTAAATAACAATTGCAAACACAAGCCCCTCAATAGGTAGTCTCTCTTCAGTTTATAAACAGCGAAAAGAACTGGAACATCTAATTTTTGAAATTCTTCTGGCTTCTCTGTTTGACCTTTGGTATTTGTATGTATTGACGATCTCTAAACCCTTGTACAAAAACACCTTGAAGTGTCAAGCTTTAAAAATGAGTCTTTTCTTTCTCCTGTGCAGCTTGTATTATCTTGGCCTTGTCAAAATATATTCTCTAGTTAGAGGGTGGAAATATTTCCCTCCTGGCTCTGAAGTATTGATTTTCTCCACCACTCAGTTCTGTCAGTCAGGCGGAGGGGTGAAAGGTGAAAGTTCAGCCAGCATTGCTTGTCTTTACCTTCCTATTAATGTCATGCCCTTTCCGCATTTGATCAGTTTATGTGATTGCCAACCACACAGAACTGTTACTGCTCTTATTTTCCTACAAGGACACATTTAAGTTATCGCTGTCTAATTCTCGGGGATGATTATGCTGCTATACATGACCGACGAGTCCGGCTGCTCTGTGAAAAGCATGAGGAGAGAAGTACGGCTACTATTTACTTGCAATGCTCTGTGAGTGACGAGAATTTTTGTTATTCTTACCTCAGTGATTCAGATTCAACTTCAAACTGAATAGTAAATGAATTTAATGATCTCAGTCTGGCTCCCAGGCAGCTAACCCCGGCCACGAGGTCTGACAAGGTTCAATCTGGTACAATGTATATCTGTTTAGGTACAAGTGAGGCTGGAGAAAAAGCAATATGCATGCAATTGCCCTGCCCAAGCCACAGAGGGCGCTGCTGAGTTTCTCCCTCTGGTCTCAAGCTTCTGCTGGGTAAGAGCCTTTGCCACTGCTCTACGTCCTCTGAGGACAAAGTTGCCTTTCCTGAAACTTGCTCTCCAATGAAATGAAGAGCTAGAAACATGAGGGCAAGAGGAACATACGGTTTCAACAGAGCATGTTTAAGAGGAACCACAGTAAACAGTAAAAATGGGATAAAAGCAATTTTCAGTACAATTCAGTTTTATTTAACACAAGTATGTACACTTCAGTCTTAAACACACAGAGAGGCTATCAAGTAGAGTCATCTAGAAATGTCCTTGGACACAGACATTTGAATTTATTCATTATATGCAGTTCAAACATGACGATTTTCACACCAGTGTCACAACATGTCACTTTTGCTTGTAAATTACCAGTGAAGTCACATAGGCTTTATGCTTATAAGGACAGGTCCAAATGCTGTGTCAGCAAAGTCAATAAAACACCACAAGCGCACATTGGAATGACAACACGGAGTTTACCCCGGTGTTGAGGAATATATGCTGAGATGAAGCTGAGAGCTGTGGTTGTCAAAACAGCCAAGGAGAGCATTATGCAAATGAGGATGGAAATGCACTTCTTCAGTTAGCCATTCTTCTAGCACGGAGTTTACAGTTCTTGTGCTCTTCCGACCATATACACAGGGCACGGGAGGGCTGTCTCTGTGACCTCACTGCTTTGCACCCATCCCTACGACAGGCACCATCTGCTGTTGCTCTCTAGTTCTGCGCCTTCCTGAAGCATGGAACACTTTGCTTAACAGAATGTCTAAGGTTGTGTTTGTCCTATCATTCCAGATGGTTGAACTCTTCCCTCTGAAGTGCATAGAGTAACCCTGTGCAGGGCAGACAGCAGTCTCTGGAGCCCGCTGGACATTTCCCCATCTACATTAAATAGATTCGCTTGCTCACCACAATCTACACTGTACAGTTCTTGATTTCCTTCTTGGAAGCTACATATATAATCATTATAAATATGATATACATGCATGTGAAATAAAATAACGTTTGAAAGAGCCCCAACATTGAAAACCAAGGGACAGTATGGAGTTGCCACCAGTGAAAAGAACATATATTGGTAGGCAAAAGACATTCTGAGAATGTTAGCTTCTTCACATATTCCTTAAAGTACTGTAAACTATGCATTTATTCACGGACCTTGAACCTACTTTCCTACATATTACACAAATTTTGACAATCTAAGAGTTTAAAACTAAATGCTCTCATTATTATTTTAGCTCTCCTGTTAATATTACATATTTTCTCTGAATTCAATAACTCCTTTTTATTTTTGTATTTAATAAACAATCTTGGGGAAGTGTCCTTAATCAACCAACAAACAAATCAACCCCCTGCTGCTAATATATATCAAATTTTTAGGAACAACTCACACAAAATACTATGTTACGGATTTTTTTTTCTTCCATTACAATATGAGCAACATAATTCGACACAAGAAGAAAACGGAGTTAAAGCCTGTGTGGTAGCACAGTGGGCACTTTCACTGTAGGGTCCACTCGGACAGACTGGCAGTCTTCACGCTTTTCTGTACACCGGAACAAAGTGTCTACGCAGTTATCAGATTCTCGGGTGTGTACGTAAAGGAAATGCCTTCCTAGTGTTCTTCCATCAGTCGGAATTGGAAAGCTAGGTGGAAATGATCCCTGTAACATTGCCACACATGCGGGAGCTGTAGATTGTGAAGTTCCCGAGGAGGAGGCCTTTTCTGCGCAGAAGAATCTATTGTGACGCACGGGAGACCTCCACTGTACAAGAGTGCTATGCTTCCAAACTCGGTTCTTTGTTGAAAGCCCCTTAGAAGGTCAGCTATAGTCAGCACGTGGGGAGTAGGGATGATCTATATTTTAAACTATGAGACACACTAACATCTGAGCAGGAAATGAGCATTTTAGAAAGTGAGCTATCTGGAAAACTATTTCCTAAGAGGAAAAATACATTTTTTCCCTCATTAATCTCAAATCGGGATTGGTGTTACTGAGAAGGTAGTGGCTAAATTTGAGGAAGTGGAACTGAGTAACGGCCTATCAACTGCTAGCAGAGAAAAACCAATGTAAACATGGAATAGGTTTGGTAAACAACAGTAAGTTTGGAAAACCCAAAGGGAAGTCATTTCAATGATGAGGTCTCGCATCGCCCTAGAATCCAGGTCAGAGCTGAGCTGCCAGGGCTGACAATGAGGATCAGGACTGGGGCGCAATCACAGTGGTTATTGATTTTCAGGCTTTCCTTACATCAAGCAACAAGAGTATCTCCGGGAACCACGAGCTCTCCCCTCCTTTCTCTGGCAGGGAAAAACTACCTAGTGACAGAACGGCCACATCCTGTTGAGTGGTATGTGTGCCTTTAAATCGATAGGTCACCCGTGTGGAGTCTGCCCCCAAGAAGCATGCGCAAGTGACACAGACCTGGCCATGGCCCCTGGATGGCATGGAGGAGGGCAGGCAGCAAACACCAGTCCAGTATAAGTGAGGACAGAGCAGCATTGGCCTAGACAGTATAGAACAAACAGGCAGCCAGGGCAGCAGGCAGCGGTATTAGACCATGAAGCGGTGCTCCTTCCCGTCATGGGCCATAAGGATAACATTCCGGTTGGAAGTCCAGATGAGGCGGGCCAGCCTGAGGGCGTTGTGGGAGCCAGGCGATGCTGGCTGTACTGGAGGTACCTGGTAGGTCTTAATGCAGCGCAGCTGAGGTGCCGAGTTCAGCATGCCAATGCTTCCCAGGAGTGATGTGTTCATCTGTAGGGACAGGTACACACATGTCAGCTTAGACTGCTTCCCCCTTCCTCCAAAGACAGTGACTTATTCTTCTGCCCACTGGCTCCTCCTGAATGATAATTCACGTGTAGCTTTGAGTTATTCTAGCTCTAAATGGCCCCCTGAGTAGGGTTCAAATTGGTATGATGCCATTTATGTGAACACGTAAACCTTGAGAAATTTTACTTTGTGAGCAGAACCTGACAGAAGAGAGTCCATTGGTCTTGAGGAAAAAAAGCTAAATTATGTCTGCTAATGGAACAGTCCAGTTAGACAATATGTGTTTATAATTAGCTGAGGAAAGTGAAGTACAGCCACGCTGTAGCTAGAGTGAAAGCTGACTGGGCCACACCCTAGCCCCATTCCCAGCATCAACCACTACTGCTCCCATCCGCCTTTTCAAAAACATTCCTTCTGCTCCTTCAGCCAATAGTCTTTAGGATACCAGCCCACCTGGGCGTGGTCTCTTACACTATACATGCAGCTGTAAAGCCTGTGCTCGCTCTCTTGCTTCAGGCTCTCACTTCCAGCTGCTAGACTCTGTTCCTGTTCCCCATTCGTGCAGAGGACTGTGATCTAGGACAGTGATCAGAAAGTCTCCCCCAAATAAACAACCCTTTATTATTCATAATTCTGAACTAGCGTGGGATTATTATGTGACTTCTGCCATCATCAGTGTTCTACCCACTGAACATCTCAGTCCTCAGCTCCTGCTCATTTTCAGAGAGCACCCAGAAGCACTTTCGCCCCACTGCTCTGTTACCCTACTAAGGAGAGTATGCTTTCCATGTGTACTGACAACACCTTTTTATTGCTTGGACATTTTTGCCTTTTTGAGGATTTCCTGAGTTTGATTAAAATATGATTTTTCTTAATCCATTTACAAAAATCAAGATAACATAAAAATTGTAGATCATGAGCAACTATGTAATTAGATGAATTAGATTTGATATGCAAAGAATATCAAATGGTTGTTGTCTAAGTGGGCTGGTTTTGGAGCCACTGAATTTGAAGGTTTCTTGAAGTTCTAAATATTACTTCGACAACTTTAATATGCATTATTTGTGCGACCATAAATCACGAGAGAGCATTCTGAAAACTGGAAGGAAGCCTTGGAAATAATCTTCTTCCTCTGAACTAATATTTACTTCCTATTCCTCTGGTGAATAAAGCTTCATCTACATGGATCACATGCTAGTTCTGTGGGCAAAACATGCCTATCAAGACCCAGCTGCACTAGCAGCTGAAATCCTAGCAGATCTTGGGACCTTTAAGATGTGTTATTGTGATACCATGCTCTGAATTTGGATCAGCACAAAATACAGGCCATTCCTTTTCCAGCCCTTCTCAGGAGCAGGATGGTGTCAGAGGGTGTAAATCATGGCGTCTCTAGCAGGCTGCGTGCAGGCTCCACTGACATTTTCACAATTTAAATCATCTTGAGTAATAACCCTTTTAAGATGACTAATGTTACTGATTTTCCTGCATTAATAATAGTGCCGAACACAACACAAGAGGTGAAAAAAAATCACTAGTGTACGAGGTCACATTTTAAACAAATGTATGGTCATCATTAACTCTTTCTGCTAAAGTTCAGTTCAAGATAAGCAGTACCTCACCTGTCACCCCTCCAAGGTCTCTTTTCTGGCTTCCTTTCCTCTTTTTCCTGAAAAAACCTTTACACTAGATAAAAATCTAAGCCTCACTGCCTCATGGAGGCGTCCCACTGTTGAACATGTCACTCACAATGGCGAACCTGATTAGCTAGTATCACATCTACAAAACCTACCAGCATAAAATTAGTCCTCTGATAAAACAGCTAATTGAAGTAGAAAATGTTGGTTACAATTAACTGGCATTAATGGGTGTACTGTGCTTTAAAAAATATGATTTCTCAGTTGATAAAGAGCTACAAAGTATTTTTCATTCCTTCCTTATGAATTTCTTTGAAAATATGTCTGAAGCTTGATATCGGCTGGTGGCTAAAGACGCAAAAGGCATACAATAGGTTCGGATATTTGTGCTGCAATGTGGCCATTAAAGGAAATGGACTGAGAGCTGAAGGACGGGAGCATCTTATAGAAAGGCCATAGATGGGTAAATTGTATGAAAAAGTCACCGCTATATCTGGGTGCAATGGGTTGAGTCATCCCTGCTCTGTTCAATGCTTCCACTGAATGGCCTTCCACCCTGCCAAGTTCTCGAAGGCAAACACTGTCAGAGCTGTGCTCATGAAGACTCACGCGCTCACTGGTTTCATTCCCTACTGACCACCCTTCCTACACCCTTCAAATGAGGATTCCTGAGTTCCCAGGGTGAAGGTTACTTCTCACTGAAGCAATGACCCATTCTGCTAGTCCATGTTATTTTTTTAATTCATTGATGTCTGGCTATAAACTATGCTAAACTCAAGGAAACTTAAACTGTGAATGAAAGTTACATGGAATTAGTTTTAGCAATATTAAGCATTTTCTCTAATTAAGGTATTATAAATATGACATATGAAAATTTAAATAAAATAATAAAAAAATGCTCCAGACCTTATTTTCTTGTGATAATCACTGCCAGCATTTTGATAAACAACCTTTGAACATCCCAGCTCACTCATCACATACCCTATATACACATGCACAATGCATGCACCCACACAAACCATTTATGCACACACAATCACATACACCTGGCACTAATATGCAAATTGTACATACAATGATACACACACACACAATGAATGTATGCGCACACTATGCACACACATATCATATGTACTCTCAAGCAAGGAAGCACCCTGTACTCATGTGCACACTGCATGCATATACTACACACACATATCACATGCACACATTATGTATACACACATAATACACACACACACATAGATCTAAGAAACAGGCTCACATTAAAGAGCACTTTTATAATCTGCTTTTTAATTTCAAAAACATGTTAAGGAAATCATTGTGATAATGACAACAGATTCACATCACTGTTTTTGAATGGCTGAGTGGCACTCTACTGCATGATGGAGTAAATATAAAGAAACCCATCTCTATGCAATTTATTAACATTTTTGAAAAACAAGATTTACTTGTTAGGTGGTATTGGTAATAACTGCATGAGAGAATTAAGGATGTTTTTCATTACCAAACTCTTCTCCCTGGAATACCAAATAGATATACTGAAGTGAAATATTCAAATTGTAGAAAAATGGTTTATTGCTGCCATATTTAACAGTTAATTATACAGAGTGACTAAACTCCAACAGCAGCTTCTCCCTTTCCTTCAGAAAGATGCATCACGACAGTAGTTATGCGAAGATTATTTTCTGAACAGAAAAACACACACAGACAGATGTAATTCATCAAAACAGAAATGTTTTAATGCCTTCCCCAAAGTAAGCAATACTGCATACGAACCTTTTACTGAGTCTCACTTGAGTAATTACCCAACCAATATTTCTCATTAACACTCATTTCTCAGCAAAGATTTTACAGTTGATAGTTTTAGTAAGACTCTGTATTAATAAGACTTCATTAAGTTTTCAAAATATATTATAGTACACTTCCTGGAACGATCAGAAGTCTTCTCAGACACCATTAGAACTGAGCAGCACGGACCTATGTCAGGGGAGCAGCAACAGATTCGCCCACTGCACTTAGACTCTCTTTAATTCCAGCAGAAGCCATTGCAATCCAGGAAGAGCTGTCCTTGGATTTTTTTGGACAGACAGAATGATTTTTTTTCATGCCTGCCATTTAAATTTGGACACTGGGTGGGGCACAACTCAAGCAATACAGGAGCAGGCTGCACTTTCAGATCTGATGCTGTTTGGGAGTAGCTGGGCTGTCTAGTGCCCTTGCACATGCAGATGGCACCAGGCAGCCTGTGAAGCAGTGGACTTGTGGAGCTGTGTTCACAAGCTCAGATGTTCTTGAAAAACCCAGAAATGTCAGGGAGCCAGCAGAGAGGGACTGGAAAAGGAGTCAGAAACATACCATCTAGTATATGGTCTAAGCCTCCAAAATATGAAAGAACATTACATTAAAAAGTAGTTAAAGGTTCTGACAGATTGGAAGGTGTCGAATTTCAGTAGGATGTTGTTAATTAAACAATTCATTATATTCATTTTACATCCTATTAGCTATTGATTTTTTAAAACCATCATCAAGTTGTGTTGAAGACGTCTCAAAATTTTAATTCATTTTTCAACTTTCAAAGCAACATGCTGGTCTTATGTAGTGCATTTGTATCTTCTGAAAATGAGGTTATATTTTTCTAATTGTCAGTATTAAAGGGAGTTAAAGAGGAAAGGAAATGGTGGCAGTTAGTAGTCTCCTATAAAAATTAGTTGCTCAAGATTAGTATTTTATTTAATCAAAACTAAATATGAATATATAATATTTAATTATATATTATAATTATAGTATACATTATAATTTATATAGAAAACACTATATTATATATGACATATAATAAGATATTTAATTATATATTTATTTCGAATTATATTTAATTTTTATATTATATATAATATTTAATTAATTTTATATATAAACATACTTTGTTTTTCATGAAATGTCAGAGAAAGCTATTCTTAATCTTTTTTTGAGACAAGGTTTCTCTGTAGCTTTGGTGCCTGTCCTGGAACTAGCTCTTGTAGACCAAGCTGACCTCAAACTCACAGAGATTGGCCTGCCTCTGCCTTCTGAGTGCTGGGATTAAAGGCGTGTGCCACCACCGCCCAGGTCAAGATACTCTTAGTTTTTCTAAAAATGCTTTGCATATTTTAGAAATCCAGAACATTATGTGAATACCAGGTCTGGCAGTACAAGCCTATAATCTCAGCACTGGAGAGGTAGAAGGATACTGAGTTTGAGGTAAGCCTGGGTTATAAGGTAAACAATTTCAAAAAAATAGGAAAAAGAAAGAAAAAGAAGAGAAAGAAGCAAAGCAACAAAAAAAAAGAAAGAAAGAACAAACAACCTTCCACCAAAACAAAAACATGACAGAAATGCAAAAGGAGACAAGGGACAGGCATTAAAAAATATACCAGGAAAACACCCATTAAAGAAGATCCCAAGACCTTGTTAGAATGCTACCATAAACCTTGTTACAATGCTATTGCTTGACTGCAGCTTCCCGTGGACTCCAATCCAGCCAAGCCTCACCCATGTTCTTCCTCTACCTCGCATGGCTACACCCAGATGTCCTTGCTCTGAAGGCTTCCCACTGTCTCATTCTCAGAGTCTCTGGATTTTCATGGCTCCCATACTTCCTTTAGAGTGAAGTCTTGGGAGAGCACACGTTCCTTCTTTGCCAGATTGTTACCTGTATTCCCAGTACCCTGCAGGCTGGCACTGAGCACATAATTAGTAATCTGAACACTTGACCTTTGTGTAAGGGAGGGTGGAGGGGCACAAAGGAATAACGGTAGATAGGCCCAGTAGGAAACCCTCCCCACTAAAGCCCACCAGGCAGTACATATTTAAGCCCTGCTTACCTGCCAGAAAGAAATGTGGCTGTCAGTGTTTGAGTAGGTGGCAAGATAACGCCCATCAGGAGCAAAGGACACTGCAGTGATTGGTCCCTTGTGCCCATGAATTGTCTGAAATGGAATTAATAGGTCATTAGTGACATGCATTCCATAGACCTCCTACAAGTCCTTCTGTGAACATACTCGATGTTGAACAGGTGATACCACAGATACTGCAAGCTGTAACATTCTTTATTTATAAAACCAGGTTATAGAAATGAAGGAAAGTAAAAAATTCTTCGTGTGTGTAAGGGCATCAAGCTTGTTCTGAGGGGTGGGTCTGTCTTCCAGTTTGAAAGGCGTTATGAGCCCAAAGAGAAAGTACATATTAGTAGGCAAATCAGATCTTTAATTCTTTACATTACAGGGAAGAATTCTGCAATTCATTAGAAAGATGTGATGACTGTTCTTGTTTGTCAACTTGGGGATTAACTAAAAACCAAATGACTGGGCACACCTGTGAGGGAATTTCTTCTTAAGTAAATCTTTTGAAGTGGGAAGACACACCTTTAGTCCAGATCTTCTCAGGTAAGAAGATTCACTTTTAATCTGGACTATGCGCTCTGCTAGCCGCTTATATAAAGGACATGAAGGAGCAGGCTCTCTTTAGCTACTTGCTGTCACAGTCCATTCCGTGGCTGGTACTAGAGACTACTTCTTCGGGATTCGGGCATATACGGAAGACCAACTGAGACATTCAACTGGTGGACTGAACAGCTACTGAATCGTAGGCCTTTTGTTGGTAGACAGTGATTGTTGAGCTATTTGCTGCATCACAGCCTATAAGCCACTCTAATAAATCCCCTTTAGGTACAGATGGAGATTTATTCTATCAGTTCTGTCCCTCTAGTGAATCCCAACTAATATAAAAGGCAAAAAATTAATCAAAATTTACCCAAATTACCCAGAATATTGCATATCTGAAGTGAAAACCAGTCAAACCTATATTATAGTTACCTTGCTCTGAAAAAAGTTAAAGATTAATTTCAACTCCTTAATAATTACACATTTTTCATGATTTATCCTTGATTTTCCACCAATAACACTGTGCTTAATTGCACATAGCTGCAATTAGTAAGCATATACATATGTTTGCACTGGAAGTATGGGCACATCTAAATCAAACACTATTAAAAACATGTTAACAGGGACAGTCTGAACCTTTGCCAATAGCTAATCATTGATGTAACAATGAGTAATGAAAAGGAAGTTCTTTTTAAAGTAGGTCTCTGATAAAAAGGTCTTCACTAATAGAACAATACACTCATCCAATCATATTTGTAATTATTGACAATACTCCATGTTAAGAAAATTGGCATAACACTGTAACTGAACCCATATTCAACCATTAAGCGTCATACCTCCTTTATGTTAGTTAGTGTCCAGAGTCTTCCCTTTGTCTTTAGTGGATTGGGAAAACAGTCTCAGTGAACCACAGACTTGTAATGCCATTGGGGTCATACATGCTATAAATTTTTATAAGAATTTTTACATAATGCATATCTGAAAACTCAAATGAGAAAGACTAGGGAGGGCAGAGACATAAGCCAAGCACATTCTTAATGTCCTTTGCTCCCTTCTTTCCTGCCATGTGATTTGATGGCCAAGGTCCTCAGAAAAAGAGTATTATTCTGGTAATAGAGACCCGGACTCTAGTCAGCAGAGGGCATGGGAGCTGAGCCAGACTGTCTGGGTTTGCATTAGGCTCACTGCTTATTCACTGTGGAACCAGGGTCATATTACTTAACCTCAGAGTATCAATATCTATAACATAGGGATGATGATGTTCATAGTGATTATATGTGTGTCAAAGAGCTTAGTGAAAATTAAATGAGCTAATATACATGTTGTAACCTGCACATAATAAAAACTCAGCAAATACTATTGACATTTTTTGTTCCGCTTCCTTACCTAGGAAGGACCACACAAATCTAACAATCACATAATTCAACTGTTTACTGTTTTTTAAATAACCCCTCATCCACAAATTCCAAATCGTTTATGCTCAAATTAGTTTCACTTGGCATCTAGATTGCTGAGAAACAGACTTCAGACGTCACTCATTAAAACAGACACGTGGGAGCTATCCATGGTGCTGGCAACAAGTGTGCTAAATAAAGCAATGGACACTAACTTGTGCTGAATAGCTAGTGAAGGAAACCAGTGTAATCAAATGTCAACCATGCTAGGATGAAAATTATTCTAGCCAGGAGAAGAATCATTAAGAAATTAAAGGTCTACTGACACTTAATAGACCAGCTTAAAGAGCTCAATGGAAAAACACATTCATTTTTCAAAATTAATATCCAGTTCTGGAAAATCATAACAAAAACCTGACTTCCTTTTGGCCAATCTGAATCCTTTTTATTTTTTTGAGTTAAGACAATTTATTGGGAAGACTTTGGTTTATAACAGATAATCATCAAAACCAATTATTATTATTACTATTAGTAGTAGTAGTAGTAGTACTAGTACTGTGGATTGAACCCAGGGCCTTGAAAATGTTGCAGGCATCCTAGCACAATCCCAGCCCTGGACTATGGTGGACTTTGTTGTCCTGAAAACTGTTTTAAAAAGGTTGGTGCCTTCGTTTCCACATCAGAAGACATGGCTTCTTGTTAGCTGCTATCTCTAACAGATGCTGTAAATAAGTTTGTCCTGGAGATTTTATTTTAAATAAGGAAAATAGTTTGTTTACTAGACACATTTCTTTTTATGGTGTAAGAGTCATTACATAATCCAATGGTATTTCCTTTATTGCCAGGAAGCTCAGAACTAAACTTATGCCCAGCCTGTGTCTATAAACACTGCCTACACATCCTGCTCATCTCCGCTGTTTTCATCTGAGTGCTTTGAAGTCCAGATATACTCCAAGTTTGAATCTAAATTTTTTGGAAGTATGTTTTGAACAAACTGGGGTTCACCTTCAGAGCAGGTGAGAAGACATGCATGCAGGTACCTCCATATACCCATGAACACATGTGCACACACACACATAAACACACAAGTATACACATGTGATAAAATGCTTCTGGGCATCCCACAGAAATCCTTCTAAAGCAACCCACAGAGGCTCCAGAAGCATGGCTGCAGCTGACACATGGGTCTTGTGGACGAGGAAAGAGGACCGGGGCAGGGCAGTTCCTCTACAATCCAGTGTGGTACAGCTGCAGAGTGCCTCACTATCTCAGCCCTGGAGGTACTCTGGCCCCCAGTATAACGAAATGTTGTCATTGTCATTTGCTCAGATTCTCTGGACTTGAATACTGTTTAGAGATATCACCTGAACTGACTTTAAACTCAGAATTAGACACCAGTTGTGGAGGATCTCACTGAACTTAAGTGACTTGTGAGGTGCAAACTCAGTCTCAGATGCTAAAGGCCATTTTCAAACAATAGGTGTCAAAAAGTAGTCTGACTCCCTTTTTGTTTGCATATGGGTATCAATGTCTTGTTATGTATCTTTTTTTAGGCAAAGATATTGCTATATTGAAAAGACAGAGAAGAAGAAAATAATATAATTTGGAAGTGCTAGGAGAAATAAGAGAAATTCTACAATTATCCCAGCAAGAAACAGAAAACTAGATTGTTAAATACTCCAACCCATTGCCCAGTGGGAAAAAAAGACCCAAGGGAAAGGATTAACAATGATCAGTGTTTATTTATATTGTATCGAGTAATAAATATTTCCCATCCATTTCTCTCACTATGGTTCAGTTCTCATCCATGTGGTTGAGATCCAAACAAAATATTTGTAACTTTTAACAAAATTAGGAAAATTATGAATTTAGGTAAAGTTTTGCTATCAAAAATATCATATGTAAAAGATTTACAAAGAATTTACCATGTATTCACAAACAAACAAAAAACAAACCCAAATACATAAAAAGAAAATGGCCTGCACGTCACAGCACCACAGTCTTGGGGACTGAGAGAGAAGCAGCTACTTTGAGAGCAGCATGGCTGAATCTGGAAATGAGGGAGATGTAATTTGAGGTATGGGAGCTCTGTTCCCAGTGGCTACGCATGTGCACAGAAGACCCAACTATGCTTCCTTTCCATAAAGGCATACGCACTGCAGCAAGCCAACAGGGCAAACATGCATCTCAAGTGTCATAAGCACAAATGTGATAGATGCCTGAAGTAAGGAAATATCTGAACAAAATGTTCACTGGTCTATGGAGGTAGGAGATGGATAGGAAATGGCCATAATACTCAGAAAATGCCTAGGGAGTAAGCACAGAGTCCTGAAAAGGCAAGACCCAGCACCATGGACATTATCTTGGTACTGATACCACTAAATGATGGCCACCAATACCAGTGTGGATCAAGCTCTTGGCACTCTGTATGGTTTCTTTTACATATTCATATTCACAGCAGACAAATTAAAAAAGGGTCACAGAAAAAGTGAGTCCAGTATATGATTTGCATGTCTTTCCAGGGTCCCAGCACAGGAAGTCACAGCTTTCATGGCAGGTTGGCAAGGAAGCAACTTTTCATAGTAGATAGGAAACAAAGACATAATTCTGATTGACAGCTTTGCTTCCTGGGCAAAGAAAAGGCTCATTCAAGCACAGCTATTTCAGATGAGTTCAGAAGTTAATGTTCCCTAGTCTTTTCTTCCAAACAACTACTTTAGGAAAATTTCAGCAGATATTTAAGAGTCATCAGTTCAAGGAAACAAATGATAAGCTCAGTTAGTCACGAAGGTAGAATTAACCTTAAACCATTAACAGTGGAGCATCTCACTACGGCTGCTCATCAGGCTCAGATCATAACATCATCAAAAAGTGTGTCACTTAACTACGGTCAGTCACAAGGCTCAAGTGAACTTAAATTATCACTGCATGGAGCCTGTTCAAATGTTTCTGTGAAGAACTCTTAGGACCTCATGATGTTGTCAAAAGGTTATCTTTTTTTTTAACCTTTTTTGTTTGTTTATTTTGTTTTTTTTGGGACTGGCTTCTCTGTAGCTTTGAAGTCTGTCCTGGAACTAGTTCTTGCAGACTAGGCTGGCCCCGAACTCAGAGATCTGCCTGCCTCTGCTTCCCCAGTGCTGGGATTAAAGGCGTGCACCACCACCGCCCGGTTAAAAGGTTATCTTTTTAATTTTAAGCAATGAGACCTACTTTTACTGACAACATATATCTTTAATTTTAACTTCGTCTTGATCTTTATAAGTCATCCACAGTTATAATGTTTTACAACAGTAAATACATAATAAATGCAAGACTTTCCTAGTACAATTCAAAAAAGAAAAGAAAGCCGTACTGTTAGAAGTTAGAGAAGAGACTGAGACACTGAGATGAACTTGGCTGTTTGCACACACAGACACATGCAGCTGTCTCTTCACTTTAATGTGGAAATTCTTTTACTAATGATCATTCTCACCAACTTTATTCTGCTATAAGTTTCACCAACTCGTGGCTATAATGAATATAAGACACACTCGACACTTTGCTAATACTTCTAGTCATATACTGTATACTTAATCAACATTCCCTATAGATTTCTCTGAAAATTTTACTTCAATGAAAAGTGAATTAAACACTCTATTAATGAGGTTAGCTATAGGGAAAGGGTGTATTTAATGTTCGTAAAGCAGGTATGCTTAAACTTTTGCATCCTTAATGCAATCATATTGCCTAAAAATGAGCAAAATTAAAGCCTGAAGTTATTAGCAATGCCTTACTACAAAGGGGACGGCCTCAACACTGGTTCTTATTGTTCCTAAGCTGGTGAAATAAATCCCCCACAGAAAAAATCAAAAGGCTATATTGCTTAGTTCATAAGGATTATCAGTATGTAGATATTTAAACACTATTTAATCCATCAATGCCAGTTAGTTTATCCCCAAATGACATATAAATCACTGTTAGTAACTGCACATGGCCAAAAGTGCTATAGTTATTTTTTTAAAGGAACAGAGTCCATTTACTTGGCTTCTATCTTATAATAAAACTTACAGTAGCTCACTTTGTTATATTTATCCTTAAGTCTATTCCCATTAAGATGTTAGAATGATACCAGATATACTTGTCTTCTCCTCAAATGTATATTTGGTTGAATTAGACAGCGGTAGAAAACAATTCAATTCATTGACTACGTCCAGTGACTTCTGTTAGAGAGATGCCATAGCAGGTTGACTCTCAGTCAAAAAGCATCATCTCAGCCTTCCTTCAGAAAAGTAAGCAAGAGATAAAATAAACAAGAACCCAATTTCTAACCCTTAAATCTCTTTCAAATCATTGTAAATCCACCAACAGGCTTATGTGCTGAGACAGTGGGAAAGAACAGAGCCATTGAGAAAGGCTGTGCTCCTTTCAAGACTAGAGAGCCGCAGGCTTACAATGACCACGTTCTTATATTTTGCATATTTTGTGACTCCAGTAAGAAAGAGGCAGGCTCTTAATTTTATAACCATTCTTTTTTTTTTTTTAACTGCTGACTCTCTCTGCCTGCAGAGGACATACAACTAAGTGAATCCATGAAAACCATCAGCCATAAGGACTGTAGAGGGCAGCTGCAGATGAAGGTGACGAAGACACCATACTCCTTAGGCTGAGGTTTCTGGGAGCCAGCCCTACACCTTCCTCCATCCTGCCAAATGAAGAAACCATGGTAGCTCTGTGTTCAGAGGTTTAAGCTGCAGGTGAATCCAGGACAGGGGATCTGCTTCATTTATTGCTGCTCTCTGATCAGTAAACCCTGTGTGTCCTCACATGACATAACATAGCTACAAAGCTGAGCTCCCTCTAGACTGGGGTTCCTGTGGGTTGTTGCTAAATTCTGCATCTATTTGCCTCAGTCTCCTGAATGCTTGCATTGCAGGCATTTGCCACCATTCCTGGCTCTTTTATTTTCTTTGAAAAATATGAGTCGAAACACACACACACACACACACACACACACACACACACACACTGAAAATCACTTCTAGTCTATTTACTTTTTAGAAGTGCTTGTTAAAAAAGGAAGCACTCCTGATCAGATCTCATTCCTTTAGGAACTATCAGGAATCCTAGATACATCCTTCTAGGTTTACATTTAAGAGTTTATATTTGTTACCACGGCTTATGTCTGTATATGATGTGTGTGTGTGTGTGTGGGGGTGCTGCCATGAAGCATGTGTGAAGGTGAGAGGACAACTTTGTGGAATTGGTTCTCTCTTTCTAACTTTTCCTTTTGTTTCCTTGTTTGTTTTAAGATAGGCACCTCATAGAAGAGAAAGTGTGAAGTACACTTGAATACATTGGCACAGGACATCACTCCCTAAATATAACCATAGCAGCACAGACAATGAGAGAAACAACTAATAAATGGGACCTCCTTTGGGTAGATATTAAATTATGGAATTACTGTAAGCGTAGACAGAAAGTCTTTATAATTTGCTGATTATAAATGGTGTGTGTGTGTGTGGTGTGTGTGTGTGTGTGTGTGTGTGTGTGTATTAGGGGAGGGGAGATAGAGAGAGAAAACACATGCTGGAGAACACAGAGGGATTGCAAAACTGAAAGAGCACTCCATGCAGAGATGCTAGTCTGTCCTAGGGAAGGTGGTGGCTACACAACCTCCAGAAGGGCTAGGACCTGTAGTTTATGGGCTGCAGTGATGACATTAGGGAGGATGGCAAATCAGGCTGAAGACAGCAGGAAAGGCTTGGGACTATCGCTGAGTGTGTATTGTGAACCCACATTGATAGAACTTCTCTTAAACTCAACAAGGATGAAGTCTTTAAAACAACTTACAGAAGACATTATTATCCAAGTCATCATATTCTCCATACGATTTAGACACCAAAATAAACTCAGTTAATTCTTAAATATTTTGCAATTTGGGAGATTTATAAAATCAAGTAATGAAATGGTTTATTTGTGTGTGTGTGTGTGTGTGTGTGTGTGTGTGTGTGTGTGTGTGTGTTGACATTGGGTACCTTCTTCAGTTTTCTCTACCTTATTTTTTTAATTTTTATTTTTTAAGACACGTTCTCTCACTGCATCTGGCATGCACTGTTTGGGGACACTGGCTAGCCGACAAGCTCCAGGGATGTACCAATCTCTGCCCCTCTGCCCCCTGGTACTGGGGTTACACGAGACCACCACGAGACCAGCTTTTTATGTGTGGGCTGGGTATCTGAACTCAGATACTTATACTTGCATGGCACACACTTTTACCAAGTAATCCATCCCCCTAGGCCCCACAACCAAGTTCTAGATGTTCGTATTTGTGCAGGAACAGCTCACTTGAAAACAAAACATGGTAGATAATTTGATCGTCTTGTGTAGTACTTGTGAAGCTTCGAGTGCTAGCAAACACACTGAGAAGTAAGAATGCTGCGCTGGTTTGAGTGTGGTTGGCCCCCACAAGCTTATAGAGAGCTGCACTATTAGGTGCGGCTTTGTTGGAGTAGTTGTGACCTTGTTGAAGAAGTGTGTCACTGTGTGGATGGGTGTGACAGACAGACACTTCCTGCTGCCTGCATATCAAGATGTAGCCAGCGCCACATCTGCCTGCATTCTGCCATGCCCCACCATGATGTTATTGGATTGAACCTCTGAAACTGTGAGCCACTCTAATTAAATACTTTCCTTTGTAAGAGGTGCCATGGTCATAGTGATTCTTCACAGAAATAGAAACCCCAACTAAGATAAATCCTTTTTAATGGTATAGGGGAAAAGTACAAAAATCTTACTTTCTATATTTTCAGTGTATACCTTATTTCAAACACACAGAAGTCTTGGCACAGGTGTATAAGCATATTCTTAGAAAGCATGAAATGATCAGTTTGATTCTCAACAAGCACAAAAGGAAAAAAATAAACACATACCAGTCTTAACACGAAAATCGTTCTGCTTTGGAATTCTGCTTATAAAAATTTTCACAAATTTTAAACAGCACAGAAAGAACAAATAAACAAAGAAGTACCGAAGGGCTAATTCCCTAAGTCTGACTGTGTTCAAGTTTGCTTCTATGACTGCCTTAGTGCATTTGGACACGTCCGCCTGACCAGTGTCTCATCAGTGGTCATCATTTCCTTGATGTCTAACCAAATTTAGACAGTGGCAAGATAGAGTTGCAGTAAAAACGTACATTTTACCTACACAAATAAGATACAGATTGGCTGACATTTTAAAAAGTAAGGCTCCTTATTAGAACTGTTTAGGATGTGATGGCAGTAATTCAAGGACTACAGTGAGTGACCCCGACCGCAGTGTATGAAATACATTTATCACTGAAACGGCGTGCCGGCTGCCAGTCAATATGCGTCTCTCATTTGTTAGGCGCTCTCCTGCTGAGGCTCCCTCATTACAATTTGCTTTCACTTCCTGAGCAAATGACAACTAGAAAATGAGGCAGTTTCTTTCCTGACCAAACTTAATCCAGAAAAAAATTAGATGACAGCTGCAGTCACCCAAGTGTTACAGAGCACTTTCCATGTGTTTGTTAGATACCTGAAACACCGTGTCACTAAATGTGACAGCCAACAAGTAAGCTCGCTTTCTTCATCTAGTTCTACAGTGGGAGGAAATGCTTCAGAGACAGATTTTTTTTTTGCTTATGCCTTAGAATATCCCATTTATTCAATTAAACAACTATGATAAAGGATACCAATAAACTTTTGCTTTAGATACACACTGTAGAACATCTTGAATGCTTCAGAAAGAATATCCAGCTAAAGTCAGAGTCTGGGAAAGATAGAGACTTCATTAGGTGTTTTGCTCAGGTAGGCTCTTTTCTACGAGAAAATCCATGCAGCCACAAGCTTGGCTGTTTAATTTCTGGCCTAGTAATTTGTAATGCTGGCTTGAGATAACTCAATGCTCAGTACATTATTACAAAAACTGGGGAAGTATCACAAAAATGCTAAAATCCTTCCCACTTCAAAAAGTACAGATACTGAAGTGCATCCTAAAACATAGAAGGCAAAACAGTGAAAGCCCAAAGAAAACCAAAAAGGTAGGGAAATCAATCCAGAAATGACAACTGCTCCCATGATTGCTGTCTCTATACAGTGCTGTAAACAGTTCTGCTCCAATGTAAATGAGCCCGTCTTTCCAGTCAGTCAAATCTGTGACTCTGTAGGTACAAGTTTAGTATCACTTATCAGTAAGGAAACAGATTGGAACAGCAGTCCATAGGTGTATGTAAATATGCTGAGCTAAAGAATCCAGTCCTGTTCCACAGCTATACACACACAACTACGCACAGCCACACACGGTCACACACACACAAACACAGAGCCACACACACACACACATACAATACTGCATGTGATGGTGACAGAACTGAATGCACCGATAGTATTCACCCAACTATACATTCATAACCAGTAAATTAAGTACAGTATATGATAATATCCCACGAAAGCAGTTACACACATGCATGTACAGGAAAAGACATTAGAAAGAATAAATTGTGTGATGCTTCTGTTGCTACTGCCTGGAAGTACTGAGAAATGGACTCACAAAAGGCTAGCTACTTAGAGTACAAGGCTAAAAGGCTGCTTCGTGGAATGCATTTTCTAGTTTTCAGCAGGCCTCAATGGACAGTGCTCCCACCACCTCCCTTGGGGACCCTCAACCACAGCTTACCATCTCCGCCAGGAAGGCTTTCCTGTAAATCGGCTACAAATGCTCTTTTCCTAGAACTGTATCTATCACTCTGTAGTAGATCTGAGCATGTCACAAGTGACAGCTCTTCCTTCCCAATAAGCCATACATTTTTGCTCAATTTATAATATTGCCTATTGATTCAGGATTGCTTGGCCAGGAGAGTCTTAGCCTTTTCGTTTTCCAGTTCTAAATCTAAAATTCTGTCTTATTGTCTGCTCCCATTTCTAGTCAAGTAAAAAGGTAACAGACATAGAAAGTATTTAAACAAATTCCAGAATCTGTAAGTTCAAACTTCTATACATGGTAGACCAGAAATTTATTATGATCTCTATTAAATAAACATCACAGTGACAGAATGAACAAAAAACTTTTTCTCTGAAGGAAACCTCTGGATACTTTCTAACACAAACAGAACTCAAGAAAACACTAACGCTGCCCAGCTTGAGCCTAGAGTGCACTGTTGGCTCTAGAAGAGTCTTTTTTGTCTTTTCATGTTTGTGAACAGTGGTTCAGTGAGGTATGGCTATGTGAGCTTTCTAATTCTCAACAAGCCAATCCTCTTTAAAACAAGAAGTTTACAAAATCATCAAAAAAACAAAATGAGCAGGACCTGGGAGGAAAAACCAATCTGCTTACAGAGAAATATGGCATTGCTTTTAATTAATGCAACATTCAATATTTGAATTTGAAAATAAAAATGAATATCCAATAAAGGAATAAAGCAGGGTTTTTCCATCATTCTTAATCAATACCTTCCTTATTAAGAAAATTATCAAAAGAGATTCTATAAGATCAGCGAAATCAGATATGAAAAACATAGCATTATTATTTAGTAAGTCTTTTCTTCCCCATGGTCACAGAATAATTCTGTTTTATGATAGTCTTTAAAAAACTATAAATGTAATTCTGGTTTATTAAATACAGATACTAATAGATCTCTAAAACTATTTCAGAGAGGAAAGAATTAGACAGGCAGGGTTTTAGTTCAAGGATATCCGCCTTAAGCCTTTCTGCACGATGTGGTTGCCAGGCTAGTTTCCCTGTCTACTGTGAGAGGAGAGCACAGGAACTGGTCACAGTCAATCTCGCCCGAGAGACACCTGAAATATAGATGAATTCTGCCAACGGTGGAGAGACAGCAGCTAACGGGGGTCACAGGAAAACAGAACTCCTTCCAGTTCCCAGGACTGCCTTATTTAACAAAGCGGTACCAGGGCCTCCTCTCTTGGAAAGCGCCCAATTTCGGAAGTAAGTGGTATCTGCTAGCTCCCTCCTTTTTCCTTCCTTTCTTCCTTCCTTCCTTCCTTCCTTCCTTCCTTCCTTCCTTCCTTCCTTCCTTCCTTCCTTCCTTCCTTCCTCCCCTCCCTCCTTCCTTTCTCCCCATCTCTTTCTTGTGTGTGTACATGTGTATAAGAACACATATGTAAGTTAGAGGACACTGTGTCCTTTTTTATACCTCCCACATTATTTTTCAAGACAGGGTCTTTTGTTCAATGAAGAATAAGGCTAGTGGAGATCCTCTTATCCAAGGGGAGATGGATAATCCTGCATTTCCCAGCATGAGATTATAGGTGTGCATGGCCATTCCCAACTTTTCAACTCAGACCTCACACTTGCACAAGCCATTGAGACATCTCTCTAGTCCCTGTATCTTTTACTCTTCTCTTTTACTTACTATCCTTTTTTCTATGCCCCTGGCATAATTTAACTTATTGCACAAGATGTTGGTAAAAAGCATTAGCTTGCCATTGGTCTTACTTAATTATTCCTTGATAGCTTCTTTCTACCATTAACAGGACTATCTCTTCTTGGCTTTCCCTAGAAAGTCCTTCCTAATTGGTTCTACACTATTTTTGTTTCTGACCAATTTTTCTTTCTTCTGAGCCATTTTTTTTCTGGAATCTTTCAAGGTCTTAGATGGCTAGCATGAATACAGGCGCTGCCCCCACGGAGGAGCAGTGGACAGAGGCTTTCCTTTCCTGTTACTGTTGTCACTTCAGAAGAGGGGTCTTAAGTGTCCTATAGTTTCTCTTTAGCCCAAACCTTTGTTTAATACACAATCTATCATTATCATTTAAGATATACTGTTTCTTAATGATTGTTCGTTAAGTAAAATACTTATTTCTAATATATCTACCCAAGAATTACTTTTCTGTATTTCTGTGCTAAAAACATCTTCTGTGGAATCCTAAAGTCTTCACTGGGTTTATTTTCCTCTACAAGAAAGCAAAAGAACAGACAGATTCTATGGCACTTAGAAGATGTGGAATTTGCTATTATTTTCTGTGAAGTTTCAAATCAAGTAAAAAATTTTGTTTTACTGAAATTTTCTGTAAATACCTTTATATGTTTCCTAAAATAAAGCCTTATGAATATCCTTAGAGACAACTGACATGGAAGACAGCTTCAGACACGGGAAAGCATGGGCTGAATTGTGCCTTTTGTATGATACACCCTTCACACTGCTAGTTGGGGAATCGCTGCCAAAGGCTTACTTTCTTCAGTTACTAAGTGCTGTAATATACTACCAAGAACTTGGAACAATAAATAAATAAGCCCTATGGTTCCTCAAATATTCAATATGTCTAATTTTTAAGGCACTGTCTTAATTTAGAAACAGGGTATTCTCATTTATTTCTCTGTTATAAATGACCATTTATTTAAATGATATTCAAATCCACAAAATACTATTCCTTAAGTAAGATGTCTATGCAAATAGTTTTGAAAATTTTATGGTTTTATTCCTTATAAAGATTTTCACAGTTACTGTATGCATCCTTGGATGTCTAACCGACTAAAACAGATCTCATTTCTCCAAGAAATCATTCCTCAAAAGAATTCCATGTATGAGGTGCTCTAAAATACAACAGCATATAGAAGACACAGATGCACAGTGACAAGGCAATTAAGCTCTTTCCTGGAGACCATCAGGAACATTCCCACTTTCATGATTTAGGAGGGGTCTTTTGATTCAATTATACTAAATGAAACCCATTAAAAAACAACCTAAATAATACCCTCAATTGCACTGTCAGTTTGCATGTAGAGAGATGGCAGCAGTTGGCTTTTACTGCACTCCTTTCTTGCTCCACTCTCCATAGAGCACAAGGAGAACTACGTGTGTGCCTGGTGCTCGTGGAGGCCAGGAGAATGTATTGGATCACTTGGAACTGGATGGAGTCAACAGATGGTTTTGTACGGCCATGTGGGTGCTGGGAATTAAACCTGGATCTTCGGAAGAGCAGTCAGTGTTCTTAACTGCTGAGCCATCTCTCCAGCCCTACCAATTCTTATTCTTAAGCCATGCAAAATGATCTAAAAGCTAACAGAATATAGAAAGGAAGGTGCTTAGGACTGCTGCGGTCAGAGGAGGACTCGAGTGTCTGTGAGTTTTCAGTTCCACAGGCATGCACACAGAGGGCAGTGCAAATGTTCCTTTAAACAATCATGGGTGAAGAGTCAGAATTGTTCTGTTTTAACCAACAACATGAAATTCACGCTGTATTAGCAAAGGAGAGTCTGGGTCCCCAAGTACTTACCATACACTGACAACAACTTATCTGCCTGATTCTTGTAGAATACGTATCCAGTAATGGAAGGAGCATCCGGGGAGATGACTGATCACTTTACAGGAAAACACCATTTTATGAAAGGGTTTCCTATAAATTCGCGTGCACAGGAAAATGAGACAGAAGCTCCCTTTGACGGCCTGGGCTAAAGTGCTCTGTTAACACAAGAACCATCACAGAGCTGAAAGCTCAAACAGCCCATCTAGGGAGACCTGGGCAAATCAGATACATTTCTGCACTTCTTTTTGATACAAATTCAATTTTCAAGAGCCTTCACCCAGACGCAAAGTCAGTTTCCAACTGCAGTGCTGGGGGATGCAGCCTCCGAGCCTGCTCAGCACTTTCCTGCTTTTCCAGGCAGCCTGGTCTCATAGCAAGCACTTCATTCCCAAGGATGAGAGGTAGTGGAAAAACCTAAATTGATGACTATGCCAACACCGGTGTGTGTGTGTGTGTGTGTGTGTGTGTGTGAGAGAGAGAGAGAGAGAGAGAGAGAGAGAGAGAGAGAGAGAGCGAGCTTGCATGGTTTGAGACAGGGCCTCACTATGTTGCTCTGGCAAACCTAGAATTCTTTAGATAGACCAGGCCTGCCTCTACTGGGATTTAAAGCCTGGGCAATAACACAAGGCCCAAACCATTTTTTTTTTGAGAAAAGCTAAATATTAGGTAGAAACTTCAGAAAAACTATTTTGCTTTCTGGATGCCAAGTTCTTGATGTCAGGTACACTTCCTGAAGTCCTTCGGAATTTACACAATTAGCCTGGCTATTCTAAACGACCTCAGATGACTTCTCCACTTTCCCTCTTAGGAGGTCAAGTGATTGACTAATCATAGAGCTGCTGTTCGCACACACCCCGATATGTCATTTCATTCAGCCTGTTTCACATGTGCAAGAGGCAGAATACAGTGTCACCCACCTGCAATACCAGCACAATATAGCTCTGACTCTGGGAGGCACAGAATAGTTTCAGGAACTGCTGGTCATTGGCATAGTGAGCTAACCTGCATGGGAGTCAGCGTACAGTTCATGAGTCTCCATCACTGTCAGCTCTGTCCAAAGTTTAGACTTCTTTCCTGCATAGCCAAATGTAGGGCATACAGCTAATATAGCCACGGGGTGTCCTTTATCAAAAACCTGGGCCTGGACCACCCTGCCTCTGAACTTGAGTTCAGTGGAGTACTTGGAAAGCAGCGGATCAGTCACAGGGCAGGATTGAAGGAGACAGGGTACAGGAAGTCTTTCCTACTTAATCATTGTCTAATGAAATACTCTGTTCTCCTAGGTGGCTCTAGCTAGTACTCAGGGAGGTTCTCTATCACCATCCCCGTTCTACACGACCCTAACCTGAAATGTCCAGTTCTTACTCCAAATTAGTGTTTAAGACTTTTAAAAAGAGTTTATTATGAGTGTTAGAAATGCAGTATTTCCTATTTTTAGAAAAAAAATCAAGCCTTTTTCTAATAGCAAAATTAGCATAAAAACCCATTCCCTTGGGACTAACTTGTAATAAGACCCCACTGAATTCCGTCTTGATCCTGATTCCATCACTTCCGGGATTCTTAGCTTGCTAAGAAGCACTCTATGCAGAATTTCTTCTCTACAGAGGCATTCTATAGTTCCTTTACATGACAGGTGTTAACATGCAGGAAACTGAAGCGCTGTGTACAGTTAAGAGTCCACACACAGCTAGGCACCCTGCCCTGCTTCTCAGCTCTAAAGCACTGCCCAATGTTTTGTTACATTTTGTTACTGACTTGTTTAACCTGGAGTGGATTCTTGGGCTGGGGAATGTTACAGAAAACCAACTGATTTCACCTAGACAGGCGAGAGGAAAGATGTTTGATGAGCTGAATTATCCTTCCCACTGCTAGTGCTTTAGACACACAAACGGCACGGGCTGGAGGTTACAGTAGACTGAGCGTGTACAGCCTTTTCAATTTCAACTGAATAACGGAGAAATCAGAAAAAAAGAAAAATGTTAAAAATTGGGCAACATGTTTATGACCAAAAAAAAAAATGATATATCTGAAAGGCCTGAGTACTCCTAACACGAAGCCATAGTGAGAAACTTAACTGCAAGGTTGGATCCTACTCCCCTAATGACTCCTGCCTCTCAAGAGACCCCCGGATACATTTTAAAGCAGAGCTCTGGCATTTTCATTTTAACTAATATCCTGTGTCACCAGTGAGCCATTTCAAAAGAGAGCAAGTCACTGCAAACTTAGCAAAGAGTTTCTGTTTTTCATTATAAGCAGTTGTGACCCTGTCCTCATTCACAGGGCCTTGAGATCCAAAAGCTCACTTTGTTTAGTGCACTCTACAGTTTTCACACCGTGCCCTGTGGCGCGTGCGTGCGCCCGCGAGAGTCCAGTCCAGTTTCACACGGTTGCTCACTTTCGAGATTATTCTAAGTTCATTTGCTCAGTTTCTCCCTCACTATGTATAAAGGGCATTCTCCATTCTCTGTGCAAAACCCGGGAAGTCATGTGCCTTGGTTTTAGTGAGGAGAACGGGAAGTACACAAGCAGACCAGAACTACAATGCAAAGTGGGATATGAGTCCATGCAGTGTTCAACAGTAGTACAGCCAGAGAACCAGCGTGGTGCTAGGCTACTGTTGGGTTTCTGAGCAGATGAAGACAGCAGTTAATTTATCTAAGAAAGTGGGTAGATGATGAGAGGTAGAAAGATTAAATAAGGAAGTAGGACGAGCAAAGACATTAAGATCAGGAAGAAGGGCTGATTGTTGTAAACAAAAACTAAGTCAATCAGTCTGGCTTGAGAGGAGGCCAGATCAGCCAGCAGGTTGAAGTAGAAAACCCTGGCATAAGTAAATTTTACTTTATAAGTATCATTAAATATTATTTGTATTACAAAGTGTAGCAACCATTATGGTATCAATATTTCTATTAATCCAGTACTTATAGATTTGCATTTAAAAACCATTATGGGAAGTTTCAATTTATATCAAGGTAAATAGCACATAACTGAAAGTATCAATCAGTCATGATTACTTTATTAATTATGATTAATCATAATTGCTTTATCTTGATCTACCTTCTTTCTCTTCCTGAACTGATTTGAAGTAAATCTTTCTCTCTCTTTCTCTCTCTCTCTCTTTCTCTCTCTCTCTCTTTCTCTCTCTCTCTCTCTCTTTCTCTCTCTCTCTCTCTCTCTCTGTGTGTGTGTGTGTGTGTGAGGGTTTCTCTGTTTTGTCCTAACTGTCCTGGAACTAGCTCTGTAAACCAGTCTGGCCTCAAACTCACAGAGATCCGCCTGCCTCTGCCTCTGAGTGCTGGGATTAAAGGTCTGCGCCATCACCTGGCCTGAAGTAGGAACTGTGCTGTGAACTGACTTCAGGTGGTTGAGAGAGAAGGGCCCACAGTTAGTGAAAGGCACCATACTACAGAGCTTCTGGAGACTTAGGGAAGCACAGGGTTTCCACTGGACTCTGGTTCACAGCCCCCAGTGTCACTTCCCTCTAGGTGGCCTTGTGGCAGATCTGCCATTCCTCAGCCCATTGTCTATCAGAACTGTACTGTATCACGACCTGCCAACGTGATGTTCTCGGGTGAGGAGAGTCACTGATCTTCACATTGCCTACCTCTTGAGGTCAAAGACTTCATACAAAATTCTATCCTATTTTATATCAGAAATTCTGTTTAGCATCCTGCTTAGATGGCCTAATGTTACTAAGAAACAAAATTAATGTAAACACCATGCAGCCACAGCTTAATAATGACACTGTTTACTTTCCATATGCAGAAGGACATCAGTCTTACTGGGTCCTGCCAACTCATTTAGAGGACATTTATTACATACTTGAGTGTGAGAAGACTTTAGATTAAAATCACAAATGCTGTTTAAGTATGAACAAACTTGGCCATATAAGCAATGGAGTCTGTGTGAGCCAGCAGAGAGTTCACGATTTAAATATTCTTGACCTTTACCAGGAAGGGAACAGTAACTACAAAAATTAAGGGAAGCGTGACTAGGTTTATCAAGAAAACAGTATTTTCTATGAGAGAAATAACATGGAATGACCAGATATTCTAAGTCATTTAATAGTAAGTAGGTACCAGAGTCCCCAGTTTTGGTTTGATAGTAATTTTTCCTTAAAATGATAGCACTTTGCCAGGAAAATTATTATTTTAACTTATACCTAAACTCATAGTTTCCACATGTTTCAAATACCTGTTACATGATAGGGACTTCTAAAAACCTAATACACATGTCAGACACCACTAAAACTTCAACTTCAAGACATCTTCTAAAATGAATACTTTTAGATCTAACATGAATATCAAAAGATAAAGCCATAACACTATTGAATTACTTGTTTAAGGCACAAACTTTTGAGAAAAATTAACTCACAAGGATATTTTTTCTTTAGAAACAAGCTATCTATTAGTTTACTAGCCATAGTTACCTGAGAGTAAATTCACTGCATTAAAAATAAAATATCTAAAAACTTACATCATCAGTCTCAAGAACTACATATATGCAGCTGGATTCTTCTATATCACAAAGTAAAGATACAGAACATTTTATCATCAAAAATTCTCAAAGTAGTTGTGTTTCAGAAGACTGCATTAAGTTGAATTCATGCTGAAACATTCAAAAGCCAGCCCCAGTATTTTCATTACTTCTTTTTAAATCACATGCATATGTACACACACACACACACACACCTGTGAAATATATCATTTAAAATGTGGTCTCTTCACTGACTGTCAGAACAAATATACAAACAATAATTCAGGTTTTTTAAATAACAAGCTAGCGTCAACATAGGGAATAATACAACTTTTTCCCCTAAAATCTTAATCAAACAGAATATAGCAAATAGTAATCCCCCCTTTCACACTATTTTAACAGTAACTGATGCAAGTGATAGGTTATAAAAAGCTTCCCAATATAAAAATCCAGCTAGTATTTCCTAGAGAACTTTCAAGAGCATGCAAACATCATTAGCCTGAAAGCATGCATAATTCTGAGTTCATAAGAATGCTTAACTTTTGCCACTCATTAAATGGGCTTCTGGAAAATATAGCTGCCTTCTCTGAGATACACCTTCTAAGGAAACTTAACCTTTAAAATATAGAGAGGGTATTAATTTTTCTTTAGATGTGTACTTGTAAGTTCTACTGTTAACATCTAAACAATGAAAGAAGAGCCCGCGGATTTAAACTGTTAAGAGTTGAGCCAATAACTTTATAAAGTCAGCCATTGGGTGAGCAAGTAAGCAAGAAAATGTCAATTTCACCTTCACTCCGATGGTGTGCATGCATCAGCGGTATCAATGAGCAGCAATGTGGCATGTTTATCACGAGATAATCACACCCGGAGAGGCTTAGAAGCACTCAGCTGAACCTTGTGACTCACAACACACTTGGGGCGTCATTATCTCACGATAACCATACTCCCTGTCAGACCTTATTGCTTAATTAGGGGTTATGAAGGTGATAAGACTAAAAGAAACTGGATGAACAGTACCAGAGATGAATGATACCTTAATCAACCTAAAGCTAGGGCTGAAGGAAGCACGCCGAACATATGCAGTGTGTTCCGTGGTGTTTGCAGAAATATCGGTTAATAATGAATGAGGAGAAACCCTATCTGCATTCACGGATTATTTGAACTGCATTTTCCAGGAGACATGGCTTCATGATCAATAATTTGAATTGTGTTTTCACACAATATGTAAAAACATCCCCAAAATTAGTAGTAACAGAATCTAACTGTGACTTGTTACATCCAGGCTATACATGACCAAACATGAGATTTAGGTATTAAGTCTGCAAGGGATCTGATTAGTAACAGCCATGTCGTGTAAAATTTGAACAAATTAATCTCGAACCAAATTTTAAAATAATGTGATCAAAAATAATCAAATAGGAAAGGAAGGAAAAATTGTAGGACTAAAAGTCTCTAATAGTCCATTCACAAATATTTAACTTTTATTCTTTTGTTCTATTTTTATAAACAATTGCCATATTTGCAGGAAGAACACGGCTCCAGATACAGTGTGCTTGGAGCTGCTTTTCAATTCACTGTGAAACATCAATTATCTTTATCAAATAACAGCATCTCATCTCAGTCCATTATCAAGATGGAGTCTTATTTCAGCTGGACCACAGCCCTATCTGTATATCAGGGCTGGCCACAGTGGCAGAGCATGAGTGAAAGGCTGTGAAATAATCAATAATAATCATCAAATTGTGGTTGAAAGGTTGTGAGGATGGAAGTTTTTGATGAAACCTCACTTTTTTTTTTTATTTTGGTGCAGATGATAAGGCTTAACCTTTGCAATACCTGATACCTAAGACTCTGTTAGAGGAAGTCTCCTGTACACTAAAGCGTGGTTCTGAATGCCCAAGACAAAGGGGCATCCTTAGACTTAAGTGGAACATGAACCTTACACTACCAAATCCATCAGCATGAAGAACTCAAAGTAACTGTAAATGAGGTTACTGTAAACCAGATGCTCTGTTCATACACAGTGCCTAGACCCTGACTGGCTGTGAGTGCTGGGTTCACGCAGGTGAAAGTCAGCAAAAGCCAGACGAGTTTTCAGGACAATGAGTGAAATCGCTTTTATCAGAAATCATGGCACCTAGAATTGAAAAGACCTCTTCTTGAAGCCAGAGTCTCATTATTTGTGAAATTGTGCTGTGTGTTAGTACCACATTCAATAAATATACATGAATAAAATGTTTTAAAAAGGATTTTAATGATTATAATGAAAACATTGGAGAGACTTAATTTAATTTAAAAGGGTGGAAGAAATATTCTAGTTTGAGAGGAGTTGCAAAGCTTTTTCTCTGATGCCTTTGGTTTTTGTGTTTTGGTTTTTTGAAACAGGGCCTTCCTCATATAGCTCAGACTGGCCTTGAACTCTCTGTAGCCTATGCTGGCCTCAAACCCACGGCCCACCTGCTTCAAGTGGCCGTGCCTGGGTTCCTGAGCAAACCCGAAGAGGCAGCACATGGAGACTGCACTATATCATGCCAGCCCCTACAACACTTGCTAAAAGCTTCCACTGGTGAGTTCTTAGTTTAAAATGGATTGATATTTTTAAAAGCAGTTATT
Organism: Myodes glareolus; assembly: GCF_982192425.1. Lineage (NCBI taxonomy): Eukaryota > Metazoa > Chordata > Mammalia > Rodentia > Cricetidae > Myodes > Myodes glareolus. Next base: position 24,336,107 of record NC_142038.1, read on the forward strand.
TACAAAAGTATGTTATCTCTCAAACCTAAAACCAATCCTTTCAAATCTGGCAAAACAGGAAGATGTGAATGGCAAATCTATAAACCAATAAAAAGAAATTGTTATTTCAAAATGTGAAAAATTATTTGTGATTTGATGATATGAAGCTTAAAGGCCAAGATCCTTTACCTGTCTATCCTTTTAATAGTGAAGCTCACAGATACTTTACAAAGTGAAGTATGTAATGGACAGAAATGAGCTTCATTATAGTTCTCAGAGACTAGCTTTATCGAAATCAGGTTTGTCCAAGTATGTTTCATTATCTCTGACTAACGGAAACATTCAAATTAACTTCAGCAAAAATTAATCATGATATTAATAACCTCACCTGTAATTTTCTTTCTCTGAATTTTCTACAAAAAATACCTGGCTGAAAACTAGAATATTCTCTCTCTTTGTTGCTATATTACCTTGTATACAATAATAGTAGTTACAGATATTAGAAGTCAGTGTAGGAAACACCTATGTTATTCTCTTTTCTAGGAAAATAAATTCTGCCTTTCCAGGTCTCTAAGCTTAAAAGAAAAAAGAATAAAACACACGTGGCACAGAGGAATTGTTGATGGTGATTCTGAATGGGAAACATGTAGGTAGTAGCAACATCTAAAATATTCTGATATTAGTACAAGATAGAAAACCCTAATATCGACAGAAAGCTCTATGATTAAAGAAGAGCATTTAAATATATCTTCTAGTGAAAGTAAATCTTTCAAAATAGCTAAGAAAGACTTTACTCAAGATGCTAACATACCTAGGACATCCAGACAAGGATAACCTTAAAATATGTACAATTCTAAATTGTACACTTCTAGAAACCATATTATCTACTGTAATAAGCAAATTTGGTAGTAAATCACAGAACATTCATTGCATGTATTAGAAAACTCAATGTGTCAAACTTAATTAATGCAAGATATTCCTGGTTAATGAGCCTACTGTTTCAGAATTAATTTTGTATATGTCATTTCAAAATTCATGTTAACAACAGATACAAAACCAGCACTTATTTCTTAACGTACATCAGAATGTACACTGTGTGTAGCTCTTGTTACAGAGGGGGCTACTAAAAGTACATATCACAGAGCCCTAAAATTGCTACCCTTTATCCCACATATAATAAATGTTCTCCCGAAACATTGTGGTGTTCGAAGGCTGAATCCATTGACTCCCAGAGCTGAGAAGCAATAAGATAGTATGTTTTATTATGAGTGTCATGGAGACGGTGTGAAAAATCAAGAGCCACAGGCAGTCTGCGGCAATGGGTCAATACAGCTCCCAGAGACACTGTGTAGATAATCAACAACAAGGCCTGAGGTTCTCTGCACTGCACACAGCTGAAGGGCAAATCGATAGAGTCAGGGGAAGGCCACTGCCCTGCTCTACTTCCCACAATACACTGTGGCGACTTGAGGAAAACACTCCCAAATGAAAATAAAGCCAATGCTGTACGGTAACTAACAACCCACTAGCCTCTTAATTCAGTCATACATTGTTCATCTCAGCTTCCCCAAAATCCAAGCAGATTTCAATATACAGTCTGCCTAAAAAAATGACATCACAACACAGGGAAACAAAAAAGATGCTTTCCTAATGGGACCAGGACAGAATTAGAAAAACATAAACAGGGCAAAATGCAGTCTCATGGAACAGTGCAGTGGGTCATCCTAAGACTAAAATTCAAGCAAAATTTTTGGGAATACAAGAAATCTATTTGGAGACTGTTCTATCTTGGCTTTGGGGTCTACTATTGATAATATCCAGACCATGCCACGCTCACCGCAGAAGGGCACAACAGTAGAAGCATGACCAATTTTAGAAACTGTAAATTACATTTGAATCACGTACTAAAAAAATAAAGCACAGTTCCATTGTAATGTAGCCCACTGGTTCTGAGAGCAACGTTTTGACAACAGTGTTTGTATCTGACACCTTGTTAAATATACGGTGCTAATATTTCATGCTTTTCAGTAAAAATGTCTGGGTAGAAATATGTTGATTTATGATTTCTCAAGAAAAGGGTGATCTGTCACATCCATCATGAGGAGTTAATCACTAGGAGTTATTTCTAAGTTCCTATGCAGACCAGCTTCCTCAAAACAAGAAAAAAAAATGTGCCGAAGGAAAAAAGAACCTGGGAAATATTTTAAGGCTTCTATTTGTTATTCAAATTTAAAAATTTTAACTCATGATTCCATGAAGTATTCAGATGTGCTCTAGATAAAGCCCCGAGTAACTCCAAATATTTCTCCAAATATGTTCCACGGTTATGTGCAATATGTGCCTATTGTGCCGAAATCAAAAGCATCTTAAACAAAGAAAACTGCCATGTGTAGAATGGCATGCGAACGATCATGGGAAGCAGAGCAGCAATCTCCTCCAGCATTTTAAAAGCATGGCATCTTATTTGCCCAATCCCGTAGCAAGAAAATTCCATGTCTGCCTCTCTGCCTCTGCTCTCTGTTTGCTGACTGTTACTTTCAGGTAGTGAGGAAATGACTATCTGCCATTTAGTGAGATGTGGAAACACTTCCGTGAAAATACTCCAAACTTGTGTTTTGCAACTACGAAGATTATGAATAAAAAAAACCCCTTACTTGTTGATGTTTATTATATTTTAGTGTCTCAGAGGACGATAGGCTTTCTCTGTAGGCTCAATTATTGGAATCTGATGTGTATAAAGTAAATTTTAGACTTTAGGTCATGGTGAGAGTACATATAAATCATCCACTCTGGGCTGTTCTTGGTGTAATAAAGTTAAAAGTGGGTTTCCATTTTTGAAAAGTTATATTACATTATCTGGTTTCTATGACAACAAAATTGCAGTATGATATCAAACTACAGAAAAATCATGGCTTTTTTTTTGAAGGGAAGTTGACCTCTAAAAGTAGTTTAAAGCTTTAAAATATTTACTTATGTAAAACTAATGTAAAAAGTAATCAGGGAAATGCAGAAGCATCTTCATTATCCCCGCTGACAGTTCAGACTTAGATAGGTCTAACGGCATGGAGAGAGACCCTAGTCTAGTGCTAGGTTCCCTCCCTGTCCCTCCACACTGCCTGCTGGTCGAGACTTTGTGTTCAATTATTTAGTTGGTGACTGTGCGTCAGCTCTCCTTGTAATCGGCTTGCCTCAATCCTGCTGCTGTCCTGTAACAGAGGCATGTATGATCAGACAGCAGTTGGATCTGCATGCTCCTCTCTCATTGGCTGAGGAAGGTGTTCTGCAATGATACACTCCAAGACACACATGGATTTCAGATGGTTGCTTCCAAAGCCAGGAAAATTTTGCATGATGCACCCAAGAGAGCCCCAGACACTGTGGCATCATGGCAGCACCCAAATTAAGAATAACTGGCAATTCATTTCTATGGATATTATGTTAGTAGATTAAAAAGTCCTGGGTTCCAATTGTGGTTGGTGGGATATTTTAAAGTTTCATAACCACTTGATCAATCCAGGTGATCTAAAATCAATGCCAAGGCCAGACAAAGGCTGCTGTAAACAGCTCTGCATCTGCCTTATAGAAATGGTGGGAAGCTGGAGAATAGCTCTTTCTGAGTTGAGATACAGAACCATGAAAGCCATCCGAGTCTCTGAGGTTATTTGCATTACTTGTGTAGGAATTCACAAAGTGAACAGAAAGGAAGAGGAGTGGATGCAGGTGGAGGGATTGGAGAATGTGGCAAGGAGGGGAGGAGAGAGGGGAAACTGTGATCATGTTGGGAAAATTAATTAATTAATTAACTAATTAATAAATAAAAAGCCCGGCTTTCTTTACCCTCTAGTCTTTATGGCTAAGCTCCTTCAAAAAGAGCCTCCCACTGGCTCCTGTGCTGCCAGACTTTCCATCATCCCTGGACCAAGTTTCCTCTGTGAAGAGTGGTAACCACCTCCCTTAGAGCTGTTCTTTATCTTACTTGGCAAGCCTTTCACAACACTCCCCCTCTACACACTCCTTCTGTGGACTCTGAGACCCATCTGATTTCTTCCACATCCTCAGACCAAGTCCCATGTTTTCTCTACTACCCACCTTAGATGCTGAAGGTTTTCATGAAGAGAAGGCGACAGTGTTCTATGTTCACGTGTCATGCTCTTAAGTACACAAACATGCTATGATGTCTTCATTTTGACATCTGGCCCTGAAATGCCTATGCCTTCTGTGCTCCAGAGTCACTCAAGCAGCTATATGGAAGTCATCTTACATATATCTGGGCTAATATCAAAGTATAAACTATTGGTTTTGCTACTCCTTATGCCACAGATCTGCTCTTCCAGTGTCTCCCATCCAATCACTTGCTCATTGCCCAAACCTGGAATGTTCTCAAGGCCTCTCTCTTAATTACCATGTCACAAGTTCAGCCGATTTTACCCGTAGACATTATTTAGGCCGGTCTATTTCTCTCTGGTCTTCATTTACTGATCTATGCAGCTACTCTCTCTGGATTGGAACACTTATGAAAAAGCCCAGGACTCTTCTTTCTGTTTCCACTTTGTCCTTACATTTCCATAACAGCAGCCAAAAGGACCTTTTACAAAAGGTAATTTAGGCCATCACATTTGTTTGAAACATGGTTAAAACAATGGTCCCTCGTCGCATTAAGAATGATACAAAAATTCTTCATCTTCACCTGCAAGGCCCTGTCACCTGGCTCTGGACCATCTCTTAGGCAGGCAACTCAGACCCCCCTTTCCAATTAATTTCTTCAATGATTTAACCTCTTCCTAACTCAAGGCTTTTGAATGTGCTCCTCTTCATACTTCTGTAACTCTTACTAACTTCATGTATCTTAATGGAGCTTTGAGTTAAAGGCTATTTCTCCAGGAAGGTCTGATGTCATCTTCTCTGACCCCCTTGTTTATAGTTCTCTGGTGGCAATACCACAGCTGCTGGAATGATAATGAGTGTCTGCCAGAGGCTTACACATGGGAACTACAGCAGCCTAGGGGCGGCCATTACAAGATCCCTTTCCATACAGAAGTGGTTGAGTGAGGGGGTGGGGTGCTCAGAAACTTGTAACAGTCTCCAGTTCTGTAATGGAATGACCAGGGAACAAGCCCGAAGCCTCTCCACTTCTCATAAGGATCTCAAACCTGAAAAGTGCTCTCTGTAGAGGCAAGTCCCCTCTAGTCCTCTGTTATGATGGCTTGGTAGAGAGCTGTAAGTGCGAGGCAGGGCAGAGCCCTGGCTGTTGGCTGCAGAGGGCCTCCAGTTGGTGATTCTCTTGCAAAATCTTGGTGCACAGTATCTTTTACAAGATTAAGGATATGCTGAGAAACTAAATGCTGACGTCCTGGTAGTTTCATTGGCTTCAGAATTTCAATGAGCACAGCATCCGAAGCTACTCTATCCTAGCTCTCTCTGGAGAAAGCACGAGTGGTGCTTCCTATGCATCCAGCACTAGTACAGTGGTAAACAATTTGAATGGATGCTTCAGCAAGGAAAAAGATCCTGCCAAATGGGAGAGACAAACAAAGCCTCAATTCTACACTCTATCTGTATTCTGCAAAAAGTCCCAAGTAGAGGCAGAACTACAAGGAGCTAACCAGATGAGTATGACTCTGTCAGTATGTTTTCTGTTAGTGATTTTATCTGCTAGAGGATCTCTTCGATTGTAATCTGAAAGAACTGAAAAGGGATCATCAGGGAAACTGGTAAGAAAAGAAGGCTAGGAGTTTCCTGACTTCAAGCTCTGGTGAGCAAGTCAGTACAATGGAAGGGGAATATACTTAAGTGCAAAAGGAAAGCCTAGAGATGGTAGAGCCAGATGAGCTTGGGGCAGGGAGAGAAATAACTGGACAGAAAGGAATAACTGAGACCTCAACTATAATCTAAAATTTCAAGATTTTTAGGTAGCATTTTAAAGACTTAATCATGGTATGTAGCCCATGATTTCAAATGTTACTTACCTTTGTGAGTAATTTTTTTCCCTAGGGGAGCACTGGGCTCCATGTAAACCTTCCGTGTTGTTGCTACATTAATTTTTCAATGATAATAAAACATACCTCAAATTCCAGTCATGCTAAACTCCATTTTAGTCTATACGATTCCAACTAGAAGTCATTTTTTGCAATTCCTGAAATTACTTGATTTCATAGACCCCAAGGACTGAAATTGGAGCTCAAAATTCACATGCTAGTTCACCAACCACCATATCCTACTTTTTTACTCAGTATAAAGAGAATTTCTAACCTCAAGCCTGCCACAAATTTACCTAGAGGTGTTCTAAAAGATGTAGATGCCTGCATCTCTGCTTTGTGGGTTCTGAATCAGGTTTGGAAATAACAATGCTCAATCTCAATGCCTAGAGAATTAATGGGAAATGAACTCTTAGATGGCCAGACACACTGTGCTAATCACATATACATCCTTACATAAAGGAGACACTGGCTTTGTTTAATAACATGATTATTTTCTCTTGAATGGTCTTTATAATTTTTAAAAGTACTTTCACACACTTGTGCAATGCACCTGAATTGTCTGGCCCCATTTTATTTTTTTGTAAAAATAAGGATGTTGGATAAAATGATTTCATTCTCTAGAAAGATTGTTTTGTGCTTGGCATACAGTTGGTACTCAGGGTATGCTGAATGACTGCATTGCATACCCGATTACTGCACAAAAGCAGTCTCAGTTAGTATTACAAGTCTACAAATAGAATTTTGGATCTAGCAACTTCAGGTTCAGAAAATTAAGTAGCAAGTTAATGAGTGGGCTTAAGAGTGAATTTCCTGGGTCCTCCTTGGTGTTGAAATGTGGGATTAGACAGTAGAGAAAAGGACATGCTTGTATTTCGCATTCATCACACTCCCAAAGAATGACAAACTGCTGTCTATGTATAATGGCATATAAACTGCTACCTTTTTTAACCTCCAACTACTGAAGAGGCAGTAATTCCAGAAGCTTGATATACGTTTCTACAAGCAGTATATCTGTGTGAGTTATAGCCATGTCCTGGTAGATTTAGTGCTGTAAGTTTTAATTCATCTCTGACAAGACATTTACATAAATTTCAGCAACATAGTAACAGTGCCATATGCTGGCTGTTCACCCATGGAACTGAAAAGTGGCTTGTGGAAGCTGGTCCTCTTGCTCCAAAGGACCACATTCAATAAATGTGAGGAAGGAGCACCTGGTTTGCTGTGATGGCCATTCCACTGAGGGGTCTTTGCTTCTCTTAGTCTTTGGAGTAGATGATGCTTAGACTACCTTGCTCTGAGTAGTAAGTATTCTAGATTAGAACAGTCGCCTCACAGGACAGCAGAAATAAGCTTCAAAGTGTGGCCATGCAGCTGGGTGGAAGGACAGGCGACTGAAGGTGCACAGGACAGGCCTGAGCCTTCTCACTAGTCAATGGCCAGGGCTCTGAGTAGGTAACTAAAAGGGCCCTCGGTGCATTCTTTCTGTGTGCCTAAGAGGAAACTTTTGCTATGTTTATTATTAATGTCTACTTAATCTTAAGATGTTTCCTATGGACATGTTCTTTGATTAATGACTGCCTAAACAAGAGTCAAGCAAGCAAGGAAGATACCAATAAACATGCCAAAGTGGACCAGGGAAAGTCCATAAGGTCTCAATACAAAGAACTACGAGCAGCTAAGGAATACTGAGAATGCAATAGTCTTCCTTAGGGAAGAGCACACCAATTGGTCAGCTGTGAAAACATACACATGCAAGCAACATTATGCAGAGGACTGGGCTATATTTAGTAACACACACACATGTACACATATATGCATGCACACACACATACATGTACACTGTTGATCCTAAAGTGCATATCATGACCCCACTCTCCTGCCATCAGCCTTCTCCCCTCCTTCTCTAGCATGCTCAGACACTCCTACATCTTTCTTCTAGGCATTTCAAAATCCCGACAGCATCTACAATGCATCATAAGCTAAATGATGCTTCCAAGCTTCTGCTGATATTTCATTGTCTGTCTGCAATGAATGCCCTTCCCCTCAGGAAGCCACATGAGGAGCACCTCCTCACGGATCAGCTCCAACCATACGGCCTTCAGAAGTTTCTTCCTGCTCTTGTCCCTTCGCTGAGCCTGCCCTTGCGACCTATGAGGTTCATTGCAGCACAGGACATTTTCACATATGCCCTACCCGACTGTAAACACAGATGCCCACCAAATAAATCAGTACTTTCTGTGAGCTGGAACACCACTTTACTCTTCTAGCCACCACGTGTTGCAAGGAGAAGGACAGACAGAATTGCTTCACTAACTTTAGCAGTAGTGAGGCTCTCTCTTTTCCCTGTTTCTGCCAACCTAGCTGGACCACCTATGAGGCACACCAGTTACTGGGAGGGTCCTGTCTGTTAAATCCATTCACTGGGGCTCCTTTCTTCCAAATACCCTGCCTTAGAGCTAAAGTTAATGCCAGTTGAGGTTGTCAATGTAACTTATATAGTTGTATTAAACACGGAAAATCATACAGTAAGCAAGAGAAGAGGGCTTTTTAAAGGAAACAGGTTTAAAACATAAAATTGGGTTTAAATGAGATGACTGTAAAAGAGCAGGGCAAAGTATGAACATCTACGATTATACTGATACTGCTTTGCATTTTTAATCATATTTTATTGATTTACTTTGGATACAGAATTAGCATGCTATTGCAAGCATGTAGTGGTCAGAGAAGACAAGCAGGCGTCAGTTCTCTCTTTCTACCTTGTGAGTCCTGGGGATTGAACTCAAGTCACCAGGCTTACTGGTACATTCCTTTACCCACTAAGTTATCTTGCCAACCTGTTCTGTAAGTGCTTTTAATTTCTTAGCTCACTCTAAGAAAAGAACCCAGTATGACTTAGCTAGGAAGTCATCTTAAGAACCCAAACCAGTGGGTCTATATAGAAAGAAAAGTCCTTGGTCATGTATTAGAAGACATGGGAAATCAAATTATATATGACACTAAATTAAAATGCAATGTTTAAAATTTGTATCAGTTTACATGATTCTATGCTTGAGCAGTAGTTTTTGATTGATGAAGCAGTCTCTGGACTAACGACGGGACCCAGGGTTTTAGACACCCATGTGCCTTGTCTCTAACTATACCAGGGCTCCATTAGGAGCTACCAATTCTTGACAAAACTCTTCTAACAACTCCTACAACCTATAATGAACAACTGCTAAGCTAGACCTTATTTTAATATCCTTACAGAACAGGAGTATATATAAGGAATATATAGCAGCGAATCCTGAATACACACAATGGGCAGTTGGCCTCTGTATCTACAGCCTTTGCACTCATGAATTTGACCAGCTTTGGGATAAAGATATTCTAAAAGCTAAGACACCACATCTATGTTCTATGGGATGGTAGACTTTTTCATTATTCCTTTCACAATACAGTCTACTAACTATTTACACAGTGTTCACAGTCTACACTATAGTATGAATAATACAGAGATGCCCTAAGTATATGAGATGATGTGCATCTGCTGAATGCAAATGTTATACCATTTCATATATAACAGACTCCAGAATCTGAGGATCCCAGACCATGAGGGAAAACTGCACTATGTATCAATTATTTCAGAATTATTTATACAAGAAAAATTTTATACATACATGTATATTTCTACTTTAAAATATTAATTCTTCTTTATGTGTATGAGTGCTTACAAATAAGTATAGGCATTATATGTGTACAGCACCCATGGAGGTCAGACAAGGGCATTAGATCCCTGGTAACTGGAACTGCAAAATCACCTCATAGCTGCTGGGAATCAAAACCAGGTCCTCTCTAAGAACAGCAAGTGCTCTTAGCCACTGTACCATCTCTCCATCCTTCATTTTCTATTTATATATGGAAATGGAGGAAGAAAATGGCAATGTGGGGACTTGAATGTTACTAAGAATTGGGAATGGAATGTTGAGAATACTCAGAATTGAAAGAAATTTTAAGCCAGGTGCCTGTAATCATAGCACTTGGAAGGCTGGAGCAGGAGGACTTCTATTAGTTCAAGGCCATCAAAATCTACATAATGAGCTCCAGATCTGCCGGGGTTATACAGTTAGACTCTGTCTCACAAAGAAAAAGACCAAAAAACAAAAACAAAAACAAAAAAACAAAAACAAACACACACACAAAAACCCCAAACTTAAGAAAAAAGAAAAAAAAATTAGTCTACTCAATACTTTTTCAAAGAATTTGAAAAGGTTTTTTTGCAACCACTGGGTTTGTCAAGAGCAAGGTATTGCTAGGGATTTAATTTTTCTCTATTGGTGCAAAGTTATTGGTTCACTGACATTCTGAGCCTGATGCCGGTATGAGAAGTAGGGTAAGAAAAACAATCGCTCTGTATAGTCACTTAGAAATATTATGTTAGAATATTGAGAGTTTCAGAACAGAGTCTAAAATCCAGCCCTGTTTGGGGGAATGTGTTTCTTTTCTTAGAGGTTCTTCTCTAAATAGCATTTCACGTTCAAACAGGAAGCTTACTAGGTAATTCTTCAAGGGTGTCAGGCAGCCACTGTGTTCTCCAGCCATTCATCTTATTATCGCCCAGGTGCTATATTGCTGGTTGTTACCCCTAATGTCATAGGAAGCACCTGCCATAAAAGCAGCTCTGGAAGAGCAAGGAGGAAATACCTAAAATGTCAACTATACGCATTAAAGAAACATCAATCTCACCATCCCGTAAGGTCCTCCTGACCAGAAGTCAAACTGTTGTTCTCCTCACGGACAATTTAGTGTCTTCCGAACGTCTGTCCTTGTAGGTGAGGCAGCCAGCCTGTCTGTTCAGACTTGGGTATTAGCTTCCTTCTGATATCTACTACTTCAGAGTGCTTACAATAATTAAGTGTATTTTAGAACACTCATAAGGGCTTATTTTCATAAAACACTTTAAATCCCACACCAAAAACACACAGCAAGCTCACCAAATCCCCCATTCTTATAAATACCATTTTGGTTAATGGAAAATGTCAGTAGCCAGCTATCTCCTTAGAACGTAGCTAATATTATACAGCTCATTCACAAAACTATGCCGAATAAGCATTTAGTAAATCACAGCTAAGATGCATCTCCCCTTGTGCACTGGAACCACACTTGTCACACGTTAACTCCTAGTGTAATGCCCCAGTCAGTACTGCTATAACATGGGCCACTTCCATGTTTGCAGGACAGCGCAGGGGAGATTTCTGATAAGCAGGCCTTCTCTATGTATCCTAAACTTCTGGGCTCATACATGTCACATCTCCTGCGGGGAATACAGTCTCTGCCACTCTCCCTCCTTTGCCTGAGTCCTCACTGTTCAGGGCTCTCTGTTCAGACATCCTCCCTCAAAGGAAGTCTTTCCTGTGCAGGTTTCCTAAGATTCCTGCATAAATTTAGGTTAGTGTTCCTCCATGCTCTGTGGCCCGCCTCCTTCAAAGGCTCATCACAAAGCTTTAGCCACCAGTTGTTCCTTGATGGACTGACTCATTTACTTTGTGATTTCTTGCACAGAATATGCTGTTTAGCACAATGGTGAACTATTTTAATTTTTTCAAAATAAATAGAACAAATGGTAAATTATAAACTGAAGAATAAATAGTCTATTATCTAAGATGACAAACACCAGAAGCAAAACAGGCCAATTATGGAGCCAGGGATGGTTCAGAGGACAAAAATACTACCACACAAGTCAGATGACTCTGAGTTTGATCCCCAGAACCCTCATAGCGAGATGCAGTGGTGGGTCTCTGTAATCTCAACACTCCTACAGAAACATGGGAGGTGGAGAGAGAGAGAGAGGAGAAATGGCTAGAAACTCAACAGTCAGCTAATGTGTGGCATAGCAGCAGAAACAGGAAGAGATTGTTTCAAAACATGGTAGAAGGAAAGAGACAACTCTTGAATACAACGTTCTCTGGCTTCTATGTGTTTCCCCCTCTCTGTCTCCATCATTCATTGCACCAAACAAACAAATCAAGAGAAAATCAGGTCAAGTGTGAGGTTTCATTTTTAATGAGAGTTTATGTGTTTAGAAGTCACGATGTAATTCACAAAAAAATTTGTTGAACTTGGGGGTCAGGTCCAGTCACCAGTTTTTAATATGCCAATAAAAAGAGCCAAGTTAATAGTGGGAACCAGAGAAAGAAGATTTATTCAAAGTGGCCACATTGAGAAAAAGGTACAAAGAGACCCACAGAACCCCTCAAGCCTATCAGAGGTTCTGAAGTGAGATGAGAGTTCAGACGGCCAAGCGTTAGAACATCTAAGTAGTCCTGGTCAAGGTGTGGTCCCAACCACCATTGACTCATCATTTTCTGGATTTCCATCTCATCCTGTAAGATTGTCTGACAAGTTGTTAGAACTGCCTGCAGGTCTCTTTGCAGGAGAGAAGTTCCCCTTTCCTTCTCCAAGCATGGGATTCCTGGGGGAAATTCTCGTTTCTTTGGGGTTCATAGTTTCCAAAGTCTGATAGATTGAGGGACACGGGTATCTCTGTGGAACATGCTCACTTCCTTTACCAGGGAAGGCATGGAGAAAGTACTGCTCATATACATGTGTGGGAAAACAGCTTCAAATGCTCTGGTAACCAAATGCACAGATTTTATGACTTAGTAATGTATATCCAGGACCAATTACTAAAGACAATAAAATATGCATAAAAAGTTACAGAGATGAAGATTTTAGGGCTGTGAAACCCCTCTGTATGTCACAATTGTGGTAGAAGTGGCCTAGGTGCATTGGTTTTTGTTCAACTCTGTCAATACAGAACAGCAGGAGATGATCCCAATGCAAACTAGTGACTGTGAAAAAGTCAAGCACTGGTTTATCGATTATAATTGTTGGGGTTTAGAAAAGATGCTCTCCCATATGCTGCTTTGGATGTTGATCAAAAATTTCATAGAAGGTTTTCCTAGTAGATCCTTCATCTACCTAAACAACAGGTCCGTCAGCAAACACATCACCTTCAAAGTTTGTAGTCTCAAGGAAGACCCAACCTATGTCACCAAAGGAACAATGAGCACCAACACTACATCCATAGTCCAGAGGAATATTGTCCTGACTGTTGTCTGTGCTACACATTATTCTCCATCCCCAATCAGTTACTCCCATTCAGCCTCCTACTTCTTCCTCTATTATGAAGATAAAGTAGCGCCAGAAATCTAGGCTGTCCGCAAGTTTTATGTTTTGTACGGCTTTCATATTTGTGTTCATGATAATAAGTGGGAAAGTGTTGTCTCTTGCATCTTCTGCCAATTTGTTTCAGAAGCTACAACCACAAAACCTGTGAGGAAAGTCTGGTCTTCCCTACAGTGCCAGTGTAGCACTATGGTGGAGGAGATGATGAGGAGGGAGCCATGCACTGTGAGAGAGTAGTGGATACATAGCAAGCATCTTTCATTTCATTTTTCCACAAACCTAAAACTGTTTGAAAAGGTCTACTATGAATTTTCAAATAGCTATATTCAGAAATACTCTAATGGTATAGTGGTGTGGGAAGTCCTTCTGTATATGTGTTGCTTTTATTGGTTAATGAATAAGGCTGTTTTGATCAGTGGCTTAGCAGAATAGAGCTAGGTGGGAAAACTAAACTGAATGTTGGAAGAAAGATGGCAAAGTCAATGAGAAGCCATTTAGCTGCAATAGGAAACAGATGCCGGAACTTTGTTGGGTAAGTTGCAGTCACATGGCGATACACAGATTAATAGAAATGGGTTAATTTAAGATATAAGAACTAAGTAGAAAGACATTTAAGTTTTTGGCCAAACAGTATTGCAAATAATATAGTTCAAATAATATAGTTTCTGTGTGTTTATTTCAGGTCTGACCAGCCAGGGAACAAACAAGTGGCTTCCGCCAACAGTACAGTAATAATAAAAGAAATGTTGTAACAATTTTTAAAAATTTCCAAACAAAAATTATCAAAAGGATCATAGACTGTTATAGAAAAATAAGGGCAGATCAAAAAATTAAACAGATGAATAAGGGCAGATCAATAAGCTAGAAATCTTAAATTTTGCTAATTTCTTGGTTAATATATTTATTATACTTAAAAGATTCATTGAAATAATCTGAGGAAAAAGATCATCTAAAAGTCATGAGAACAAAGTTTAAGAAATCTAGCTGCTATGGCAGCAGTGGGAGTTGATTGATTTTATCCTATTTAAACCAATGTACACTTAAATAATAATTATCATGGCTCACATGTGCTATATATATAGTAATATATATGTGAATAATATATAGTAATATATATTCTAATCTTTCTAGCACTAAATCTCGGCAGTATGGTTTCACGGTCTACTCTGCACTACACTGCCTTCTCTAGCAAACAAAAGGAAACAAATGTTCAACAACTGAATTAACGCTATTGAGTCTGGCATACTACAAATACTAACAAGGACTGTGGTGAGTAAGAAAGGCGGGCAGAGATGGGCAAGGAGTCTGGCAACTGCGTGACTTACGGATGAGTACAGGGTTAGAAGGACCAATGAATTCTAATAGAACAGTTCTAAAGGGAGAGCTAGCTGCCATCAGCTCAGTGTGGCTGTCTTTAGCATTATTACTATCAAAAGTGCTTTACTGATGAGTGAGTGGCCCATGAGGTGACCTCCCTGAGTTAAGCTGCTTTGAACAATCTCAGTAAATAAAGCAAAGGCTCATTTCCTAAAATCCCAACTGTGATTATGACCACTGACCCAACAGATACTTTGAAAGACTCCAATGTAATTCAGGGGAGGACCAGGACATGGCAGAAAAAGAAGCCGCTACTAAATGAGACAAAGCTCAGGAGAGGGATGGTAAGTGTGATGACCAAAATGGGAAGGCTGAAAAGCTCAAAGAACAACTCGAGGGTGTAGTTTATGTTGCTAGAAGAGAAGACCCCAGGTCTCCAGGTCTGCAATGAAAAGTTACTGCATGTAGCTGGGTGATTGTAGGATCATCACATTATGCCACAAACAGGAAAGGTCAGCTGGAAGGTGTGCAGTTAGGAAGCAAGAGCTAAAGGTATTCCTGAGGAAGTTACACAGACCACGTCTTAGGCTGGGGCCTGGCAGTAGACCTGATCTGTCTCACAGGACATCCTCAAGCAGCAATAATGTACAAATTCTCAGTTATGAAGAAGCTTGCAGGATAACTCTACCTCTCCTTTCCTCCCTCCTCTCTTCTTTTAACCCTGTACATGTTTGTGCTTCTTTCAAACTTGCTCTTTAGTAACAGACTCCAATTCTAGTAACATACTCCAATTTCAAACTGTGCTAACCCGCGATGGGATGAATGGAGTGGGACAGGAAACATCCAGAGCTTACTACATTAAAAAGAAGTAAGAAGCAGCCAGGCGGTGGTGGCATACACCTTTAATCCCAGCATTTGGGAGGCAGAGGTAGGCCTGAGCTACAAAAGCTAGTTCCAGAACAGGCTCCAAAGCCTGTTTCCAAATAAACCCTGTCTTGAAAAACAACAACAACAACAACAACAACAAAGAAGTGAGAAGTTCTACTATATTTTGTGTACCTGTGTTAACTATAGAATAATACAACAGACACTTTAAAATATTACAAGATTTTGAATGTTTTCATTATAAAGAAATGATCAACTTTTGAAGATCCAGAAATATTTGATCTGATTTAAATATTGTACAATTTAAAAATTGTACTAAACATGACAAGGTATCCCACTGATATATAAAGTTTTATTTTTTAGGTATGTTCAAAACAAATTAGATTGAAACCTGGCATGGTGTCACATGTCTTCAATGCCAGCACTAGAAGCAGAGGCAAGTGGATCTCAGTGAGTCTGAGGTTAGCCTGGCCTAAACAGTGAGTTCCAGGCCAGCCAGAGATACTTAGTGAGATCTGGTTTCCAATTAATAAACACACAAACAAACAAAATAAGAAAGTTCTTAGAAGATATCCTGGGGACTGGCATATGGCTCAAGGGTCAAGGCCCTTGCTGCCAAGCCTGACAGCCTTTGTTTGACCCTCAGAACCCACACTGTGAGAGGAGAGAATCGACGCCCTCAGATTTTCTCTGATCTCAACACATGTGCTGTGCTCTCCTCTCCCACACAAAACAAATAAAGGTTTTCAAAAAAGACATTTGGAAATACTGTTTGAAGAGTCCTTTTTGAAAGAATCATATAAAAACACAAAACTTAATCTTTAAACAAGCTTCAGAGTGTTTTCATTGTCTTCAATGAGAGCCAAGAGGGAAGCACTATGGTATCAGAGCAGACTGAAGAGGAAACACCAATTAGAGTGCTCGACAAGTAGGTAATGGTGTATGTTCTGTGCACAATGGCCACTCTCAGAGGCATCCACAGAGAAACTCATTTTATATTCAAAGAGCATCCTTCACACTTGTCTGAAACCTGGCACTTTTACCTCTAGCACTTGCTATTCTGTCTCACGATTACTCCATCGCAGCTTAGCAAGGAGATTTTGAAGGGGGCATTAGATTAGCAGTTTATTACACGGAAGAGATAACCTACACTGTTAGACACTCCTACAATTTTCTTCTATTCCCTCTGCACAGCGTGAAACCAGCAATACTAAATGTTATACTGAAACATGGCACTTTCTCAATGAGCATCAAGCATCCTGGTAAATGAGGACCTTGGTAGAATTTAGCCCTGGCTTTGCTGCTAATGGTATGACTCTGGAATAGGGTGACTGAAGGCACCTTCATGACCAAATACCTTCTCTTTCTATCCACTGGATATATCCTGAAAATCAGGTAAACATGATCAAAGCCAAGAAAAAATTTTCATGAACAATAAAATGTTATAAAATCATAAAATGTAGTATGAAAGTCAGGGAAATGACACATTATTATTGAAAACTGAGCATCCGTTTTGCAGAGCTGTATTAAATGTATTGTGGTTGTATGAACTCTGACTAGATTACTGTCTCAGAATTGTTAAGTATCTCATTTTTCTTACACAGAAAATTAATTTTTGTCCAGTCATCACATTCTTACATATAGCATCAAAGTTTTTTCAGGAAACATGTCAGAAGTAGGAAAGTCAGACAACACTGAACAAAGACGAGATACATTGTAAAATCAATCATGAGAAGTGCCTTTCATTCCAGGCTCCACTGTGAACCCATCATGGCAGCCTCCAATCCTGGAGACTCAAGACAGTGGGGCTCTATATTCTTTGAGTCCTTCATTAAACTATTGATCTCTTACACATTATCCATAATGCTCCAGCAGCTCAGTCAATCACCTGGTGAAGTGCTGGTCTCTCGCTCCCTTCAATAACTTCAGGAAGAGGAAGTCACAATGATTTATTTACCTGACATTTTCCAGTCCGGATGTCATACAGGGCCACTGAGCCATGGCGTGCTCCAACGGCAATTCTGTGACTCCGTTCATAATAGCTGACCATGTAGAACCTGAATCGAACATTTTCACAACAACAACAAAGACAAAAAGCCAGGTGAGATTGCCTGCACATGAAAGACAAAAAAAAAATACACTCAAAGATTAAAGCCAACGTGCACACATGTGCACACACGTATATAATATACATACATGTATGTATATGTATATAAAAGCTTTAATCTCTATATCTCTATTATTTCTAAATATATATGTTTATAATCAACATATGGAGATTTTATAAAGATATTACCCATTAGTACTGAGTACTTTTGAAAAATCAAGTAAGATGGAGCCGACGGAGACCACCAGCCTGTTGATAAACTGTCAGCCAGCTCTAAAGGCTCACATCTATAAACCCAGTACTTGGAAGGCTGAGGTAAGAGGGCTGAGGTGAATTTGGGTTGGTGTAGGCTACAGTATAAATTCCAGGCCTGCCCAGCAAGGACTACAGAGTAAGACCATGTCTTTAAAAATTATTTTTGACAACAAATAATTTTATAATCATAAATATACTTGGTAAAACGTATTTTTGATAGCAAACATTTATAATCATAAGTACATTTGAGAGTTTGAGGCATGAAGGGTCAAAGGCAAAGACAATAAATGTGAAAATCCAGTTTTATAACATGTGCACACATTTCTATTTGAGCAGAAGAGAGAAGGGTTTTGAAAGTCTCACAAATTCAATTTAATTATCTTCCCATGGTTTGTTACCAAACTAATGAAATAGACATTCTCACAGAACAATAATAAAAATCTACATGAATAGTAGGTCTCCTGAATTCTCATCATTAATTTAAAATGACCTTAGAATGCTATTCACTAGAAAAAAAATCATGAAAATTTCCGAAATCTTGAACATTTACCAGATTTGCTAATTTGGTTAGCTAACCATGGTGATAGGCAATATGAATAAGCATATTTGTTATTTTTGTTCCATTGAATAAAAAAAAGAATTCTAGGGTAGATGGTATGAAGCCTGTAAGATGTTGACTTATTTTTATTAGTTTCTAGGTTAGTTTTCAGGAGTGGATTAAGTATTTGAATTTCTGGCATACTGATTTCCAGTCCATATGGCTGGATCTACAGGTGAGGACAATACTGGAAGGGTAAATCGGGTATGATTTTTATAGTCACAAAGACTTCTAAGTAGACTTTCCATTTCACACGGTCTCAGCGAGTTGTCCAGAAGATGAGGGCTACACTAAATGTTCTATTTGAAAACAATTTTTCCTGATCATATTATTTGTTGTGTCCTTCTCTGCATCCATAAACTTTCTGTGTTGGTTAGTTTATGTGAACTTGGGTCATTTTGGAAGCACTCCCAGTTGAGAAGATGCTTCCATAATAAGGGCCTGTAGGCAAGCCTACAGAGCATTTTCTTGATTACTGATTGATATGGAAGGGTCCTGAGTTGAAGAAGAAAGCAGGCTGAGAAAGCCAGGGACCCTTTCTAATGTAAAGTCAAACGCAACAAACCTGGTGCTGCTTAGTTGTCACCAGCTGTATAAAAGTGGAGTCACCTGGGAAAGGAGAGTCAACTGAGGAACTGCCTTCAGTGGATTGCCCTTTGAGGTATGCTCCTGATTAATGACTGATGTGGGAGGGACCAGCTCACTGCAGGTGGTGGCACCCCTAGGCAGGGGGTCCCAGGTTGTATAAGAAAGCAGACTGAATAGCAGCATCCATCTGTGGTCTTTTTTTTTTTATTCAAAGTTTATTAAATTATAAAAGTTTCCATTTCCGCCCCTCCTCCCAACACCCTCCCACTCCCCCCACTCCCTCTCCCCCTCCCTCTCCATCCCAAAGAGCAGTCAGGGTTTCCTGCCCTGTGGAAAGTTCAAGTTCCTCCCCGCTTCCTCCAGGTCCAGGAAGGTGAGTATCCAAACAGACTGGATCCCAAAAATCCAGTATATGCAGAGGAAACAAGTCCTGTCTGTAGTCTTTACCCAGTTCCTTTCCTCAAACGTCTGCCGTGACTTCCCTGGATGATAGAGTACAAGCTGGAAGATGAAACAAACCCTTCCCACACCACGTTGTTTTTGGTCAGGGTTTTATCACAGCAACAGAAACCTTAAGGCAATTTTTACTTTTTCAAGGGAGATAAATTGGGAAGAAAAGTTTCTGTGTATTTTTGAGGTAAGATACAGAACAGTTCTGTGATCCTAGGAAGAGAAGCTGAGGGAGACAAATTTGAATGCTATCAGCAGGGGCTTTGTGGAAGGCCAGGGCTTCATTTTCAGTAATATGGAAGGCAGACACTACTTGTTGGTCATAGTGTTCATGGAAAGTAGCTTATTATTTTACTTCAATAAACAATAGGAATCTGTATTCAAAATCTAATGTTCTTCTAATTGAAAATTAATATGCTTTAGAAGAGTTTTAAAACAGTTGCTCCTTTGTCATTAGTAACTATATCTGTCTGAGTACTGGGTGTCATTGTATCTACATCTGTATTAATATCAATATTCATCTCTGCACACATATGTTCATGTCTAATTTATATCTCCTTACAGTAACATGAAACTTAATATCTCACATGTTATGACATTTATTCTTTGGAGTTAATGGCTATAGAGAATTAAAGTTTACAGTGATATTTTATTAATTATTTCCAAAAATGAAATAGCTATACTGCCAAAATCCTACTGCAAAGCAATATTATCACCTAAAATTGAAATAAATTTTTTCAAAACCAAACATATTGAGATGACAGAACCTTAAACTAAAGGTTTTGCTACATTATCTAATCTTTATGCTTTGGATATCAACCCATCCTTCTATATCATCTACAAACATCATTATTTATAAGATAAAAAGATTAAATCTATTCTTGGAACCGAGTCTTTAGTCTGCCTGAAAGGACCTATATTACAGCTCTAGCATTCTTCACTCTCTGTAATTTACTACTTGACCGACATGTCTAAAAAACACTTTAAAGATTTCTGGGCAGTGACAGTCTCATGGCCTGGTTTTTGGCTCCGAGTTTTGTATTAAAATTTCCTTCCTAGTTCTTATAAGAGTAATAAAAAATCTTATATATGTCAGTCTGTTGCTGTAGGAAGCCACCAATGCTGAGGCCTTTGGGTTCCCCCATACCCTAGACTGCTTTCTTTGGGAAGCAATTCTGCATGCGAGCACTGTCAGTCCTAGGGATGGAGAGATAAGTATTATCTCTCCCCACCTCTGATGGCATCAGGGGTTGAAGCAGAAGTCCATTATAATTTTTAATATTGTTCTTGTCTTCGTCCATCCTCAGAAAAGTCGCAAGTTTTTCTAGAACTGGCATTTCAGTGTTCAGGTCACTGTGACGGTACCAAGACACTGAGGTGGCAATTAGTAAACTGGCTAGAACCTCTTGTTAAGTATTCCAAGGTGTTAGTTTCATTTGTGATTTACCCTGGCAAAAAGCAACTTAGAGGAGAAAAAGTTCACTGTGGCCCACAGTTCCAATTCACAGTCCATCACAGTCTGGAAGTCAGGTGGCAGCAACTTCAAAGAGCAAGCTACAAAAATTCACAGTTAGAGCAGAGAGATGAATAAATGCATGGCTGTTGTTCTGCTCACTTTCTCCACTCTTACACTGGCTGGTAATCAAGTCTAAGGAATGGTGTCATCCAAAGTTAGACCCAGTCTTCCATCAGTTACTGTGATTAAGACAATCCCACATAGACACACCACAGCAAACATGTTCTAGATGATTCCTCACTGAGATTCTCTTTCACGGTGACGCTAGACTGTGTCAAGCTGACAGAACTACATCAAGTTATCCTAGTATTTATCACCTACCAGGTGGGCTCAAAGGAAACGGCCCAATCAGAGCCGGAATTAGCAAGGGAACAGATCTGGGTATTGATGAAAAAGGTATTTGTGGCTGGGGTAAAGGTTAGGTATTATCCAAACCGTTTAAAGATGTTGTTCCAGACTTTGGATAAAGTCCTCATGCAGCTTATGACTCTTGTCAACCGTGAATTACATCACACCGCTTTTTGTTCCCAGCTGTCCTTCAGCGCCCTGCCCCACTGGGACCTCACCTGGGTTCCTTTTGCCTATTCTGCTCTAGGAATGGCCATCCGCTTGCACAGACTTGGATATGCTCACAGTGCTCCCCTTTCTAAGTCCTACTGCTCCTGGGACCTGGAAAATCTCAATGGTCCATTATCTCAGCTGCTCATGCACCTACTTCACTAAGGCCCCATTCTGAGGCTATCTTGATAAAAATGTCTTCATCAACCACCATGTCTGATACAGTAACACTTCCCCATTGCTCTTTAACTCAACATCCTATCTTAAAACTTTATCAAGCATGCAAGATGCAATAGTAAAAAGTTTAATGTGGCTAAGATCCAGACACAATGCTTATCCTTTAATGAATGGCATCTGAACTACATTAAATGTTAATTTTTAAGATGAATTAATGTTCCATAGGGTCTAGAATAACAATTTAAGTAGATATAGTAGAAATAAAAATGGCCTCCAAAAGTCAAGTAGAAATTGAGAATTATGCTTTCTGTCTTGTGGTCCTATAAAAATTACATTTTCATGAGGATAAACAATGGCAAATTTACAGTGTTATCAGCTAAGGCCCTGAGCCAGGCTATCTTAGCAAACACTGACAATTATAGCTTAACCATCTTTTGAGACTAAAAATAATTGCACAGGATGAAATTTTAAAAGAAGAACATAAGTAGTCTAGTGAATGATATGTATAATGAAACGTATTTTTCATTTTCTACCTTTAGTACAATAGCATCATCCATGGTACCCTGCAGGGCTGTGTCTGCTCCTCTATCAGTGCACCTGGGTCACAGGTCATCTTCCTCACCCCTACTGCATTCAGTGGGCATGCTGTCCACTACTTAGACATCCTTTTTCTGATAGACATATAGGCTGTATAATATCATGGGTCCTTGTACACTAGGTGAAGATATTTGCTGGACAGGTAAATTAAAGTAGGATCAAATAAAAGGCACTCTTAAATTTAGATAGGCAATGCCAAGTTCCTAAGATGCTTACCAAATGTCACGCTCATTTGGAATCATCAAAATTCTTATGTTTTTTTTTTTTTGCCAACAGGAGGGAAAATAAATGGCACTGCACTTTTGTTCTAATTTGTATACAATATTTTAAAAATTGATCCCCATGTTTATACTCTGCAGGATAAGCATATGCAAGCTTTATTAATAATGTAAGGAAAATCTCCTTAAAATTTAACTCATAGAACATTGCAGCCCTTTGTTTGACATGAATAGTGACTAGGATTGAGATATTCATGATGTGTTCTCCATAAACTATAAGGAATGATTTAATTCCCAACACAGGTACTGAATCTCCAGGAAAAAAAATGACAGCTTTTTTGCAGTGGAGCAAGCATGGGTCACTCTCACTTGCACGAGAAGTCCAAGAGACAAGCAACTGCCCATGCCTCTTGGCTGGATCGATGTAATGGAACTCTTCTGAGAGCCATGCACTGTGCATTCCTCAAGTCTGAAAGAGTCAGGAGTAGGTCTTCAGACCACCAGTCACAGCAACACTATGGCTGCAATGAAGACAGCCCTCTGTCTGTGATTTTACAGACCATTTTTGCATGTGCCCCATGAACTCCATACCTATAAACTGTGCACATGCTTGAAATATTTATACATGAGAAATGGCTGCAGTAAGAGCACCCTTCACAGGGGCTGAGGTGTAGGTTTTGGGACATACACATGAGTAGGTATTTTCTAGAAGTGCTTAATTCTAGTGGAAAGCATCGGCTCAAAACTCAAAACAGAAGATGTCCTAGACTGTGATGGTCGTGTTGGAGAATTCTGTTTGAGAGTCACTATTTCCCAGTCTTACATATTTAAGTAGTTAATGAATACTTTTTGCTGAGCGATTGATGAGTAAGTTACACTCCTTGGGGGAAAGAAGTACTATAGTGTAGCCTACTATGGCTAGGGTGGTAAAGAAAAGATAGGAAATGCTTCTGGGGCTGTGCATACGGCATAATACTTGAAAAGAAAATTACTAGGCACATCTTGGTATTATGTAATGGTTGACAAATGGGAACCTCATTGTCTGGTTCTACACTTACTAATAGTATAACCATGGCAAATTATTTAAATTATCATTCATTAGTGTCTTCATCTGCAAAATGGAAATAATATTTACTATAGTTGTACGAAATAGAAATGAGTTGATACTAATAAAATGCTTAGCAGAGGCTTTGGCACTTGATGAGCCTCTATTTATGGCAAATGCATGACTGGTTGTCATCATCATCATCTGTCCGATTCAATATGCTACTGATGACGAACAAGGTTAGTAGGTATGGCAATAAGTGGTGACTAAAGTTATTCTACTGAATATGAAAACGAATGCTTAGTCCAAATTTATATATTTTTTAAAGACTTAACACTTTTCAAGTATAAACTTATATTAATTACAAATTATTTTAGTTTTTTCCAAAATGTGCTAACTAAAATAAACATATTGTGGGTCTTTTTTGTTGTTTTGACTTTTGAGAGACAATCTTATGTACCCTGGGCTGGCTTAGAACTCATTAACTAGCCAAGGATTGGCTTGAATTCCTCATTCTCATGGCTTTACCTTTCAAGTGCTGGGATTACAGGTATGGACCACAATACCCAGCTTAAACTTTCATACTTTATATTATTTTAAACAAACTTAAAATCAACTTCTCCTTTCGTACTACAAAATATAGGTAGACAGCCAGAGTTATAATATCCATGAGTCTACTTGATAATATTAAACCCGAGGAGTCACACATGTAAGTTGTTCTACAACTGAATGCACCCAGGTCCTATTTTGGTTTATTTTCACATGAAAACTTTTAATACCTCAAGAGAACCTGCTAAGCAGATTTTTAGGTGTGAAGAACAGGAATAAAGTAATGGGAGGGATTCCTACCAGTAGGGGCATGAGCAGCATCTTTAATCATCTGGTATCAAATTACAGTATAAAATAACTACTAATTTAAGGATTTTACTGGAAGTTATGGTAGAAGCTGTTCTATGTTGTATCACTGTTCTCACTGAACAGGCTAAGAACAAGCCACAAGTTTAGAGGAGTCACTTGAAAATGAGCTCATTCGGTGCTGAAGTAGACAGTGTGCAATTTTTTACTGGAGTTTAAGTGCCCATTTAAGGTGAAATGAGCTGACTCAGCTTTTTACTTGAAAAGGAAAATCAATCAGTCTGTCTACATAATAACAGAGTTTAAGAAAAGCCAAATCATTTCTGAAAATCTAAACTTTTAACTCTTCTATCTAAAATAATCTTTGATTTTACTAAAAAGTATAAGTACTTATTTTATAATGAAAGTCTGCATCTTATCTATGATTATAGCTTTAATATTTTGTTTAAACTTTTCTAACTCTCCATTGCTTATTAAATAAGGTCAAAGTCTTCCGTGGGGAACTCAGAGCCCTGGCTTGGCTCTATACTTTTTTTAAAAAATTTTTTTTATTTAAAAGTTTTTTCATTTTCATACCAACCACAGTTCCCCTTCCTGCCCCTCCTACTAGTACCCCCTCCCCATCCACTCCCCATTGATTCCCCATGGGAGTAGGGCCTCCCATGGGGAGTCAACAAAGTCTGACATATCAAGTTGAGGCAGGATCAAGCCCCCCTCCCCCAACTAGGCTGGTATCCCTTCATAGGGAATGGGCTCCAAAAAGCTAGTTTATGCACTGGGAATAAATCCTGGTCTCACTGCCAGTGGCCCCACAGATTGCCCAAGCCACAGAACTATCACCCACATTCAGAAGGTCTAGTTCAGTCCTATGCAGGTTTCCCAGCTATCAGTCCAGAGTCAATGAGCTCCCACTAGCTTGGGTCAGCTGTCTCTGTGGGTTTTCTCATCACGATCCTGTCCCCTTTACTCATATAATCTCTCTTACCTGTCTTCAACTGGACTCCAGGATTTTGGCCCAGTGCTTAGCTGTGGATATCTGCATCTATTTCCATCAGTTACTGGATGAAGGTTCATAGTGGGGTGGTTAGAATACAGGCTTCACATAGAAGGATAGAGCCTGTTTATGGTTCTACAACAGAAAGATAAACAGGCTCTATCCTTCTATGCAAAGCCTATATCCTAACCACCCTACTACATGGCATGGCCAAACTTACTGTATCCTTCTATGGCTGGAAACACTTAGTAGTCTGGTTCTCACTCTGCCTTTCAGGACAGTACACACCTTTTCCTTTCACAAAGCCCACCTGGTCAGCTCTCTGAAATGTTCCTACGACCCACTACTGCTCCTCCAATCATCACTCCAGTTCTCCCAGAGCACAGATCCCTTTCTTTACCTGGCAGACATTTTCATGATGGCATTTTTAACAGACACCATAATCCTCTACATTTTCCTTTTGAAATTTCTTATATTCCATATACTGAATTGACCAAATGGATTAATGCCCCTGGTAGGATGTCTACCAGGCATACTACTCAGTCCAAAGAACCAATGCCATCTCCTCCCCATTAGTCACTGTTATCCTGGAGCACAGAGTTACCTAGTCTATCATTACTTCCCCAGAGAATAGCTACGTGACACACAGTTTGTGTTCAACGAGATACTACTAAATCATTAAACAATGCTTTTTGGCAAATCAGAAGAGAAAAACATGTACACATAGTGTTCAGTAAGAACAAATCTGCCAGGCATATCAGTACGAGGATAACTTTCCAGGATAACTAAGTCAACAGAAATGGATGGCAGCAGAAACGGTAACCTCAGGAGCTGCTTGAGGGGACTCTCAGCAAGCTGGGAAACAGATCCCTTAGTGAACAGCTTCTGCCTGAACTCCAGGAAGCTAATTTACACAGCAGTGGTTAATGCTTTATGAACTCCACTAGCACTCAGTGAGTTAAGTCCCAGTACAACTACTCTCTTTTCATCTCCACTTAGCAACAGACCAACAATGTCCATTTTCATCTGAGCATCTCTTTAGAAGAGCATCGGCAGGGAAATAACAACTAGGTGTAGTCAGAATCAGTTAATGACACAAAAGAGCCAACACTAAAAAAACGACTGCATCCTAATTTGTCTAGTTTATGCAACAAGAAAAAAAATGCACCTCTACATATGTGCTAAAGCACCTGTACATGTGTGCTACAGCATCTGCACACATGCGACACAACATCTGTCTGTGAGCATCTGTCCATGTGTGTTACAGCATGACTATTCTTGCTCATATTTTAACATCTAGGTGGCAGAATCAAACTGCAAAATGAGAGAACAGTGTATAAGTTCTACTGCAAATAAGAAAAATATAGATACAGAGAGAGAAAAAAAAGCATAAGCCATTCAGCATGCTAGTTGCAAAAATGTTAGGACGTGACCAGAGAAGTGGCACACTGACATGCCACTGTTCTCAGGAATCTTCCTGCTGACTACTGCTTATACTACATTGTACTTAAAGGAAAGAGAAGGAGGCTGTCACTCTTACAAGCAAAGGAATTACATCTAATTCTGAGTAGCTGAGTGCTCTGAGAAAAATTACCTATGACTCAAGTACTATTTCTACAGACAACATAAAACAAAACCAAAGTGCTCCAAACTATAAATATTTTAGAACCAATTAAAAATTATTGCTAGGCAGTGGTGGTGCACACCTTTAATCTCAGCACTCAGGAGGCAGAGGCAGGTGGATCACTGAGTTTGAGGCCAGCCTGGTCTACAGAGTTCCTGGACAGCTAGTGTTGTTACACAGAGAAACACTATCTCAAAAAAACAAACAAACAAAACAAAAACCTATTTTATGAATTATGATGATTATTACAGTGATGGCGATGACAATAATTATTATGTAAGTTAGAGAACAATTTGCAGGGTTAGTTCTCCCACTCACCCATGTGGGTCCCAAGGAACGAACTCAGGTGGTGAGGCTCATGGGACAAGAACCTTTACCCAAAATTTAATTAAAAAATAGACACAGTGTACTGTATTTTGATGCAAAAGCAATCTTCATTCCACATCATATAAATGTATGCAATATTTAACACAGACTTTCTAAGTTAAATTTATTCATTTAGTATCATTTGCAAGGTTTTAGCTTTCTTGCCCTCTTTTCCTGCTTCTTCACAGGGGAAATATATTCACATTAAGAGGACGCAGTGCAAAGACTCTTAACATTCTCAAAATATACTGCAACTTCATATGCCACCTTTTACTGATATTCATGGGGGACCTGCCCTTCCTGGAAAGAAAGGAAGAGGAGGGAATTGGAGGGTTGGAGTGGGGCAGCGAGGTGGGGACAGAGGGTAGGGCCTGGGAGGGAAGGATGGGGGGAGGCTGAGGGCAGGATGCAAAATAAATAGATAAATAAAAACATTTACTAGTGAAAAGGTGGTCTACTGATTTCTGTTGCTGGAAAGTATGTTGTTTCCTAAGTCAGCAGTATTCTAAGTATTTTATAACATAAAAAACAATTTGAGTAGACTGTGAGGACAGACACATGCAATGTACTTTTAAGTCATTTGTAAAATGTCTTTATGAACTCATTAAATAACTAGTTCTATTATTTCTGTGTTCTTATCACAAACTGCAGAATTATTCTAGAAAGTAAGCAAATGATGATTAAGACCTGGTTTTCTCATTTACCTCACTAAAATGTTTAATTATTTGTTATTGAAAGTCAATGACTTTGCATGTTGTTTAAGGCTTCATTACCTGCAGATAGCTGGAAAACATTCCTGAAGGCCCTTCTTTTTAACTAAAGATCCTTCAAGGCAGTACATGATGATATCCATGACCTTTGAGAGGAAAGACAGAGCGACAGTTAACTTCAAATGCCTCATTTTTTAAAATTTAAATGACTCCATTGTGCCTCATTTTCTCAATGCAAATCCATACAGTTTGATTAGTAGTTACCTTAAATAGAATAAAAGCTATTTTAAGCCTATGAATGCTATTGTTAACTTTGGTCTTTCCTGTAGAAACTGACTGTGCTCATGAGCACAGTAGGGTTATTACTCAAGTACATTGTGGAAGTGGCTTTAGTTACAATGGATGTTGGTGACAACAAAGTCTTTCAAATATTTTAATACAAATCAATTCCATGTGAATGGTCAATGGCTACAGCAATTAATGTTAGTTTTGAGGAAATGGATTTAAGGCCGATTGCAATGGCACAGAAGTAACTAATTTCAGTTATGTGACACATTTCCTCTCCCTTCCTCCCTCTGGTCTTCCCTTCTTCCTCCCTTATTTTTAACCTCTTATTTATTAAATTTAAATTTATTAAATATTTGTCTTTAAGAATTTAATGCAGGCTCAGGTGTGCTGGAAGCTGGCTATTCTCACCTCCACAAGAAGATCCACAACATCTGTAGGCATTTTTTCAATGAGAATTTCAATGACTCTCAAGATTTCCCCTTTAGCTCTTGCCAAGGTTGTTGTGTGTATACTCTGCTGGGACTGGGTATTTGCTGCAAGGGCCGTGTGTCTGTGTACCTACAAAAGAATTGACACTGTAGATGAAATTGCTGCTCCACACAGATTTATATTTTTAGGCACTGGTTTATTTTCCACTTATTATAGAAAAAAATTTAAAAAATCAATTAGAACTGTAAAAACAAATCACTCAGGGTAGGTCAGGAATTGTTTTTTTGATCACAAATAAGCAGTATGTATAGTGAAAACTAAGAAAGTATGGTCCAATAAAATCCACAACTTCCTGGTACACCATCATCATTATTATTATTAATTTTGAGACAGGGTCTCATGTGGTCCGGCTGGGCTTAAACTCTATGTAGCTAAAGAAGCCTTTGAAATGTTTCTCCTGCCTCCATTCAAATGCTTTTTTTCCCCAATGGAATGCTTAGTAGGAATATCCTAAATTCATTCAAAAATAGTCTTATGTAAATAATACAAAATAAAGTTCAGAAATATAAGTAATATAAAACCTGTTAGACTAATGTAAAACTTCCTCAAGATAATAAATATTACCATCAGTGCACATTCCATGCATAGGAAAAACTGGCTACAAATTTCCAAGAAAAATAAACCTATTCATTCAAACAACACACAGATTTGCTACAAGTGTAAAACATGGAAGGCTGTGTGTAACAAACATGGTGAAAGCTTATTATCACTACCCCTGTAGCTCAAAACTTTACTTCAAATATGAATTCACAGCTCCACTGCTTCATAACTGACCATACAGACAACTGCCAAGACCATCTTCCTTCTCTTCTGGCTACTGTCACAGTGTGCCTATAAGAAAGGCTCTGGAGCAGGCGTGGGCCGAGTAGGCTTCAGTTATCAGAGGTATGTATTTACTATTTTAAAAGTTCATCATAGCTATAGGAGAAGCAATTCAGACAGAGCCCACACCTTATAGACACTGAGCTGCACAGTACTAAGGCCAAAAAAGAACAAACCTTTAAAAAACGTTTAGGAACTTCTCCTTCTCTCTCACTACTAAGATGTATAGGAAAGAACATAGATTCGGCTCATTGTTCTTTACTAGTTTGTCAGTGGATGTGGGCAATTAGTTAGAACACCAGGAATGTGGGAATCAATGAACTCTCTGGTCTTTCTTGTGAAACAGAACAGGAAAAGCAATCAGCAGTTTGAAGGCTTATATTTTTGTGTACAGGTGGAGAGCCATCGTTAAATAAGTGTAGTTTTGATTACAAGTATTTGCTTACACTTGAGAAATGTAAATACCTTTAATACCTTTTAATTTGGATAGACCTATTACATTTAATACTGAAAGGTACTGTCAAATATTACAAGTCTGCACATTCTGAGAACAGAAAAAAACATGAAAGTCCAAGTCCTGAACGCACAGCTGTGGAATTCAGTGCCCATGCAGACGTGATACAATCTTTTCAGCACGCTGCTATTAACTTGCTTTGTTTTATAACTGTGGGTCTGACCCCGGAGTTACAGTACAGAGGCATTCCACTGAAAGGGCAAATGCGGCACGGAAGGCGGCTGCTCACCTCCTTAGCTATGGTGGTGATGAAGGCGGGTGGTCTGGCAGTGGCAATGAGAGAAAGGGCATGCCGTGCAGAGCGGGCAGAGTCAGCTGCGGGACTCAGAGGCAGCCCCATTGTGATGCTAAACAGGGATCAGAAAAAAAGGAAAAAGAAAAGAAGCATTAGAAATATAGACTCAAAAGATTAGACACAGCTTATAATGTCAGTTCAAGGTCAATGGGAGCACTCAAACAGTTAGAAGATAATAGACTTGGAACAATGAGTGGTGATTAAGAGTCAGGGTGTTCCAGCATCAAATACAAAATCGAATTATTAACCATGAAGATTGAAAACAGTATGTGCATCTGTCCGAAAGGTTAAAAATGCCTTGTTAACAAATTATCAAGAACTACTACTGAATACACATCACAAAGCTAAAGTAGGGATGCAGACTCTGCTGGATGCTTTAAAGTTATGTGAAAGATAATTTGTTCATAAGGCCAGGTTAAAAAACTATAATTGAGGCACTTTTGTGAAAGGAAGCAAAACCCATTCCTGTTTGCAGCTATAAAAAGACCTGAGAATGATAAAACTACTTTCAGTTAGCTATTGTTTTTAGTCTGAAACCTCTGAGCAGCGCTGGCCCACTCCACACTCAGAACTGTCAGAGTCAGTCACTGCTGAGTACCTATATCACTGGCACTCCTTTAGCATTTAAACAGAAAGTAAACAAGCTGGTATCAAATTTCCTAACAGAAAGAAGAGACAGCAGACGGTCCCTTTAAAGTGACATGCATAATGAAACAATCTTAGACCATGAGAACACAGGTCCTGATAGGGCGGTGCTAATAATGCATTCCCACTCTAACATATGAAAGCAGTCTTATCTACCACGAAACTCACTTGGTGCATGTGTATGTGTATATATATATATACACACACACATATATCAGTGTGAAAAATACTAAGACTTTTGACTAAACTCTAGCTAAGGAGCCATATATTAATTATACAGAGGAAGTATTTTATTGCATTCAGTTATAATTTTTCTAGCTAAATAATTTTAACTTAAATGAACATGTGAAGATCCATTAAAATGTATTCCAAACAAGGTAATCTGTAAGTATAAGCTGGATTGTTTAACAAACATTCTTAAAAAGTTTATCAGTCCCTCTACAATTAAGTTAAGAACAGTTGTCTTAATTTTTAGCTGAAAATCACAATGAGTTACATGGCTAATCTTAACCTCATGGCAGAAAATTTTGCTTTGCTATTTAGTGACTATTGTGCTTGAGAGCCTGTGGGCTGTGACCCCTTCGGGGGTTGAGCCTCAGATATTTACGTCACAATTCATAACAGTAGCAATGTTCAGTTATGAAGTTAGTAACAAAAATAATTTTATGGTTGGGAATCACTACAACATGAGGAACTGTGTTAAAGGGCCACAGCATTAGAAAGGCTGAGAACCACTGCTTAAAAGGACGGTAATATATATGACTCTCCCATGTCTTTATCCATATTGAGGGTAGCTACAAAGTAGGGACTCAGATGAGAAGAGTACATGCAATCTTTCTTTGATATTTACAAAAAAATAAGAAAATAAACTGAGCATTAAGAACAAGCACACATCCTGAACCAAATAAAAGTGGAAAGTGAGGGTTGCATGACATTTGCTCCTGGGTGCCAGGGGCTGGAAGGAGGCAGTAAGCCTGCTACTCAGTCTCTCTCCTGAGCTAAACGCTACCACTTCAAATTGAGCAAGAAAATGTTTTCTACCTGAGGATGAGACTTGAGAGTGGATTGTTTACTATTTCATAAATCCACATTTTAGGTTAACTTTCTTAAAAGCTCAAAAGCTAGTTAAATATTTTAGATATGTACTGTTTCCTTTCATTTCCAACAAATCAAAAGAATAGGAGCCGACAATATTGAAGGGGGGGTGACACAAACCAAAATGCAAGTTAAATGAATAATTCTGAACAAACCGACTTTTGTAAAATCACAAATTTTGTAAAACCAGTCACTGGGAAAAAGCAACACCAGTTTCCTGGGGAGTCCACCCCACATCAGGAAAGTTACACAGAGAACCAGAGCTGGAACTCAGGGGCTGAGGTTAGAGCTCGGCTTGTGCTCTGCTTCACGTCTTCTTATCAACCCAACACTCCTGCAAGGCGGTAAGGACATTTCACAAATGAAAAGTCAGGCCAAGAAGAGCTAAGTGCGGAGCTAAGGCAGTGGCACACCACAGTCCTTCCACGTTTCTTTTCCAGGTTTCCTAAAAGGATTAAATGGAAAATTCCAGCACTAATCAATACGTTCTAAGATGTATGAAATTTAGGGTAATGTGATAAAGTCTTAGGCTGCATATTGTCTGGTATATGGATCATACCTTTGTCCTAAGTACACATGCAGTATATGCTGTCTGTGTGGTCACTTTTCCTATGCTTGTGTGCAGGTGACCCTCTGGAGATACCTAATACTATATCACAATGCTTATACATAAAGTTCATCTTCCTTGTCTCTTCATATAGGTACCACCCAAAGAAAAACAACCAGAAAACATAGTATGGTTTGATATTTGATGGAAGGACCTATATTCATAAAACTTTTATTACACTATATCATTATGAATATTCAATTTTATTGTTTTTAATATCTTTCAGTGCATAAATTATAAATTCAGCTGTATTACAGATCTCTATGTGAAGGAAAAATACTACATATGAAAGGTTTTGGATTACCATGGTTTCGTGAATTCACTGGGAGTTTTAGAATGTCTTCCAATAGGTAACTGACCTTTATAGAAAGTAGAGAGTAGCAGGGCATGGCGACACTGAGGTGAACTACATTAATGAACTGATAACATGACCAAATTTATTGCTTTAGATGAAAGGCTACACTGCTTCCCTGAGAGAAGCTTGTAGGATTTGTTGAGAGACTGAGGTTTCAGCTGTTTTATTAAACGGCAATAGTGGTTTAAATGAAGAATAGCTTACACTTACCGATTGGGTTGATCATAATATTTGAAAGGAGATTAATAATAATAAGTGACAGAACTAGGAACCATAAAGTTCTTCAAAAGATCAAATTCAGCTGAATAAGAAATCCTGGGGCTGGAAAGATCACTCAGCAGTTAAGAGTGCTTGCTCCACAATCATAGGGTACTAGTAAACACCTGTAACCCGAGCTTCAAGCAGGACTGCTGGGGCAGGCTGGCTGGCTTCTAACAGAGCACAAAATTCTCAATTCTACCCCATCTCAGTTCCTTGTATGGGGGAGAAATTATTAGTGGGGAGGGGAGAGGAAAAAAGAAAAGGAGGCAGAACCATATATGGACAACAGATGCTTCTTGTAATAAAAAATATCTCACACAGTGAAAGGAAGGGGGAACACAAATAAGTCACTCAGTTCCAATTAAAGGCCTAACCACAGACTACCCTTTTCTCACGTCAGTAAAAGACCATGTAACTTTGGAGAATCACCAAACTTATGGAAAGAAAAATGTTAAGGTTTGGTGAAGGGCACAATATGCAGAAAAGCCACAAGTCAATGCAGATGAAAGCGAATCAAATATCCATTTTCACATGACCCATTGGGTTTGGTGGATAGTGAACATTTGAGGAGGAATTCATGTGCACATCTGTATGAGTTCCTCCAACAGAATCTTGAACTTTGAAAGCAGGACTATAGGGTGTAGTCAAACCTACTACTTGGGAGTATACTTATCCTGATACCTCACAATGATCCAACAAAGAAAAAGAAATTACATTGGCTTAGGAAAATGGCAAAAGTGGGTTCTCCTCTTGGGGCTGTGATCACTCCAAGGACAGATAGTGGACTGGGTTTACAGCACCAGACATGTATTCTCTCCTGTTGAGTCAGCCTTGAGTCCAATTAGACAATTGGTGGTTACTGCCAAGATAAAGGCCACGACAGCACTATTGGCAATATCTGGCTAGGCTGCCCACTACTGTGGTTCCTAAGTGTCCCAGCTAGGAAAGGCCTAGGGTTTGCTTTTCTCCCTTGGCAGTTCGCATAGCATCTTTTCACACTGGGAAACTTAGAGTTCACACTGTGATTGAATATCTCCCCCCAAAGCAAGAATTATCCTCCAGACTATACAAATAACTCAAAAAAAAATCAAACCAAAAAACAGATAATCAAGAAAAATATCAATTTAAAAATGAGCTTTGAATTTTAATATGAAGGAATGAAAATGACTAAGAAATATCTTTATAAATGGTCAACATCCTCAGCAACTAGGAAAATAAAAATTCGAACTACTTTGAGAGTTCATTTTAGTCCAGTCAGAAGACTAATATCAAAAAATAAAATGACAGTAAATTCTGGTAAAGATATGAAGACAGAGGACCCCCATTCTCATTGGTCCAACTGTAAAGTGGAACAGCCACACTGGAAGTCAGTGTAGCAGATTCTCAGAAAGCTAAAAACAGATCTACAAAATGACCCAGCTATACCATTCCTGGGCCTGTGTCCACAGGACTCTTCATTTTACTCCTCAGACACCTACTTAGCCATGTTTCTGTGTTTTAGTATTTGTGTGCTATGCATTTTAATGTGAGATTATATCTGAACGAGAAGTTGGAAGGGAAGGGCTGTTTGTTTCTGGAACCTGTGTGTAAACCCAGTCTTACTCTGTGCTCTTGATTCTGTGGGCTGTTGTGTAGATCATTTGTTTTATAGATCTACAGGATAGGCCTTTGGGTTTAGTTTTTATTCTACAGAAATTGGATATCACAGACTATTTTATGAAGTACTTTCCTAAACACATGTACCTACATGCGTGCGCGCGCGCACACACACACACACACACACACACACACACACACACACACACCTATCCAATCACAATCACTAGAGATGAATGCTATTATAGATTAATAACGTGGATATAAACATAGTCCCCTTAGGCAGAGATCCTTCTTCTCACGACTGTTCATCAATCCAATTCTTTGGCGTGTTCCATTTTAGGAAAATCATTTTAAAATTTCCAGGAAGAACATTTTAGTAAAATGTTAACATCTAAGATTGTGAGATATCAACCTTTGTCAAATTAAGGAATATTCTAAGTATACATTCCAGGAAAACATTAAGCTTTCTGCAAACAAGTCAGCAAATCTTAGACATCAGCAACAAGGCTTTGAAAATAGTCCATATCAAAAACAAAGAAAGCTAACACTATTTTAAATACATTCTTAATGACACGACACCCAGGATTTCCAGCCTATGCTTTCTTGGAAACATTAGTTTGTTAATATCGGTTTCCAATTTAGCAAAGAATATACAACATCTCTGTGTCAAGTTAGAGCTTTACTTTTAAAAATATTTTAAAATTTTTATTTAGTATTATTATTGTATATGTATGCATGTATGCTATGATATGCTTGTGGAGGTCACAGGACAACTCTGTGGAATTGGCCCTCTCAATCTCTTTTCACATGGGTTCTGGGAGGAAACTTAGGTCATCAGGTTCATATTGTTGGTTAGTGAGTTCCATCACTCAGTGAGTCATCTCATCAGTGCTGAGAGCTTCACTGTATAACTCTAGGCAGTATTCATTTCCAAAGCTCAAAGATAGATAGAAAAATTTCCCTACTCTTTAAATATGCATCTTTTAGAAATATTTCCTGCAGGTTGCATATATTTATGATAAAAAAACCATGCTTACCTGGTTTATGTAAAGGGCTTCATCAGATTATAAACTCTTGTAAGTTAGTTTTTCAGAATAGGAAAAATTGTCCGATGTACAATTCTAAAGAATGTTTGTATTTGTAGTATATTTCTCTCAATTCCTCAAACTTAATACAAATGGTTGAGTTTGAGTTAAAATACTCAGCACTTCTCTCTAACCCTATATGGTTGAAAAGGAACCCTTCCAGTGTATGGTGCTTTTCTGTATCTCACAGACTCTACGCTTCCAGCAGCTCTGTCTCCCTGTGGGTGTTTGGTAAGCTGTGACAATACCTGAAAAGCAATAGGCTTTCTGAAGTCCCCACATGTCCTCAGCTGTGGTAGCAAATGACAAGCGTGGCCCCTCAACAGCTGGGCTGCGCTCCACTGTTCTTCCACAATAAAGGCTACACCGTGACTTAGGCAAATAGAATCTGAATCCCAGGCTACACAAAACCAGGAAGGAGCTAGTCTTTCAAGAGCACAGGAGTTTTCTGCTTGCCTATAGAGCAGAATTTGCCCAACATTTCTAATACTTTATCAGTATATACAGACTCAGAGATCTTACTTTAAAAAGGACTTCTTAAAACAAACAAAAACTATGTTTCTATTTTTATCATAATTAACTGGGTAATTATGAGATTCAATTATTTCAGGAATGCACAGCTTCATTGTGTTATTATACAACCCACATTGAAAAATATACCATCTTGCTCCTTAAATCCTCATAAAAGATGCTACCTGTGGATCGCTTACCAAACAAATAGCATACGCCTTAAGGTTTGTAGGTTAAGAAACGGGAGTTGAGAGTCCTGAGAGGGCCCAATCCTTCACATGCTGAGTGCACTGGGCCAGATTACGTTGATGGAGACTGTCATCTCTAAAACACAGTTTTATTAAAATCACTGCCTATCATTACAAATAAGTAATAACCAACATATACTAAAACTGGAACCATCGGAGAGGGTTAGCATGCCCCTGTGTGAGGTTGGCAATTAAATTTGTGAAGTGTTCTACATTAAAAAAAAATTAGTGATATTTAAATAAAAATTTAATTTCTGTAAGGTACAAACTCCTTAATGAAAATTCAATTAAATTCAAAAGTACATTTAAAATTTTGCCTTGACCATTTTTTAATCTTTATTTAAGTTGCTTTGAATATTACAGGTGTAAAGATTTTGAATAGTTTTATAGTTTTAGCTTTTGGAGTCAGCTAGATCTAAGATTAAACCTGTAGTCAGAGACTAATCATTCATTTCCCCAGCAATAACCACACAGAAACTGTGTTATGTATAATACTGTTTAGCCAATAGCTTAAGTGTATTGCTACTAGCTCTTATATCTTAAATTAACCCATTTCTATTAATCTGCATAGCACCACGTGCTTGTGTAGGTGGTTCTTGCATGGCTCAACAGACCCTGGGGAACCAAGCTGCTGAAGCTGTGCCCAACTTGTCTCCAGAGGACAGGACAGGCCCTGGAGAGCCAGGCTGGGGATGCTGTGTTCCCTCTCCTGTGATTAGCCTTATAGGGCTGCAAAGGTCCTGGTGAGCCAGGTCAGGGAGACTGTGCCTCCCTATTACACAGCTCAACTTTGCAGGGCCAGACAAAGCCTGGGGAGACAGATCAGGAGAGCTGCAACCTCTTTTCTGGCTGGACTGAACTTGCATGACTGCAAGCCCATGGAAGCTGCATACCCTTTTCCACAGCTAGCCTTCCCAGGGCCTGCCAGGACAGGAAAATGGGCACCCCCTCTTGCTGCTGACCTTTCCAGGATAGGACAAGCCCTGGGGTGCCAGGCCATGTGTTGGCAAAGGCTGTTCATTCATTCCTGGCTACTTGGACCTGAAATAATTGCACAGAAATTGTGTTAATTAAATCACTGCTTGGCCAATCACTTAAGTATATTGATAGTTAGCTCTTATATCTTAAGTTAACCCATTTCTATTATTTTATATTTACCACGAGGCTTGTGGTTTACCAGCAAGGAACAATTGCAAGACCAGGTGGAACAGAAACCTTTGCCAACAAATAATGCCAAACTGCATCCACATAAAACCTGAGAGGGCTCGGAAAGTAATTCTAGACACAAAAGAACAGAATTAAGCATGGCTTCTTGATAGCAGCATTTTCTCAAGTGGATTTTGTTTGCAAGAGGCAAGCAGAGGCACAACTCCTTTAAGAGAGGCTTCCTGACTCAGCTTTAGCTGCAAAAACCTTGCAGCCCTTTTAAGAGGTCCCATCACAAAGCACTTAAATGGTGTTTATGAACAGCTAACAGCATGCTTCTTGGTGGTGGCATGAACCTTATAACTCCATAGAGTTTTGACAATAAACATGGCTCTTGCCAGTACCTCCACCATGAAGTCAGACTCTCAGAAAGCTACGGAATGTGCTGGATCCAGATGTCAAAGTCACAGCTTTAATCATAGCCATACTGTTTAGCAAACTAAAGACTCATGTGGTCAGAAAAAGAGATATACAGTAAAGATAAACTCAGACGAAAAAAACGAAACAAACCTCTAAATGATTTATGGTGTGTTTAAAAATATATGCAGGCTGGGGGAAGGGAGAAAAAGAATAAAGTCCTTAAAGAGAGAGAGACAGAGAGAGAGAGAGAAACAGTGAAAGAGAGAGAGAGAGAGAGAGAGAGAGAGAGAGAGAGAGAGAGAGAGAGCAGTTGGGTGTGGTGGCACACACCTTTAATCCCAGCACTTGGAAAGCAGAGACAGGTGGATCTCTGTGAGTTCAAGGGCAGCCTGGTCTACAGAGTGAGTTCCAGGACATCCAAAGATACACAGAGAAACACTGTCTCGAAAAACTAAAAATTAAAAATAAAAATAAAAAAATTGAGTTTAAAATAAAGGCACTTAAACATGGAAAATACACAGAGAATCTGGATACTGCATGTTATTGTGGTATCTTTGAATTGTTTGATGGCTGAGCAAGGGGCAACAGTTGCTAAAAGACATTTGATTATAAAAGCTGCTGAATTAATCCAACATATATATTTTGAAAATGTCTTGACTTCAAAATTTAAGTCAAAAGATACATTACTTTGGAAAAGAAGTTTTGCTTTTGTTTCCACAGGAAATGAGGGCTGTGGGTTCATGCTGGGTTAAGAAAAATTAGGCTTGATCAAGGAAGACCTCCTGAAAAACTTCTGACAGGAGAGGATGGTCCAGATGATCCAACATTTCAGAGGACCTCAGGTGGAATTTCCTCTGAGTTCTACATCCAGAACAGTCTCAAGACTGTTGGCTGAGATGATCAAGACTCACAGAATAATCCAGTTAGGACTTGACCATAATCCTAAATTTTCTTTAGGTCCCCATAAGATTATCAGTGCCCACAATCAGCAGGAAGTAGCCTGGAAAAAATGGATTATGAATTTTTTTCTTTGTTTAGTGTATTGGTTATGAGTAGTTATGGATAATGGTCAGAAAGAAAGCTAAACAAAGGAGACTAGATTCAGAGCTCTAGTTTTGAAAAAGGGGGGGAGGGAAAATGCTATGGGACAATGGTCTTCTACTCTGTAAAAAATTTGTCACTTGTATTGGTTTAATAAAATATTCACTGGCCAGTAGCCAGGCAGGAAGCATAGGCGGGGTGACCAGAATAGGAGAATTCTGGGAAGAGGAAAGGTTCAGTCTGCAGTCATCACCCAGACACAGAGGCAGCAAGATGAGAATGCCTTGCTGATAAAAGGTACCCAGCCACGTGGCTAACATAGACAAGAATTATGGGTTAATGTAGATATAAGAGGTAATAAGAAGCCTGAGCTAACAGGCCAACCAGTTTATGATTAATATAACCCTCTGTGTGTTTCTTTGGGATTTGCAAGACCAGACAGGACAAAAACCTCTGTCAACATAAACCCAATAATTTTTATCATCTAAAAAACAAGATATAGCATCTCTCACAGTTTCATACACTATATCTGTGTGTGTGCACTTGCAAAATGGGAAAAATCATGTTTACTGCCTTGGGCTTCTATATATCTAAATGAATGTGTTTGCAATAAGCACAGCACATAAACTCCCAAGTAGCATTGTATATTGGTAGAGTAAGCAATAAAGGCTCAGACGGAAATAGAAATTAGGTAAGCAGTATAGGGTAAAAGATTTCCAAGAAACGTACCCAGTTTTATCTAGACAAAACCCCAAAATTCCCTTGAGCCCCTGGCTGCCTCATTGTAGTTAGAGACTCCAGAAATTTGGAGGGCTCTGATGTCTAATTTAGATCCTAAATGATTTTAGGGTCACCTCTTCAGAGGTGGGTGTGTTAGAGTATGAATTAGGTTCATTATGGAAACCTCATTCTTGTAAGAGAATAGAATCCCTGGCCTGTGATCTAACACTCCAGTTTGCCCAGGTCAATCACTTAGCTAAAGGATCACCCCTAGGAAGATAGTTTATAGTAAGTCATGGTAAGGAGGTAGGCAGAATGTGTCTTTTAAAGGAAAAATGTACTTTTCCTTCTCAGAATATCCACCCCTAGCACTGTAGTTTACTGGTCTGCAGTCATGCAGCTTTGTACATCTCCCACTTTTCTGAAATATTCAGATTAGTATATGTTCCCTTTCTTTCTTCTATGTCTTTTAACACTTTGGGACTCTGCAACATTTTAGGCTTTCTTACTTTTCCCCAAAGCTTCCTCCCAGTCATGTGGATGCTTGTCTGTCATGTGTCTGACCTTCATGACAGGACAGCTTAAACAGCATGACACCGCCCCCCCTCAAAACACACACACACACACTCCTCCTATTCCCCTCCCAGGAAGCTGCTGAGATTTACAGCTCTCCTGCCATGGGTTTTTTTCCTTTTAAACTCTAATAAAATTGTCCTTGAGCTTCCATTTGAGTCTATTCTTAAATTATTTATTAATTACACTAAGAGCTCCAAGATGTGGATCCCAATCCCCTGCATCAATTTAAGACTGCACTTGGAACCCACAGATCTATCTCACATCAGTGCACACAGTAGGTGCTAACTACAAGTCAGGAACCTCCAGCTACAACCAACCTTTGGCCTAACCATTCTGCTTCCCAAAGACTGCTGGAAGGAAGCAGTTGTGTTTCCTGATGGGTGAATCCCAGTCTGCATCCTGCTGTTAGTTCAGAGGACATTTACTTTCACTGGGAATTTGTTTACAGACATGCCAGAGCCTGGCCTGGTTCTGTTGTGTGTCCCCGTTCTTCTCCACAGCCTACTCTGATGTGACAACACAGGCACTCCTGCTTACCCTGTTAATCATCCCAGAAGGCCTGTCCGCCCCTTTACCAACCTCACCTCAATGCCCTGGCTATTGTGAGACAGTATCTTTGATTTCACCTGAAACTAGAAATACCTAACACTAGTCTTTTCCTATATTAGTTAATAAATAAATGCCTGCATATTAGTAAGTACACCATCAAACACAATAACTGGGGAAAAAAACTAGAAAAAAGTGCTGATGTCTAGACAGAACTAGACATAGTGGTAAGTCAGAATTCTACAGGAAGGTGTTATGAATTCTGGGAAAATGCTCTATTGACCTCAAGGTACCTTACAGATCTGTGAAAAAAACTTCAAGTTCCAGTTCTTACAAGGAATGCCAGTACTTGAAAGAGAACTCTTGGGTGATACAAGAATGGGAATAAAGAGGGCAATATTTGCTATGGTTGCTCTTTCCATAAATGTGAACTAAACATTTAAGCACTTGGCATTTTATTAGCTTTTTCACACAGTGAGCTTAGCATCATGGACAGAATCAAGGCAGTTGAGCCCTGTTATCGTGTACATAGCAAATCAGGCACAGCAAGGCAGGAGGAGTGGGGTGGCTAAGAGTCACCTTTGAGCCCCTGAGTACACTGCTGTTCTACTTCCCTCATCTCAGTACTCCGTAGCATCTACTAAGTGTGTCATGGATGGAAAAGGCCATTTTCAATCTAAATCTTGTTAGAGATTAATAAGCAAACATTTAGTTGCTTATTATGCAATTTATCATGATGAAAAGTACATTGGACTCCTCAAGGCTAAATGCTGATACATTTGTTCAGAGCTATGCAGAGAAAGTCATACTAATCTTTGTGACAGAAAGGATGTAAAAGCAAGATTGAAATCACCTACTGAAAACTACAGGATTTATGTCTCTTGACACTCTGAAGATGTACATGTTTACTTTGTACACGTTTATTTTGCTAATATACGCTTGATGTAAACTTATTTTAAAAACAAAATTATAAAAACTAAAACTAAAATGAAACCTACCATTCATTCCAGGAAACAAAACAGAATATAAACTTGTGAATTTGGGTTTGGCCAGATTTGAAAACAAACTATTTTATTGAATAATTACACACATTGCATGTTTCTCAAGTGCCTGCAGCCCATGCTGTGTTCTCCGGTAGGTACACAACATCGAGTAAGAAGGAGGCAAAAGAGAGAAAATATGTTCTTAAGATTTTCACAAAGACCAGCTGCCTTGTACTATTGGTGCAAATGTAGGGGCCAACACCCCTCCTAACTCCAAAATTACCTGGGAAATATCTGCTGCCTTCCTTTATCAGAAACTATTCTGGCCACTAATCTACAAAGCAGCTCGTTTGCCAGCCTATAATCTGCTGAACACTGGGACCATCCCAACAGCATCTCCACTTACACAGCATCTGCCACAGTAACTCATCAGTCTCTTAATGCACTGGTTCCCTCTGGTAGACCGGGCTGTGGCATGTCTGTGGGCCATCATCTTGATTGCTAAGTGATATAGAAGGACCCAGTTCACTGTGGGGAATACTAGCCTTAGGTGGGCTGTTATGGGTACATATATGTGAAATTTAGCTGAGTGTGAGCCAAAGCCAGGCCAGGGCATGAGCAATCAGCAGTCCTCCATGATTTGGGCTTCAAAGTCCTTCCCTGATTTCTCTTAGGGATGGACTGTGATTTGGAAAGTGTAAGGAAAATAAAACCCCTTGCTGTCCTAAGTTGGTTTTTGACAAAAAGTTTTATCATACTAATGAGAAAAAATTAAAACACTTAAATGTTCTAACCACTCCAAAGTTCTTTTCAATCATAAGTTCATTTTAGTTATCATCCACCTTTTGAAACAGACACTTTAATTCCATTTACGTAGCTATGCAGACCTAGAAGTGACATTAGAAAATACGGAGGTGTAACAAGAAGTAAAAGAGGAAAACATCTGACTAATATTGTAGAATATTACTTTAAGGTGCGTTATATTTGTTTATGTTCTGGAACATTTGTTTAATGATGTAAAGATGTGTTGCTTTTGTTTACGCTGCATTTGTTTAACTCTGAAGCTGTGATTCTTTGCCTGTCTAAAACACCTGATGGTCTAATGAAGAGGTGAATAGCCAATAGCGAGGCAGGAGAAAGGACAGGCAGGACCAGCAGGCAGAGAGTATAAATAGCAGGAGAACAAACCAAGAGAGGAAGATGTCAGGGGCCAGCTACCCTGCCACACCACCAGTCACAGAGTGAAAGTAAGACATACATAAGTTAAAAAAGGAGAAAGGCCAAAAGAAAAAGGTAAATGGGATAATTTAAGAAAAGCTAGCTAGAAACAAGCCAAGGCTGAGCATTTATAAGTAATACTAGCTCTCTCTGTATGTGATTTATTTGCAAGCTGGGTAGTGGGACCACCCCTCCACCCAAAAAAAACAAAGACCAAAAGAGTAATAAAAAACAAAATCCAACAACAATCTAGGTTTGCAGTGAATACCCTCCTACCAGTTAACAAGGGGGATAGGTTTTCACTTAGTGCAGTTAGCACATCTAACATAAAGACAGTAGGCCCCTAACGTACTATAACTGGAGAGAACCATGCATAAGGGAAAGCAGCCAGGAAGCAAGGAGTAGATCACTTTAGTTTTTAAAAAGATCAACAATAACGACACTGGCATGTTATTCATTTTCACAGAGATGTATCATGGGACAGTTGAGGAACTTCTACCACTTTCTATTCACTAGAATGAGATACTTTAAAAAGTAGATGGAAAAATGGAAAGTTTGTTTGCACATTGCTGCTGATGATGAAAATTTAGTGCTGAAAAATTTAAAGATGGAATTATAAGTTCTAGCAATTTCACTTTGAAAATGAAAATGCGTTCTCACATAACCACTTATACATGAATGTTCACAGTAGTTCTGTTCACAAGACCAAAAGGTGGAAAACAGAATATGTCTATCAACAGATACACAAGATAATGTCTAAGCACGTACTTGGCAAGTTGTTTCTCAGCATCCGCACACAGCTCCAGAAGCCCCATCAGCACAGCAGACACATCCATGTAAGGCTCCCACACAGTGAACCCTCGCCCAATCAGGTCAATGGCAGTTCTCCGGATGGTGCTGTGAGGAGGAAGCTTGGGACTTGGTGGCTGTAGCAGAAGAAATGTCAGTGCCTTACCTAAAAAAAAAAAAAAATCAGAAAATTCAGTATACTTTGAAAACATAAGTATACTTCATTTTTTCCCAAAAAAGGGGTTGAACAATAAACCCATTAGAGATTTTAAGCTTAGACTTTGTTTAGCCCTATATTTTCAAGAGGAAAACTTAGGCTACATACAACATTTTATAGTATATTAAGTGCTTAATTA
This sequence comes from Myodes glareolus, assembly GCF_982192425.1. Taxonomy (NCBI): domain Eukaryota; kingdom Metazoa; phylum Chordata; class Mammalia; order Rodentia; family Cricetidae; genus Myodes; species Myodes glareolus. Next base: position 24,380,696 of record NC_142038.1, read on the forward strand.
TATAACAATTATATATAGATATAAATTATATATAACAATTATACATAAATATATACTTCTACATTTAAACATGAGTGGCCTAGCTCCTGATGCTCCAGTCAGCTCAGAATCACAAATTATTGATGGTTCAAATAATGTAACCTCTCTATTGTATCTAACACAGGTAATGGGCAAACATGCCCATCTTTAGACGGACTTGTTTTTAAAGGCAAAATCAGTGGAGGGGCTACAGAAGGCATCATGTGAGATTTGAGGTTTGAGACATTTCTTTCCACATTCTGATACACTTATAATAACATTCTTCACACATGTTTATTATATAAATAATAGTAGCATAACAGAATTTCTAAGTCTGATCAAGCAATCTAACTTTGGATTTGCATGTTTCCTTATATACTGAAAGCTGAGTCTAGTGACAGGTTGTTCACCAAAGCTCAGTGGCCATTAACTGCAAAGGACCATTCACTTCAAAAGGCATCTTGACATTCAAAAGAGTAACCACTAGAAATCATGGAGATTTAAATAATTTACTCATTCATTCATTCATCTAGGGTTTTTTTGTTTGTTTTTTGACAGATTCTCTCTGTGAGGCCCTGACTGTCTAAGAACTCACCATGTAGACCATGCTGGCTTTCAAAGGCACTGACATCTGCCTCTCTGCCTCCCAGGTGATGGAATTAAAGGCATATGTCATCACCTGAGGCTAAAAAAACTAATTTTGAAGAACTTCTTTTGTTTAGATGTTACAAAGCAGTTCTGGAATTGTAGCACAGGCAACCTGCTGAGACAGGGAAGTGCGGGCATCAGGTGCACTGAGAGAGAGAAGAAGCATGCTTTCCTAATTTTTAGAGACTCACTGAGCCTCAGTATTCCTGTCTATGGAGCACGGGCAATGATGGCTTTCTGGTATGGGAGAATTATCTGTATTCTGACAATCATATATTTTAATAAAACGCTGATTGGCCAGGCAGGAAGTATAGGTGGGTCAACAGGCAGGAAGTAGAGGTGGGGCAATGAGAACAGGAGAAGGCTAGGAAGGAGGAAGTCCATTCTTCATTCCTGCCCAGACCACAAAGAAGCAAGATGTAACCTGCCTCACTGGAAAAGGTACTGAGCCATGTGGCTAACATAGATAAAAATAATGGGCTAACGTAAGTTATAAGAGCTAATAAGTAGCCTGAGTTAATGGGCCAATCAGTTTTATAACTTATGGAGATCTCTGTGTGATTTTCTTTGGGGCTTGCCGGCTGTGGGGTACTGGGCGGGACAGATACCCCAACAAGCAGGCCCCCTCATGCTACAGCTTTTTCTGCTGAAAGGTACACGTGTGGATTGTGCTTATGCTACAGAGTGGATTCCCAGTGAACTACCCTCGTAAGTGCTCAAAACACAACATGCAGGGGTCATGAAGAACATGATCAGTTAGAGCCCACTTTCCTTCCTTCCTTCCCTTATTACTTATTGTGTGTGTGTGTATCACATCAGAGACAACTTCTGGGAGATGGTTCTCTCCTATTATGAGGATGCTGGGAATCAAATTCAAGTGAGCAGGCTTGGAAGCAAGTGCCTTTCCTGCTGAGTCATCTCACTGACCCGATGCACCCATTTTCTTAAAAGAACATGGTGTGTACCTGATACAAAAATTAATTATAAATCTTAAATAGTCAACTACTGAGTAGAATGGCTTGAAATGGAGGTGAAAATGAAAAGTTCTGTAAGACTGAGTCTATGGCTGCATTCTGTATACTGGTGGTTCTGAACTTCTCAGTCACAGAACCTTTTAAGAATCTGTTGAACAAATCAATAGACAAAATGTGCATATATGGAAGGAATTCTATTCTGTCATAAAGAAAAATAAGATCATGACATTTGCAGGAAAATTGATGGAAATGGAAAGAATGTTAAGTGAATTCACTCAAAATCAGAAAAAAATACCACAAATTTCTCTTAGATTCTAATTTTTATACATGTTTCTAGGGGTGTAGGTGGCACTCATAAAACTAGAAAAGGAAGCATCAAAGTAGAAAAGGATGTGTCTGGGAGGCTAGCTCCTGCCTATAAGGCTTGATAAGCCGAGTTTGGACCCTGGGCATAGGGAAACTGTCCTTTGACACTGAGGCCAGCAGCGGCAGCAGCTTGGCAAGGCTCTGCTCCCACCTACACCCCACACCTCCACAAAACAAACAAACAGCAGAGGTGCTATGGGGAAGGGAAGAGGACCAGCAGAGGGGAATTAGCAGGACAGAGGAAAGGAATGCAGCAGGAGGACCAACAGCAACACAGGACATAAGAAAGTACCACAACAAAGTCAATACTTTGCTAAAGAAAAAAAACTTATTAAAATATATATACGTGAGCTCCACCCTGCTAAGCTCTCCCGCCTGCCATCCTGGCTTCCATCCAGAGGGCCATTGGCTTCCATCCAGAGGGCCATCGGAGGGCTGAGTTTGCTTCGGGCCTGCGGCAGGGGCCCAGCGAGGAGGAGCTCGGACTTTCCCCAACCCCATAGACTCCCAGGTCACCCTGCAGTGCTAGCTCCACCCTGCTAAGCTCTCCTGCCTGCTATCCCGGCGTCCATCCAGAGGGCCAACGGAGGGGTGAGTTTGCTTCTGGCCCACGGCAGGGGCCCTGCAAGGAGGAGCTCGGACTTTCCCCGACCCCATAGACTCCCAGGTCACCCTGCAGTGCTGGCTCCACCCTGCTAAGCTCTCCCACCTGCCATCCCAGCTTCCATCCAGGTACAAATTCCTATATTTCTCCCTTCCCCCTGGGGCCATAAAATTTCCCCACCTCAGCTGCCTTGTGAGCTGGGCCTGGGCTGTGGGCGCATACTGGAAAGAGGGAGTGCCTGTGCTTCAATAGCCTGCCTGAGAAAAGGTGGGCATTCGGTCAGTGAAGTCCCTGCCCACCAAGGGAACCTGACCCGGTACCAGAAGTTCCAATAGAGAGCATATGAAGGAAGAGATGGGCAGACACCAAGGCAAGACCTCATCAAACAATCTGAAAAACAACATAAAAACACCAGATCCCAACGACCCTACAATAGAAGGACTTGAACACCTTAACCCAGAAGAAGTGGAAAAAAGTGCCATTATGAAAGCAATAGAGTCCCGTAAACAGGATATGAATAACTCCCTTAAAGAACTGGATGAGAAATACAACAAAAAGATTGAAGAAATGAGTAAATCCGTGAATGATACACTGGGAAACCAAGAAAAAACAATCAAACAGGTAATGGAAACAGTTCAAGAACTGAAAATTGAAATGGAGGCAATGAAGAAAACACAAAACGAGGGCCAGCTGGATATGGAAAATCTAGGTAAATGAACAGAAACTACAGAATCAAGCATAACCAATAGGTTACAAGAGATGGAAGAACGAATCTCAGAGTCTGAAGATACCATAGAGAAAATAAATGCTCTGATCAAAGAAAACAGCAAATCCAACAAATTCTCATCACAAAACATTCAAGAAATCTGGGACACAATAAAAAAACCAAATCTAAGAATAATAGGGATTGAAGAAGGAGAAGAACTGCAGATCAAAGACCCAGAAAATATATTCAACAAAATTATAGAAGAAAACTTTCCCAACCTAAAGAATGATATTCCTATGAAGGTTCAAGAAGCATACAGAACACCGAATAGACTTGATCAAAAAAAAATTCTCCTCGCCATATAATAATCAAAACACAAAACATACAGATTAAAGAAAGAATATTAAGAGTTGCAAAGGAAAAAGATCAAGTAACTTATAAAGGTAAACCTATCAGACTTACACCGGACTTCTCTATGGAAACCATGAAAGGCAGAAGGTCCTGGATAGAGGTACTGCAGAAACTAAGAGACCATGGATGCAAACCCAGACTACTATACCCAGCCAAGCTATCATTTGCTATCAATGGAGAAAACAAAATATTCCAGGGTAAGAACAAATTTAAACAATTCGGAGCCACAAACCCAGTCTTACAGAAAGTAATAGAAGGAAAATCGCAGCCCAGGAATCCAACATTGCCAACATTGCCTACAATAACTCAGACATCTAGCGACCCTTCACGAGCTTAACTCAAAGAAGGGACACATACAAACTCTATTAAACAAACAAACAAAAATAATAATAACCGGAGTCAACAACCACTGGTCATTAATATCACTTAATATTAATGGACTCAATTCACCTATAAAAAGGCACAGACTAAGAGATTGGATACGAAAACAGGATCCAACATTCTGCTGTTTACAAGAAACACACTCAACCACAAAGACAGACATCTACTCAGAGTAAAGGGTTGGGAAAAGGTTTTTCAAGCAAACGGACCTAAGAAACAAGCAGGTGTGGCCATTCTAATTTCCAACAAAATTGACATCAAACTAAAATCACTCAGAAGAGATGGAGACGGACATTTTATACTCATAACAGGAACAATTCATCAGGAGGAAGTCTCAACCCTGAATATCTATGCCCCTAATATAAAGCCTCCCACTTATATAAAAGAAACACTTCTAGAACTCAAGGCAGTCATCAAACCACAGACACTAATAGTAGGAGACTTCAACACTCCTCTCTCACCAACGGACAGGTCAATCAGACAGAAACCAAACAGAGAAATAAGAGAATTATTGGAGGTATTGAATCAAATGGATTTAACAGACATCTATAGAACATTCCACCCAAATAGGAAAGAATATACCTTCTTCTCTGCAGTTCATGGAACCTTCTTGAAAATTGACCACATACTGGGTAACAAAGCAAACTTCCACAGATACAAAAAAATATTAGTAACCACCTGTGTCTTGTCAGACCACCATGGATTAAAGTTAGAATTCAACAACAGTGCTACCCCCAGGAAACCAACAAACTCATGGAAGTTGAACAGTCAACTACTGATTCACCCCTGAGTCAAGGAAGAAATAAAGAAAGAAATTAAAGTCTTTCTTGAATTTAATGAAAATAAAGACACAACATACTCAAACCTATGGGACACTATGAAAGCAGTGCTAAGAGGAAAGTTCATAGCACTAAGTGCCCAATTAAAGAAAACAGAGAAAGCACACATTGGAGACTTAACAGCACACTTGAAAGCTCTAGAAAAAAAAGAAGCTGATTCACCCAGGAGGTATAGAAGACTGGAAATAATCAAACTGAGGGCTGAAATCAACAAAATAGAAACACAGAAAACAATCCAAAGAATCAATGAATCAAAAAGCTGGTTCTTGGAGAAAATCAACAAGATTGACAAACCCCTAGCCAAACTAATCAAACGGCAGAGAGAGAACGTGCAAATTAATAAGATCAGAAATGAAAAGGGGGACATAACCACAGACACAGAGGAAATTCAGAGAATCATTAGATCTTACTACGAAAGTTTATATGCCACAAAGTTGGAAAATGTTAAAGAAATGGACATTTTTTTAGATAAGTACCACATACCAAAGTTGAACCAAGACCAGGTGAACAATCTAAATAGACCTGTCAGTCGTGAAGAATTAAAAGCTGTTATCAAAAATCTCCCTACCAAAAAAAGCCCAGGACCAGATGGTTTCAATGCAGAATTCTACCAGAACTTCCAGGAAGAGCTAATACCTATACTCCTTAATGTATTTCACAATATACAAACAGAAAAATCATTGCCAAACTCTTTTTATGAAGCTACAGTTACCCTGATACCAAAACCACACAAAGACATAACCAAGAAAGAGAATTACAGACCAATATCACTCATGAACATTGACGCAAAAATACTCAATAAAATACTGGCAAACCGAATCCAAGAATACATTAGAAAAATTATCCATTATGACAAGTGGGCTTCATCCCAGAGATGCAGGGCTGGTTCAACATACGCAAATCTATCAATGTAATCCATCATATAAATAAATTGAAAGAAAAAAACCATATGATCATTTCATTGGATGCTGAAAAAGCATTTGACAAAATTCAACACCCCTTTATGATAAAGGTGTTGGAGAGATTGGGTATACGAGGATCATACCTAAATATAATAAAAGCAATATATAGTAAGCCGACAGCTAACATCAAATTGAACGGAGAGAAACTCAAAGCCATTCCACTAAAATCAGGAACACGACAAGGCTGTCCACTCTCTCCATACCTCTTCAATATAGTGCTCGAAGTTCTAGCAATAGCAATAAGACAACATAAGGGGATCAAGGGGATTCGAATTGGAAAGGATGAAGTTAAACTTTCGTTATTTGCAGACGATATGATAATGTACATAAGCGACCCCAAAAACTCTACCAAAGAACTCCTACAGCTGATAAACACCTTTAGTAATGTGGCAGGATACAAGATCAACTCCAAAAAATCGGTTGCCCTCCTATACACAAAGGATAAAGAAGCAGAGAGGGAAATCAGAGAAACATCACCTTTCATGATAGCCACAAATAGCATAAAATATCTTGGGGTAACTCTAACCAAGGAAGTGAAAGACCTATTTGACAAGAACTTTAAGTCCTTGAAGAAAGAAATTGAGGAGGATACCAGAAAATGGAAAGACCTCCCCTGCTCTTGGATTGGGAGAATCAACATAATAAAAATGGCAATTCTACCAAAGGCAATCTATAGATTCAATGCAATTCCCATCAAAATCCCATCAAACTTCTTCACAGGCCTTGAGAGAACAATGATCAAGTTTATATGGAAAAACAAAAAACCCAGGATAGCCAAAACAATCTTATACAATAAAGGAACTTCTGGAGGCATTACCATCCCTGACTTCAAACTCTATTACAGAGCAACAGTATTGAAAACAGCTTGGTATTGGCATAACAACAGAGAAGTCGACCTATGGAATCGAATAGAAGACCCGGGTATTAACCCACAAACTTATGAACACCTGATATTTGACAAGGGAGCTAAAGGTATACAATAGAAGAAGGAACGCATCTTTAACAAATGGTGCTGGCATAACTGGATGTCAACCTGTAGAAGAATGAAAATAGATCCATATCTATTACCATGCACAAACTCAGGTTCAAATGGATTAAAGACATCAATATTAATCCGACCACTTTGAACCTGACAGAAGAGAAAGTGGGAAGTAGTCTACAAGATATAGGCACAGGAGACCACTTCCTAAGCAGAACCCCAGGAGCACAGACAATAAGAGAAACAATGAATAAATGGGACCTACTGAAACTGAGAAGCTTCTGTAAAGCAAAGGACACTGTCAGTAAGACAAAAAGGCTACCTTCGGACTGGGAGAAGATCTTCACAAACCCCTCATTAGACAAAGGTCTGATCTCCAAAATATACAAAGAACTCAAGAAACTAGACACTAAAACTCCAATTAACCCAATTAAAAAATGGGGTATTGAACTGAACAGAGAATTCACAACAGATGAACTTCGAATGGCCAAAAGGCACTTAAGGTCATGCTTAACCTCCTTAGCAATCAGGGAAATGCAAATCAAAACAACTTTGAAATATCATCTTACACCTGTCAGAATAGCCAAACTCAAAAACACCAACGATAGCCTATGCTGGAGAGGATGTGGAGAGAGGGGAACTCTCATCCATAGTTGGTGGGAATGCAAACTTGTGCAGCCACTGTGGAAATCAGTGTGGTGGTTTCTCAGGAAACTGGGAGTCAACCTCCCTCAGGACCCAGCAATTCCACTCTTGGGAATATACCCAAGAGATGCCCTAACATACTACAAAAGCATTTGTTCAACTATGTTCATAGCAGCACTATTTGTAATAGCCAGAACCTGGAAACAACCTAGGTGGCCCTCAATAGAAGAATGGTTAAAAAAGGTGTGGAACATATACACATTAGAGTTTTACTCAGCGGTAAAAAACAATGACATCTTGAATTTTGCATGCAAATAGATGGAAATAGAAAACGCTTTACTGAGTGAGGTAAGCCAGACCCAAAAAGAGGAATATGGTATGTATTCACTCATAAGTGGATTCTAACCATAATTAAAGGTCTTTGAGCCTATTGTTCGTGATCCTAGAGAAGCTAAATAAGAAGGTGAACCTGATGAAAATCATGTAGCTATCCTCCTGGAGATTGGAAATATACAAGACTTCAGGTAACCTCGGGTACATGGGGGGGTGGGAGGGTTGTTGGAAAGGGAGAGGGTTAGAGAGAAGGGAGTAGGGGAGGAATGGGGAACGCTCGGTGGACTGGGATGGGGGGGAGGGAGGAAGGATGAAAATGGGATCAGGGAAGAATATATTTCAACTAAGGGAGTCATTTTAGGGTTTACAGGAGTCTTGATTATAAATGGGATCCCAGGTCCAAGGAGAGATCCCCAGATTGTTCTCTGGACAGAGGAGAGGGTGCCTGAAACGGCCTTGGCCCATAACCATACTGATGAATATTTTGCTTATCACCATAGAACCTTCATCTGGCGATGGATGGAGATAGAGACAGAGACCCACATTGGAACACTGGACTTAACTCCCTAGGTCCAAAGGAGAAGCAGAAGGAAAGAGAAAGTGAGCAAAGAAGGCAAGACCAGAGGGAACCTTCATCCGTCGATAGATGGCGATACAGACGGAGACCCACATTGGAGCACCCGACTGAGCCCCCCAAGGTCCAAATGAGGAGCAGAAGGAGGAAGAAAATGAAAAAGAAAATCAGGTCTGCGAGGGTTGCGATCACCCACTGATACAAGGGGACTGATCTAATGAGAGTTTACCAAGGCCAGTTGGACTGGGACTGAACGAGGACGCGATCCAACCAGATTTTCTGAATGTGGCCGGATTCTCTGAATGTGGCTGGCCCGGAGTCTTTCTGAAAAGCCATTGACAATGACACTGGGACTTGTTTCCTCTGCATATACTGGATTTTGGGGATCCAGTCTGTCTGGACACTCACTTCCCTGGACCTGGAGGGAGGGGGGAGGAACTTGAACTTCCCACAGGGCAGGAAACCCTGACTGCTCTTAGGGATGGAGAGGGAGGAGGAGAGGGAGTGGGGGGAGTGGGAGGGTGTTGGGAGGAGGGGCGGAAATGGAACTTTTATAATTTAATAAAATTACTTTCAAAAATAATATATATATGTATGTATATATACACGTAACTGGTAGATACCAAATCATTTCCCCTAAAATACTATATACATAGACACAGTTACCAATTCTGTGTCAGAATGACAAAGCAGCCATGAGCATGGGTTCACTACTCATGCATAAAACTAAAAAAGTAAAGTATACACAGAAGGTCTCTGAGGGAAAAAAAATCCCCCTGTAAATACTTCATAAGGAAGTTATGAATTTACCCATGTTCAACCACATCAATGAACTATTAAACCTTTATGCTTTGCTTTCAGAACAAAGAATTAACATATACTTCTAAAAAAGTCCATTTTCTTTATACTCTGGCCATATTTTTTGAAGGTTTCTGTGCCATTTCCCCTTTCCTGTTAACTGTGCCAGTCTCCTGAGGGCAGGAACGGTATTTCTTGTCACTCTGCTTCCTCCAGCTTCCTCAGCACAGTGCACACTAGTGCCTATCATGAAATCAGATCTGCCTCTACTGCATGTATGTAGGAGCTGTTTTAGAATTACAAAGACAAACAAATGCCAAAATTCCATATCTGTATGAGAGAACTTATACAAAACAACATATGTAAATCACAGACGTTTCAAAGTTATATTGAGTTAACCCTTCTGGTTTCAAGACATGTTGGTCAGTAAAGATGATGAGAACTCTCCTGTGTACCAGGTTTTTTCTTTTGGACCACTAATCAGCTCCCAAAACATGACACAGACTTATTATCAGTCATGAATGCTTGGTCTTAATTTATGCTCGTTTCTGGCTAGTCTCTTTTATTTAACTTAAATTAACCTGTTTCTCTCCATCTACATTTTGCCTGGGGGCTTTTTACCTTTCTTTCCTTCAGCATATGTTACTTTCACTGCTTCGCATGTCTGTCTGGAAACTGCATGGCTTCTGGTCCCAAGCATCTTCCTCTCTTTCTTCCTTGTTCTCTTCTCCTTCTTCTCGCACTCCCATTCTTTTCAAGCTAGATTTCTCCTATTTATTCTCTCTGCATGACAGCCCCACATATCTTTTCTCTGCCTAGCCATTGGCCATTCAGCTTTTTGTTAGGCCAACCAGGTGCTTTAGGCAGTCAAGGTGAAACAAATGCAACATGAACGTAACACACCTTTATACAGTTAAAGTAATATTTTGCAGTATTGCAAATGTAACACATCTTTGCCTAGTTAAAGTAATATTCCACAACACATCCACAATCTAAATCAGCAATAATGAAATCAATGCCCTAGAGGAAATTTAAGTAGGAATTGGCTAATCAGGGGCAAGGGTAAATGGAAGAAAACATTCAAAGCAAAGCAAAACACAGAAAGATCTGGAAATTACATAGAATTTTGTATGGCTCTGAACAGGAAAGTGGTATAGGGTATGTAGCAAGCAATTTCTGCCATTCCTCCCTGCTTATATTAGAATGAAATTCTCCCCCCTCTCCTTCCTCCCCTCTCTCCCTCCTCTCATCCCCTCATCTTTCTTCATCCCTCTCCCTCACCCACCTCATGGTGCAGGGATTGAAGGTAGGCATCATGCTAAACAAATAGTAGGCACTGAGTCATAAACTAAGTATTTGACAAACATCATTCTGCCCTGTCACTTATTCTAGCTTCTTTTTAGATTAGTTTTTATTCTTAATTATGCGCACAGGTGTGGTTGCCTCAAAGTCAGAATAGAGCATCGAATCCCCTAAAAGTGGAGTTAAAGGCAATTGTAAGTCTTTCCACGTAGAGCTGGGATTCAAACTCAGGCCTGAGCCACATCTCCAGTCTCCAGGTCTCCAGCCAAGCACTGGATCTCTCGTTCATGGTAATTTTTACTTGTTCATTTATTTTCAACCTGATCCACATCCAACACTCCCTTGGTCATGTGAAACTGTAACAAGGACTTCCTTCTCTGGTATGGGCATAGCACAGCGCTGCATTCGCAGCTGCGGCTTTGGCAAACCCTGCTTTAAGTTGTGCGTGTGCAGCACAGCCAGCCACCCTGCCTCCCAGGAGTCACCTACAAACCTGTAGGCCCATGACCTCCTTCCCCGGGCTCTAAGATAAAATGAGAAAAATATCAACAATAAGGTATCTATCTTAAAAGAAAAGTTATTAAATGAAAAGGAATGCTTATTTGAGGAGATAATGGGATTACTACTTTCTTGGTAAAATTATCTTCTTAACATTTTAATGGAATACAGAAATTTTCAAAAACATTATATACAAAAGTATTTTCTAATGTTGGTATCAGACAAAAGAAAAAACTTGAAACAGTTCTAAATTTCCTCAAATGTAATTAGATATAATTCTATAAATTTTACTGGTTTATGGTACTTCAAACACTGAAAACCACAGCCACTTAGAGAGATTTAATGTCGTGAGGAACTAAAAAGAAATGCTGTCTCTATGACTCACAAATACTAAGCCCTACTCCTGGTCACCGGCTCTGGACTGCACACGCCAAGGGGCTCTACCCCAACTCACCACAGACTAAAATTATACACTGCTTTGTGCAATCTGGAGCCACAGTCAAGGTCAAATGACGGAATTCTTAGCTTTCCCTACCTCTAAGTGGTACGGACGGCGACAGCTTTACAGTGAGAATTCAGCATGCAGCCCGTCACCATCACCTGTGTAGCTGAATGTCCAAACACAATGCCAACTTCAGACAGATACTCAGCCCAGGAGAATGAAATAAAAGCTGAACATACAAAAGCCAGCACTGGATAAATCACAATTAACTTAGAGCCTCTGGCTGTTGAGAAAATCCTGTCAACATACAGCCAACAGTAATATCAATAGCTAATATTTTAGTGCAATTTTACCTTATTTCTTAGTGTTTGAAGGATATTAACTTTAATCTTAATCATTTTGAAAAGTGCTATAAAGGAGCAATGGTTTAAGAAAACGTTTATACTTCGCTCTAACAGTAAAACACTAAAACTGAGAAAAGGGCTGAGCCCAGGTAGCTAAGCTGAGCCTGATGAGCTGTGTTGAGAGAGGGACGGTCCTGTAGCATGGCCCACTCACTGCCTTGTCACAAGGAATAGTACTCAAGCAGAAACTGAACAGTATTCAATTCAATCAAAAATAAAAACCCCAAAACAACAGCAAAAACCAAATAAATAAATAAAATCAACAGTGCTTATATTTTGTAGTTGTCTCCCTAGTTACAATGGCTTTTCAAAAATAAATATACAAATCATAGCTCACAGGCACATGAATGCCTTTGTGCTGTAATGATATTACAGAAATGCTTAATGAATTTGTATTCTGAAACATGTATTTATCACAAAACACAGACTCGATTTATTAAAGAATGTTATATATATAGTATATGAAAACGTTTCATTAGCTGAAAAGACATAGCTAAGCTATACCCTTCTATGGACATCATGTATTATTTTCATCATCATTTGTTTAATAACATCTATATAGTACTGCTTCACTTTTGCCCACTGACTGAACCTCACAGTGAGACCTTCAGTTCCACACAGCACATAACACACAAGAGGCATGTAGAAAAGCCAGTGTATTTAGTTCACACAGGATACAAACACCCCACATACCCACCTGCCTGCTACACACAACAGCACATAACCAGAGTGTATGTATTTATTTCCACAGCCAATTTATCAGACCCCACCAAGACACAAACATAATTCTATAGTACTGTATTGGTCTACCCAGTTTGTGTAGAATGTCACTAAACAAGACAAGATCTTTGCAAAAGTGTAAAACCAGTGACATTCTGCCCAGCCTCTCATTTGTGTTTTTTTTTTTTTTCAAACCTTTCACGGTAATTTTGCCCAAGACTTAACATCCTTTCTTGTTTGAAACCTGAAGAGCTCACAGGACTCCTGCGCTCACCTACACTGTCTAGTACTCACTGCCATAGGCACTCTAGCAGTCCACACCCTGCCAGCAGGAGCCAGCTGCACTGGGTAACTATAGACGAAGGGCGGGAAGTGTAAGAGACGGGAGGAGGCATCAAATTCAGAGCAGCCCTGGGTTTTATGACAGAAGCTTCCGTTTTACGGCAACCAATGCTGGTGAGAAATATTAGCAAGAAAGAAAATATTTAAGAATTAAAAATTAAAACTGAACACAGCATCAAATCAGACTTCAGCAAGGGAAAATTAAATGATATTTTATTATTGGTTTAAAACACGATTAACACTTCACAGCATTTTTCTACATGGCCTTAGAGACCAAACACTGCTACCATCATAACTACTGAAAGGAGACATAATAATGATCTCTGCCCCGCTCACTCCCATATAGGGCAACAGTGCTAGTTCCAATAACCTCATTCAGCAGACTTGGACTCACGGATGAAGAAACAGCCACTAACTGCAGAGAAGAAAAAGGGGTCATTTAAAAAAATACTTTAATTAATAGCTCAATTACAGGGAGATTCCTGAGGGAAGGAATATTATATACACTTTAGACCAAATGAATTTATTATGATTTATGCCATTACAATGAGTGCAAAATGAATAAATAATGATTGGCCACTTATTTCAAAGTGTAACCTAGTGAATGAAGCCTTTTCCCCCTTGCTATGACAGTCAAAGAACAGGGATGGCAGAGTGCCAGGAGAATTCTATTTCTTTGCTTCATCCATTCTGGGGATTCCAACACATCACATCAGACAGATACTTAATTTGATTAAAAATGATGCTAATATGTATTATTTGTAAGTATGGAATAATTAGGAAACACTTTAATAAGTAGGTGCTGGCAGCATAGGCCTTTAATACCAGACTTAGGAAGCAGAGGCAGGAGGAGTTCTGTGAGTTCCCGGCCAGGGTTACATAACAAGACTTTGTCTCAATAACAAACAAATAAGCCAAACAATAAGCACACACACTCCTAGGGTATCGTTTTGCCTCTGTACAGTGTAAACAATAAGTGATCATTTCTTTTGATTAAAAGAACACAAAAGAACTGTTAAGTTAGAAAACTAGCAAGTATATTTTCAAACTTATTAGTCTTATATTAGTTTAACCAAAATGGTCCAGTTTTAAATAATTACTAGTTTCCTTTCTTACAATGAAGAGTATAAATTAAAGGTCTTTTGGATACGAAGTACAAATTTTTTCCTTGTCTCACTGAATGTCAAATTAACAAAGCTATACCACATAGGGGAATTCAGTCTCATTTTGCTTTGGACAACAGCCTAAAATATGAGATAGTCTGGCTGTCCTACAAACAAAGGGGCACTGCCCAGTGCACATGGCCTTCTACCTAAGACAAGTAGAAAGGGCCAATGGTTGAGAAGTTGTGGGTCAGCAATGAAGAACAGAAGTGGATGTTTACAAGATCAGAGGCCTGTTAGAAATCTATAATCCACTGAATGTTGGCCAATCCAAACTCTTCTCTATTCTCCTCTCACAGGTGAAGGGCTCCTGCAAGACTCAATGAGAGGACAGGAAGGAGGTACGGGAAGGGACCCCACTGATGAAGTGCTAGTTCATGCACTTCATAGCTAATTATCTTTTCACAAGCAGTCTTACTGAGGGCCGGAAATGAGCCAGGTACTACTTTCTGTCCCAAATTTTAGGCTTCTACAATGTTTCTGTAGAATGACCAGATGACCCAATAGATACATCAGGTACTACAAGTGCTGGGCAGAAGAACAAAGCACAGCAGCTGAGGAAGTGAGGGAAAGAGGAGGGAAGAAGATGACTCCGAACTTGAGCAGAGTTAGAGAACCGCCTGACTGCTGTAGCAGAAGCATAAAAGGTTTGAGGAAGGTGCCTGCCCAGGACACCTGAGACAGTGAAAGACACAGTGTAGCTGCATGGCAGGGGACAAGGCGAGGAGCAGCAGGACATGCGGGCACAGCTGAAGTCACACAACGGACTGTGCAGGGCTCTTCAAATGTGGGCTTTACTCTAAGTGCCATGAGGAACTATGGAGGGTATGGGGAGCAGAGCGGGGAAAAAGCTGGTGCTGTGCACAGAACACATTATATAGATGGGGAAAAGGTGAAACTAGGAAGGCCACATGGGAAGAGCTTCCAAAGGCTCAACAAGAGACAGCAGACCAGCAAGGACTGCTGGAACTGTGGAGGTTACAAGTTGTTTTGATGGCAGATTCATTTAGGGCTTAGCTATTTTCATGACAGAGAGAAAGTGGGATTCCAAGGATTCTGGCACAAAAAACTTATGTGAATGACAGTTACATTTACCAAAAACAAGTTAACAGCAGAAAGATCATTGTCTGCCTGTTTGTTTATGCAGGGGAGAGTGATCTAGTGTAGTTTTGGACATTTGTCTTTGCCCTTCTCCCTGTGTATATATATGCATTGTTTATGTGCACGTATGTGCCATGGCACACATGTGGAGGCCAAAGGACAACCTTGGTGCTCACCTTCCACACTGTTTGGGACAGGGTCTCTTGTTTTTAACTGCAGACAAGGTTCCAAGGACTATTTCTGTCTTTGCCTTCCATCTCCATACACCAGTGTTGGGATTATAGGTGTGTGTCAGCAGGCCTGGCTTTTAGGTCCATTCTGGGGAGTCCGACACATCATGCTGTATGGCAAGTGCTGTGTCTGCAAGCCGTCCCTCTAGCCCAATTGTGGACACCTGAGGGTGTGCGAGGAACATGAGTGAAACCATTATGTGTGACTTGGAATAATGTGACAGTTATAAGGTAGGTTAAGGAGCCAGTCAGAGAGCAACTCTACTAGGAGTCAAGCTTAAGGCAGGCTCTAATATGTTAATGAACCAGCCCTAAGCTGTGAGTCCCGAAGGTGCCCAATGGACAAGACAAGAACTAGAACTTTAGAGGCAGCCCTACCCCATGCCTAAGATATGACATCTCAAATCACTGCAATGATTTCCAGTGGCAACAGGGCTTTGAGACTGGCTTAGTATAACATAGAATATTTGAAAGGCGATTGCATGTGGACATCTTAATTGCCAAGTGCCTTACAGTCACTGACTCTGCTCCTCACAAGGCGGTTGTTAGCTGAATTCCTGGATATGTGGGTTTAGGTATAAAAACTAAGGCTAGATTTTAAACTGGAAAACAATCATTTATTTACCTAAAGAATGAACATAAATGTAAAGGAACTTTTAAATACCAAACAGAGTCAGTGGTCAAAGATGCGGGAGAAGATGCTACCTCAGAAACCAAGAGAAGTTTCAGGTTCTAACAGAGCTAGAACTGTAACGTGTGACAAAAGACTGACATGAAGGCTAAAATGTGATAAGGGGATTGGCCACTCTGTACATTATTGGTGATATTAATATGACTACAGTAGAGTGAAAGGTGATACTTAATATATAGATTATTATATATATATATAATATATCCAAATGAAAATATTTTTACTTCCTGTGCTGATGATTCCCATGAGTACTGATAATAACTTGTGGACCATGTAGCCTACTACAGGTAGAGAAGGGTGGGTAAGTGCAAGCACTTGAGTTTATGTTCTATACACACGTTTATCAGCCATCTCTGGACCTGATCAGCTTTCAGGATCAGAGTAAGACCTTAATGCAGAGAATGGCCTTTCCAAGATGGAATTCCCTTGTCCTTCCCACCTTACCACGGTTTGGGTGCCACAGGACCGCCCTTTCATCCTTTGCCATCCAGGTGCTATTAAACATCTGGTGGAGGGGACTTGTCCATTAAATCCCAGAGTTCTGAAGTTACTACTCAGTCTGAGGAACATACTTAGTTCTCTTGTCCATTTGCACAACTGTAATACATAAGAACCCAACTATTATTTAAAAATACAAGAAACTAGGGGCTGGAGAGATAGTTCAGTGGTTAAGAATTCTTGTTGGTCTTGTAGAAGGTCCAGGTTCGATGCATAGGCTCTACATGGTGACTCACAGCCATTCATAACTCCAGTTGCAGTCGGATCCAAATATATATATATACTTGGGCACAAATAGTCACACATATAAAATAAAATTTAAAAGATATGAAATAAAGAAAAAAAACCATATGAAACCAGACAATGATCATCTCTCATAAAACTCCTAATGTTAACCAAAGGAAGGGAGAAATCTGCAAAAAAAAAGAAAAGAAAAGAAAAGAAAAAAAAAGGAAAGAAGAAAAAGAAAAAAGAGTGGGAAGAAGTGAAATACTCCATTATAACCTCACAATAGTATCTTCTTTTAAATAGTTCAATCAAGATAATTAAGGAAGTCACATTCTTATTGCAAGATAAACCTCAAAGCAACCTTATGATGAGAGCATAAGTGAAGAATAAAGTCTTATGAAAATTACTTGATCTCCTTTCCAACAACAGTAAATCCTGAGCGGGAACAAAGAGCTGCTGCAGGCTAAGCTCTCACGGGTATATGGCGGAGACCACCAAGGCTGCACCCACAGCATTTGTTAAAGCCCAAGAAAGCTGTGGCACGCAGACTGAAGCCAGCATACAAGTACGTTCAGAATTGGTCTGGGTACCAGGAAAAGGACAAACACCGGCTTTCTCAATACATGCACTTTAAACGGCTCCCTTTCTACACATTTATTTTACTGAATGTGAATAAGGGTTGGGGAAGATGGGCAAACAAAAGTCACTTGGCTGCCCGTTTCTCAGTCTGGACATCTTTGTTTAAGCTTTGACTTGGCTTAAATGAACGAATTAATATTGACAAAAACATCAACTAAGCTAATGAGTTGTTAGTTAAAGCAATAAACATGTCACATTAGAGTCAGCGCAGTAAAGAGGTAATTAGCCCTGGGAAGGCCCAGCTGATTGGAGCTGTTGAAGTCCTCTGCTCTTAACCTTTGAGTCCATTATCTAACCCAGAAGTGGTGGCTATGTTAATGGGAACGCTCCAGTAAACACTAGCTCCCTACTCAGTCTACCCACCGCTCTAGGATGCCAAGGGTGTCAGTGTGCTTACAAGCGCTCCGGGAAAATCTAAACAAGGCTTGGGTATTAGTGTTCAAATAGAGATGGTTAAATATATTTTTTAAATATTCATGTTTTTCTGTATTTTTTAGTAGATGGAGTCTCGGCAATGTATCAAGTAACATAAGCTGTAACAAAGAAAAAGTCATGTCAAAAATACCTGAAGCAACCAACATCACAGACTAAAAATCCTAGAAGATGATTTACACTTGTTTAAGAAGAAATGCCCCACGCTGTACTTCTGGAGAGTGTCGCTTACACAGACCGCCTTAGAGCAGTTCTCTAAGATGCTGCTGCTGGGCCCTTTCACTCGCTTTACAGAGCGAAACTAGTAGTTCAGCCCGTGCTGGAAAAAAATCACACGGTAGGATGAGAAAAATTTATACGGTTGTAAATCCAGAGCATATCATGTGAATAAGATTCCTTCTCTGGTTTAGTGGCCCTGTCCTGAGAAAAAGCAAGACCACGGGAAAAGCACAACTGGAATCTCACAATACTTAAGTGAATTTCTAAAAATATTATCAAGCAGATGCAACATGTTGACATTGCTTCACACAGAATACACAGGCAACTGTGAAGCAGACACTGTTATGTGTGCATATACAGACTGATAATACACTGTTGCAAGATGGGCATTTGCCTTGGGAAATTTGTTTGAATTTTGATCATAAAAGCAAACAGGGACCTTATATGTGAAGCTCACACTGCTGCTGCTGTTCACTCTGTGTATCTAATGACATTTCCTTTACAGGGGATAAAGTTATTGCCTCCTTATTTGGTGACGGTTGATGAAAGCAAGGGTTTGATGTACAGTTCCCTGAAGTGTAGTATGTGAGTGGTGTGTGTGTGTGTGTGTGTGTGTGTGTGTGTGTGTGTGTGTGTTAGAGGAACAGAGACAATTGAACATTTACTATACAGTAAATCAATATGTGCTATCTTTTCAGGCTGAGTAATTTTGGAAGGGACAGGAAGCAATTAGATGCTTCATACTGTATTGGCTAATGTATAATTTTAACATTAAAAACATTTTTTTCAAATACAGCTTTTTTCACTAAATCTGAAAAATAGCAACAGATTAATTTGCATCAGCTAATTCTTCAACATAACAAAATATCACTATAATCCAGTCTTCATTTTTTAATAGACATGAAGGAAGTAGCAATGTAAGTAAAACTAAGAAATTTATTTTTCTTTTATTTCACTATCCATTGACATCTAAGTAAAACCTGAAACAGGCTACAGTACTTGCTTGTTACACACACACACACACACACACACACACACACACACACACACACAAATCCTTCTAAATCACCTGGGATCAGTAATAAAAAAATAAGACCACAAAATATTGCTAATGCTTTACACCATGACTTAATTTCCTACCACCAAATCATGTGTTTATATACTGGCATGTATAACAGAGCAATAGCGCCTCATCATTCTTACTATTCTCACAGGCTTGAGAATAATACACAGCACCAAGCCATAGTTTAAAACATCAGGGTGAAGCCATCAGAATGAGGGGGAACACAGTTCCATGAAAATCACAACATACTTCAGAAAATTCAAGTATTTTTCTCTCACTCCACACCTTCCTCCTTGGCCTGCTTCCAATTAGAAGGAAAATCCTACCTTCATCTCCCTACTGGTTAAAAAACTATGGGTGAAGCAGAGAGCTCTAAGGTAACTGGAGGTGAGCCCTGGTATATAGATCTTTTCATCTATTAAGACAATTATCTGGATGAGACCTGTTTCTTGAGTTGATAGTAGTACTCAGTAAGATAATGCACACCCCGCAAACAGAGGTCAGGCTTTTATAGGTCATACTCCTTTCCTTCCATAGCTTCATTTTAATCATTTAGACTATTTTTATTTTCTTCAAACATAGAGAAATTCATTACAACTATTCTTATATTTCAAAGGAGATTTTTTTTTAAAAAGTGCAGAACTTCTTGGACACTAATCATTTTTAAGGCGCACTAGACCGTTTCAGCAAACAATGAGGAAACAACCATAAACTGGAAGTCAGGACTGAAAGATGCATAAAAGAAACCTGTATTTGCTCCCTGAGAGCAGACACAGGCTGTGTACTGACATGTGCTATTTCATTTAATTCTGGAAATAGTTTTTTGAGGAATATAATACTAGTTTCATTTTGGGGAGGGGTGATAAAAAATCATTGCCAGAAACCATAAACAACACACTATTGGTACTGCCAGAATGAATGAAATTTTCTGACTTGGAATCCTAAGTTCAGCTCAAATTAGGTATGTTGTTCACACAAAAACGTTATTATCTAGGTTATATCTTACAATTTTGGATGCTATCTGCAAAGAGGTTTTATGTTTGAAACTTCAGATGAAATATACCTCGCTGTCCTCTCCTGACAACTCAACAGCAATATACTAGATTTTAACAGTCGGGTACAGACACATTCCCACATGCATGACGAGAAGAAGCCCGAGCATCAGAACTCCTCCAGGATGGGAGGCTGTTCACCTGAAGCCCCACTGTATTCACACATCCAAACAAGGCAGGAAAAGGCAGAAATACCACAACAACTAGTTTCCAGCTTGCCCTTATTAACTCTGGCCTAGTTAAAGTGAGCTAGCAATGCCATTTTTCTTCCTTTCAAAATCTGTAGAGGGTGAATCAAATGTGAAAACGAGATCAATTTCTGCTCTGAGACAGTAAGGGGGCTCAGCACAGGTCCTGTTTCAGTTATGGAAAGAAGCTAACTGTACCAGTCAAGTGCGCACTCATAAAACTGTTACAGAGGCAGGAAAAAGAATAAGTGTGACCCCCAAAGCAACAAGGAGATTTCATAGTTACTAAGAGAAACAAAGACCCTGCAAACAGCATACTGTCCACTGTGTAGACACCACAGAGACAGCACACTGTCCACCTGCATACATACTACATAGATAGCACACTGTCCACCTGCATACATACTACATAGATAGCACACTGTCCACCTGCATACATACTACACAGACAGCACATTATCCATCTGTGTAAATATGCACATAGGACAATGTCCACATGTGTAGATGTGCACACAGCACCTGTCCACATATGTAGATGTGCACATAGCACACTGCCCACCTGTGTAGATACTACACAGATAGCACACTACCCACCTATGTAGATGCTGCACAAACAACACACTGTCCACCTGTGAGGATGCTGCACAAACAGCACTTCTCCACCTGAGAGGATGCTATAATCTAAAGTCTCTGTCCCACAGAGTTCCTATGCTGAAATCAAATACCCCAAGTAAAAGCATAAAAGACTTTGAGAGGAGATTATGTCATTAGTACTTGTATTATATAGACCTCAAATAACTTGTTCAACCTTTTTGCCATACTATGATGTAGACCAGAAGGTGTCATCTACGAGGTACAAGTCCTCATAATATAGCAAGCCTTCTGGCACTTCGATGGTGAACTTCCTTGCTTCCAAAACTATGAGCAAAAAACTCATGAGACTTAAAAATGATCTACTTCTGGCCTCCTCTCTAGCACCTTGAGTTACTTTGCAACAACCCCCACTTATAAATATTTCATCATGTCTGTCTTAAAGATTGAGGCATTAAAAAACAACCCACAAAACTATTATCACGTCTAGAATAACAATCAATTCTTTAAATTCGTCAGCATGTCAGAGCTACAGTTGTATCCATTTTTTCCTGTGCCCCTCCCTGCTATCCCACCTCTGTTTCTCCTTTTCTTCATTCTTTCCTTCACTACTTATATACACTAATTATAATGTAAGCCCCTCGTACATATAAGTGTATAGTTTGTCCTCTACCTACGTCAATTCCCATCTATCATGAAGTTTCCTTAAGTGTGGTTCTGATGTCACATGCTTCCGACCGTTTTCCAATGCCTGATCTCTGTATTCCCACAAAGCAGCTGAGCAGCTTCCACCTGAAGAATGATTCACTTCCAGCGGAAGTTTAGGACGCTGTCTGTCTTAGGGTGGGGTTGGGGACTATAGTCCAATGAATGTTAATTCATTGGGGGGGGGGAAATAACCAAACTTTATCATTCCATCTTAATTTATTGGTCAGAACACTATTCTAAAAAATTCCTGGGGCAAAGAGATGACTCAGCACTTTTTGTTTTGGCAGAGGATCAGAGTTCGGGAGTTCAGTTCCCAGCACACACATAGGGCGGCTCACTTGTAACTCCAGCTTCTGTGGATCTGACACCTTCTTCTGGCCTCTGCAGGTTGCTACACATACACTTCCATGTCTGTCTGTCTATCTCCTTTTCACATATACTCACAAATTAATAACATTCTTAAATATTTTTAAGAGCATAACAGAATTTCCTCTTCCTGCCAACTGACTAAACCAAGACACACTCCCATAAAAACACATAATAAATGTTTATTTCCATTTACTTGCTCATTTCCAAAGTAACAAGGTAATTCCTTAAATCATTACTAAAACGACATTGAAGTGTATATGCCTCCAGAAAACCTGGTATTGTTCATTTTGACCTTGGGATCAAAGTGAATTTGATGTTTCTGCTTGACTTCACTGAAGGGTTATTCAAGTAAAGAGTATCATATAGCTTATACTGCTCATAGAAATTGATAAATTGCTTCTAAATTGCAAGTCATTGTGCATGGAATTATTTCACATCAAATTACATTTTTTAGCACTTGTATGATTTTATATAACACAGAGACATGTTTCTTCACAATAGCTATGAGTAACATTCAACTAAGTATCATTGCTATTGAAAAAAGATTATATTCTTAACTTTTCAGTTGTCAATGAAACACTATTACTTATTCTCTAGATTCACCCACATAAAGTAAAAAATTATTTAATTAAAATATATGATATGCAGAACAATGCTTTCTAAAGCGTTCCTACTATCAATAAAGGAACTCATATAATGCACAAGTTTCACCACTGTTTGGAATAAGATAGACTTCAAAGTCTAAGCTTCATTTGGTGCTAAGTCTTTGCTTCACCAAATCTGTCTTCCACCTCCTGCCCAAGCAACAGACCAGTTTTATAATACCATCTGGGTGCTTTCTTATTACAATATTTCAATAGTCCCATGTCAATATTTTGTATTCATTTAATATTTATTTCAACTTCCTTACTTTGTTCAATTCTCTTATTGTTGTATAAAACAAAACTTCCCAGTGTTCTACTGTTGCATAGTGCATCCACAGAGAAAGACTCTTTTGAGGAAAGAAGCTTAAAAAGAATAACTAAAAGTGAAGCTTTCCCAGCACAACAGAATGTTACAGCATAACCACCTAACCAGCAAGGCCCTTCAGCGAGGGCAAAACTCTGTTTCTTAGCTACGTCCCTTCAGTCAGAAAAGAACCACATACCTTACCCTAGTTTCCAGGTGGAGAAAGTTAGAATGACTGCACTTTCCACAGGACATGAACAGAAAACACTGATAATGTCTCCTGCAGAATTACCCAGGACTACAGTTCCCAGCACCACATCAGGTATCTTACAATCACCTGTAAGTCTAGCTCTACACAGACATCACACACTCACAAAGAAACAAACACGGGTAGATACACAGAAATGAAAAAAAAAACATCTTCAAGATTTAACAGGATATAAGCTAGACCAATAAAAGCTACACAATCTTCATGGCAGATGAGACACTTTCTGTTATTATTTTAAGTAAGATTTAAATTTGCCTTTTAAATTTACATTGAAAGCAAGCAACTACCACCTAAGGCATTAATAAATACATAAGACCATCAATGACAATGATTTTAATACTTATATGTCAGAAAAATAAACTGTTATTTGCCATGCCAAGAGGGTAACTACATAAAAAAATTTGAAGAATTAAGCTACAAGGATTTATATAATTCTACCTATAAGACACTTGATTCACAGGGAATAATCTGCTGAGCAAAATACATTCTGTTAAATAGTGATTAGACTCATGCCACTGCGGCATGGATGGAGTCCTAATAACTCATGAGCTTGTCCACTCGAGAGCCAGTTCAGTTCGTTTGCTGCACAGATGTTAATTTGGGCGCAGGCTTATATGTAACTGATTTGGTACACTCCCAGACCATTGCACAACTGATATAACATTGTTAGGTTGGGTTGTGTAAACTATCACCATTTGGGTCTTTGACTTTCAAGCTGGCAATAACATATAATACAAGTTAATACGTACCACTTTTCCTAGCCCTTGCCTAGGTTTGGGAAACAGAATAGCTACATGGCTCTTCCATGTATGTGCACTTAGATCACAGGTGTAAGGGAGATACAAAACAGAAAAGTAGTTACTTTCTATCTTAGTTTAGCATTAAAATTATTACATCTTTCGAACATCATATTATGTCTGTGTGAACTATATATAAATATCGAAAAAGCAAGCTCTATGGTAACCCATATTACCTTGATGGACAATCTGTAGGTTCAGCATTATGACTTCTGGCATGGAAAAGAGTTGAAATGACTTTTTGCATAAAAGTATGCAATACCGCCGTACTTGGGGAGCGACCACATCAATATTTGAAGACTTGTGCTACTGCCCAGAACTCTGCTCTTCCCAGAAGCACAGTGGCCTGCTCAATCCAGCCAATTGCTGCATGAGGCAAAGGGAAGGTCACAGAACCGGCACAGGAGACACTGGGAGCAGACTGATCTCATAATATGATGGTCAGCCAGACAAAGCAGAATTTTAAATGGGTTTGGGTTTAATGCATTACCTTCTCTTGGCCAGAAACTCTTTCAGTGCTTAAGAGTCCAAAGAATTCTCTACCTGCCAATATTATTCCCTCTTTAGCACAAAACCATGAGTAAATCCTGTGCTTGCCGCTTTTATTTGTTCCTGATTCCCAGAACGCTGTCCCAGTGAACTGACGACCACAGCTAAAGTAGATGGCACTGCAACATTTTACAACACTTAATGGAACTGCGCTGCCTTTTCTGTGTGGGAGAAAATACATTGTAATGTCCACTGGGGCCAAGGATAAGGGATTATAGGACCATTTCTCCAGCCTGATAAAATACCTTGTAGAAGGCCATGGCAATTAAGAGGCAAATAAAAGTTAAATATAGAATTTGTATATCTATTGTACATCATAATCAAAGACTTAATCTTGTTAACAAATCACTAATAATTCCTTATCACTAACATTCTTCTGAAGCAATAGGTAAGGCATAGGGCTTTGTTAAGGCACAGAGATGCAAAATGGGGATCAACGGTCACCTATCATCATTCATTCATCAGTAAATGCAAACAGGACTAGCTGTGCTTTCTACAGAGTTTATTTTGTCACTGGCCTGATTCTTTTCAGTTTAGATCTACTTCCTCCAGCAGCTACAAGAGTGTACTGTACAGAAACAAAAGGAACTTCTTAGAAACAAGGAGGAAACTGGAGAAACATTAAAGTTTCACTTATTTATTATGGTGTGTGTGTGTGTGTGTGTGTGTGTGTGTGTGTGTGTGTGTGCAGGCACATGTGTCACAGCCTGGATGTGGAGGTTAGAGAGTAACCCTTGGGTGTTGGTTGCCTTCTTTCTGCTGTGCATAAACTATAGACTCTAACTAGGGTTGAAAGGGAAGCACCTTTATCCACAGAACCATCTCATCTCACCATCCCTTCCCCCTCCAACCATTTTAACTCAAAACCCTTTTCTGCATGTGTTGCTTCGTGTTCCTAATGGGGCAAGTGTACATAGGTGGTGGATGTATGTGGAGGACAGGGATCAATGTGAGGGGTCTTCTGTAATTGCTAGCTACCTTAGTTTTTGAGACAGGGTCTTTCATTACAGCTGGAACTCATCAATTAGGCTAGACTCTTTGGTCAGTGAGCTCCACCCTGGGATTTGCTGGTCTCTGTCCCCTCAGTGCTCGGAATACAAACACAAAGTCCTACTCGGTTTTTACATAAGTTTTGAGGAGCCAAGCCAAGTCCTCCTGCTTGTATGGCAGATGCTTCACACACTGAGCCATCTTCCCAGCCCCAAGAAAACATTTTTTGGTTGGTCTCTTGAATACAGACAATAATATAAACCCTTAATTCAAATCACTTTTATGAAGAATAACATTAGCATTCTAAGGGATCAAGCAGGAAATTGCAAGGATGAGCAGGTCCTCAGTTTTATCACTCTATTTAGAACTGCAACAGTAAATTACTCCTCCTGGATGATCCTACAAAGAGAAAAGATGCTTCCCTCTCAGGTGCAGCTCGCCCAAGCTTTGTGAGCTGACAGGTGGTTCCTACAGCAGCTTGACCAGCCTGTGCTGTTCAGCAACAGCGAGCTGCATCAAAACTGCTCCTGTTCCTACTTCTCCATGAGTGTCTGAACCAGCTCCAAGTTTCTCATGCACGAGGACCACAGTATAGCACTTCAGTCTGTGCTCTCTGGCCAGTTTCTTGATCATTCACAATCTGGGCGCTCTCCTTGAAGCCATGGCCTTTTTGAGAAATCTACCCTAGCAACGGTAGAGGGTCTATCCCTATTCTTTCTTCCTTTATTATTTATTCTTCCTCAGTCCTAGATACACAAAGGAGAAGCTGATACTTTGCACTCACATCATCTGGGTCCACGAGAGTCTATCTAAAGCCCAAGATAAAGAATGCGTTGTTTCTTTTTGAATTGCTGGCCAGTAGAGTCCCTTAGAGTTCCCCAAATTATAGGCTATAGCCACTGTTCTTGATTACTCTGCAGAACTTGACAGTAAGATCCTATTGATGAAGGCATCACATACTTGGAAAACTCAAGTGGGAACTGACCTAGAAGCTTCATCTCTCCTGGCTGACTTTCACAGAACCGGAAGGTGCTATGCACAGTACTGGAGAGAAAAAGGAATCAATCTCAACTACATGTGAACCCTGAGAGCTACAGTAATAACTGGCCTTACAAGACATACCCATTGGTATAATAATTCTAATATAGTTGAAATTGTCCATCTCCATTATGGTTTGGCTGACTTTCTACTGCTTATTTACAGGACTGACCTTATCACAAAGTCACGTTCTCCTGGATCATCTGTAAAAAGGTTTAAATGTTTTGTCTTTTCCGTAAAAACCGTTAAACTCCCATGGATTGACATGAGTGACAATGGGCATGAGAACTTTAATTTTTACTATGTTTTATGAAAACTTAATGACCACTATTATGGTTTGACTCTTAAGTGTCCCTCATGGGCTCTTGTCCTGAAGGCTGCACATCCAGCACACAGCACAAGTATGAAAGTTCTAGTGTCTTAAGGACGTGGGTCTCATGAAGAGGGTTAAGTCACTTGAGACTGGCCTTTAAAAATTAAACCTGAAGGGGACTCTAGAGAGTCTCATTACAGGATCCCTTCACCATGCCTTTACCTGCTCTGCTGGACTGAGACACTCTCAAATCAGGAGTGTTTCTAGCAGGTATTTTGTCAGCCATGGGAAGAATATAGAATAAACTATAGTAAAATGAACCTTACTTATCATAGTAACTTATTTTGGGGGTACTTTCCTAGCATGCACAGAGTCCTACATTTGATTTCCAAGACATACACATGCAAAGACACCCTGGATTTTATCATTCACTTCACTGATCTACAATCAATTTCTATGTATTTATGAAATTATTACTACATTGTTTTATGAGACTGTTGATCTCTCCTAAACTATTTACTGGGGATTTATAATAGCTTTGATGTATAGACACAGAGTTCCCTGCTTTTCTGTTCTTTTTTAAGGAATGTCACAGCACCTTGTCTTATCTGATTCTGATTGCTTTATCATACAAATTTAAGAAATCACTGTGCCAAGGAAAGTAACCAAAACAACAGTGACAAAGATCCTATTTGTGGTTTGCTTTGGAAAGGCTAAATCTGCTTTTAAAAAAGGGAATAAAACTTGTTCTCACAATATTATATATTCCTTCCTATTTAATTAGATCTTATCCCTTTTTCTACAGTTTCCAGTTTTTTAATATGAGTCTTCCAGAAGTCTGTTAGGATCATGCTGAAGTATTTTATAGTAGTAAACAGACTAACTTTTTAAATTATTTAGCTACTATGGTTTTAATGAGGATTTAATCAGTTAAGATCTGTAAGGTGCCTAAAACCTAACTGATAAGTTATTAATACTATAAGTATTTAATGAATAAGGCAAAATAAATCATGTATTCTGCTGATCTGTGTGCTATGTCCACTTTGTAATTTTTGCCTACTTAGACTGTGCTACTGAGATTGTGGTGGTATTACATAAGATGTATATTTTAACTGAGAACAGATATTTACCCTGGGGAATTGTTTTACCCACAAATGACCTACATGCTTTCTTTTCAACTCAAATATCACATGGGATCAATAGAATAGTGCGATTTCTTTGGTGTTTCTGTCTGCTGTAATCGCTGACACCTTTTATGCTTTCATTCTGTTCCTGGGGACGGAACCCAAAGCCTTGTGACTGCTAGAACAGTGCCCGATGACTGGCTAATCCCAACCTGGTATCTTGTTTGATATTTTATTTCTTAAATTTGAGCAATTATCATTTTTACATAAAAATCCAGTTGTTGTTGGTTTTTTTTTTTAAAAAAACTGCTGTAAACAATACGTAAATGTATCTAGTGATCCTTCCTACCCCTAATTCTTTGACGGTTTAATAAGTGGAAACTATCTAACAACTGCGGTTCTTTAACAGTCTTTGAAAAAAAAAACACGTTGTAATTTTCTTTCTGGTATTCTGGGTCTTGTTGGATGTATTCCAAAGTGATACTTCTGTATGATTTTCTATTATGCTAACTAGTGTTGGCCACTTGGGTAATCTTGAATTTCCAAATACACAGCATAAACTTTGAATACTTGTAATTTTATCTTTTATCTTGCCAAATTTGCTGTAACTAAATTATTATCTAAATAATAGTACTTGGATCAGTGAGATGGCTCAGTGGGTAAAGGTACTTGTCTCCAACCCAGGTTCAATCCCTGGGACCAGATGATGGGAAAAGACCAGCTCCCTAAAGGTGTCCACTGATGTCCATGTATGTGCCATGACATGTACATGTGAACACATAAATCTGTGCACACACAAACAAATAAGAATAATACATTTTAAAACAACTGTGCAGAGTGGTACAAGTCTTTAACCCTAGCCCACAGGAGGCAAAGGGAAATGGAGCTCTATGAATTTAAGGCCACCCTGGTCAATATAGCGAGTCCTATGTGTGTCCAACTACATACTAAGACTCTGTCTTAAAATAAATAAATAATGAATGAATGAACAAATGAAAAAACAAACAAACAAATAAACAAACAAACAAATAAATAGTTCTCACATGGCATTTGTTAGCCAGTATCTACTGTGGCACAATTAAGAATAATATGGCTTTTAGATCTAGCTTAATAAGAAGTTTTGTCAATTATTAAGAGTTCTTATGCAGAAAAGATTCCAGACTTACATAATGTCATATTTTACTTATGTTGAAGTCAACAGTAGGTTTTTCCCTTTTAGTCACATGTATATTTTTAAAATCAGATATATCACACCATAACAATCAATATTAATAGATTATAAACCTTAAAAAGGACCAGCACAGTCATCTCAAATGTCACAGAAAAGCAAAAGTTTAAATTAAGATAAAAACACTCTACACTCACTACTTCCATCAGCACTTAGTCATTGCTCAGTTGACAAAACAATGGTCCTTTCTTAGCAGTGCTTCACTATTATAAGCAGGCGGCAACTTACATACTATAGCGGACAACAGCAAGGACTTTGGGAAACATAAACTAACAGGTATTCGATATGAAACGGACAGTAATAGATTGAAGGATCAAACAACATGGTATAGACAATCTAGGGGTGGGCAGAATCTACGCTGAGGCATAAAGGAGTGAAGGGGTGAAGCCTACAGGGATGGGGACAGGGGAAATTCCAGCAGAAGGAAAGCCCAGTGACTTTGAGAAGGAGCAGTGAAGGTGCAGGAAACAATGCTGGAATAGTGGATGTCAATTCTCACAGGACGTTGGATTTTCAAATTGGATTGGACACTGTGAAACTTTCAGTCGAGAAGTAAAAGAATCACTATTAAGGATGCTAAGCTAAAACTGCCTACAATGGTGATAAAAGTAGGAAGCTTGCCAAATATATGAATGAGAAAATAAGGTAGCCAATTACATGCAATGAGAATAAAAGTGGTAAAAAAAAAACTGATGAATTCTGGATATATTTCTAAGGTTCAGCCTAGAAGACATCCTGATGTAACTGATTAGAAAGAAAGATGAGGATTCACTATGAATTGGAGAAAATGAAGAAACACAAACAAAAGGAAATGCAGCTGTTCCTTCTGGATTGAAAATTTCTCTCCAGGGGCGGGGGAGAAGGAAGCCTAAGGATGCTGCAGGGACACTGCGCAGGGAACTCCAGTAAATACCCCTCATACACACAGCTATTAGTAAACCCTAAAACCCACTGCGTCACCCACCTATCTAGACGTGGTTGTAATTATTTCTTTGTTCTTTCAGTGCCTAGTCTTCAGTGAACAGATGAGTTTTTATATTCCCCCAAGAAAAATCATGCAACATCATTGATGGGGACAGATAAAGTCATAAAGTAGAAGGGGTTTGCATGGAGAAAAATCAAGAATGTTTATTATAATTGAGATTTAAGAACGTACAACTTCTAGTTCCATACATTAAATGAGGGGTGCTGCTTTTGGAAATTTCCTTTTGCAGATATACTGTGAATCCTGATCAAATCACGGCTATATTACAAATCTTGTAACAAGGAGCCGTAATGTATTTTCTAGTTTACAGAAGTCCAACGTTAAGTGGCTTTGAATATTTAGATATATTTTGGATATTTTAAAGAAACTAAATTTATACTATGTTTTATGCTGTGATAGTGATGAATGTAAGATACTGGGGATAAGAAAGGAAAGGTTATGTTTTAATGGTAATGTATTGGTGTGTCAAATTCACAAGGGATCAATTGTCCCAGTTACATTTTTGTCAATTTGACACAAGTTAGAATTGTTTGGGAAAAGAAACTTCAGAACACACACCAAAAAAAAAAAATGTATGCATTGCATTGCCTGTAGACAAATCTCTAGGGTATTTTTCTTACTAATGACTGACATGGGAGGAACAGCTCAGCAACAGTGCTACTCCTGGGCAGGGGCCCTGGACGGTAAAATAAAGCAGGCTGAGCAAATCATAGGGAGCAAGCCAGAAAGCAAAATCCCTCTGTGATCTCTGCCTCAGTTCCTGCCTCTTGTTACTGCTTTGAAGTTCTGCCCTGACTTCTATAAAAATGGACTAAAATAATAATGACCTAAAAGCTAAATAAATCCTTTCCACGCTAAAAGATTTTAATTTCATACACACACACACACACACACACACAAATATAAATTTAAGTACATATACACACATATATGCATGTGAATGTATGTACATAACTCTAACTATTATATATAGTTAATATAACTCTCTCTATATATGTAGGTATGTATGTATTTTTTTTTAACTAGGGATAGAGTTTCTAGCCTAGGCAGACCTTGAGCTTCATATGCAACCAAGTATGATCTTGAACTTCTTATCCTTTTCCTCCACCTCTGGAACACTGGGATCACAGGCTTGTGACACATACCTCGTTTATAAGGTGCTGAAAATTGAACCTGAGGGATTCATGCATGATAGTCAAGCATCCATCTGAGACACCTTGGCCAATGTGATCATATTTGTAAAGGAGTTATTTCCTATCCTTATCTTACAAATATATCTAGAAACAATAACACCTAAAATTTTGAAAGAACTTTGTCTCAGGTTGTCTTTCAAAATGCTTTACATACACTGGTTACTTCATCCTTGCAATAACTCTGAAAAAATAGGTGTATTATATTTCCTAGTTAAGGAAACTAACCAAGAAAGAATTTAAGGTCATGCAGTTACTAAGTGATTAGGAAAAGGTTCAAACCAAAGCATTTTGGTTTCAGAATAATTAATGTATAATAAAAATGGCTGAATTATCTAACTAATTAGCTCAAGGGTAGTATAAGTGTCATTTATCCATCCTGATTAGTTTCCATTATCTCTTTTCTTTGAAAATCTAAGAAAAACGTATAATCTTTTACATTAAGATAATTTAATGATCAGAAGAAGTACCATAAAACACTCAATTTAAAATAACTATAAAAGATTCCATCTTTTATTGAGTTTTTCTAATCTGGCTATATACCAAAATTATCTATGATGACTTTAAAACTAACACAGCCAGTCAGATGTGGGGTACTCTCCAATAATCCCCAAATTCAGAAGTTAGCAGGACAGACTAAATATGAGACTACCTTGGGCAACAGGATAAGAACTTATATTAAAACCACCCATAAGAAAACAACGCAGATACCCAAATCTCACTCTTCACTCTATGAGCAAGAGGAACTCCAGAAGGCCCCAAGAACTCCATTGTTAAAAGAACTCCATTGTTACTGCATTAAGGAGAAAAAGAATACACTGCAGCATGCATTAAAACCCAGAGTTAAGGGCGGGGGGGGGGATGAATATGTGATCTCTATGGCCAGAACAGTAGCTCAATAACACAAGCTAATGATTGAATAGTGAGAATATCCATCTTATGCCACTGTCTATCTTTGGGGATACGTCTGTGCCTTTTTGTGGCTATTGCTAGTCTTTTTGTAACCTGCAAGCATCACTATTGACTTTGGCATAATCTTGCTGATACAGTATTTTAGATGGATGATTGCATGTCTAGCAGTGGGAGAATGCTTGTGCAATCTCCAGCACACGCACATGTGCACACACAAACACACACATACACACAAACACGGGTCAGGGATTTATTTGAGATCTGGCTTAGAATTCTTCTAATTTAAATATGTAATAATATTTAAAAAAGAGATTCATTATAAAATCAATCTTAATCCATATTAATACATTCATTTTATATACTCCTCAGGCTTAGAAAGAATAGGGAGTATCTGGAGAATTATTTTCACAAAGAAGACTATAACAAAAAAAATCAAGCATATGCAGCACCATGGCAATATAAAACTCTGGATACAGATTCATAAACTAAAATCATTCCTTTGCTTGCTAGCATCTGAGTTTTCACTTGGCAGTACTCTAGTTCATCAAGAGGGATATAGTTCTATATGGTTTTTAAAAGTTATGATAACTGAAAAACAATTATTTTAACCTCTACACTCATGTAGGTCCTGCACATCCTTCTCTAGGGCCTATCTAGGTGAGTGTGCATGACCTTCCCCTCTGGAAACCCCCCTAACTCAACAGATCTAGCTCATGGCCTACATCTAGTGCTGCAGCTTATTACAGCCATCCCTGCCTGCTCCACAATCAATCTCTAGGCTTCCACCAAGACAACCCTGCCTGTCTACAACCATCCTCCACCCCACTACACCCACCCTCTCTACTTGGCTCGATCTACCCTTACAGTTCAAACTTACATCAGGATGCACATTCTGCACACCAGCCCAAGCCCCTATGTCCATCTATGTAGTGGTGGGAGCGGCAGGCTGCGGCCCAGCTCCCAGCTAGCTTTACCCAAAATAATTACATGGAAACTGTATTCAGTTTAAACACTGCCTGGCCCATTATCCACAGCCTCTTATAGGCTAACTCTCACATCTTGACTCAACCCATTTCTAATAATCTGTGTAGCACCACGAGGTGGTGGCTTACCGGGAAGGATCTTAACCTGCGTCCATCTTGGAGAGAAGAGCTATAGCGTCTGCCTCACTGCCTTCTTCCTCCCAGCATTCTGTTCTGGTTACTCTGCCTACCTAATTTTCTGTCCTATCAAAGGGCCAAGGCAGTTTCTTTATTAACCAATGAAAGTAACACATAGACAGATGACCCTCCTCCATCATATCTAAGTCATTTACACATTTCAGGCCCACCCTCCAGCAGCCCTTTCTTCTGCTTCAATTGCTTTGTTCATATCAGACACAGAATTAACACACGTCCAACTCTTATTACAAAAATACAAACCATAAAAAATGTCAAGTATCTTTCCTCCAAAACCTACCAGTCATATATAAATAAATGTTAGTCAATGAAAATAACCTAGATAAACTCCAGGACATAGTATTTAAAAGAACAACCATAAACTTAAAAGAATTCAATATGTTGAAAGAAGGCACAAAGGAACAATTCAATAAAAGAGAAAGGAATTTAAGGAAAATAAATAAATGAGTGATGCCCAAGAAAAAACAAACATGAGGTTGATGAAAATGGCAAACACAATCTAGAACTTGAAAACAAAATTCAATACAGAGATACAAACATTAGAGAGGACTCAAGATGAAATGAAGATGGAATTAGAATTCCTATAACTCAACTAGAAAACTCAACGGAAAGCCTTAGGAGTAGAAAGAACCAGATAGAAGACAGAATATCAGGTCTAGAAGATAAATTATGGGACCTAGATAAAATAAGGAAAAATATGAAAATATAAAGGAAAGAGACATACAGAAAATGTAGGACACCATGAAAAGACAAAACCTTCAAATTGTAGGCATAGAAAAGGGAGAAGAATCCCAAATTAATGGCATAGATCAGATCTTCAACAAAGTTATAAATAAAAGTTTCCACAACCCAAGGAAAGATGTCCTCTTTTGAGTTGTTGGCCAAGTTTTTCCAAAACATTCCCAACACGTTACAGGCTATTGCTATTGCACTTGGTTGTCCTCTAGAGGTAAAGGCAAGTTCCTATTATCAAAGACAATGCACTTCAGAAAATGGGCCTGGAGGCCCTGAGCTGGTACTGACCTGAAAACTTTCTCCCTAAGGGCTAGTTTTCATTTTTGTAAATGAAAACTGCATTATAGATTCCAAAGGAGTGAAGCAACTAACAATCCTACCCAGTTGTGATAACTATGAGTCACAATGTATAGTATGGCATGATAACCCTACCGGTGCAGTAGTGGCATACATATCCTAGTGGCAACCAATAGTTCTCTAATTGGATATAAGAGCTGCTCAATATGAGGTAAATTATGGCAGGTACTAGAAAGCTAGTCAACTAACTGGGACTAGTGAAGTCAGGGATTTTGGAAGAGAACATACAACTGTCACTATACTAAAAAAAGAATAATCCCTAACTACAGAGTAAATATTTGTCCTCATACACAGATAAGCAGATAAGGGTAGTCCTGACCCCACAAACAGTAACAAAAACCCTCTTTGCAAATGTCAGAGACAATTACAGAAAATCATAACCAGCCAAAATGCAGAAATATAGAGTCCAGTCCCAAAGGATACATCTACATTGAGGATTATTGTGAAAGAGGGGGCAGAAAGACTATAAGAGCCAGAGAAACAGTGAGTTTGAAGTAAGATTGTGTCTCCTAGGAATGTTAGAAGCTACACCCACTAAGTCTCTCCCACATGACTACCTAAACACATACTGAACAAGGTAAAAAAACAACAGGCATGCTAATGTGGACTGAAGAAAGCCTGGATGGACTCAACAATACACAAAGAACTATAGGCGACTAAGGAATAAAACTAAGGAATGCTGAGAGGAAGAGCCCATCAATTGATTATCTAAAACCAAATGGTCAGCCCTGAAAACATGCATACAAGTAACATTATATAAACTAAACAAGTTATATTTAGGGATATATATTTGTGTGTGTGTGTGTGTCTGTGTGTATGCATATAGCAACAATTAGTGACCAAATGTAAAGAAAAAAATGACTTTTCCTAATCTAAGTTTTCACAGCAAGGATAAAAGTCACTTTTAAGGTACATAGATGTGTGTAGGTTTTATATGCTTCTGTATCTTATCAGAGCCAGCATTTCCCTAAGTGAGATTTAAGATGTTCACATCTTTAGACAGCCTGGTATTCACTGAAGGCCCTCAATTTTCGCACCAGCACATCTAAGTTTTGCTTATTTGTAACTGAGAATAGCTGTATGAAATGGAAAAAAGACACCAAATTATAATTTGGACACAGGTGTTCTAGTCTGTTCGACATTTTAGTGTTGAAAGATTAACCCCCTATGGGAGAGAGGAAGAAGTAATTCCTCTCTCAGATATTATACATTATCATACAAAAAGCCCAGTGCCAGGTATGGGTCAGTGGTATCCTACAGACCCCTCCCCCAAATAGGCTATTACTATTTTTTCTAGGTTATCTTCCATAATCTGATGGTAAGACTCTATAAATGACAACACAAACAAATCATAAAACAGAGAATCAAGTTGGCATTCCCCTGAGAACTCTATGCATGCTACTGGGAAGAAAAGAAGTCAAAAGCACTACCCAGCGGAGAGCTCTGTGAGCCATAATAACAATTGACCTGAAAAGATGTGCCTATTGGTGCAATTGCTATGGGGGTAACTAACTACTTTCTGGTTAGGTTTTAGTCCTATTCCAAAGGACAGAATTCATACCTGGTACTATTAAGTGGGCCAAGAAACAGTGACTGGGTAGGTCATAAGCCCTAGGGAAGAACCTGTTCTTATTTTTTGTTGTTGTTGTTTAATAGATGTCATATTAAAATGTTCCATAAAAGCTTGTCTTATACCCATATGTTAGTGTGGAAATCAACCCTCGTAAGAAAAACTTTTCTCTACAGTAGATGATGAATACAGAGACACACAATTGGTCAACATGCAGAGACTAAGAGACTGCAGTGCCCAGCATTACATGGAAGATTCGGGGACCATAGGGGAAGAAGCATCAGAGAGATGATGAGTATGGGGAGTAGAAGGATGCTGTGAGGCAATGTCTTCTGGATGTGACAGGGCCATTAATTAATTTAGGGAAGCTTCAAATACAAGACCTTTACAAAATCAAGCCAGTCCAGCCTCAGCATGGGCGGGGGAGGGGTTCTCAAAGCTCCACCACCCCTAGCTGAGGAGTTATTGACAACTGATGGCTGTTGGGGGAGGTGCTCTTGAGAGGCTGCCCGTGTTTCAGGAGATGGTCCTACATTTATGCACTTGAATGGATAATAGATTAAAGCAGCACATGAGCAGTGTGGAGCAAGACACCCGGCAAAGAGGAAGCACTCAGAATCCATCAGTAGGTAATGTGCTTCATACCATGTCAGTTGAGAATGAAAAATGCCTACCTTAAAGTATACCAAGAAATATTTATAGTGTTGGAATTAAAAGGTCCCTTGTTCTAATCATTGCTGTTATTATAAAAAGGGAAACTAGAGCACATGCAAGAGCATAATATAATGCAGTGGAATCTGGGAAAGCCATCCACCCCTACTCCCAGGACTGAGGACTCACTCCTGCGAAGTGCTGAGGATATCAGTAGTTCCCATGTCTTAGCCCCTCTGCAGGGTCTGCACTGAGAAAAGCCTTACATCACATCCTCTTCTCGGAGTACCTGTGGTTCAAGGACTAAGTGGCATAAGTTACTGATGTTGAGCCCTATGCCATGGTAGACATAAGTCTAAAGGGTCACCCAGTCCCAGGGTTCCCTAAGATCAGCAAAGGCTTTCTTTTCAACTGAAGCTCAGCTCGATGTCTCCCCTAGCCTATTCTCCTTTTTTTCCCTCCCTTCAAGTTATTGATCTTGGGAATAGTTCTGGTCACAAATCAACTTTTGAGTCTGCCGCCTAGGGAAATGACTTATGACACCTGCCCAAAGTAAAGAATCCAATGAGAGATCAAAACGATTTACTACAGATGTGCCAGCATAATTCTACAATTACAAAATGAACAGAGGAGACCAAAGAACATATGGAACAAAAACTCTACAAGGTAATACCATAAATAATATTCTAAAATAGTCTAAAGCCTCAATTGTGAATTGGAGGAGGAAGAGAAGAGGAAGAGGAGGAGGAGAGAAGAAGAAAGAGAATGAGGAGGAGGAAGAAGAAGGATCTCTTAATTTAATATAAAACAAGAGGGAATTCACCATTACAAGGAGAGGAGAGTAGGAGAAGATGGAGGTGAACTTTCAATGAAGCTTGATGCCTGGAAGCATTTGACTCATTGGGTCAAAGACGACATTAAAGTGAAACTCGGTCCCCTCACTTATTCTATAGAATATACTGCAACCAAGAAGGAACTAAATTGCTCAGGGGTATAAGGTAACAGTGTAACCTAATCTAGGCCTCTTATTAATTTTAGAGTTTGTCCAGTTTTTTTCAATGTTATTTCAATAAATATATAAGGTGTAAGGTCAAGATATGAGTTCTCATGCATACTGCTGTCACTGCCATTAAATACTCCAATTGTCTGAAAAACTAAGACAAAATAAAATATTTCTTCTCTAAATTGCATTGGCTATGGTGTTTTATTACAGCAAAAGAAAATAACTAATAAAATTAGCAATTAACGTTCATCAAACGTTGCATCTTAATGGCTTTATCTTAAAATAATAATACTTATTACTCATTCAATAAGAGACCAAATAAAATAGATATTTAATGGTAGCAATGCATTCTAAATGCCAATATAACAAAAAAGTAACAGAAAATAGGAAGATAGCACTAAGTAGATTAATATTATGCATGATTGATTGAAAGGAGCTAAACAAGATACAGGACATTTAGACATCTGTTTCCAAACAGCAGAACAAGACTTAAAATTACAAATTTAATCAAGATCTCCAATTTGAAAACTAGGGGTCTCAAAAATCATTTGTTATTGTAGGCTAGTCCATCCCCCAATAAACACAAGATCTTTGAACAAAATATAGGGTCATGCTGTAGAAAATAAACGCAAGTCAATGATTACTTTTATATTTCATATCTGGGTTGGGAAGATAGCTCAGTTTGTAAATTGCTTGCTTTGCAAGCCTGAGGAACTGTCAAGGCTCTAGAATACGTATTCAAAACAGCTAGACGTGGAGATATGTGCTTATAATCCCAATTCTGGGGAGGTACAGATGAACAGCTAGCTATCTATGGCTCACTGGCACCAGCCAAGACTACCTGTTGAGTTCTAGGCCAGTGAAAGCCTTATCTCAAAAAATTATTTAAATGCAGATATTCCCTAAAAAATGATGCTCAACAATGTCTTCAGATTTTATGTGTATGCACATACATATATACATTGTTCCACATACATGTACACCCACATGAAATGACAAAAGAAACAGAATCTTCGTCTCTTCCCATATCCAAAGTTCTCAGAGTAACCCTGGTCCTAAAATACTTAGATTGTTAAAATGTCTAGGTAACTTTTATTTGTCATCCTAGGGACAGAGAAGGATGGACACTGGAAACGTCCATACAACAGCATACTCCAGTCCATGGTTTACTTCAAGCTGGAAAGATACACTGAGACGTGTGTGTGTGTGTGTGTGTGTGTGTGTGTGTGTGTGTGTGTGTGTGTGTGTGTAGAATCTCTGCTCTAGAGAACCCTGACTAACATAGATGGTAGTACTAGAGCAAACAGAAATATGAAGATTTTTTTAGGATCTGGAACAAACTTTCTAATATGCTTTCAGCTAGTTACTAAAACTCTCCTAGAAGCATGCAGAGCACTAAAACTTCATGGTGTGAACTGTTTAAAGAACGTATAAAGACAAATATATCTGGCTATCCTGATTTACCGATTGTGAGGAGCAAGGAATTTAGTGACTTTATACATAACACTTTTTTGACAATTTGTGGAAAAATATGGAAAATAATGATGCCAACTGGTTGCTTCTAGCATCTCTCAAAAGAATGAGCTCAGCAAGTAAGGGAAACACTCTTCCACTTCTGGTGGGAGTGCAAACTTGTACAGTCACTTTGGAAATCAGTATGGTGGTGTCACAGGAAATTGGGAATCAATTTACCTCAATACCCAGCATTGCCACTCTTGGCCATATACCCAAAGGATGCTCAATCACACCACAAGGACACTTGCTCAACTATTTTCGTAGCAGCAATATTCGTAATAGCCAGAACCTGGAAACAACCTAGATGCACCTCAATTGAAGACTGGATAGAGAAAATATGATATATTTACATAATAGAGTATTACTCCACTGTAAAAAACAACAACATCATGAAATTTGCAGGCAAATGGGTGAACTAGGAAAAAACATACTGAGTGAGGTAACCCAGACCCAGACAGAGAATCACGGTGTGTACTCATAGGTGGATACTGGATGTAAAATAGAGGATAACCATGCTACAATCCGCAGTCCCAGAGAAGCTAGGTACTAAGGAGGACCCGAAGAGAGATGCATAGCTCACCCTGGGAAGGGAAAATAGATAAGATCTCCTGGTTAAATTGGGCCGGTAGAGGGGAGGGGATGGAAGATGAAAACGTGAGGAAACTGGATGGTCGAGTTGGGGAAAGGAAGGAGTGGGAGAGCAAGGAAAGAGGTATCTTGACTGAGGGAGCCATTATGGGGTTAGGAAGAAACCTTGCATTAGGGAAATTTCCAAGAATCCACATGGATGACCCCAGCTAAGACTCCTAGCAATAGTGGAGAGGGTGCCCAACTGGCCTTCTCCTGTAATCAGATTGGTGACTACTCTAATTGTCACAATAGAACCTTCATCCAATAATTGATGGAAGCAGATGCAGAGATTCACAGCTAAGCACAAGGCCAAGCTCCTAGAGTCTAGTCAAGAGAGGGAGGAGGGATTATATGAGCAAGGGGTGTCAAGATCATGATGGGGAAACCCACAGAGACAGCTGTGGTCCATGTGAGAGCTAATGGATTCTAGACTGACAGCTGGGGAGCCTGAATGGGACGGAACTAGGCAACTAGGCCCTCTACATGTGGGTGACAGTTATGTGGCTTGGCCTGTTTGTGGGGCTCCTGGTAGTGGTATGAGGACCTATTTCTGGTGCATGAGCTGGCTTTTTGGAGCCCATTCCTATGGTGGGATGCCTTGATCAGCCTTGACATAGGAGGGCAGGGGGAGGAGCTAGGTCCTACCAGAGCTTGATGTGCCAGGTTTCATTAATTCCCCTTTCTGAGGGATGGATGGAGGGTGAGGGGAAAAGGTAAGGTGATGGAGGAGGGTTAACTGTCTATGTGTTACTTTCATTGGTTAATAAAGAAACTGCCTTGGTTTTTGATAGGACAGCAGCTTAGATAGGTGGAGTAGACAGAACAGAATGCTGGGAAGAAGACGATGAGGCAGTCGCCATGACTCTCCTCTCCCAGACAGCTGCAGGTTAGAATCCTCCTGGTAAGCCACCACCTCGTGGTGCTACACAGATTATTAGAAATGGGTTAGATCAATATGTAAGAGTTAGCTAATAAGAGGCTACAGATAATGGGCCAAGCAGTGTTTAAAAGAATACAGTTTCCGTGTAATTATTTCAGGGGTAAAGCTAGCTGGGAGGCGGGCGGCGGGAAGGGGCCCACCGCTCCTTCTACAGTAAGGGAAGCTGGAGGATGGGAGGGAAAGGGAACTATGGTTAGTATGTAAAAGGAAAAAAAAATGAGCTCCACAATAAAATCAACCATGGCTAGCACCACAGGCAAAGGAAAAAAGGAACTCAGTGACACAAATGACAGGTTCCAGACATGCAGTCTAAAGGTTTCTAAGAATCTTCTCTTGACAGTCACAGAGCTCAGTTGATTAGGATGAGACTGGGGTCCAGGTTACTGGTGATTCTGCCCACTGTGCAGGCAATACTGAGAGTAGAGAACTGCAGAACTACAACTCCATTCTGGAAAAGCTACATTAAAGGCAGAAGTGAAAGGCCATTGTTGGAATAGCCAGTTCACAGTATGCAAGACATTCGAATAAATTTCTTTTTAATATACATTTTAACATATATTATATTAATTGATTCTTTCCTTCTTTCAGTTCTGTTCCTCTAAAGAACCCTGCCTAATAGAAACATCTTTTAAAATTCCTTCTTACATCATCAAAGCTTCTTTGGGAAAAATGTCCATTTCTGTTCCTCCACAACTTTCTAAGACCTCCCTTTCTCCATACTGTTCCTCTTTCCTAGTTAGAGTCCTACAGATTGCAACTAGTTTATTACATTTAAAGGAAGATGTGTGGAACCAGATGCATAAATCCAAGAACTGTGTACTGACAAATCACAGGTGAAAAAGCAACACTGGATAGCAGTAGAAATCTTGAAATTCTGAATAATGAGCAATAAATTAATCAATGGAGCAACTAACCAACGGGTTAGATGAAATCAATCGACAATCCACCAGTTCATGATGTGTCTGCACTGAGGTACACACTCAGGCTGTGGGGAAATGGTCAATACAATGGGTTAGAAATGAGGAGTTATAAAACATGATGGACATAATTAGTCTCTTCTAAGCATGTAACCATGACAGCATGTTAAGAAATCCTAAGGGAAAGTTTTAAAAGATGGATATCTTGTTTGAGTTTGTTGTTTTGAGATAGGTCTGTGTACAGAATGATTCCATAGTACAGTCGAGCCATCAACTCAAGAGCCTATTGCCTCTGCCAGTCCAGAGCAAAAACTTTTAAGACATAAACAGTTAAAAATAATTATAATCATTTATAAACACTAAGTTTATCAATGATCTCCTATTCAAAAGCTGGATGGCCCTGACAGGAGAAAACAGGTCTGCGTAAGGGTTTATGAATGGAAAGCAGGGCCCTCTAAGAACAATGCACTCAATACAGAACGAAAGGCAAGCAGGTTAGAACTAAGGACAGGGTGGAAGTACGCCATGCTTTGCAGAGAGGTAATGCAGTAGATCCAGGTGGAGAATAGGAAAGGCATGAGGTTCCAGATTACAAGAAGCTTGATTTCAGGCTTACTTTTCACTACCTTCTGGCTGAGCCACCATGAAGAAGTCTTTGTTCTATTTAGAAGATCAAAAGAGGGTTGTGGGAAACAAGCTTTTCTTTTTCTTAAAAGATACGACTATTACATGGTGCACGCTCATCACACAGCCCTCTTCTTCTGGGACCACATGATGACCAAAGCATGAGTTCCAGAAACAATGAGCAATGCTGAAATAAGAAATCCTATTTGCTGAGGTATGAGTTCACCAGGCTAACAAAGCCTGCCTGCATGTCCCTACCTTTGAGAAACGGAGGGGACAGAGGCGTCGAGTTACAGGATTAATTATGAGGACTAAGTTAATGAATATAAAAAAAAATCTAAAAAGTACCAATGAGTTGCTTTATTGGGAATGGTATGGTTTCTCTCTAATCTCAGTGTCAATAGGAGCCGTGAAGTTATCTGCAGTCAGTATTTGTTTGTTGAATTAGAAATCTTGAAGAAAGGTGCAGAGCTGCAGCTAAGTCTATAGACCAGGTTCTCAATGACAGTAGTGAATGTGGCATTTCAGTGGTACAGCAAAAGTAGGAAGCAAAGGCCCAGTGAAGCTCTCTACTGTGGTGATTATCAAAGTACCATCTATGTTTTCCTCTGCATAAAGGTCAGACTCTCATAGGGTGTAATCTTGTGGTGGCTCGGAGATGGCTCCGTGGTTAAGAGCACTGCTGCTCTACCAGAGGAGCCGAGTTCGGTGCCCAGCATCCACACCAGGGCCCCACAACTGCTCCAGGGGACCCAATACCCTTTCTTGCTCCAACAGGAACTTCTCACACACATATATAAATACATGCACAAATACACATATATACATAAATTAAAAATAAACGAACAGGGCTGGAGAGATGGTTCGGTGGTTAAGAGTGTTTGCTGCTCCAGCAGAGGACCTGAGTTTGGTTCCCAGTACCCATACCAGGGAGTTCACCCACCACCTATAATTCCAGCTCCAGGGGTATCTGATGCCTCTTGCCCCCACAAGCACTGCCACTCTACAGACACAGGTGTACATGCTTTACCTGTCACAATACATGTATTTAAAAATAATTGACTTTTAAAAATAAGTCTTTTAAAAGAAGAACGTATAATATGATCAGTAGGATTATATGTTTGCCTTAATTTAGAAGGGGTTGATGACAAACTCTTTAGGTTCAACAGATCTTTGTAAGTTCCAGGCTAGCCAGGGTTACACAGTAAGACCTTATTTCAATAAATACAATAAATAAAAAGACGTCCCAACTCATTAAAACTGCTTTTTTGACAAGGTAAGAATACTCTGGTCTTATCCGAAGGACTTCCAACACCAAATACCAAAGTACAAAACACCTTAGACCATTCATTGCTGCCCCAGCACTCAGAGGTACAGGCAGCTGTACAATGCAAGACCCATGAGAGCTAACTCCAATATTGACATAGTTTTAAACTGTTGCTGGATTTTTTTTTTAATTACAGAGGTCATTCATGTTTTTTCCATTCTGTATTCTACCCCATCTCCAACTTTTCAAATCCTATCAGAAATTACTGAGACTAGCTTTTGTGAACCGGGAAGCTTGGTAACCACTGTGCCTGAGAACGCTGATCTACTGCTTAGAAGTGCATTGGCATCTAGAGGCTAGGCTAGTGCAGACCCAGAGTCTGGTTATTTTATTTTGAGCTAGCTTCAGCTCCCTAAATAGCCATTCCTAGCTCACCTCGGTGTCAGACCCAACACACTGACTAAGGAAGGTTCTCAATCCTAATGTTGTGACCCTATAATACAGTTCTTCAAGTTGCAGTGACCCCAAACCACAAAATTATTTCTTTGGCCATTTCTTTTTTTTTTTTTAAATATTTATTTATTTGTTTATTATGTATACAGTATTCTGTCTGTAGGCCAGAAGAGGACACCAGGCTTCATTACAGATGGTTGTGAGCCACCATATGGTTGCTGGGAATTGAACTCAGGAC
This sequence comes from Myodes glareolus, assembly GCF_982192425.1. NCBI lineage: Eukaryota > Metazoa > Chordata > Mammalia > Rodentia > Cricetidae > Myodes > Myodes glareolus. The sequence continues at coordinate 24,425,234 of NC_142038.1, forward strand.
CTTTGGAAGAACAGGCAATGCTCTTAACCACTGAGCCATCTCTCCAGCCCTCTTTGGCCATTTCTTAACTGTATTTTTGTTGCTGCTGTTACTGTTAATGTAAATATTTTTGGTGGTAGAGGTTTTGCCAGAGGGATGGAGACCCACACATTGAGAACCACTGAACTAAGAGATTAAAAACCTTTTGGAGTCTATTAACTGAGCAGATCACTAGCTTCCATCAATCCAAAGCTAAGGTTGTCATCAGACAGACTCTGAGAACTGCACAACTTAACTGCTGATTTTGCCAAAAATTGCCTCAATTTAGTACTTTTTTCGTTCCGTTACTGAAAAACTTCATGAAACCACTTCCATAGGAGAACCTGGGACCTGTGGTAACCTAGCTCCATGTTCTCTAGACCATGATCTAGATCACTCAAGTCTGGCTACAGAAAATCTATCTCTCAACTACTCCCTTTGAGTGGGTGCTGTAGTATATGTGTGTGCATGTGTGTGTATGTGTGCACGAGTGAGGGCATGTGTGCTCACACACATTTTCATAAATTTTGGAGAAGATTCTTGATCAAAATATCAAGAATGCAAATCTCCCGTTCTTTTAGAGAAACACTGACAACATGAAGTTTTAACTTTACGCTTAAATCAGGCATTGATACCTAAAGAGCAATGGACCCAAAGGGGGCATCGCCTCACTTCACTTAGTATTACAGATTAGCTAAAAACGCAAGATGCATTCAATATTCTGACGTTCTGTGGGCAAAGAGTCTTACAAATCAAGTTGATTGGCATTAGAAATCTGAAAACTCACAAGTATGTCTGGCCAGTGAGTAGTTGGAGCCTCCGCTAGTCAAACCAAACCCTTCAGGAATCTGACTGGAGCTCCGAGGTCTGGTCAGCAGTTTTGGTGGCTCAATTTCAGCTCCGAACTCTGCTCCGATCACTCCCAGGAGGACGATAGCAGTGGCCTGTTTTCTTCTTTCTTCATAAGATGTGGAAATTTTTTTCATTTGTGGGACACTTGATAAGCAACCTGAAAACCAAAACATAGGAATGCAAGTTAAAAGAATATTGAAACAAAAAGTATGTGCGGTCAGAAGAACATTCAAGATTATGCACTTCGGAAAGAACAGTTATTTTCAGAAAATGGCACTGGGGCACAAGGATAGGGCAAGAAAAAAATATGTCACCAAACCAAGAGATGGAAACACCTCGCTAATAGCCCTAACTCTTTAGAGATTTATTCCTTAAAATATACCCAGAAATTTTTTGTTATTTCCCCCTTTCCTATCCTGCGTAATTATACGTGTTCATTTCAGATCATATGTAGGCTGCTTTTATCATGAGCTGCCCCAGTGTTAGAAAGTGACTTTGTAATTTCTAAGGCCATGAAAATAAAAATCACATCTCATTTTTTGCATCTCCTATAAAAAATGCAGCCTTGGATGTTTAAAAATATTTAACACTAAAAAACATTTTCCAAACTACACTATTACATATATTTCCCCACTTTATGGCATTTTTCTGTTTTTAAAGACAGAAGAAATATTTATTAAAAATATTAACAGGTCCTAAAGTGGAAGAAAGGATGTATAAGCTTCATGACACTAAAGAGAAGAAACATCAGTAGTCACTTCGTCTGTGTTTAAAAGGGCCGTCATTGTAGGCGTCATATTTAACAGTGTGATAACCTAGATCTCTGTGCGTTCACTGAAAAAAATCACCCTTATTTACACACTTCAGGGACACGAGGAGTAAGAACACAGTGCAACTTCATCTAGAATCCTCTTCTGTAGTACTGGATGCTTTACTCTTCACACAGTAGTCTGGAATAGGAAACAACCTGCTCCCCTCCCCCACGGCTCAGCAGGAGCATGCTCCACAACAATAGTTCAAAGGAAAGCTCTATTCTGCAGTTGCACTGATTGTTCTGTCAGCTGACCTCTGCAGAAGGGAATTGCTAACTGCTGCCTTGCTCCTTAGCTGACAAATGAATGATCGCAGCTCCATCTATTTTCACTATGGCTGCCTCTAGCCCAGGTGCTCAGACAGAGAGCCCGGTGTGACATCTTAGATCAAGATGAATTGGCACAAACTCCTGATCCAAGATTGTTTTATACCATTTAATTTAGTTTCTTCCCCTGCTTGGATGAGCACAGCTCTGGTTATGGATTTCTATTCTAATGTACTGAAGCAGGCCCTGAAAGAAGCCGATGAAGCAGCTGCTAGAGCAAGGGACTGCAGGGATACTGATCAATAGGCAAGGCATTGACCCCAGCCGCTCAGCCTCGGCAACACCAGGCTGGAGGGGGAGGGGCACAGCAGTACACATGGTCAGCTTCCAGGAGGAAATTAAACAAGGGGCACTGGGAGAGTGGCACTCTCACCCTGGCCCCCACCTTCTCTATGTTCCTTCTGTCTAATTGCCTCAATCTTGTCTTAACTCCCACCCCTAGGGAAGGAATTAAGACTTTACACTAGTTCAATTTGGTACTTTCTATCAGTTACTTATGCGTTTTATCCCTAAACTAATAGTAAGTATTGTAACAGGTGCCCTCTGCTAAATGGCCAAAATACGAAATTTTAATTACATCACTTGGTGTAATTTGAGTTTGGCATGTACCTGGGCTCATAGTAACACTGTCACACTACTGGGGCTGAAATTTGATTATGATGAGCACCCAGATGTAAAAAGATAGATCTTTGTAAACAAGGAAATAAAAAAAGAAGAGACAGGAGCTGATGAGTGATGGTATAAGGTGCCAGATGCATCCCCGGGACTGCGCTAAAAATAACAGCACGCCCTCATTTCGTTCCTCAGATTTGGAACTGTCTTTCCTTTATTGGCCTGACCTGGATTTTCTGGTAAAAAGAAATAATGTGCTAATTAGCTGCAATACTGCCCTATAAGTAAAACTGTCAATCAAAAGGGAGATTTGAAGATATTAAAAATAATTCTCTAAAAGTAAGTCTTCCTACAGTTTCATGAAAATCTGGTATTTTTTTTTTCCCACAGAGACATGGCTCCATTTAATCATGCTAACGGGTGACATAGAGATCCATTTTCTTGACAGGACGGTTGATCACCCTATCACAGTAAGAAAATTAATACCTTCAACTAGCTTGTACAGAAAATAGAAGGAACTGAATGGTAAGGGACATAAATGTCTTATATTGAAGTTGCAAACAGAAAGCACGTTCTGTGTGAACATGATGTTTCCTTAGGACTGGGTTACTCTGAACACAACATGAGGTTTTGATTTTATTAAAACAACCATTTAATTCATAGGGTTTCTGAAAGTACATAATTGTCTTTAGACTTAGCATAATTGAGTTCAGATTTACAGGAAGAGGAATAAACACTTTGCTTACAGCTTAACTAGAGCACAGGTAAAATATTTGAGAAGTTTAAGCTATTAAAAGGGCTGTGAGATATTGATTACTTCATTTAAAAAGCAGTCAGAGAGTGCAACTGAGAGGTCAAGATAAATTTAACAATTTGAAGCACTTTACTAAATAACTCTAAAGATCATGTTAATTGGCTTTGTGCAGTTCTGGGGTAAAATTAATTTTATCCTAGCTTACAATAAAAGGATTAAAAGACATATTAAGTTCTTCAGCTTTAACTGGAATAGGAATCAATGGATTTGAATTAAAGCTAAAGGCAGTTTTATGAGAGATGGACTACCAGCAGATACTTTATATCTGCAATTAGCCATATATTGATAGAAGGTTGTTATTGTATTAGGTATTAAAACCGTAGAGACGTAGATACCACCAATTTACTACTCTGATAAAAATACTCTAAGAACTCTGTGGTTTGAGCAGAGAAAACTGTTTTTAAGTCATTGATCCTTTGTTTAGGATTGAACATTATAATGCTTTCTTAGATGACTTTTATCTAAGCAAATTCTAGTTAAAATTAATGAACAATGTGTTTGAATTCAATGGGATTTCCCTTCAACTTGTAAACAATATGCAAAACAGGCTGCACTTTGCAAACATACCACTTAGACTTTTAAAGCCAGTACATTAACACTGGGCACAGAACAGCAATTTTTGTCAGAAAACTCTGGTGCACAAAAGAGTCCAAGTGATGCTCATACTAATATGAACATTTTATAAATCTGGTATGAATTAAAATGTACTCAAAACCACATTTTGAAAATTCAGAAATATCTATTTGTTTATTGTAGATAGATTTTTTTACTTTTAATGTCTTAGAATCACATGCATGAAAATGTGATATCTAACAAAGTGAAAATAATTTGCACTTAATAAGACATATATCACTATATATCTTATCCAAAAAGATCGTTTTTTTAAAAAAAGACCATGAGTTATATGATCTATCCATGGCAGCTAATGAAATTATTTTAATTAATTTGGATTAAGCTAGGAACTATTTTCTATTTTGGTTCCTACGGGCTTATTTTATTTTCAATAAAGTTTAACTTGCTAATATTAGGCTTTAATAGTTAAAAGAAAATGGTAAACTTTTTACAATGTCTGTGTGATGTTAGAACAGTTCTGGCATGCTGGCCAAGGCTCTATGGCTATGAATTCTCAGAGCCACAACAGAGTCCTGACTAATGAAAGATTCTAAAATTTTCATTTTATCTACTTTTGGTTTCTCAAGCCTGAAGACATTTGAAAACGCTGTGTGACAATATTAGCAAATACTCTCCATAAAAAGGATATAAAATGGCACACCGGGTGAACTTGACCTGAAAATGATGCATGACAGTGAATCTGCTATCAAGAGGCTTTCAAATCAGATTTCAAAAGGGTGGTCAAATGGTCTCTTGGATGTACTTTAATCAAAACCATCTTTCTCTTGACTGACTCATATCTTAACTGATGGATCTGGTACCTAATGGAATATTAACAATTCATTTTAAAATATGCCCTTTCATCATCATTATATATTGCTAATCAAATTAACAGTCTATATGTGGATACTCATATATGTGATTAAATCCCCACACATAAGTATATCACATTCTTAGTGAGGTTTTCAAGATATTATGCCTGAGTGAGCCACAAATATATTTTTGAGATTTTAAATTGTGTAGATCGCATTGTAGAATTACATGTCAAAACAATAAATCTAAGAAGACTTCACCACCTAAGCTATTTCTATCTAAGATTAAATAAATTTTTCTATATGTGTTTGCTCTTCTTAGGATTCCTTAAGATGGACAAAATACAATGTCACAAAAAAATGCCGAACTTCACAAAATATAAAATAGAAGTCTTTCAAATAGGCCTTTAAAAAACTTTTTAATAATAGATTTTAAAATCCTTAAAAGAAGCAAATATTTTAATATTAACTCACTTTTAAAATAATATAGTTTTAAAGGAACTTACGATTATATTTTGCTAATTAAAATTTAGCTATCTAGTTTACCACTTGTTTCTTGAATATTTCAAAGTTGAATTCATTAAATAAAAAAGCACTGGTCTATGTCAACACATGATGAGAAAGGACATAAAGACTCCAGGTTACTAGTGCTGAATTCGGCTTTGGAGACTTTTGTGGAGGATCTGAGGGACCTTAGATTGTACATGCTACAATTTAGTCCCTTTTCTGAACCATGAGATTCAGTGAGAGTATTACATGTTATCTTCATTTGCTAGAATAACTTAGAGTGCTCCAGTTTACACAACACATCACAAATCAGTTGCAGTAGGAAATATATCTATATCTATATATGAAACTTTATGTGAATTATTCCAAGTCATGCGCAACTCATCCTGTGCAAATAAAGTAACCTACACACTTTGGAAATGTCCTACATCTTTTCACCCCATTCGGAAAAAAGAAAAAAACTAAAAATCAGCTAATTTAAAAACAGCTGTCACACAGCACTTGCATCTATTTTCAAACTTTCACAGTATTTTTAAGAAGGTACATGTACTGTGTGAGCAGCCTAGGAGTGCCTCCCATTGTGTTAAAAACAGTATAGTTGCTTTGTTTTGTGATTTAGCTGCCAGCATGCTCCTAAACTACTAGTGGGGTGGAGGGAATGTGCCCCTGTTCATAATGTGGCTTCTGCTTTTGTTGCAGCTGCTGCACCACTCCCCACTCAAAACAACAGAGTAAACAAACGTGCTATTAATTTGTATGCATACACGATGGCCCCCTGCTGGAACACACTGGTTCCTGCAAATGCCTCTATCTCAGGCCACTCACTGATTAAGCCATTCTGAAGTAATGTCTCTGCAAAAAATGTGTATTATGTGAGTGCATTTAAAAATGCATGAAGGCATTTCCTGCCAAAATGAGATCAAGGAAAAAATACCTGGCCATGTTAAAATTACTTTTAAACAATTAGTGTTATCGGCGTCCTGTGCTAATTATTCTGATAATTAGAAACCTTAAACCACTGTTGCCTGCTGCAGTGGGCGCATACCAGGAGGCTATGCCCACGAAAGTTTAACCACTAACAGTAATTTGCCTGCTTTTCCAGCAGTTCGGGTCAATGCTTCACCTTCTTCAAGTACTAGTACGTTGGTTTCTCTGATCTGTATTATTCTACTTCTCCTTTATTAAGAAAACATCAAAAGGCTAATTGGTTTGTGTCACTGTGAAAGACAGAATAAAACAAAAACAAATCATAAGTATTTAAAAACATCTTAAGTGACTATCATATCTAGATAATTACTTAAAAATTTATACACAATAATCCCAGCAAATGTTCTATTTTTGATTCCACTTACTTTGCAAAATTAAATATATAAGCAAGATTCTTTGAAAGCTTATATTTGAAAAATTGTAACAATTTTTCTTGAAAAAAGAGAACTTTCAGAAACATGCTTATAAAAATTATACAGATTTGAAAGCAGCAAACCATTTATATAGATAGTCTTTTCTCATACTTGTAGCTCTAAAACCCCAACTCCTATGATGAGACTCAGTTAAAAACAGAGTAGCATAGAAAAGCTTTGTTTCTGTAACATACTGAAGAGATTTGAAAACAATTCCCTGGATGGTCAGGTGTCTACAGAGATTTTATACCTGTTCATTACAGCACAGTAAAATAAATGGCTACACCTGGATCATTTTTATTCATAAAATGACAAAGCACTTATTGAATTCACATAAAAATTACATCAGTGGCATAAAATTGAGACCAAATGGGACAAATGCTTTACACCAGCTATGAGGTGTTAGCAAGGACATCTGTTTACATACGAAGTATTTGTAGTACTCTTCTTTTTTTAATTACTAGACTTTTATTTCCAATAATGAAACAACGACATGTGACTAGAAGGTCCTGCTTGTTAAAGGCCTGTGTGGAGGAAACTGGCATTTCCAAGTGACTTTCTGGGGACCTCTGCTTTGGGAAAGTCATCATAGACCTCCCTTCCTCTGCTGCCAGGGCTAGGCAGGGGGAGGAAACAGGAGTGAAGGAGAACATAGTCCTGGGGGTGTAAACTTGTGGAAACTAGGCCCACAGCTTCTAGTGAAGACTTCACCCAGTGCACAACCAGAAGGCCAGTGAGGGAGTTAGTAAAAGGTGATAAGCTTTAATTACAGTATAATTACTGAGAACTGAATAAGAAATGCAAAGACAAAGAAAACCACTTAGGAGAGGTTAAATACAGAAAAAAAAAAAAAGACTGTAAAAAAAAAATGCAGAAGCCAAAGGCAACTTCGGAATTTTTGAAGAATCATGTTAATAAATAAGTAGGAATATAAACACTCAAGTTTACAGAAAAAGGCGAGCCAAAAGGAACAGTGTCCATGCTCACAGTCCACAGAGTCACCGACAGAGTACTGACCATCTGATCTTCATGACCACACAAGCTTAGAAAGCTATTCTCTCTTGAGCTAAAGGAATACACGTGTCAGCAAGAGGTCAGTTCTCATTTTTATCACACACGTCTAAGGAGTTTCCGGCAGTATGAAGAACTGGGAAGTTTGACTCTAATACACAATTACACAAAATTTTCATTTCTAATCTTTTCATATGTGTGAGGTTTCATCATTCTCTAACTGCATGTAGGAGGAAAATGATGTGCTTATAAAATTATTGCATGTGACTTTAATTTAAACTAACTTTTTAAATTGTTTTACACATTCTCATTTTAAGGCATTGCTAATTAGATTATCAAGTTAATTTCGGTTGTTATTTGGCATTGTTTTCAAGAACATTTTGTCCACAATTTTTCCTTTATTATCAAACTATGCTATTATTAACTTGAAGCACATGCACATATTAAAACTGATTTTCTTCCACGTAGCTGTTATACCTGATTTCCCTTTTTAACTCCATCTACAATGTGGACCAGTTACCAATCTGCAACCTCTGGGACTTGAAACTTTTCCCGGTCATTCCAAGTGCATCTTAACTTGATGATGAGAGACACAGAAATGGCTGAGTCCTTGAAGTATTGTGACTATAGATGGGGAAATCTGTCGTTTATGAAATAAATACTAACAAAAAAGTTTAATGTCTCAACCTATATATGTATATAGTGAAAGGAGTACTCGGGTTGATAGACAAGATGCTAGTTTAAAAGCAATCTATTTCTGTCATTGGCAAAAATAACAATTTATAAAAAATTCTTCTTGACTAGTTCAAGTCATCAGGTGACCTAGGAGTTAAAAAATAATAATAAAGAGAAATAAATAAAATAAATTAATAAAATAAAATTAAATAAATAAATAAAAGAAAAGAGATGATCTTTTTTCTTATTCTATGTATACTGTTAAAACATATTCCCATATATAAAAAATTGCAAAATACATAAGAAGTAATGTTGGGAAAACACACACCAAAAATAGTTAAACTATTTTTGCTGAAATAAGAAACTATTTGGGGAAAAAAAAAACGAATATCAAGTCAAGAGAAGATAAAAAGTACTGAGAATTCTTATGACTACCACAAAAGATCATGAGTGTTAGCATCGTCAGTTCCCACACAGAGAAAAAGAATCTCAAGAAAGAAGTAAAGTTATAATTACAACTTTTCCAAACGTAACTTATTTTTCTGTTAGCAAGAGAAAAGATGATTTCTCTAATGTTTTATCCAATGTTTTAGATTTTTACAAAATCAATAATATACACTATTTTCTTATGTAAGAAATCTGATGAATAAAATTAATTCCTCATTTAAAAAACCACTATCAAAGAAATTAAGTCTATCTCTAAATTTTTATAATGGATCTAAACAAATTCTACCTGTATTTAAGGTATATCAAACACCCACTAATGTTGTATTTGTTGTGATACTATAATTAAAAGCACATCACAATTATATCCCAAACCCTTTAATGAAAAGATCAGTGCTATTAAAATTTGTAAAGGAAAGGAAAGGGAGACTTAAGGAGGTTCTGTGTTTGAGTGACGAGGCAAGGGTACAAAGAGTGGGCATAATCCAGACTGATATTTAGACTCCTCACTGGCCTAGATATTTGTAAATAGAAACATTAATATTTAATATCCGAACCCATGTGAAGGGATTCCAATGTTACTGGGTACTTTCAACACTGTATAATTCTAATATTCCTTAAATAATAAGTAAACAAAAATAGTGAGACAAAAACTTAAGATAAATTTTCATCTATTGTACATAATAATGTTAATCTAAAAATTGGGAAGGATGCTCTATCAAACATCTGAAGTAACTATAATGAATCTTATATGGAAATTCAAAGGGAATATTAAAACACACTAAAAATATAACAAAGTACTCAGCATAAACATCGTTACCATCAACAAAGCAATGTAAGTGCTTTCACAGAAAGAGACTCAACACGCCACCTACATCATCATCAACTGCTACTGAACAAGGGTTTTCAAACACAATAAAGGCCACTAATTTAAAAATATAAATTTCAGTCTTTGTTTTTCGACATAAATCTTCCTGTCAATTAATGTTTGTTTACTGTTAGAATACATCAATTTTTTTCCAAAGTCATACACTAAACTCCAAATATTGGAAATGATTCATAATCACTTCTGAAGCTCACAAGGTAATGCGAAAGAATTGCTGTGAGTCACCATAAGGGTTAGGACAATCATTTTCTACTGCATAGCAGCGCTATTCTAAGCCGATAGTGTGTTTAAATCCACACCAATGAAATCAATATGGCACTCTTCTATTCAAGGTGAGACCAAATAAACCTGTCTGAAGCTTTGAGAAATAGGCTTTGCAGTATACTTTGAGTGCTAAATGCCTCTCAGTCCAGAGATCTGTCATTAAATAATCATTAGCCATCATTCACTCTTCCTAAAAAGCTTAACATCCAAACTTGTTCAGCATCCTCTAAAGCATTAGTATAGAATAGCAAGTAAGTGCTCATCAGTGTGTGGATGTCTCAGTCAGTCTCACACTGTATCCTCTCATCAAAATACTGCCCAATATTAACACACACTTGTTGTAGATTAGCATGCGACGCTGACAAGTGATTGGTGAAGAGGACTTAATGTAATGATCAGTTTGGGGTAGAAACCAGACACAAACGCAAAGAGCTATAATCAAGTCATCCCAGATTGTTCTATACATATAAAACCAGTGTCTTTCCTATCATTCAGGATCAAATGTTATTTAGCCCCCCAAAAGAAATCATGTAGAATTAGACTCATCTTAGTAGGGAATCTATTGGTACGTAAGTTTGGCTTTGATACTGAGTGTATTTTTCAACAATGCTTTCTTTATCAGTATAATTATTATCTCAATTTCAATAAATATTCATCTCAGTTCCCGAATAAGTACTTTACCAGACCCATTATTATTTTGAATATTATGAAATTGAGAAAAAATTAAGCTAGACTTATTTTCTATTACCTAGAAGGTTATAACACAGAATGGTCTTAATGTCTAATGGTTATTATCTAATGTTAGATATCTAATGATATTAGATCATTTAATGGTGAAAATAATTTTCTCATGGTATGACACTAATCTCACTTTCAAGTTGACATTAATGAAAACATCATTTCACTGAGACATAATTTGTCCTTCATTTATAAAGTTCATATAGAAACATATAACCAGATACAGTTTCACAACCTATCATTTTCAATTAATTTAATATAAACTTCATAGATTTCTTTATAAGTGAGAGTCATGGCATTATCTGAATAATAAGTGGATAAGATGTAATATTTTCCTGGGTGTATTTCAGACACTAGATTCAAATAAAAGAGCTTATTTACTTGTTAGATGCTTCAAACCTCCAAGTATATACTATAGACATAAAACTACTATTTGAGAATTTTCTAGGATTCTAATTATTAGTTTTTATCTATTATTCTCATTTTTCTCTGATATAATCATAATAAGAACCAAAATAAAGTTGTTAAGAAGTAAGTAGAGAATTACTTTGATATCTTGGTAATTATACTACATTGTAATTACCAAAAGATTTATGATTCAAAAAAATTAAAGAAAAAAAGCCACTGTCGACCCAGATCATCTTTGGTGGTAACTCGTCCTAGAACGGCATTAGTGGCAGCACTGAGGACTTTGGAATTCCATTAACACACTCAGAAGTATAAAATAGCCACACTTTTCCTTAGCAGATAGACTGAACTAATCAAGGAATGAACTAGCAACAAAGTATTAAACAAGCCATTATGAAAAGGAGAAACGTCTTTGGAACATTTGAAGAAACACAGCAATACTAAAACAGATCCACACTGCAGGAGAGAACAGTGAGCAGAGATGGTTATACACTGAGCTCCAAACTAGGCTGGGTGACAATATAAGGCCTTGTCTCTAAAAATCAAAGTAAATTAAAGAATTGGTACTGGTAAACCTCACTTAGTCTTCCAACATCTCAGTAAAGTTGGATTTTTATGATTAGCAGCAGTGCTGACAACCTCTGCAAGGTCTGGTCATACAATTTGTATTCCTTTCAAATTCTGCACAGAAAATTTCTTATCACAGACTCAAATTTACACCACCTGACCTAAATTTTAAGGAATATTTTATGAGTATACTTATTTTAAGTTATTCCAAGTGATAATGATATTTAGTCTATTCTTTAAATATTATTAAAATCAGTGAAGAGAATTTCATTTGCTCTCTTTAAAAATGTAACTGATTTTTATATACTGAACAGCTACACTATAAAAAAAACCAAAAATGTTGTTTTCAAAAGAATTCATGCCTTTACAAATATGTTAGATTAACTACAATTCAAATATTTATTGGTACAGACAACAACAGTGAATTTGCCTTGGTGATTTTGTAAAACTTAAGTAACGTAAAAAAACAGATAGAAGCACTTACCACAATCATACTTAAATATCAGAATTCATAGCATAATCTCAAAACTTGAAATATAAATACGACTTATAAAACATGTTCAATATTTGTTATATGAAGAACTTAATTTTTAAATGATTAAATTAGTATCTGATCAATTTAAAAATAGAAATAAACATTCAATAGAAATAGATTCAATAATCATGAAATATGCTTTATGTAAAGGTATTGAAAGTATACTAAAATCTAATGATTATTAGAGTACGTTACACCTGGGGCTATTAAGCATTTTTATCCTAGTTAAATGTTGAAACTGATCAAATTTAATATTAGTAAGAGGTAGCAATAGTATAATAATCATTTTTCTTAAAATTTTTTCAAAACTCCTCAACCCGAAGACTTCGCTATTTTCTAAAGTGGCCAATCAAAACTCCAGAAGGTTCCTGAAAAATGCCACCAGAGGCAAAAGGCCAGTATCATATATATATTTTTAATGAAAGCACAAATAAGAAACAGAATTACGGCAGCTCCACATCTCGCGGAAGCTCGATACTTGACTGCTCGGCTGCTGGAGCAGCTCCAGAGAGAGTTAACCTGGTGTGATAAAAGACTCGACAAAGCAATTCTGACTGTGCAGCAATGCTAAGTTGTGGACTAATACACGAACAGGAGGCCCAATCACTGTCTTTCACCATGCACAATTTACACATGGCTTTATCAATAGCCTTAGTGCTGAATACAGAACACACTCTATTTGGCTTTCAGTCAATTAAGCTTTAAGCTGTCAGCAAACAAGACTTTTAAGTTAATTTTGAATCACCACGAATCAAGTTGAAGGTTGTAAAAGGGCGGCTCACACGCTGGCATGAAAAAAGGCAGTTTAATTGCCTCTGAATAGCTATTACATGCTGCAATTGGCCTATTGAATCTTAGATGATCTATTTATCAAAGTACAACTATCAAAGATTAGTAAAACGGCAAATAATATACCTTGCATAAGAATCTGGTATATTTGAAATAGTATAAAAAATGAATATTTTAAAGAATATTTAATTTTTAGTGTAAAAAATTTGAGCAATGGGAAACCAGAAAAACAAAAGCTGGTAACAAAAAAAAGAATAAAATATTTCTAGGAAAATTAATACATATTTTAAAAGATATTTTGTGTCATACAATATTTTAATGCAAAATGTAATGATTCAGAATACATGTGCTCCTTTATAAATATTCAAGTTACAAATGTGTGAGAAATTAAAACGATAAAAAAGAAATTAAAAATTTGAATTAGGTTGAAGATTTTAAAACGTCTTAGTTTTGAATTTTTTATATTAAATACATGATTGTGGGGAAGCAAAAAACAAAGACATCATTTTAATACCTTTAGATGAAGATTAAGGATTTCTTAGGAGAATTAAAGAAATTTTTATATTTATAATATGGCACATCATCTCATTTTAAGACTATGATTGGTTTTAAAAGTAATCAGCTTTCTTCCTGGAATTAGTCATTTCAATTTCATGTAGTCTGGATTATTATTACAGGGCTGCTCATGAGTGTTTGGTGTGTATATTGATTTTTTTTTTATTTGAGGAGAGCAGTGAAGCATTAGGTCAGTGGGGGAGGAGGGGAATGGCTAGCTTTTGTAAACTGATGTAAACATAGATCAAATTTAGGGATGATAATTTCGGATTGGTGGAGGCAAACTACTTATTTTGTATATTCTGAACGATTTTTTACATATTAATAAACAGCTGAACTCAAACTGTGCACTCATGGTTACACAGGGAAATCATAGGGAGATTAATGTCTACAAAGTACTAATGACTTTAAGAATTTGAACAGACAGGTTTGTTTTACCAAATGAACCCACCCTCGTGTTCTTGTCAAGATGGTGTGTTGCTGGGGAAGGAGCACCATCCTCACTGCAGGAACTGCACGAACTTAGGGGCTACGACTCACACTTTCTCATCCTCCCTTTTCCAAGCCATTATAAAACATTGTGCTTGCATTCTCTTCACAAAATATAAACATTTACTAGTCGCTTATCGAAAAGCAATGCTACTAAGGCAATAAAGAGGAAGGCATTAAAGCAGACAATGTTTATCTGACTTGTAAAGGAAACACAGAGGGAAGAAACAAATTCAAAGTCAGAGCCAGAGTTGTCAGGGTCATGTAGAAACTACATGGAGAAGAGGTATTCTTTCCATCACTAAGAAATGTTAATAAAGACGTCTTTAACTATAATGATCATAAACATTCACTGCCTATCTCCTCTTACATTTGTTCATTTATACATTTCACGTAGGACACAGGTAATACCAACTTCACTCATACAAGCACATATAACAAAAGAGGAAATAAGGCAGATATTAGCCTCTCCCTTCCTGTACTGACTCAAGGAAAGAATGCACACATGGTAACAAAGACAAAACTATACAAATAGAGATGACAATAGGAAAGCAGACTAGAAAACACAGCAGAAAACAACTTTAGATAGAGGGAGAAGATACAAATCCTGAGACATAATGGTTGAATGTGTTTCTGACTCTCACTGGTGGTAAGTGAAGGAGCCAAGGTATACACCTGATATTTTTAGTTTTTAATACTTTAAATTATTATCTTAAAGAATTAACAACAGGATTATATGAAAAGTTTTGCAATGCTTTTGGAGTTTAAGGTTGTACTGTTCCTATTTCTATCACGGTGACAACTAAGAAATTAACTTAAGGAAGGAAGAAGTGATGTGGGACCATGGTTTTCATCCATGGCCATCTGGCCCCATTGCTAGGACCTGTGGTAAGGTAGAACATCATGGCAATGGGATCGGATCAGTCAGGGAGCAGTGAGAAAGAACAAGCCTGTGCTTCAGGGTCTCCTCCTCCTTCCGCTTTTGTTTCATCCAGGTGCTCAGCCTTTTGGATGGTGTCACCCGTAAGTAAGCAGGTATTCTTTAGTCACTGTCCCTATAGCACTGATATCTGGAAACGCACTCAAAGATTATCCATAAATGTGTTCTACTAATCTCCTACATGCCGGGCTAATTTTAAGAATAATTTAAGAATAACTATCAGAAAAAAGTAACTCCAGCTTATACTAACCAAAGGCAGAGATGAAGAAGAAGTAAAAGTGGAGCTTTGTGAATAGCAGACTAAGGAAACTGACCAATAAACACAACAGAAAACAGGTGAAGTCTTCAAAACCACACAGTGATTATTAGAAAGATAAACTCAACAACTGTTCATTGGAGAGAATTGAGGCATAAAATTCAATAGCTTGGAGCAAGGGGAACAAGAGCAAAAATGGAGACAAGTGAGTTCATCAAAACCACTGTTTTGGGTTTATTACTTTATCTTATTTATTGGTGTCTACGTGGGAACACTCCTAGGCATGCAAACATGGAAGCCAGAGGAAGATAAGAGATACATTCCTCTATTTTTTCCAACTCATTTTTTTGTTTGTTTTTAAACAGAGCCTCTCACTGACCTGGAGTTCCATGTTTTACCTATGTTTGCTGGCCAGCAAGCTCCCAGCATTTCCCTGTTTTTATTTCCTCCAGCCCCAAGGCTTACATGTAGTCATGCTTGTTTTGTTTTGTTTTGTTCTGTTTGGGTAAGTTTTTATTCGTTTTTGATATAAGTGCTAAGGAATGGAACTCAAGTTCTCACGTTTTTACAAGTGCTTTCACTCATTGGTCTATCTCCCAAGCCACTAGGTCTGTGTTTAAAGCAAAAGACACCAAAAAGCGAGAAGAATCAACCACACCGTTAAGGGTTCATATCTGGGAAAATGAGTCATTGATAAAATGAAGATCAGATAAATTTAAACATCTTGGGGCTCAGAAACTGAGAAGGCTGAGAAGTAGTTGGGGGTGGGGTAAGCTCAGAGCGATGAGAGGAGGTAAGAAATTATTCCTGGCCAGATGAGAAGTCACACCACAAGACAGGTTAAATATACAATGGGTTGGAAAAGATGGAAGAGAACTGTGAAGAAGAGGACGGGAAAGCCTAATTGTATACCACGCACTGAGGAGCAAAATTGAGGAAGGGAAGACTCCATCTTTCTTCTGTCATCTGGCAAGCACTGACACAGGTCACAGTTCAAATGTCAGGTTACCACTGGAGAGATGGCTCAGTTGATAAAATACTTGCTGACCAAGCATGAAGATCAGAGTTTGAACCACAGAAGCCATGTGAAAAGCCAGGCATAGTAGTGCATGCATGTAATCCTGGTGCTGGGGAGAAAGAGGTCAGTCAGCCTAGCCTAATGACCAAGCCCCATGGTCCAGTAAGAAGCCCAGTGTTTAAAACAACAGCTGCTCAAGGAACATCATCTGAGGTTGACCTATAGGCACATCTGCACGAGTGTACATCCACCTACATAAACATGTGTGCACGCACACACATACACATACAACACAGAGAAATGTCAAGTCTGTTTGCAGGTTGTGCTTGTTCCCACACTGCTTAGTGTCCTTCAGAAAGAAGTAGGCACAATCACGTTCTTGTGATTTGCTACTGTGTGTCTTTCCCCCGTCACATACTCTTTGAGCATAAATCAGAGTACTGCAAGTAAACGTGGGCATGCACACATGCACACACCGGTATGAGTATATAAAAGATTTCACACAACCAGTGTGAACATGTGTGTGTGTGTGTGTGTGTGTGTACGTGTGAGTGTGTGCAGAGTTAATGTCATCTGTATGTTCTGTCCTCTGAGTGAAAAACACTAAATCAGAAAACACTATTTAGTACTTCCCTCCCTCTGTAGTATAAAAAACACAACAAACAAAACAAAAACAAAACTCACCACCACCACCAACAAAAGAGTCTTACAGGAAAATAATTACTTTGGAATTATATTGAGGCAATACAGAACTTAAGCATCATGGGCCACATTACCCATAGAATTTACATCTCATTTCTCTTGAGAGACTTGGTGCATTCTCACCGGCTCCCCAGTGCTACCTTCCACTGAGAGAGATAAAACCAGACCTCTCCCATATGCTATAACAGACCTGCCTTCCCGGCTGGGAAATCAACTGTATATAGGAAGTGCACATTAGGCTAGCTGTGCTCGCAGATGAGGCCGACTTCCTATAAATATACGCATGGAGATGGGTGACAGGGGAGAAAACAGCATGAAGCTCATGCACCAGTCTATGCTCCCTTTCTGTAGCAGGTCAGAAGTCTAAAAAAAGTCTAGGAAAATAATCAAGATAGTCACACTATAACAAGTCTTTTACATCAAAGGTATTTCATTCTTATTTGAATTCATGATGGGAGAAGTTACAGGCTCCTTAAAGTAAAAAGTTGAGGTAGCCCAAAGAGACAAGACCATATGGGAGTGAGAGCTCAGAATGCTGGACGTGCTGAAGGCCAGAGTCAGTCTGGGAACCTTAAGAACTGTTGGAGATCAATGTGGCCTTATCCATCCTACCTCTACTTTCCTCAGAGGGGATTTGTCCTGAGAGTCCCTCGCTTCCTGGCTCACTCTGCCCAGAGTGCTCCCTGGAGTTACAATAGTGACTTTCCTGACGGACAAGGAAGGATAGGACAGGAATTTGTCATGAGCAGTTTACCCCCACCTCCACGCCCTGCTCAAGACGCATTTACTTGCAAAGAATAGCACTGCTCCCAAAGTCATACATTTCCAGAAGCAGGTGCGCAGGGAAAGGCAGTGGTTTCCAGCAAAGCCTGTGATGAATTATTAATTTGACTGTACAATATATTATTGGAAGAACAAAGCTCCAAGAATAAGCAAGACATCTCTGAAGAGGAAAACAACAACAAAGAAAGAAAAACATGTTCTACAGAGTATGAACACTGATTGTAAGCCACTGTAATAAAAACAGCATAGTCAGTACTGCAAAAGCGATATATATAGAAATAACAATAATATAAGGAGAAAAACAAACAACAGCAATAAAACCAGAGTTCACACACACTCATTGAAAACAATGTTTTTTGGTGGAATTTTGTTTTTGTTTTTTTCTGTGTAAGTAAAATGAATCTATCACATGCAAAATCAACTATGAGCAAATTACTAACTTCTGTGACTGTGGTCAAGCATTAACTTTTGAAGGAAAGTATAAATGATGGTATAAAGACTTTCTTGAGATCATAAAAGCACAAACCATGATAAGATCACAACATAAAAGTTAAAACTTCTTTTCATAAAAAATACCTTAAAGAAAATTAAAATGGAAGGTATGAAGTGAAAGAAGCATTTAATGACTGATAAATTTCCAAATGTACAAAGATCTTTTGCAGTTTAAAATGACAAACACCACAATGAAGAAATTGAAGAACCACCCTACACACACACACACACACACACACACACACACACACACACAAAACCCTTAAAAAATGTTTTGAAAATGCCTTTCACAAAAGAAGACAGACACACATTCAAACTCTTATACAGCTAAGAGTACACCAAGGTATCACTCCCTTCCCCATGAATTCATCAACTTTTCTACCTGAAAAGAATGTTTTGTTTTAAGACAGGATATGGCTATGTTGTTCCCGAGCTCATAAAATTTTCCTGCCTCTACCTCCCCCAAAATGGATTTATGTTGTATGGCATTATGCCTACTTCAATAGAAAACACTTTAAAATAGCACGTGAAACTACATAACCTCATACACTGTGTGCATAAGCTAAGCAACTCCGTATATAGTCAGAAGAAAAACTATATTTAAGTATATAGATGATATGAGTAACATGTTCATAGCACTGAGATTTTTAATGTGGGGAAAATTCTAGCAACCCAAATGCCTATTGCTAAAATAAAGAACAGACTGTAATTTATATAAATCATTGTACTACACAGTTACGTATAAAAATTATCTCTGATAGATTATAAATGTTGTATCACCTTACAAAAGTAAAACAAGACTAATGATACTACTGTTTAAGCATACTTACAGATGACTACTGGAGAGAGAAAAGGCAACTGTGATCTTATTAAAATAAATGTTTTCCTGTAAAAACGACTGTCAATAACAGGAACCAAAGCTATAGCCCAGACCACTTCAATATCTATGGAAATAAGTCTACTTGTTCAATTTTCTCAAATACGCCAGGGGTGTGTCTGTCATCTCCTCAGGAAGCTGAAGCAGGGAGAATGCTTGAACACAGGAGCTCAAGGGTGCATGTGATATTTCCAGATCCACTGTATTACAAATGGGAGAGAAGAGAGAAAGGGAGAAAGTTTCTTAAACAAGAAAAAGGCATTATCTAATTTAAGCTATTTTTTGTGAGTAACAGACAAGGAGAAAAATATGCCTATGTAGTATTATGTTGTGGCTTAAAATATGTTAAACTTCAAAGGTGTATCAAGGGACCCTAACTGGTGACTATGAAAGTTATTGGAAAATTACTCCAAAGAATCTTAATTAAGGGTTATCTTTCCAGAGAAACTGAATACTCATACATCCTAACATTTTCTATACTGTCAAAAGGGTTCGGGGACAACATCAAGCCTCAAGTTCAGAATTCTTCAACAAAGAGAATGTTACACCCCATGTAAACATGAACAGTGATGGGCCAAAACATAGCTTAAGATACAGAGATGTCTGTGACTGGGGAGATGGCTCAATGGTTACGAGGACGTTCTTAACCGAGGTTAAGACTGCCAGCCTGGGAGTCTGGGTTTGACTCCCAGCCCTCACATCAGGCAGATCATAACTGTCTGCAACTTCACCCACAGGGCATCTCACACATCTGGATCTGACACCTTGATATCTGACACATCTGAATCTGACACCTCTGGATCCGACACCTCTGGACCTGAAACCTCTGTCTACAACAGACCTAAATGCTCATGTGCACACACTCAAGGGCAGATATGTATAATATATAATTAACACTAATAAAAATAAATTAAAAGGGAGATGAACAAATAAATAGATAATTAGGGATATAATTAAGCTATTAAGTTGGAGACAATCAAATGGTAGAGAGGCTTGCTTGGGCCAGATGGGAAATTCTTTACAGAAAGCATTTAAGACTTGAGTGTTATATGAGTAGAAGACAGGTAGATGATAGAAGACAGGAAAGGTTAATAGCAAGATTCCATGAAGGAAATTATGTAAACAATTATGCCAAAAAGAATGAAAAACTAACATATTTAGGTATTTAACAGGAAAGAAAGGAAAAAGGTTGAGAAAGGAAGCCACAGCAGAGAGGATTGGAAAGTGGTATGTCTCCATTGTTAACTGTGAGTACCAAAGTTGTCGATGTGTATGAACTGCAAGAATAGACAGTAAGATTTAAGAGAGATGGCTGACTAGATTGTTAACTGGATTTGGGAGCAGTGAGGAAGCAGCAATAGGCCACAGACAATTCTTAGGTTTCTAACTTGAACAGATAGTGAATGAAAATACGTACCACGGGTCAAGGACATACGTCAAGGAAGTTGTTCAGGTATTAGAAGAATTGGATTAACTTTGAAATATTACATATTAAGATAATCTGTTTATAAATGGCCAATAAGCAACTGGCCATCCCACAAATATGTATCGAACATCTCCCATTTTCTCTGGAGTGTAAAGAGATTCACTGCCACGGCTAGCAAATGACGACAGTCCTCCTCATGTGACTTTTACATAAGAAAATAAAAAAGTAAACAAATAAATAAGTGTAGATCATTATAGATTTTGAAAACAAAGTAAGATGTGGTATAGAAAGTGACCTCAGTGAAGGGTTCACTTTTGATTGGACCAGTTGGGAAGAAGAAGCATCACTGGTGAGACCTAAGGTATCAGTTGGATCCCTCAGAATGACTTTTAAGAAATAAGGACCTGGGGTTTAAAAGATGCTCTTCTTCAGAGGATCCACACCCACTTGTGACTTCAGCTCCAGGGCAAAAGATGCCTTCTTCTAGCCTCTGGGGGCATAGGTGCTCAAGTGTGCTTATCCACCCCTACCCCTAAACCCTCTACCTCCACACACAGACACATAATTTTTAAAATTAAAGTTCAATTAAAAATAAGAAATAGTACAAAAAGAGAAGACTCTAGAAGGATTAGAGAAGGACAAGAAAATCAGAATAACCATGTCCTGGGAGTAAAAGGAATTTTCCTTAGAAAGCAGTCAACAGGGTCAAGAGTAAGAAATTCCTATCTGTCCACTAAGCTGAATAATGCTAAACTCAGTGCCCTAGTGATCAGGTTAAGGGTTTGTGTACTGGAATGTTGGGCAGAAGGTCAGGTCACAGAGTGTTTGAAGGAATGAATACTAACGAGGAAGCATATGCCCGGTTGGGAAAGAAAATAATTTTTTAAAAAGGATACATTGTATTTGGAGCAGACATTGCAATTTCAAAAGTTAGAAGAGATATGAGACTACAGCTAAGAAACAAACAAAATGCAAAAGAGAATATTTAATTATCCAACAATGAATAGGAAACATTAAGATAACATTTTAGGAATGTTAGTGTATATAACTTACTTTGCAGGTCAATATCAATCGCTTCATATCTATTTGTGTACCATACTCTCTTCAGCTTTTCAGACAGTACCCGGAACAAACTAGATTTTAATAAGTATGTAGAAAAAGGGTAGTAAAAATCCAACAATTGCTGCCCTTTATTAACATGAGTTATTACAAAATCAGTTTGGATAAGTTTACGAAAAGTAAAACAGAAGATGACAAAGAAAGTTTTATCAGTAAACACTAGAAGCCACTTATATTGGGCGCTGCAGCTAGATATTATTCAATAATTATTCCTGTAGGATAAATATCTGCATCTAATAGCAGGGAAATATTTTCTCCATTAATATTTTAATCAGTTTTTGACACTATTACAAGATATCTGATATAAACAACTCAAGAAAGGAAATATTTATATTTGGCTCATCCACTGATCTGCATCAGAGACAAGATAGAATAAATTCCCTAAGAGCAGAACCCGGTACCAGGGCTGCTCACAAAGGTGGTCCAAAGGCAGAGAGACAGAAAGAGGAAAGGGAGGAAAGCACCACACAAACAGTGAACAACTACCACTAACTAAGTCTCATTTCCAATTTTTCAATATCTCCCAAAGATAGCATAAAATTATAAATCTATAATTAGTCTTCAGGATCCAAAAATTTACTAAAAACTTACCACCTAGTAAAAAGGTCACCAGTGTGTAAACCTGTGGGGGACATTTCATATTCCACCTCTTAAATTCTAAACAAGTTATCTTAAATACTAAATGATTCAAAGGTCTCTTTAAAAAAATATATCCCTTACATAAAACACAGAAAAGAAGAAATCTCTAAAGACCAAATCAGGCTGTTCATCAAGATTTTGTGCAACCCCCAAATTTTAAATTTGTTCCTTAATGAAAGAAATTTCACAGTATAAAATGTTTTAAAAGTGTTTCATATTTTATCAAAAATAATGATAAATAAACACAAACAACTATTGATTTAAAACCACTAAACAACATTGTGCTTATTATTTATGCTTACTAATATTAAACAGAAAACAAATATGATTCCAAATAAATACTAGTTTTAGTGGAAACTGTAGTAAATAACTGTTTGGTTATTCTTGATAAAAATGAATTGTAAATCAGAAATTACAACAATGGATGTAAATTATGATTTCAGCATATCTGGTAGACATAACAATCACAGCACAGCAACAAAATTCAATGAAAACTCGTGTCTTCCTGCACAATGCAGTGTTGATAAACAGAATAAATGTGTTCAGAGTGCTAAAAAGAAAGTCCTATGCCAAGAAACTCTATGGTACTTCATAATTGTTCATAGGTAACTGGCCAAAGCATTACTGAAAGAGGAAGTATGTTGGTTGGCAGAATCTCTTTTCATAAGGCCCTAGTATAACTGCACACATCAGATCAATTCACCCAGTGCTCACCCAAATCATATCCAGAAACAAAGAAAATACACAAGGAAAAAGAGGAAAAATCAACACTGCTATCAGGATAATTTTTGGCCTCATATATTCTTTAACTCTCATTCTGTCTACGAATCTGCATGTGTATGTTTTCCTCTGATGACCCACTCATTCCCATGGAATAGAGGTTAACCTTGCCTAAACTCTCATGAGGTCCTACAGCAACACACAGAGCTACAGTTCCTTTCCTCATAAGATAAAGGTAAAATTACAAGTGTAAAGACCTAAAATTACATCTCAATAGTACATACATGAAGAATAGTAATTTCAAGTTTAATTTTTTTGAGACAATTCTTGTTAGGCAGTAATATAGTATCATAGACCATTAAAACAGACAATTGTAAACTATGAAGGAGACCACAAGAGGGGAAAGATGTAATGGAAACGAAGGAAGGCAACAGGATAAATAAAAGAATGCAGAGATAAACAGGAAACAGGAAAGTGCAAGGAGGAGGTGGAAAATGGGGAAGGGGAACCACAAAACCATTTTTTTTCTTTGAAAATATCATAATAAAACTTAATACTGTGCAAGCTAACCTTAAAAAATTAAAAATAGCCACTCATAGATGAAGAGAGAAATAGTCAAACAGTAAGGGGAAAATGTTTCTTTTGACACCAAACACAAAGATCAGTTATCAGTTATTTATATATATATATATATATATATATATATATATATATATATAGAGAGAGAGAGAGAGAGAGAGAGAGAGAGAGAGAAGAAATCATTAACTTCTTTTTGTCCCAGAATCAATGAGATGCAGGGATTTGAGACCAAGACCATCACACACTGATAGCAGACACGCAAAACAGAACAGTCAGGGTAGAAAACAACGGCATGACAGTTCTTAAGAAATTAAACATACAACCAATCACTGTATGCTTCAGTAATTCCAACCTAAGCATAAACCTAAAAGAATGGGAAAGAATCTAGTCAGATATTTATGCATCAAAATTCATAGCAACAGTATTCAAAATACTCCAAAGGAACCAAATACCAATAACAGCAGAGCCATACATTAGAATATTATTCTGTCTTAAACAGAGAAGGAATTTTGACACAAGTTACAATATAGATGAACCTGAAAGACTTAGGACTTAGTGAAATAGGACAACACTTATATGATTTTATTATATGAATTATTTAGATTCAGAGACAGAATATAGATGATTTTCCTTCTAGTTCCAATTCATGAAAACTTGCTTATCTGATCTTAAAATACCATCTATGTCTAACCCTCTGATAATTAACATTTTATTACATTTATTAATTTCATGTGTCTGAGCACATTATAATACAAGTGTGGGGATCAGAGAACACCAACCTGTGGGAATCCGGTTCTCTCTTTCGACCCCTTGGATCCCAGGAACTGCCCTCAGGTTGGTCTTTACCCACTCAGCTATCTTGCCAGTAACCCTTTCTAATTTTAAATATATAACGCAAAATAAAAGGTTTCTTGTATATAGAGATAATTTTGATATTCGTATAGCTGGGTTGCTCAATATACACTTAACTAAAGTAGGTAGAAATCTTGCTAGTAATGGGATTATTATGTTCATATTCTATCAGTGGACATTCAAAAACGCTGAGAAAAACTATATCCCACTTCTTCATCCTGTTTGGTCCTCACACTAATCTATCTCAGTTCTGCTAGCCCAGTCAGTTCACACAGTACAGGGACTTATGAGTCCCTGGATTATATACCCCCTTTCTGCTTAAAACAGGCCAAACAGTCTGAATGAAAATCTAAAAAATTCTTTCAGAAATAAAGAGGTAAAAGGCAGAGATTTTAATGACATGTTCCTATGTTGACTGTTTTTTGATTTCTTTAGAATGAATTCATACAAGCCCAGAGTTTTCTTCTGTATATAACCATCATAGCACAGACTTTAAAATGCCCTTGTTTCTGTACATAATTCTGTACATAACTAACATGAAAATATTTAAGCATCTTGTCTGAATAAAACCAGAACTTTTTTCCTCTACTTTTTTATTGTTATCTCAGTCCTAGACTAGTCACAAGCCAATCTTTAATGTCTTTCAATTTTTACAAACAAACCAAACTGTTCACTTGAATATTATTACCTTTCTTGGATGAATTTCATCTCAAATTTTCATTTTCATTTTTCAAATAAAAAATCAAAATCCTCAATATGTAAAGTAATCCTCTAGTTAATTTTTCACTGTGTTTCTCCTGAGTCCACTCAAAATATTTGATGACATGGCATTTTAATACATTCATCAAAATTAGAGGCTATATAACTTGTTTCAAATTTTATAATAGCAAGTGTTAAACAGATTCAGCTTGTGACATTTTTACTTAAATCTGTTGGTGATTAGAGCTGATGAGAAACATTAATAAATCCAGTAACATTTTCTACACAGCTATTTTGAAATGTCAGTTATTGCTAATCAATGGACTTCTTTTCTGACTGATCAAATGGCTCACAACACAGTTACAATGGCTGATTTTTAGATCTCTTCACAGGTTATAGTCACAGAAACCTTGATCCAAATAGTGACTAGCTCTGTGTATTCACATTTCTCCAACAGGGACGGGGCAACTGTACTAATGGTAATTGTTCCATTTGTATTTCAAAAGCAAATGATTAAATGTGATCTCCTGTTTAGTTAACACCTTCAAATTAATTTACTTCTTAACTGCACTAACATCTGGTATTCAACCATGTCGCTCACATAGTATCAACTCAAGGACAAGCTGTTTATGTTATGACAGATGTCAATTGGTCAGTGAACCACAAATTTACTCTTAGATATAAAATTCTCAGAAAGTTTGGTGACTGCTGTGGTTAAAATGTAACAATGTGAAAAATACTGAACACAATATTAGGAATTGAAACACTGCTAAATCCCCAGTTAAAACAGTCCCAATAAAAATGCTATCATTTTAATTGGAAATTATATGCCAATAAAAGAATTCACACAGACAAACGTGCTAAACCAATCCTCCAGAAGTGTTAGTTGAAAGGCTCCTTTCAAAAAATGGAAATTGTTACAAAGCATCAATTGCTTAAACTACAATGAGTCTTTCTGCTCAGACTGCTGCTCATATTATCCTCTTCACTCATGATTTTATGGGGAAAACATGACAAGAGTTACAGAAAGAATATTTTTATTTTAGCATTTGAAGGGGCTTCCGATTTCAAAAGACCACATACATATGTGGTTGTTTTTATACAATAGCTCCTGCTGGATATGGTGGATGGTTTTTCAAGGGGTAATTAAACGCAAATTAAAAGGTTCTTTGATCTCCATATGACTGGCTGGTGAGAGACTCACACTGCAAAATGTGTAGTGACAGGGTTTGCCCTAACCCTCTAAAATGAGACCCAGCAGGAGCCCTGTCCAGTGGCTGACTCATGGGGCCCAGCACTTCCCAACAGTGGGCAAGGCTAGTTGGCTGGGAGTGGCAGATGGTCTCATTTGTTGTGTATCTTCACTCTTCACTTAAACTGAGGTGAACCCTGCCACAGGTGAGAAGAAAGCACTAAGTCTGCACCTGCCACATCTACATCAGAAAGAAGCAACGCTAGCTTACAAAGAATGTGGAGGGCAAAAGAATCTGTTCAGTTGGCTTAGTCTCTAAATAGAGCGTTCTAAGCAGACTGGGGCCACTTTGCTTATAAATATCAATGCTTTCCAACTAGCTTTCACATCTCCTACTCCTTAATTTTCCTTAACATTAAGCTCATTAATCTTTTAAAGCATCTCGCTAAAAAGTAGTCTCAGAAAGCATAAAGCATATTTATAAATGTGTATGCTCCCCACTCGCTTAAAGAAATGGTATGAAAAGAGTCAAGAGCAAGTATCTGAAAACCTAATAGAATTGAAATAATACCACAGTAAACCGACTTCTTAGTTTTATATCATGAACCAAATTTTCTTAAACGGAAATTTAAAATTAACACTGTCGAGGGCTCTAACATGACCTGCTTCACTTCACCGTTGTGCAACCTTCAAAAACAGAGAAACTCGAGGTTTAAATTTAAGGGAGCATGCCTATTTTCTCATAAGTATGCAATGGGTATTCACCCTGATAATCAGAGTAGATACAGTCATCAGTGTTAGTTCCATATATAGCTGAGATAAGGACATTTCCTGATACCCATAGGCAGATAGTGCGCATCAACTAATAACACAGACAAAACAAGCTACTTCTGAAACCCTGAAGGTGACTACTGCTTTTGGTTGCTAATTTCAAATAAAATCTACACTACAATTCAAATATCTCAAGAAAAATTTTAAACTTCTTCATATGCATATAGCTCGGGAACAAGAGCATAAATGTAAAATCCACTATTTTCCACCTACACTACTCATAAATGTAAGATTAAAGTAGGGTATCTGGAGCATTTTCTAGGAATACTGCCATGAACAAAATATATCTTTGAATTGACTGGCCTTGCAAACAAGAAGCTTTATGTGGACTTGACAACTGTAACAGGATTTTGGAGTTGATGACTAAATAGAGTAGCTTCCTACCAAAGGGGGTCAGGTCCACATTAACATCATTGGCTTGGTGATCATATTCATAGAACTATAACAATAGGAGGAATAACTCATATAATGAACAAAAACGTAAGATTTCCAATCCAAATCATGAACAAAAACCAGTAAGGTACAAACCAAATTTGATCAATATCAAGTCCTTTTCCTAATTCAGGAACACAGGAATTAACCACAATTTATGTAAGAAATTGCAGTTAGGTAATTGCCATAGATTAGCTTCTTTAGGAAAGAGATTTAATACTAGAATTATAATAGCCAACTACAATAAGAAACAGTCCTGAGTATCTCACGCATCACTGAGTAGTAGGATGGGTAGTTCTGAAGAATATTTCTGATATGCAGTAGCAGTTACAAATGAAAGAGGAAGGGGTCTGGAAACTGGCCATATAGACTACCATTGAAGACAGCAAGAAGACCTAGTGGGGAACCTCACTTTCTTCCTCTGGAGGTTCAGGACTTCTGGGTATTGAAAATTATTTGCTGAATAAAAAGTATTAGGGTTATCATTAAGAATTTTTATTCTTTCAAATTTAGCAATACTCTGTTTTAAAATAATAAACAGTGGAAAAAATTAAATCAGCTACTTCCAAGCCACCATACTGACCTAAGAATAAAGCCTCATTCTTTATTGCCAATCTGGCAATTTTGCCAAAGTCACTCTTCTATATATAAGGCTGGACAATGTTTCTAAGTCTGTAAACTGTTTTATCTCAAAGCTTTCCCAGGTCTTCCCTCCTCTACCACAAAAGGAACGTCTTAACTCATTCCATCCTTAACTGGATCCTAGTGGTCTAAACTACCTTATATGCTCATGTTTGTTGTATGGGAAGGTAGATATAAAATAGTGGCCTGCATTTAAAATTAATTATCAACTTTTTAACCTCAGGAGTGCTTTACAAGATGGACTAAAGAATGCATTACTAGAAGGGAGAGTTTATGTGGAACTAAATAGATATTCTTGAAATTTCTCTTAAGTGATAATAAGCACACTGAAAAACAAGGATGTAGGGGACACAGAGAACCCCTGGACCGGGATCAGATTCTCTTGAGTCCTTATAAATTGGATTTACTTCATGCAATTCACTAATTATTTTAAGATTATCACTATTAAAAAAGAAAACCCAATTGATTTTCATACTATCTCAGTTAGTATTATCCTTTCTACAATGGTCCACAAGGAGAAAACATGCTTGGGTTTATGATTATCTTCACTTCAAACAATTGTTAGCTTTCATTTGTGATTAAAAATTTAAATTAAGGGTACAAATCTTTATGCCTGACAACTGATTTTCATCTGAGAAATCATGCTTCAGTCGTGCTGGCAAGTATAACTACCAAGGATCAGGGAAGACTCTTCAAAACACAACATACATCTGAAAACCTGTTCCTCCACTTTAACATGCCTTGTACAGTAGAAGTATTACTCATGGCTGTGACACGAAGCCTGTGAGTTATGAGACACTGTTGTCATTCCTTTTGTGAATTATGACTTTTGGTCATATGGGTTTGATATCAATTATAAGGGTACTTCACCTAACATACAGATATAGAACAGTGTGCCTCGATGAAATGCAATTCATTCTTATCTTGGAGGCATTATCACACAGCTCACAAAGGACCACGCTTAAGTTCATCTTGAAGGTTATTCACTTACAGGGAAAGAGTATTTTTCCCTTTAAATGTTGCTCCTACATTCTTATTAAATTAAGAATGTCTGTGGATTACCAAATTCAACAAAGGAAGTATATATGATTAAACGTACAAGTCAATCTTGTTTATATATTGGTGTGCTTATTGGTATAGTTTCATATTTATACAAAATAATTTTCTCTATTGAGTATCTTTGTTTATTAAACAGGAAGTCATTTCTTTAAATTTAAAATATTTCTCATATTATATAAAAAGGTAAACTCGATTACATTAAAATGAAAAACTAAAATTTCTGTATCACACAAAAAGAAAATATATACCACAATATTTGCATTTTTTCCTATTGTATGTTTTAAAAAATTAAAAATACAGGAGAACTAGTTTCAGGCAAATTCCTTCCAATCAAAAGTCTGCAATATAGAGACAAGCATCCTACCTTCAAATCCTAATTACACCTTTTCTACTGCAAGCAACTGTTCATTTTCTTCTACTATAAAGTGAAATGATAATGAAGAAGTATCACATGAGCCGTTTTAGGGTTTTAAGAAGTCTAGACTGAGATATATTAGGTATTAAATAAGCACTAGTGTGTTATGGTGTTATTAAGTCCCCAGTTTTAAATGCATCAATATATGTGAGTTTGTTAAGATTACATTAATTACTATATATATTGGCCTAATACCTTTTAGAAGTGTTACACCCAAATATCCTATATATGTATACTTAAAAATAACGGTGCTCTGTTTAGAAAATATCATTAAGAAAGATCTGGTGCCAAGGCAACTGTTGATTAAAGCAATTCATGATACAGATCCTCTGGTGCTTTATGATATTTAATTCACTTAGATGTACAAACACATTCTTGGGTAAAATACATCAATATTAAGTCGATTATTCATTTATAATAGCCTAAGATTTGTTCACTGAGAAACGGACTATTTAAATGGCATTTAATAGCCATCCTTTCTCCTGGCTCGCCCTTGTCTTTTGTCTCTCAGATGATTTCTCAAGCAAGCATTCTCAGGCCACTCTTTCAGAAAAATAAACCCAAATATGTGCATGTGATGAGTTACAGGCTTCAGCAGACAAGAGAAAGCACGTTTTCATTATGTTGCTAAGCGGACATACCCACTCACTGGCGCACACTGGCACCTCTTCATCACGCTTCATCAGGCTTCCTGTAAAAGCTACGTTCTTCCTGGAGCCGTCCACTTTCTGGGGCCACACACCTCTTCCTGCTACACAAACCACCTTGCTTCTGCAGTTGGCCTCCGATCCCCAGAGTAGACACTGGCTACTCTACTAACCTCTGGCTCCAAGAAACCAACAAGAGTGTTCATCTTTCTACATCCAATGGTCATGTGGCAGTTACCATAGCAAAGAATGAGAATATACAGAGTGGAGGGGAAGAGACAGCAAGCAAGCAAAGACTGACAGGCTGTCATGAAAGCAGAACTGGCATCTCTACTGTCTATAAACTGAAAGGCCACTGCAGACCACGTGGCAAGAGGGCACTTGGAAACGTTTCTGATTGATAATCCACAGTAGGGGCTCCACTTTCTACCCACATTAAGTTACAATACACATAGACTCCAATCTTTTCCTGTTTTTTTTTCAATTAAATCCTGTATATCACATGCTATCCCTAATTTTGAAAACATGTTTTCCAAGAGGAGAAGACATACTATGAATGAAAATCAACTGTCACTAGTTCAATAGAGCTATCTATATTCTTATGTGTGTCTCCAGTCTATTTCTTTACAATAGCAAGAGAGTGTCAGGAAATAGCCCATAATCCCTCACTATTTTTTTACAAACACTTTTTGAGTCATCAAATAACAATTAAGGAGAAGGGAGTTAGTTAAAAGAGGCATACACCATGTGAGTAAAGGAAGAATACAGTGTCTAGGAATTTATAAAATACATAGCAAATGATAAGTGTTACTTGAAATAAAGGAAGCCTACGGATTCGTTAATTCAATTATTTAGTTATTAAACAATTGATTAAGGAGATGTCACATATCTAGACATTGAGGTCATGCCATGTAACACAAACAGGTTAAAATTACATGCCTGTAAATGAGCCTCATAGGCAAGTGACATGCTTAAACATAAATAGTGCATATTATTCTGCAAGGATACAGGAAGGACTGCATGAAGACGGCCATGACTAAAAGGAATCCTAGAACATCACCAGTATATGGGAGAGGATACCAGCCAGGCAGAGGAACTCAGGCAAAGAATGAACTGAGGTCACTCTGGGGGAAATAAAATCTTGCAGTAGCTGATGGCTCTGGAGATGAGGGGAATCCTTGAAGGGTCTAAATATCTAAGAAAAGACTTTGGAATCTCTGCTATACCAAGTGGGCAGTTAGTTATTAGCAACTAATAAGAGCTCAAAGTGATGACAGGCTACTGAAATTCTCAGAATACTAGATGACTTCTATTGGAAAAGGGGAAGAGATAGAGTCAGGAAGGTAGCTGTAGAACAGAACAATATAAATAATTAAACGAAACAGAACAAAACAAAGAGTTTAGGCCTAGGATGCTTCTAAGGAATGAAATATTTAGGAGAAACATTTTACATAAATTAGTACCAACTACGGTTGGGCACTGTTGGAGATGACTAATTATGCCATTAGTGATGGCATTCAATTGAACATAAGTAGAAGCGGGGATATGCTTTAGGAAGAAATTGCAAGCAGTTTCTTTTGGACGAGGCTTTAGATACCGGACATGGATTAGACTATGGAGCTTGCAGATGCAGATTGGGGTATCATTACCATACACCGGAAGTTGAAACTTTAAAATTAAATAAATGTCAAAAAACAGATATATGAGAAAAGTAATGTCAGCTTCACATAACAGCTTTTATGTGAAGCTTTTATGTTATGCTTTTGTCAGAATTTGTCAAATACCATGTTTAGAAATACTGTGTTTCCTCACTAATATACAACCAAGGCTGAACATTAAAAAAACAAATACTTTAATTTACATTTCCTTCCTCAGATTAAGAAGTAAAGCATAGAAAGAAAAATGGTTAAGAAATAGATATTCTACTCAGAAAACTATAAAATCGCTAATTTTGTTGGTATCTGTCCTCAGAACACTTCATAGTTAACAACTAACAGCCTTAGTAACCTGTGTAAGAGCCTGAACACGATATATTTGTAGTACAGTAGCATTCTAAGTCAAAGAATGGGTGACAGCAGTTTACAATGATTTAATCCTCACTCCTCATCAAGGAAACTTGTCTTTGCAAGAGAAGAAGACCATTACAGAAAACCACAACCAATCAAATGCAGACTGGGAAAGCCTGTCTCAATGGATACATTTTCAAAACACTACTTGACCTAAAGCTTAGGAAACATTATGGAAGAGGGGGTGGAGAATTATGAGAATGACAGGAATGGGGAATTTGTTGTGAGACTGCCTTTCCTAATACTGTCAGTGGCTCCACCCATAAACCCTTGCCAAAA
Source organism: Myodes glareolus (assembly GCF_982192425.1). NCBI lineage: Eukaryota > Metazoa > Chordata > Mammalia > Rodentia > Cricetidae > Myodes > Myodes glareolus. Next base: position 24,458,025 of record NC_142038.1, read on the forward strand.
TGGCTGCCTAAACATGACCCGAACAAGAATAATACCAATAGGCGTGCCAAAGTGGGCAGGAGGTGGGGAGGGGGCAGAGAATGAGGCTTCAAAACTACACAAATACTACAGACAACTAAGGAATGCTCAGAGTGGGAAAAATCCTCTTCTCCAGGGAAGAGCACACTAGTTGGTTATCCTAAACCAAATGATCACCCTGAAAACACATAAGTCATTTTTTACAAACTGAACAGGTTATATTTAGGGAGATATATATACCTCTAATAACAATTAATGAAAAGAAAGAGGCCATAAATTGGAAAGAGAGAACAGAAAGACATTTGGGTAGGTTCAGAGGGAGGAAAGGGAAGAAAGAAAGGATGTAATTATATTGTGATCTCTAAAGTAAAAAGAAAAAGCAGGACGCAAGGTTAAGAACTGAAAGGACAAACGCTGTTGACAAGAAGTCACATACATCCATGTGTGTGCCTTGCACTCCTCTTTACACTGCCAATTATAAGTGGAAAAATGAGAAAGGCTAAGGCCACAGGTATAACTCTCCTTAATTACAAAGTCTCTTTTCATGTTAGGAAAGCAATTTTGATCTCTGAATAAATAACGCTCCTTTTTTATTCTAATGAAGCCTATCTAGACTTTAACATGGCAAATTTCCCATCTTTTAGTCAGAAAAAAATGTAAGAATATGCCATGAATAGGGCCTTTAGAAAGTAGTCAAATGAGCAAATCAATATTTAGTCTCAGACCAGACATTCTTTCCAGCTTTATCTTAACAGATATGTTGAGACTTTAATACATGAATATTTGTTAAGGTGTCAGGTTTATAGTGACAACTTCAGAACACCAAGAGAACAATGAGTTTTCAATTTAATGTGTAGGTAATAAAAATGGCTGAAGAAATAACAAAAATGTTTCTATTTGCAATCTTATAACAGTAGTCCTAAGTAACGCTGGAAATTTTAAAGAAAACTGTGTGATGCCCACACCTACCAAAGCAGAGAGTATTTTGGCCTCACTTTGATTTTCTTATGGTGCTGGGAACTAAACCTGCAGCTTTCAACATGCTGGGAAAGAACTACCATGGAGTTACATCACCAGGCCTTGTTTGTCTACCTTAGTTATAAACAGTGAGATGGGAAACTACCACACTGCTCATCTAATTCTGTAAGCACAGAGATAGGCTGGTGACAACATCTTACTTTTTAAAAAAAGAAGAAAATCTTCCAAAATCATTCCCTGAGAACGTAAGAGAGTATAGGTTCGTAATTTGAAATCATTTGGGGCTATTAGCAGTCAAGCACAAGACCCTGCAAATGCCCTCTGTGCAAGCTTGTTTCCTTGTTTACAGACCTAGGACAATGCTACTATGCACTTCATTATGAGTTTGTAAGAGTCACGTCCAATTCAGAAGGTGTGGCACATAGACACTTTAGAGTTCTACTCAGCGGTAAAAAACAATTCTTTATACATAAAGACTTTTAGCATCGTCAATGCATCCCACTCTTCCCCACCTTTTCTTTCTCTGCAGCGTATCTCATCCTACAAAGTATACATTTAATTATTATTTTTACTGTCTGCTTCCACTACTAGAATGTATATTCCATGAGGATTTCCTATTTTATCAATGTTGCCTATTTTATCAATGACATATTTTAAAGAACACCAACACTAGTGTGAGCCAAAATTATATACACTAAATTAATAAGACTGTCAGAGATTATTCAAAATAAAGCATATATAGAAATACCACCTTTAAACATTGCTAGGTCTTTTTATGAAATCATAAAGAGACTCTTCTACCCAAATCAACACATAAGGCTATATGACACCAGGTATTAACTACAAGTCTGTCATAAAGAAATGACTGGCTTTTTTTTTTAAAAAAAAAAGTATAATAAAAATCTCTGATGTCATACCAAGAAAAAGGACTTTCATTCTATAATTAAAAAGAAATAAAGGCAAACTTATAGAAATCTACATTAATTGATCAAAAATGGATTTCCTCCCAGATATACTAAGTAAACAAAGATTAGTAAATAATTAGGCTAAAATATATAGTTACAAAATGCAACTGAGACGGAGAGGTAGACACAGGTGCTCACAGCACTAGGTTCACGGCAATAGAAAACCACGTAAGCAGCACTTGCACGTCAGTAATGGGGAGGGAGATGCTTGTCTCTGAGGTGGGAACTAAAAGCAGTTAATTATAATTTTACAAAAAAACCCTAAAATGTACAAAGTTAATAGGCCCATTCCGATGTGTTTCTCACAGTTGCTTCCATTTTGAGCAGCTGAACCTGTGAATGATCTTACCTGACAATGTTGGTGACTTTTGACACTTTTTCACTATTAAATGTTCAATTGTGTTCTCGTTATATTAAATAAGAGAGAAGGCATTAAAGACAAATACAGTGATTTCCTTAAAGGGATACATGTAGGTTATTAATAAAGCCCTTCTAAAATAGTTTTAGTTTGAAATTTTAAACAAATCATCACTCCATTCTCAATTAGATGACATCTTTACCATGAAGATACGGAATAAAGAAAATGGATGCCACACAGAACGCTTCATCAAATCAATCCTGCTTCATCTAAATTTCTTTCTATAGAGGTCAGTTTTTAATGAGCTCTCTCCTATTAGTACAATGATGTCATATAAAATCATAATACCGCGACCTTTAAAAAAACTATAGTGATAAAATGACTCCTAGAGATATTCTCTAGACTGCCTTGTTCAGCCATCACCAGAGAAGCCTCCTCCTGCAGCAGATGGGAACCAAATACAGAGACCCACAGCCAGCATTATAAAAAGAACAAGAAACTTTAGAACACTCAGCCCTGAATGGGTTGTCTCCATCAAATCCCTCCCCTCAGAGCTCAGGGAACCCCATGGAAGAAGAGGTGGAGACAGCGTAAGAGACAGAAGGGATGGAGGACACCAGGAGAATAAGGTCCTCTAAATGAACATGAGCAAAGCTCATATGAATAATAAACTAATAAACAAAACAGACACATTATTAACAATATTGATTACATAGTATATCAACATAATACATGCACTGGATATATATATCTACATAATATATACACGGTATATATACATAGGTTATAATTCTAAGAAAAAGTATATGAACAAAAACAAACATACTAGTATAAAATAATATTCTTTTAATCCAGAAATTGTAAATAATCTGGACATAATCTTAATATATTATTGGGAACAAAGTTCTTAGATCTTAAATAAACAGCATATTGGAAACCCTGAGGTAATTTCTTTGAGAAAGAACATTTCCTATGAATACTAGATGACATGAAACTCATAGAAAGTAAGATTTAATATTTATCACATAAAATGTTGACCTACCAAAATAAATGCAACATATAACTTGAAGCACATAATTAAAGAATGGTAAGGAAATCTGGGGTGTTCACATACACACAGCACCACTCTGTAGCGCTGATCAGTGGGTATCAGGTTTAAAAAGGAAGGTAGAAATAGCAGCAGCATATTGTTTAAACGACACGGCAAAGGTTTAAATCGTCTCAATCAGGACTCAATTTTTTTCCTTCCAGTTTTTCCAGCTGTTCTCTTCCAATTAAGTACTCTTCATTTCAACTACACTTAATTAGTTCCATTGATCAAAGCCCACACTTAGGAGGCTTTCTCCTCGCTGCCTCATGTCTGCAAGGATACCACCAACAAAAGGAGCTGGATTCAGCTGAAATGTCCTAAGACAGCATTCATCCCTCAGACATTCTCTGCCAAAATTATCATTTCAGAAACAATCATCCTTCCTTTAGCAAAACTAGGAAACTATATTTTGTATTTCAACTGGTAAGTGGTCAAATTGCTTCTAAGAAAAAGTATCAGATAACAACAAAAATAAAATGTAACAGCTATCCACATTAACATAAATTCAACTCATTTTGTGGTGATATAATTTCTAGTTATTTTATGAAGAGATATTATTAGCAATTGCTTTAAAATAACCAAAACAAATGAATTGCATTCCCCCCCCCCCCACAGATACTGGCAAAGCTGGCAGCCTTTCTTGCACTCTGCAGTGCTGGGACTCAACAATACTGCCCATCCCAAAATAAGACCGTGCTCAAAATAGGTTTTTCTTGATGCAGCTACCGTATTTTCCATAACACAATTTATATAGGATTCTAGTCAATAAAAAGAAATATGGTTTTCTTCTAAACTGTCACAAAAATCTATATCACAGCTTAATCAAGCCGCACAGTGTAAAGGCAACCTGAACAATCAACAGACGGCAGCACGCTCACTGCTCTGACAACATGTTAACGAAGGCTTTTTTTGGTTATTTAAAGACTTTGGATATTGAACAATCTTGCTTCTAGTACCCATGGCATGAAGCGAATAAATCAACTGACAGAAGCCATTCGTCACACACATTTAGCCAAATTAAACAGATTAAAATACACGGTAGGCAGAATGAATTAATTCTCCAAATGAGACTTACATTAAAACAGCATTAAACTTGAAAGGACACAATTGTGAGCTATAACACAATCTCATGTGTTTGTAATTGCACACTCTAAATTTTCAATTAATTTCTTAATGTTTACTTGAGCGCTCACAATGTTCTTTATTCTGAATGTTAACTGATCTGTTTTACTACTGCAAAGCAGACCCTCCTTTGCAAGAAATTAAACAACTACTTTTTACAGAGGTCTTTAGCTGTCTAGGGAATTAAGATAAAACACATCCATAGTACTGTTAAAAAAATAAAAACAGGAGCTAAAATGTATCTTCTTAGTTAAGAAACATGTGCAAAGGAAAGATATGTTTTAGTAGTTATTGAAACAAATTGTACTGATTGTTAAATGGCAAAAGACTTCAGAAAATGTGGAGGTCCCTAAGCAGACATATTTAAATTAGATGCTATCTTCACCAGAAAACTTACATGTTAAAAAAACAAACAAACAAACAAAAAGCTGGCCATCCATTCAAAGTGTATAAGATACCCAAGATTATACACATACAGGTAACATTATACAGACTGAGAAGGTTAAAGCTGTATATTTAGGAAATATATGTGTACATGCATATTTGTATATATGTAACAGAGAAAAAGAGGTCATGAATTTGAAAGAGAGAACGTGGGAGAATCGAAGGAAGGAAGACAAAAAGGGAAAACGTTACAATTATAACTTCAAAAGTAAAAATTATTATATTAAAAATGTAACAATGAAACCACATCATCTCTCCTACTTAGGAAAAATGTATTCAAAGTCACTGCCTCAGAGTACAGTTCTTAGACACAAGTTTTGCAATTATTTAAAGAAATCATTGAGCTCTTTCATCTTCTTCCTAGTGGGAAGAAGTCAAAGGTGTTCAGATGGTAATAGTAATAGACTTGCTATATTGCTAAGAAAGAAAACTCTATTTTTAATTTTTAGTTAAAATGTTTACTCTTTTTTTTGAAGAGAAAAGGGTTTATTTCAGCTCACAGCTTGTAGCCCATCATCCAGGGAAGTTGGAATAAGAACTCAAGGCAAGAACCTGGATGCAGAAGCTGACGTAGAAGCCCTGGAGAAATGCTGGATGAATGCTGCTTTCTGCCTTGCTCATCATAGTGTTCGCATCCTGAATTCTTTTTTTTTAACTGTTTTTAATTGATCTATATATTTTTTCCCTAGTCACCTTCCTTTTTCTCTTCTCTCCAAAATTTTGCTCTTAAAGCTTTGTGGACTAAGGGGTGTATATACTGTGTGATTCACTGGGTCACACTATAGCTTCCACGCCAAGACTTTGCTTTATTTTGTTTTCTTTTTGCCTATACTTTTAAATTTTGTTTTATTTTGGTGGGGGAAGTCACAGGGGCAGAGAAAGGAGACGAGGGTATGGAGAGAGGAGTATGATCAGAATTCATGATGTGAGACGTACTAAGAATTAATAAAGAGTTAACATAAAATCGAATTCTTATTTTCTGGTGATACTTCTTTTAAAGTTGTTGGTGAATATTCACATTTCATAGTAACTAGAAATTTTGGTCACATTTTTTAAACGACTTTTAGCCATCTGGACCTAAACAACAATAACAAAATCCTTAATCTCAACAAAACTATTCAGTATTTTATCCTCAGTACATTCAAAGAAATTGAGCACAATGAATGTTGAGATTCAGCAATTAAAATTAATCAAAATGATACAATGGCAGGCTAAATATCTCATATATGAGCTTTGCAAAACTTGCTGCATGTCTGGCTCCATGACAGGTAATACAAGTAAGAGATTTGATGCCCACTCCAAGCAAGTATCTTTTAAAAGCAGCACTCAATTCACTTCCTCGACTGCAGTATAAAGAATATGTGTGCTTTTTCATATGCAGCCTATACTATATATATTGCCACTACAACTTAATTATTCTTGAATTCAACCTTGTAATTGTAGAGGCTTTCACAGCCTAATGGGCATGTATGTGCCTCTACATGTTCCAAGGCTTTAATAATGATTCCAGCTTCACAAATAAAAGGTTTTCCACAAAATCAGGTCACAGCTCACAGCCTGACTGTCACAGTGACGTGTCATCCTGGACCAAATCGACAGTTCCACTTCGAGTTTCCAGCCATCCCTCAAAAGATGCAGCCCCAGTCCATGACTTAGCAAACAGTCTGAAATACTAACCAAAGCTCCAATAAATCACATTCCTGTGCCCATGCTCACCAGTAGTGATGTCATCATCCACGAGGTCATGCTCTTCTTCCTGCACTTTGGCTTCCGATCCTGAGGCATCTGGAGCTGCTGCCGTCGTCTGCATGGCTTCTGCAGTGACTCCAGCTAAAACAGGCAAGAGCAACAAGATTTCACTTTACAGAATGACAGAAACAGTGCGAAATTTGTAAAGCTGCTATTTACTCCAAAGATAGTGACAAAGTATAGCATACAGATAAATGACTAAAGCACTTATCCTTGCTTTATTATTTATATGGAAGGATGTGCATGGGTATATCCTGTATTAAGTTTCAACCAGCAACTGAGAAATGCTGACCCCAAATGTTGATATAAATTATATTTTTTTGATTCATTTCACCAAGACTTTTGCTGTACTTATGCTATCTTATCTTACACTATCATATCACCATATCACTTATGCTATCTTATCATCAAGACTTTTGCGATATTTATGTTATCTTATGAACAGAATTGTACAGCAACCAGGTGGAAAAAAGTACTATGTGAGTGTGTTTATAACGTGGGGCTGGCAGGAAGGTGAGCACAAAAGAAGGAGCTGTGCTCTGAGAATTGTATTGCCTCCAAAGAAAAACATTTCCCTCTATGAAAAAATTAGGAGTGAGGAACATAATTATCATACCAAACAAATTTTCCATTCTGCTAGTTCACACAAATACCTTTTTCCTGCATATATATCTTACATTTCTGATAAAAATATTCTGGTGTCAATTAGCATCTATCATATTATTTCTAAGTTGGCAATGATTAACAACAGGCTTCATAATGTTTTTACATTGTTATCACCACTCCATCATGGCTACTATAGAAGTAGAAATTTCAAATCACGTCTTTTAAAGAAGTACTTTAATGTTTGTTTAAGCAGAAGCCATCCAAATGTTTTACAAACTAAATGCTATAAATACCGAAGGATTTCTTTCCTTCTGAGGTACACTGCCCTACACAATCCCCCACGCTTATTAAAGGCACCAAGAGAGAAGAAAGCCTTAATCCATTCCCCACCATCAGTGATGTCAATTTGGACCTATCAGTAGGTGACCACACGATCTAAAGATTGGATACGGAATATAGAACACCCCCTCATAGTAGCATCATTTGCTTTAGAGGGTGGGAGGCTGGAGAGGGACAAAAGAGGTAAAGTATTAAGGGATAGAAAAAGGAAATAATAATCCCCAAATGGTCCCCAATGAACAGATAATGATGATATTACCACTCTATTGCAGTATGTTTATTGTTGGGTTCAAAAGATCAATTTTAACATGAAGGAAAAATTTATTAGAAAAGTACTAATTATTTAATCAACACACTCTACCTGGGAAATAATCACAAAGAGAAGGGGAAAGAAAGGAAAGAATAAACACAGTCCTAAAGGACATATTGTTCAAATAATTTTTAAAAATCAAAGATCACTTTTCATATAATTGAATTAAAATATAACCTTTGAAATCTCATTCTTTGCTAACACTCATTAATTCTAAAAATGATCAGAGAAACTGGAATAAAGTTATTAAAGAACAATGTGGACAGTAATGATCATTAGTATTTTCCTTTCCTATGAAATAAAGAGATTTGATGAAAGTGAATGTTGAGGTTTATGTGAAAGCCATTTATATTCGTCCTATTTAAGCAGAGAGAGAAGCTGCTCAATGTAACACTATTGCTAAATTCCAAAGTCAGAGCTGAAATGCAGGCTTTCTTATCTGAAACCTCCAAGTCATTTCATCACGAGCTTTTCTCAACGGGAGGGGGGACGGGAAATGGAGGGGGGCTGTAAATTAGAAGCTAGGCACCCACATGATAGAGAATATGTAGAATTTGTCATTCTGAATCTAGTTAAATTTATTATCACTTAATACAATTTCTAGATCCATGTGTTTCTTTAACAATTACATACTTTATTTTCTTACCAGTTTAATAAAATTTCACTGTGTATTTCTCTTCTGGAGTACCAAGGACCTGGTGTTGGCATGTACTTGGCCTTGGTGAGGACCTCATGCTACATGGTATTCAGCATCATCATAGCAAGAGTGTAGAAAGAAAGATCACATGATTGTACAAGGAGACAGAGCAAGCATGGAGTTCCATAAGAACTACCCCAACCACTCTCAAAGAATATCGCCAATAACTCTCCAAATCTCACTGGGCTCTTCCTTTGAAATGCTCCACCACCTCTCAATATTGCCACACTGAAGATAAAGTTCTAAAGTATGAATCATCAGGAGGAAAGTACAATCCAACTAGAACCCATATGTTATATCAAATCAACTCCAAATGAATTATGGACTTAAATATGAAATGTAAAACAATTAGAATTTTTAAATTAAAAAATTCTTGAACTCTAATGTTAGACTTGACATTAAAAACATAATCCATGCAAAGAAATATTGATTAGGTGGTCCTCATCAGGATTAAAATAACTTTTACTCTGCAAAAACCCTATTAAGAAGAAAAAAAGGCAAGACACAGACCAGGGAAATTTTTTTTTAATCACATATCCAACAAGAGACCAGTATCTAGAGTGTATGAGAAACTTCCAAATCTCACCAGTGAGTCATTTAGTGGAATACTATGCAGCAATCCAAGAAGATGGAGCTCTTATCAGAGCTGATATTATTATATTATCCTGATATAAACATATCAGGATAAATGCTGTAACATAAACACTAGAAACGTAAATAAAAGAAAATACCTCATCTTACGACACGAGTCAAGGCAGTGAAACCTAATGAGACAGAAGCAGAGCAGCACATTGGCCTACAGATGAGAGGGGGTGGGGAACCAGGAAAGATGCCGGTGAGGATTGGGCTCACTTTCAGGTGAACATTTTTCCAAAGATGAGTGTGCTGATGGCTGCACAACTGTATGAATGAGTTAAAAGCTCTCTGAATTGTGTCTGCTTGGGGATACTTTAGTAAATAAATTATATCTCACTAACCTGGCTTTCTAACATTCTGTACCAACCAAGGCACCCATGCCACTGTGTATACACTGTGGGTACTCCCTGATCCCCAAAAGTAGATGAAGAAAAAAAGAACAAGAAAGCACTTATAGAGAAGGAAATAAAATTCCCATGAGAATTTTCTTCTGTTAAGGAAAACATAACTTTCTCTGGTTTTATTTGTTTTGAGAGAAACACAAAGGTCTTGCACCATCTATACTGGCCAGAAATTCGCTGTGTAGCTGAGGATGACCTTGAACTTTTGTTCCTCTTGCCATTACCTCCAAAGTACTAGGACTGCTGACCTAGATGAGCACCCACCCTAGCAACTAAATGACATCATCAACCCAAGAATGCACGCATTAAAAAATATTTAAGCTATGTTCCTGATTTGCTCTAAGATGAAATTCGATCTTTGATGCTATTTAGTTACCAATAAGTAAAAAAGGAAGAGACCATCTTTTCCAAAAAGCCCTATGCCATAATTCCCATAATACTGTGTAATGAGGGCAACCAACTCCCTAAAACTCTTTGAATGTTCTGGAAGAAAGTGAAGGCTAAAAGTGTTGAAGATAGAAAACCAAATTGCAACATTCTCAAATCCTCCAAAATGATAATTTTAGCAGTCTGTTTTCAGGAAATAACTTTAAAATTTCAAGCCATATAAAGATCTAATAGCATTTTAAAATAATACTAAGCACTTTATACTCTGCCTGTGAAAGAAGGCATCACAGCATGTTATAAACCCTAAGCCATAAGCTACTTCTCATCTCCACAGTATTTAGGTGTATGCTATGTTCTGTCTTAAAGCAGACAGACATCACAGTATCGGTAGCTGAAAGACACTAACAGTATAACAAAGGACTTGATAAACCTTTAAAAAACAAACCTACTCAACATTCTGCTTGTAGGAGTATGTACATGGCCAAGAAAACTTTTAGCCAAAATGATACATTTTACTATATGTAAATTGTATGTATATTTAACTATGTAAAAATTACACAATAAATAATACTATATCACAGTCAAAACAGAAATGAAGATTGTGACAAAATATTTTCTTTCTGTGTGTGCGTGTGTTTATGTGTGTAGTATGTACATATATGCAAAGGTATACAGGTGTGATTGTCAATATATGTATTGTGGAGAACTCGGTTCACAAGGAGTTTTTTCCTTTCTCTCTTTCCACCTCCCCCAAGCATCTATCTGTTGACAAATGATTATTCTGATAGCTTGGAACTCCCTGATTGGCTGGGATGGGCCAGCAGGCCTGAGATGCACATGCTCTGCCTCCACCAATACTGGTTACACATTTGCTTTGCTCTACCTTGTTTTTACATGGCAACTAGAGATATGACCTTAGGTTCTTATGCTTTTTATATATGTAAATCTTGTGAGACATAAGTGAATGAATGAAATGTGTGTATACCACGAATGTTTCTGGAGCCCATGAAGGTCAGAAGAGGTCACCAGAAACCTGAAATTAGAGTTCCTTGTACTTTTGAGCTTCCTGGTGTGTGGGTGCTGGGAACTGAACCCCAGTCCTCTGTAAGAGTAGCATATGTGCTTCACTACTAAGCTCTGTCTCCAGCTCATGCTCTAGCTGCTCAGCCGTCGCCCTGACCTCTGTACAAAGAAAGAGGGAATTACTGTCACTGATATAAAATGTGTAAGTCTTTCAGACTAAAAATCACTTCCTTGTGATTCATTATCAAAGAAAGATGAAATATTGTGGAAAAATTGTAAAAAAGATTCTTTAAAGATCTGTACATATAAACTTCTTGTTCATAAGCAAGGGTTTAAAGTGTTGATTATGTGGTAATATGGTTTTCACTTACATAAGTCATGTTAGTGAGCTGACTTGTCAAATTATATTAAAATAAACTAAAGTGTACTATTTTGATAAATATAGTCAAAGTACTGGGCAAAAAGTTCAACAAACCTGGATTGACTAGAACACCATGAAAATAACTTCAATCCAACAACACAAATTATATTAACTAATTACTAGGAAAAAATAATAATGATGCGTCAGGGAAAATAAAATATTACAAATATATAAAAATAGCAAGAAATCTAATAAAAAGAGGTACAGTAAATGTATGAAAGAAGAAGTACACAAATCCAGGTGCTACAAAATGAACACTTTACCATTATGGATTTCCTATATAGCATGTACACTGAGACTGAGGAAGGAAATGGGAAATAGGGAATGAAGCAGAAAACTGGTAAGAGGAAGTTTGGCTATGGGAGCATGGGGTGGGGAATGTTGTACTGAGCAGATGGGAGAAATGGACTTTTATGAGAAAGAAGTAGAAAGACCTTTATGAGAACTTATACATTTCTGTAAAACAAGATGATTTATTATTGTCAAAGACCTGAAATAATTCATCTTTCCAGTCATATATACATACATACATTATACATACATACATATAAAAGTCACTTAATAATGTCTTAAATATATATAGAAATATGGCCTCAAAATCAATAGACTAAAACTAGTCTAAAAATTCCACCAATAGCAGTTAGAGCATGAGCTGTACTTCCAGAGGACCCAGGTTCGGCACCCAGCACCCACACGGTGCTTCCTAACCCTCTGTAAGACCAGTTCCAGAGGCTATGATGCCCTCTTCTGACCTCTGACAGCACCAGGCACATTCGTGTTGTGAAGTCCTACAAGCAGACAAAACACCTAGACACATAAAATACATTTTAATTTCAACAATAAAATATATACAGTAGCTAAAATGTACAAGCTTCATGTCTTCCATATTATCTTTATAAACATTTTTCCAGCCGGTTTACAATATCTAAACAATGACAAACAAAATGAACTCAGGAGAATTCTATAGTGTCATGTGACTAAGATGACAAGCAAAGATAAAATAATAATTTAGTAAGTTTTTAATGCAGCACATTAAGCAATATTGGGAGATAAAATCAGTTCAGTTCACTATAACTATTATTTTACTGACAATTAGACGGAAGGGATAATACAGTTAGAGTGAAGAACAAAAACATACAAAATGTTAGTAAAATTACATTTCTCATTCTCATAAAAAATATATTTCCAGTGAGATTGAAAAATACATCCAAAACAATAGCAGGTATTTTTATTTCATCAGTTTCTCACAACTGTGGCTTTCCAGTGATCTAATTAAAGTACACTGGAGGCAATGATTTGATATGAGCATTTACTTTGAATGAAGTAAAATCACAATAAGGGCGTGTGTGAATATTTCCAGATGCATTTCAGGCAGAAGGCAAGAATTTATTGGAAGCAGATCTGTGCAGTGACTGACCAACACTGCCCCACGTTCCCCACAATCTCATGACAGACAGACGGCCTGCCTCACATTAATTCACTTCACACCACATGTATCGATCCGCAGCCGTTCCCTAGTCTCTCTGCACACACCGCCTGTCTGGCTGCCCACATTCACATCAGCACATACACACAAAGGCCACAGAAGATAACCTTTTGCTTTCCATTAAAGACACAGTATCTACTTTTCCTTCTCCAAGCATCAAAACTAGAAATTATAACACTATAGATGTTGTCTTATAAAAAGATTTCACATAAAATTTGAAGGTAGATATGCCTTATTCTGAATAAAGATCATTTCATTTTTTTTCAGAAACAAGCTAAGCTGATTAAAGGCATAAACCAATTAAAGAAATAAAAATATGGCTAAAATAGTTTCTTTAAAATTAAATCAGAATAAGATAATTATTTTGTAAAAAGAGAATTGGTGTTTAATTAATGAAATACATTTTCTACCTAATATTTTGAACTATTTATGAAGCTACTTTCATAAAAATGTAATTATAAGCCATTCTGAAAGAGGCAAAACAAGCTGGAAAACACATAAGTCACAGAAACCACAAGTAAGTAGTATGCTCACTCTAAGCAGTATTAATGTGAGAACATAAAGCTTTATTCTTCTTTACCAAACAGAACTGAATGTGTTCTGTGATAATGTATAAAAATAATACGAAAAACTTTAAATTCACTGTAGGCAGCTGTTCAAAGATTTGATTGATTTGCAGGCTACAAGTGAACTAAAAGCAATTTTTTTTTGTTTCAGAAGACACAAATGAAAGAAAGACTAACACGGTTTGACCTTCCAGGTGCTGTGAAACAAAGGCAAACCTATCCTGGCACACACTAACAATGAAATCGGACAGATTTGAAACCTCAACTACAAACAGAATTATGCATCTTGGAACTGCTTACAAATTTGTCACTGAAACCCTTCAAAGATCCATATTCTTTCTGTATCTCTGCTTCCCCACCCATCTCGCTGCCCTTCTGACTCTTCCTTCCTCTCTATACCAGCAATGGTTGTGAGCAAGGTAACCGAGCAGCACACACAGTACACTCCACTGCATATACATACGAAGCATATATTGACAGTAACGTGTTTTAAGTCAAGGGAAGTGAAACTGATAGAGGCAGTGAAAGATAATGGCTTTAGCAACAAAAATACTGAATCTTGGCCTAAATCTAAAGGATGGGCTACATCTAAATGAATCAGAGCACATAGCATTGCTCATACAATAAGGTAGGTAATTGTGCAAAGTGCTCACATTTCCATAAAGACTGCGCGCACTCTCACTACTGTTGAACAAGCCTTATCCAGGCAAGCCATGAGGTGAAATCAGATTCTCAGCTTCGGGTCTAGTGTGTGCTGGGGCTTGAACAAGCAGCTACAAAATGGGGATGTGATGTGGGATTCCCCTCCATATGCTATGAATATGTTTTATTACCATTGGTTAATAAAGAAGCTGCTTTAGCCTATAGCAGGGCAGAATATAGCCAGGCTGGAAGAGATAGAGAGAGAGAGTATGTGGAGTCAGAGAGACAGAGAGGACATGTAGCTCCCGAAGGAGAAAGTTGACCACTGTATCCTCACCAGTAAGCAACAGCCTTATGCTGATACAAAGATTAACAGAAATGGGTTAATTTAAGATATAAGAGTTAGTTAATAAGAAGCCTGAGCTAATAGGCAAAACGGTGTTGTAATTAACATGGTTTCTGTGTTATTGCTCAGGTCTGAGCAGTCGGGAAACAAATGAGCAGTATCCACTTACAGGGATGTGCAGAATACCTTCACCTGAGTTGAGAAAGGATCTCTCCTGGATTAATACAAAGAAACATTTTTGAATGGATGTGACGATGAGCCAATAATCTTGAAATCATACTTCTTCCTAGACAGAGATCTTCATTGTTACCTCATTAAGTGGCTGTATAAGTGTATGGAGAGGCATATGCATAGCTTACAGAAGTTTTCATTTGAAGCATAAACACTTTTTTAAAAAAGTTCAAAAAAAATCACTTTTCTGTATTATTTTCCAAAAAGAGGTGATATAAAAGAGGAGAAAATTAATCCATTATTTAATTTAACTTTTGGGAGGAAGACTGGTTTACTAAGCAAAGGGAATAAAACTAAAAGGAGAAATACAGGAACTCTTTACAAGAGAACCTGGTAGCCACTGTACTAATACAGATTAATAAATGTGTAGAAATGTGTGATTTGAACACTGAGTGAGTAAAATTCACATGAGTGCAGGATATGTAAATGTATCAGAGAAGGACACTGAGTGAAGAAAATTCCCATTTGTGAAGGGTATATAAAACCTTTCATGGAATGACCCTGAGTGAAGAAGACAGAGTAGCACAATATAAGACCATGGGACAGCAAGAAGGAAATAATGGCGACAGGGGGAGAATGAAGCTAACAAGACACCAGATGTGAGAGACCAAAAGAGAGTGAGAAATATGTTACTAACAAAAGATGGGAGGCAATGTGATGGCTAATCTTGGTTGTTAACTACCTCTGGAATTGGCTATAAGGTAAGCAGATGGGCACGCCTGTGAGGTAATTTTTTCAATTGGATTAATTGAAGTAGAAAGAAGCAACCTTAAACCTGGATCACTGGTGGTCAGAAGACCCACATTAAATCTGCTCCACACCATCAAGTGTCAGCCCACAAAAAAAGGGGATAGAAAGAAGACTTTGCTTTTAACCTTCTAGTGCTCACCTTGTTTGGCAAGTTCATCTATCTGCTGCTGAGGAATTCCTTCACTGATATTATGACCTACGTCTTCAGACTTCCAACATGTACTAAAGACTGACTGAGACATCTAGCCTCGTGGGCTGAACAATTCTCAGAGACAGAGCCTTTCTTTTTTTTTTTCTCAAAGTTTATTAAAATACAAAAGTCTCCATTTCCGCCCCTCCTCCCAACACCCTCCCACTCCTCCCGCTCTCTCCCCTCCTCCCTCTCCCTCTCCAAGAGCAGTCAGGGTCTCCTGCCCTGTGGGTAGTTCAAGCTCCTCCCCCCTCCCTCCAGGTCCAGGAAGGTGAGCATCCAAACAGAGTGGATCCCAAAAATCCAGTATATGCGGAGGAAACAAGTCCCAGTGTCATTGTCAATGGCTTTTCAGAAAGACTCCGGGCCAGCCACATTCAGAGAATCCGGCCTCATTCAGAGAATCTGGCTGGATCACGTGCTCGCTTAGTCCCAGACAACTGGCCTTGGTGAACTCTCATTAGATCAGTCCCCTTGTATCAGTGGGTGATCGCACCCCTCGCGGTCCTGATTTCCTTTTTCATGTTCTTCCTCCTTCTGCTCCTCATTTGGACCTTTGGGGACTCAATCCGGTGTTCCAATGTGGGTCTCCATCTGTATCGCCATCCATCGTCGGATGAAGGTTCCCTCTGATCTTGCCTTCCTTGCTCACGTTCTCTTTCCTTCTGCTTCTCATTTGGACCTAGGGAGTTAAGTCCAGTGCCCAGACCCAAAAAGAGGAATATGGTATGTACTCACTCATAAGTGGATTCTAGCCATAGTTAAAGGTCTTTGAGTCTATAATTTGTGATCCTAGAGAAGCTAAATAAGAAGATGAACCTGAAGAAAATCATATAGTTATCCTCCTGGATAGTGGAACTAGGCAAGATTGCCAGGCAAACTCGGGTGCATGGGGGGTGGGGGGATGGAAGTAAGGGAAGATGGTCAGGGAGAGGGGAGAGGGGAGAGGGGGAGGATTGGGGATGGCTTGGGGAAATGGGAGGGGGGGAGGGTGGAAGGATGGATATGGGAGCAGGGAGGTTTATATCTCAACTAAGGGAGCCATTTTAGGGTTTGCAAGAGACTTGATTCTGGAGGGGTTCCCATTAAAAATTAAATAAAAAAATAAAAATAAAAATAAATAAAAAAAAATTTAAAAAAATTAAAAATAATAATAAAAAAAAAGAAAACGCTTTACTGAGTCAGGTAAGCCAGACCCAAAAAGAGGAATATGCTATGTATTCACCCATAAGTGGATTCTAGTCATAATTAAAGGTCTTTGAGCCTATTATTCATGATCCGAGAGAAGCTGGATAGGAGGGTGAACCTGAAGAAAATTCAGGTAGTTTTCCTCCTGGAGATTGGAAATAGACAAGAGTCCCAGGTAACCTTGGGTGCATGGGGGTGTGGGAGGATTGTTGGAAGGGGACAGGGTTAGAGAGAAGGGAGCAGGGGAAGAATGAGGAAAGCTCGGGGGACTGGGATGGGGGGAGGGAGGAAGGATAGATATGGGATCAGGGAAGAATATATCTCAACTAAGGGAGTCAGTTTAGGGTTTACTAGTGACTTGATTATAAATGGGATCCCAGGTCCAAGGAGAGATCCCCAGATTGTTCTCTGGACAGAGGAGAGGGTGCCTGAACTGGCCTTGGCCCATAACCATACTGATGAATATTTTGCTTATCACCATAGATCCTTCATCTGGTGATGGATGGAGATGGAGACGAAGACCCACATTGGAACAATGGAGACAGAGCCTTTCTGCTGGGATACAGACATTGTTGAACTAGCCAGACCACACCCTGTAAATCACTGTAATAAATCCCATTTTAATATACATATAGATCCATTGTATTAGTTCTGTTCCTCTTGAGAATTCTAACACAGTTAGAAAAGGAATAAACTTGCTTTCGCTGTTGTTCACAGAATCTTACTATGTTGCCTTGGCTGGTCTGGAACTCACTATGTATTCCAAGCAGTCTTGAATTTATAGATAACCACCTCACTCTGCCTCCCAGTGCTGAGATTAAAGGCCTGTGCCATCATGACCACCCTTGATAACTATAAGGCATCTACCTGACTCCAGTGGAATAAAAAGAGTAGAAGCATTAATACACATAGTTTAAAAGGTGCTAAAGTTGGTAATTGTGCACTGACAGTAGAGCTTAATCCCTGAGGTCAAACAGTAGGCATCTCTCTGTTCTCTTTCTGGTTATCAGCATAGTTCATGAATTCAGTTTGGGTTTATGGCCAGAAGCTACTTAGGGAAAACAAGTAGGAAGCCACAGAATTTTACCAGTCT
This sequence comes from Myodes glareolus, assembly GCF_982192425.1. Lineage (NCBI taxonomy): Eukaryota > Metazoa > Chordata > Mammalia > Rodentia > Cricetidae > Myodes > Myodes glareolus. Next base: position 24,476,061 of record NC_142038.1, read on the forward strand.
CTGAGAAACAACCAATGAAAGCAATGCTTTCTAGCAACCCAGCAAGACTGCTTTGTGTCTTTGTGTCTGACCACTTAGAAACAAGATAAAGAACAATAAGATGTTATACCACAGCCAAATATGAAAGAAGGTACTGAGTTTATCACAGCGCTGGGGTTGGGATATTAGAAGGTTCATACCTAGAAAGAGTGAAACGGTGGGGAAGGATCTCTATTAAATTCTGATAGCCGATATTAAAATCTACTAATGGGTCGCACTCTAAAGATCTAAGGATGACTGAGTAAAATTTATTAAATACAATTGCTTAAAAAGATGAATTAACTAGAATGCTAGGAAAATTAGGATGAGGTACACACTCTTACAAATCTTATTACATAAGATCACAGAAAGATGGAAACATAAAAGACACTGAACTAAGGACTCCAGAAATAGGCCAAAAGACTAGATAATACAAAAATACAGACCAAAAAAAGAAAGAAAGAAAGAAAGAAAGAAAGAAAATAACTGTACGCAAATACTGCACCCTAGTGTTAGCTGGTTTTCACAAAGTATATATTAGAAATTCTAAATTACATAAAGGCAACTAAGGTTGGGAAAAACAAGCAAATCTACCATAGATAATGAGAGAGAGATTAACCCTATTCAGAAAAAAAGAAATTATGAACAAGCTAAAGGGGAAGGCTAGAAAGAATCTTTGTGTGAATAAAAAAAGAAAACATTCACATGAAGTCAGGTTTGTTTTAAGTAGGATAGCAAGGAAAGAGGAAAGGAGAGCAGAGGACAGACGGCAGGCAGACATAAACAATGAGAAGGAGCTATTAATGTTTCTCAGTTCTGTCCACTGAGAGATCTATATAATCTTGAACCCAGGAGCAGCAAGCACATCACACCCAGACTGTTGTCTGGTGTGTTGTCCGGTAGCCCTACTAAAGACTCTACTGTTGTGGAATATTAGTTGAAGATGCGTTACATTTATTTATGCTTGTTACTTTCTGTGTCTAAAACACCTGATTGGTCTAATAAAGAGCTGAATGGCCAATAGCTAGGCAGGAGAAAGAAAGGGATGGGTTGGGCTAGAGAGATGGCTCAGAGGTTAAGAGCACTGACTGCTCTTCCGGAGGTTCTGAGTTCAATTCCCAGCAAGCACATGGTGACTCACAACCATCTGTAATAAGATCTGGCGCCCTCTTCTGACCTGCAGGCATAACACTGTAAACATTAAAAAAAAAAAAAAAAAGAAGAAGAAGATGGGTTTCCAGGCAGAGAGAATAAATAGGAGAGAAGAAGAGGGAGAAGAGGAAAATGTAGGGGCCAGTCACCCAGCAACACAGCCAGTCATGGAGTAAGAAGAAAAGAAAGACATATAGAATAAAGGTAAAAGCCCAGGGGCAAAACATAGAATAATTTAGGAAAGTCTGGGTAGAAACAAGCCAAGCTAAGGTTATGCATTCATACGTAAAAAGAAGTATCTGTGTACTTATTTGGGAGCTGGGTAGTGGGCCCCAAAGAGCTAAGAGTAAAATCAACCAACTACTGCAGCACAATTAATAAAAACTCAGAGGCCGTTCAACCTGAAGACCAGAAAAGCAAAACAGCCAGACACTGGCTCTTAACCTCGGTCCAAAATGGCGATCCTGCCTCCAGGAATCTCAGAATGAGACTGTGTGTAAGAGTTGTCTCCTCCTGTCTTATATTTCTCTCTAGTGCTGGAATTAAAGGTGTGCTCCACTACTGCTCTGTTTCTATGGCAAACTAGTGTGGCTACTGGAATTAAAGGTGTGTGTCACCACTGCCTGATCAGTGCAGCTGTTTTACTCTCTGAACTTCAAGAAAGCTTAATTTATTAAAATACAGATAAAATATCACTACAAATTACCCTCTACTGGGTCCCTTACAGTCATGCTAACCCTAGGAGGAAGATGGGGAAAACATAAAATGCATGCAGAGCATGTGCCACGAAACAGTAGAAGACTATTTTAATAAGTGAGGCCCAGCCAAATGGACACCAGTACCAAATGAATTGAGATACTTTGGCAAATGACAGAATGATAAAACAACAGAGCAATAAGGTCAAGTATTTGCTAACAGTAAGGACTTGGTGCTAAGTCACTTGGGGATAAAAAATATAATCATTACAAAACATATAATCTTGTAAACAATGAATATAAGCTAATCAAACAATATAAAAATTAAAATTGGCTGATTGGACGCGTGGGCGAGGCGGAGGAGAGCCGTGCGCAGCGGCGTGTGTGGGGCCGTGTGCAGACCCGCGTGTGGCGCAGGCAAGGACTCTGAAAATAAACAGCCGCTGCTTTGCGAGTCGTCTTCCAGGGCCTGCGTCCGAGTCTCCACCGCTGTGGGCAGCTCAGACGCCGAAGCTCAAACTGCAGCTATGAGCAGCAACGAATGCTTCAAGTGTGGACGATCTGGCCACTGGGCCAGGGAGTGCCCTACTGGTGGAGGTCGGGGTCGTGGAATGAGAGGCCGTGGCAGAGGTGGTTTTACCTCGGATAGAGGGTTCCAGTTTGTTTCCTCATCTCTTCCTGATATCTGTTACCGCTGTGGTGAGTCTGGTCATCTTGCCAAGGATTGTGATCTCCAGGAGGATGCCTGCTATAACTGCGGTAGAGGTGGCCACATTGCCAAGGACTGCAAGGAGCCCAAGAGAGAGCGAGAGCAATGCTGCTACAACTGTGGCAAGCCAGGCCATCTGGCCCGTGACTGTGACCATGCGGATGAGCAGAAGTGCTACTCTTGTGGTGAATTTGGACATATTCAAAAAGACTGCACCAAGGTGAAGTGCTATAGGTGTGGTGAAACTGGTCATGTAGCCATCAATTGCAGCAAGACAAGTGAAGTCAACTGTTACCGCTGTGGCGAGTCAGGGCATCTTGCACGGGAATGCACAATTGAGGCTACAGCCTAATTATTTTCCTTTGTCGCCCCTCCTTTTTCTGATTGATGGTTGTATTATTTTCTCTGAATCCTCTTCACTGGCCAAAGGTTGGCAGATAGAGGCTGTCCCCAGGCCAGTGAGCTTTAACTTGCAGTGTAAAAGGAGGAAAGGGGTGGAAAAAACCGAATTTCTGCATTTAACTACAAAAAAAAAGTTTATGTTTAGTTTGGTAGAGGTGTTATGTATAATGCTTTGTTAAAGAACCCCCTTTCCGTGCCACTGGTGAATAGGGATTAATGAATGGGAAGAGTTCAGTCAGACCAGTAAGCCCTTCTGGGTTTGAGTGTGTTCCCATGTAGGAGGTAAAACAATTCTGGAAGCATCTGAACCTCCATAAATAACATTAATTTTTAGTATAATGATGGCCTTGGAATGTCTGACCTCAGTAGCTATTAAATAACATCAGTAACATCTGTATCAGGCCCTCATAGAACATAACAGTTGAGTGGGAGTAAACTGAAGACACAACGTGTTGATGGCTATGCCAGGGAAATCGGGATAAAAGCCCAACACAGGAGCAGCTTCATCCCATACAGATGGTGATGGCAAAGGTGTAGAACACATTTTTTTCAAAGACTAAATCTAAAACCCAGAGTAAACATCGCTCAGAGTTAGCATAATTTGGAGCTATTCAGGAATTGCAGAGAAATGCATTTTCACAGAAATCAAGATGTTATTTTTGTATACTATATCACTTAGAAAACTGTGTTTCATTTGCTGTAATCAGTTTTTAAAAGTCGAATGGAAAAAGCAACTGAAGTCTTAGAAAATAGAAAATGTAATTTTAAAATATTCCAATAAAGCTGGAGGAGGAAGGGGAAAAAAAATTAAAATTGTATCTTAGTCACAAGAAGCTATTATCAATGGAATACTTATGAGCATTTACTTGTATGAAGACTGGGTAGCTTCAGATCACAATGACATAGACTATGTCATAAAACATAAATACATCTTCTTAGATGGATATAAAGAAACTAGTAAAGTGGTTAGCCTCCGAGGAACCGAACTAAACAGGTTTGTGAAATAGAGTTAACTCAGTCTGGAAGGATAACAGAGTGGACGCAAACAACTGCAGACATCAAACTCCTGCTCTGTGGTGAGCACAGTGCAGCTATAGGAGCATGCTATTATTCTCCGACATTACACTAATTAAATCTCACAATTCATTTTAAAAGCTATTCATATCTAACTCATGATTTAGAGGAGAATGAAAAGTTAAATTAACTAAGGCAGCACTCATCACTGCCTCTGGAGGAGCTCTGTAAGAATTAACTTGCAAAACAAAGTTATAAAAAGAATAATGGTAGAGCAGACAAGCACTCTCACTACCAGGACACTTCAAGAGAAAAAGAAGATGTAAAATTAATTTTGATTCCCACTCTGCAAAGAAAAACAAAATATCTTTAGACAGCCACATATTTTTATAGTTTGTTTTAATTGTGTGTGTGTGTGCATGCATGCGCACACACATGCATATGTGTGTGCGCATGCATGGCTGTCAGTTATGTGGGCATGCATACCACTATACACTGTGCAGATCAGAAACAACTCTATGAAAATGGTTATTTTCTTCTTTAATTACATGTGTTCTTGTGCTCACACTCAAATCATCACGTGTGAGCAACAAGAGATTTACCTGCTGGGCCCTTTTCTGGGCTTGCCATCACTCGTTTTAACTCTATATGCTTATGAGCTCGTAAGCAGAATAAAAAATATCATAACTAAGTAATGTTTTAAACATAGATACAGAAGTACTCAAAGCTATTATAGAAAGAATTGGTACATAAAAACAAATTCATAAGGCTCAAATGAAAACATACTGAGTTAATTCCTAACAAAAGTAAAAATGAAAAAATACTATTTCATTTCTCATTTATCACAGATATGATTCTGAGAGTTTAAGAAAGTGTTCAGCTGTAAAGATGCCAGAAGACAAAGCCTCATACAGACCACTGGTGAAAGTGTAAAGCAATCAAACCAAAAGTTTCATGTATGGGAATACACTTAATATAGACTATCAAAAAATGAAAACATGAATGGGTTTATTCACTGTCATTCTATATATAATACCAAAGAATAATCAAAATCAGAATGCCATTCAACCAAAAATGTCAATTTAAAAGTCCAAACACAAGAAAAATATGTATCAAATACCAAATATATATATATATAATCATGTTAAATTAAAAGAGGTATAGGAGACTGAACAGTCACTTCAACAAATATGCTTGGAAAACTAGATAGTATCTACAATCAAGAGTTTAAGCTGAATTCTGAATCTATATCATATATAGAAATTTACTCAAATGACCTAAATATCTAAATACTAAGACCTAATACTTTAAAGATTCTAGAAGAAAAAAAGAGAAAAGCTTCATGGCATCAAATATGACAATTATTTCCTGGATATGATACTAAAAGAACATGCAATAAACCACAAATGGGTAACCTTTCTGTATTCTGTGAGTATGTTTTATTACCATTGGTTAATAATAAAGCTTATTTGGCCAATAGCCAGGCAGAATAGAATCATATAGGAAATCCAAGCAAAGATACAGGGGGAAAAAAAAGGCAGAGTCAGAGAGAGGCCAGCAGCCACTGGAGAAGCAAGATGTGAGGTAACGTCATGGCCATGTGGCAATATATAGATTAATAGAAATAGATTAGTTTAAGATGTGAAAGCTAGTTAGTAATAAGCCTGAGCCATTCGCAGTTTGTAGTTAATATTAAGCCTCAGAGTAGATATTCAGGAACTGGCAAGCAGAGAGAAGCCTCCAGTTACAAACCACCCATGCAATGACAGTCATGACTGAGAAAGAAATATATGAAAAGAGATAGACTATTTTTAAAAATCTGATATAATTCTTAGATGAGGATTATGTATGATATGTGATCCCAGCAAAGGCAAAAGTATTACTGCAACTTCAAGGCCATCCAAGTATACACAGTGAGTTCCAAGCCAGCTAGAGCTACATGTGTAAAAATAAAATTGTTAAAAGGCAACAGCAATAAAGACCAACAAAATTTAATGTGGATAATGAACACAAAAAGTACTTTCAAAGAAAATATATAAGTGGCCAACAAATACATGAAAAGATGTTTACCATGACTAGTAATTAGGAAAATAGAAATCAAAGCCTCAATAGCACTTTATGCCTCTTAAGACAAGTGAGGGGGTCTAAAATGAAGAAATTAGTTTTCTGATCACTTCTGGTAGGAATGTAAAATAGTATGGTTGTTACAGAAAAATATAATGGTTTCTTTAAAAAAAAATAAAAAAAAACAGAATTATCCTTTAATCCTGAAATTCTTTTCGATATACTTCCAAAATGATTAAAAGCAGGATTGTAAAGAGACGGTGAACACCAAGTACATAGCAAAAATACATACAGTAGCAAGTACCACACTTCTACTTGATGAAAGCAAAGTAAATATTAATGAATGAATGAATGTAATGATTGTGTGCATATAATTATACACATACTCATCCAAATCCTGAACCATTCTACAACACAGAGGGATTTTGGATGATGTTTCACTAAAGTGAAATAAGTCATTGATAAAAAAGACAATGCCATTTTAATTTCTTTTCTTGAGGATTCTCTGTTCAGAACCAGGTCCATCTTTTTAATTGAGTCGATTTCCCCCTTGTTTGTTGAATCTCAACAGATTGCGAATATTAATCCATTGTCACATGTCTAGCTGACCTAGCTTCCCTCCCAGTATGTGGGCTTCCTCTTCATTCAGCTGTTCCCTTTGCTGTACAGAAGGTTCTTAGCTTTTCTTGTCACACTTGTCAAATTTGTCCTCAGTTCATGGGCAGATGCTGTCCTCTTTTGAAAGGTCTTTTCTACACCTATGTTTTCTTCTAGGAGTTTTGCGTTTCAGGTATCACATCAATGTCTTTGATTCATTTGGACTTAATTTTCCAATACGGTGAAACATAGGGTTCTAATTTCATTCACCATTAGCTAAAGACACTGTCTTTTCTCTGCTGCATGGTTTTGATGTCTTTGTCAAATATCAGATATCTATAGCTACCTGCACTTATGTTTGGAACTTCTATTTTTTTCTACTGGCCGACATGGCAGTTTTTGCGCCGACACTACAGTTTTTTATTACTATATAGCTCAATGGTCAATCTGGAATAACAATGCCTCCATTGTTGTTCTTTCTCGCCCAGAATTGCATGACTATCTGAGATAACAGATTCACTTGTGGTTCCAAATGAATTTTAGGAATAAAATCTGAAAGGAATAAGATGAGAATTTAGACTGGGATTGCACTGAATCTATAAAAAAGTTTTAGATAAAATGGTTATTTCCACAATATTAATTTCACCAATCCATGAAATGGGAAATGTATTTTCTAATGGCTTTCTCCATCTCTTTTTGTCAGAGAAAGTTTTCACTGGTTAAGTTTGTGACTGCAAAGAATACATTTCATTTTCTTTGAGGCTGTTGTGAATAGGAGCATGTTCACAATCTCATGCTCACAATGTTTGCATTGGTGTATAGAAAAGCTACTGATCTGTGTAAGTGGATTCTGTAGCTTGAATCTCCTGAAACTTTGGTCATTTCTAGAAGTTTTCTGGTAGAATATTTGTGATCTGTTCTATATAATATATTGTATTCTGCAAACAGGAATAATTTGATTTGTCTTTCCTCTTTTTTTTTTTTTTGCTTTAATTTCCTACTCTTGTTTTATGGTACTGGTTAGTGTTTCAGTCACTATCCTGAAAAAAAGTGGAGATAGTAGGAGTCCTGTTTTTAATAGAAATGCTTGGAGATCTCCATTTGGCAAGATATTGGTTATGGATTTGTCATCTATAAACTTGGTTATGCTGAGGTGTGTTACCTCCAATCCTATTCTTTCTTGGAATTTTATCATGAAGGCATGTTGGATTTTTTTTTAATTTCTGTTTCTATCAAGATACTTGTGTGGTTTTTGTCTTTAATTCATATATGCAATTTATTACATTTACTGACTTACTATATGAACCATCACTTTATCTTTAGGCTAAGTCTACTTAATGCTGGTGAAAGAGCCTTTTGATATATGCCTGTAACAAGTATGCAACTATTATATTAAGAATTTCTGCATCTATGTTCATCAGGGATATTGACCTATAGTTTTCTTTTTTGATGTTAGTGTCTTTACCTGGCTTTATTATTAGACTAATAATGACTTTGTAGAAAAGGATTCTTTTTTTGTGAAAATAGAAATTTTGTATTTCTATTACATTTAAGTTTCTATCTTAAGTAGATCTGTGGGTCTTCTTTAAAAGTCTGGTAGAGTTCTACTGTGAATCCATTTTGCCCTGGGCTCTCTTCTGGATAATATTTTTTTGTTTTATTTTAGTTGCTTATTACTTATTTGTTTGATCTCTTGATGTTTTATTTTATTTTAGTTGGAAGGCTGCTTATTACTGTTTCATTTCTTGCTATTATTGCTTTGTTTTATTTTAGTTGGGAAACTGCTATTACTATTTGATCTCTACAGTCCCCGTGGGTCTGTTAAGGCTGTCATTCTTTCCTTGGTTTAAATTCCATGGTTTGGATGCATCTAAAAATTTGTCCTTTTCGTTTTGTTTTATTTTTGTTTATCAAGACAGGGTTTCTCTGTATAACAGCCCTGGCACAAACACACTCTATAGAGTAGATAAGGTTGGCCTCAAACTCAGAGATCCACCTGCCTCTGCCTCCAGAGTGCTGGGATTAAAGACATGTGCCACCACTGCCTGGAAATAACTGCTTTATAATATTCTGAATTTCTTTGATGTTTGTAATGTTTACCTGTTCATTCTGATTCTGCCAATTTGAGCCATCTTTTTTGCTTCTGGTTAGTTAAACCAAGGGTCTTGTTTATCTTCTCAAAGAACCAGCTCGTAGAATAGATGATTCTTAATTATTTTGTTTCCATTTCACTAATCTGCAGCTTGATTTTTACTTCTTGACATCTACTAGATTTAGGTTTGGTTTATTCTTTCTTTTCCAAATTCCTGAGTTGTTAAGTTAAGTCCCTGACTTTTTAAAGCATGATTTTAGAGCTGTAAAACTCCCTTAGGACCTCCTTTAATGTCTTCCACTGGTTTGGCTGCATTGTGTTTCCATTTTCATCTCATTCCAAGAATTTCTTTCTTGATTTTTCTTACCATTTCATTGTTCTGTTATGTGTTGTCTTATCTCCATGCGCTTATGTAATTACTAGAAACAGATTTGCTATTGATTACAGTTTATTGCACTGTAATTAGAAGGGCTTCATGGACCTATTTCAATTTTTCTGAATTTGTTAAGATTTCTTTTCTTTCCCAGAGAAGCTTTCATAGCCATGTGAGTAGAATGTATATTCTTTGGTGTTTGAGTAGAATGGTGTATGGCTATTTTTAGGTCCATTTGATGTATAATGTCCTTTAATTCTGATGTTTCTTTTTTTAGTGTTAGTCCAGTCAAAATTAAAAAAGGCCAAGAAACATTTCAGAAGGTTTTCATAATATTGAGCAATTTGGGAAATATAAATAAATCTAATATTTCCTATTACCCCAGTGAGAAAATGGCCAAGATCAAGAGAGCAAATGACAATAAAAGCTGATGCTGTTTGGCTGTCAAGAGGACCTGAGTTTGATTCCTAGAATCCACATCTGGTTGCCTGCAACTGTCTGAAACTTCAGCTCCAGGGAATTCAATACCCTCTTCTGGACTCTCTAAGCACCTGAATTCATGTACATAATCACACACACACACAACCACACACCACACACACACACACAACCACACACCACACACACACAGAAACAACTGAAGCTTAAAGTAAATAAAAAAGAGAATTCTTCAACAATAAACTTAATCCAAAACAAAGTCTATTGTACTTACTTTAAATACTTAACAGGCAAAAGAATAACCAAAGTCCAAGCAATGTGCTTCTTAGAAAGGCATACTTCATACAGGGGGGAAAAAAGAGAGAGAGAAACTTTTCTATACTTAACAAATCTTAGAGAAAGAGAAAGTCATCCAAATGAACTGACTTAACCATCACCCAAACAACTAAGTTAAAGGAATAAAAAAGTGATTATTATAGGAGTTTGTCAAACTTGATTATGGCTATTAAAAGATGACTATCGTCAAATTATAAAATCATAGTATTATATATTAGAAAAAAGCTTCAAAGCCAAGAATAGCTAAACCATATCTGAAAGGTTGGCACACTTTAAATTAAAATAATGAAACATACATCAAAATATGTAGGACAGTCAGAAATGTTTTGTACATACTGGAAACAGCTTTTCACACTGCATGTCAAGCCCATTATGACAAGTCAAGCCAGTGGGTATAGACTACCATGTAGCTCTCTATTTGCTGGGTAAGAAGTAAGAACGTATTGCCCAAAAGAGAGTACACAACCATAGCAGTCAAAAGAAACCGAAGTTAATTTACATGACAGCAAACTTTAGTAAGCAGGTGTCTATAAATAACAAGGTTGGCACTGTCTCTACACCAGCACTCTCTCTCTCTCCTCTATTCTGTTAGTGTAATCAAATACACTGCTGTGGCATGTGTGTGATGCAGAAAACCAACTGTTAGAACAAGATGGTATTAGTGAATAGAGCAAAACAGTTTCAGAAGGTGCTGCAGAGGCTAATAAAAGATTGGATATTTGTTACTCCTTTTCCTTCTAGAATGTCACAGGAGTTGAGCTTAAATTTAAACACCCTAGACTGATCTTGTATTTCAAAATAATAAATGATTCTGCTTATCTGTGTTTGGCCACCAACCCAATGGAATTTCTACTTAAAGAGCTATATCTATTTAAAAGAATATCCCTTCTATTTGACATGTTTTTTTGAGGCATTATTTAATATTCTTGAGATTTTCCTTTTATGTATTTAATAGTCTTGGGAGCTACAGTAGTAAAATTGCCAATTATTCACCTCAGTAATCTGGACCTGCAAATTCAAACCCAACCTAAAGAAAGTCCTGTGAAAATGCCATTTTAATCCCAAGATATCATTATCTGCTTGGAAATTACAAGCAGAGACAAATGACAGAGGATGCCACTTTCATCTTCCAAAATTCATCCTCCTGTCTCACCTTTCCTCTGAGAATCACCATGCTAAAGCATCCCTATTGCATGAGCTCCATACTCTCATGAGAATGTTTGAGACATCTCAGATTCACAAGAGTCATATATTAAAAACAGGAGACACCTGGTCACCTGTGGGTGACCTTAAGTAGCTTATGAAAGTGGCCCTAAGAATATGAAAAGCCATGATAGTTTAAGGCTGTGAATGCTACATCATCTAGTCACCCTCCAGCTTACGTCATCCAGTCACCCCCAGTTTACGTCATCTAGTTACCCCCAGTTAACATCATCCAGTCACCCCCCAGTTTGTGTCTCTGATCATCATAGTATTTGTTTGAAAACAAAACCTTACTTAAGGGCAGACAATTTTTTAATTAAAGAAAAAATATTTTGGATAGATAGAGTGACACATGCCTTTAATCACATTAATGTGGAGAGCGGAAGGCAAAGGCAGGTGGATTTTGGTGTGTTTGAGGTCAGACTGATCTACATAGCAGATTTGAGGTTAGCAGGGGCTATTTAGTGAGAGTCTGTTTCAAAAAAAGGAAAAGTTTTTAAAATTTTAGCAATCTGTTATAGACACATCCTACCAATGAGTAGGAAAGGCCTTCTTAATGTCCAAGATATTACAATAATTAAAAACAAGCTAATTTATATCTTTGTATCTACAAGCTATGCATAAAGTTGTCTAATTACACTTAATTACTAAACAGATATAGATTTTAAAGGAAATCCCTTATAAATTGTTTATTTTTGTTATTTTTAAGAATATGAGCATGTGTGAGTACGTGAGAGAGAAAGAACAAGATTTACACACATATGTGAAATGCCATAAAAAGCCAAGGGCATGGCAATTCCCTGGAGCTGGAGTTACAGCTGTGACCTGATGTGGGTGATGGAAACCAAACTCCAGTCTCTTTATTAGCACCTAGAAGACCAGGTACTTTTAAATGGGTAAGTCATCTCCCCGGCCCCAAAGATGGAGTTTAATCATGTTTTAAATCATTAGAAATGTTTGGGAATGAAAACTATCCACCTTCTTCCACATCCATTCTTCAAGATGGATGTTCTTTAGTCTAAGAACATTTCAAATGTTAAGTCTCACCATCTTTTCCAGCAAACTATAAAGTCCTTCCACAGGATTATAACAGAGAACCATGACTACAGACTTGACATTGACTGTTTACGGGACAAGTTTTTAAAACAAACAATAACAAGAGGTGGTTGTGATTGTTTTCATCTCTCAATCAAGCAAAGAAAATCTTTGAGGGGTAAGTTTTATAGAAGAAACAGAAAACATGTACAAGAAAATTACAAAAATCCTAAGTACTGTTACAGATGACTGGATTGGCATTTAACAGACTGAAAGAAACCAGATCAATCTCAATCTCGCTGGGGTCAATTCGGGTGTTCAAACAAAAAGAAATTTTTTTCATTACATTTGTGTTCTAGAAGTGCTAAAAATATTAACAGTGTCTGTAAATGTCATGTACAATGAAGCTTTAATACATATTCATATCAAAGCATGTTTAATAAATAAAGTAAATGTACCAAGTCAATAGAACAAAATCTCTAGATAATAATAAAGGACAGAATAAAGGTATTAGGAAAAGATATATAGAATAGTTGGAAACTTTAATCCCACAATGTGTAAGTAATACTAGAACAAAAGCTGCCATTAGCTATTATCATAATCACGGCAGAAGACATGGAAGCAGGCATGATGCTGAAGAAGTAGCTGACAGCCATCTTCACAAGGAGGAGGCAGACAGAGAAAACTAACTGAAAATGGTGTTGACTTTTGAAAGCTCACAGCCCACTCCCTGGGACATACCTCCTTCCATAAAGTCACACCTCCTAATCCTTCCAAAAACAGTTCCACCAACTGGGGACCGAGTATTCAGAAATATGAACCTAAAGGGACCATTCTCCTTCAAAATTTATACTTGCTTTATTAGAAAACCATGTTCCAGTGTCCACAGGAAAGTCTTTACTTTATTTCCATCAGCATTATAAATTTTGTCTTCTGCAAATGAGCAAGAAAATGATAAGACAGATCAATACCATCTTCTTTGTAGTGAGTGATATTAGCTCATTTATTATCACAAAGGCCACTAGAATTCCAGCTGAAGATATTACCAGGCATTTCCATTTAAATATCACTTAAAAAAAAAAGAATGTATCAAAGGTTGAATGAGTGGTTCTCTTTTATAAAATAGCCTCCACAGGCTTAAGTGCTTCCATGCTTACAGCCAGCAGTAAAAATGCACGTGTATCTCACAGTAAGTCAGGTACTTCTTCGAGGTGTCTGAATATAGAATGCAGATCTGGAAGAAATTTAGTTGCATTGCATTGAAGAAACAGAGACAGTGGCAGACATGGGACAGACTTGTGAAAAAGAAAAGGGAGGAAATTACCAAAATTATTGTAAGCCCTTCAAGTCAAATAGCTCTGCAGAAAAGGCCCGAATAATGAGATAGAGAGAGACATGCAAGGAGGCCCACATTTGCGGGTGCCGCACCCTCGCTGTTCTACAGGGATCAAAACACAGCCTGGACTCTTGATGGCAGAGTGGACAGTGTTGAGCCTCAGAAGTGTGCACTCACACAACTAATGCTGCCGAGTTCTCTGACCACATCACTGATTACACAGTTTCTCTTTTATTGCTTAAACTAAGTCTGGATAACCAACCTACACAAAAATGCTTTCATTTTTAACTGACCATTTTACTACTGTAGCTTCCAAGACTATTGAATACATAAAAGGAAAACCACAAGAATATTAAATAATGCCTCAAAAAATCATTTCAAATCAATGGAATATTCTTTTAGAAAGATATAACTCTTTAAGTAGAAATTCCATTGAGTTGGTGGCCAAAACACAGATAAGCAGAATCATTTATTGTAGCTAAATACAAGATCAGTCTAGGATGTTTAAAATTAAGGTCAACTCCTATGACATTCCAGAAGAAAAATGAAGAACAAATATCCAATTCCCAATGAAACATTGTAAGCAAATGCAATATAGTATATCTTGAATAAAGATAGTTTATCTGAACATAAAAGTATTTCTGCCTCCCAGTACACAAGAGGAGCTTATACGTATGGAACTCAGTATGAGATGACTACGGTTTCACCAATTTTAACTAGTATATTATTGCTTAAAAAGAAAGGTGCCCAGAATGCCACAAAACAAACAAAATAACAACAATAAAAACAAAAAAGGTGACCCCAGCAGGCACAGAGCGAGAGCCCCACAGGCACTCACTCTAAAGCTCTGCCAGGTGGCTTGCCATCTGACAGCTTTCATTCTTGGCCAACTCACCCTTACCGGCTACTGAACTAGAATAAGCTAGATGACCTGGCTTCCTAATTTCCACAGTAGTGCAGACAGCCAATCAGAAATCAGGAAAAAGACTATTAGGAGTAAAATGAAACAGCTCAAAGGCAATAAAAATTTGATACTTTTACAACAAGAAGAAGACAGAGAAGGGAAAATTCTAAGAAATAAAACATGAAATACAAGAGGCACAAAACCTAGATGGTTCATCAAGAGGTTGCCTGTGACAACAAGTAGGCAGTAGTCACTCCACAATATGGTCTGACATGACAGCTTCTGCATAGAGTAAATGTTTTTTAAACTATTCCAACCAAAAACAGGTTAATGAAAATATCCTGAGCATCTATTTAGTAATTTGGAGAATTTTTCAGTCTCCAGAAAAATCACTCCCCTAACATGGTTATCTCTGAAATTTCCAAACATGGAAGAAAAATGTAAAGGAAAGAGGGAAAATAGAAAGGAGAAAGGGAGGAGAGGAAGACTGTATAGTTTAAGGCCTTTGAGAGCTGGAGCCAGATTCAATTAAATCATGTGTGTCAAACCCCTTTCTAGTCTCTCCCGCCTTCTTCCCACCGCAAATCCTGGCATTATCTGCCCGCTGGAGAACACGCTAACATTAGGGCAGTTCACCAGCTATACTTTCTTACATGTGGCGCACACACCACCCTCTTAGCTTCAAGCCTGTTGTTGGCTCATCCACATTTGTGCCCAGAGTGACTGTACTTTATAATTACCAGAAATGAGACTTAATTCCAGGTTAAGAAGAGGTATTTCAGTATGGTGTTTTGGAAGTCAAATCCAAAACATTTTCTAACAGTGTCTTTTGTTGAACAAAGAAATCCTATTGTTTGCACAGTTGAGTAAAAGAGGAGCCTGACCCAGGCGATCTAACAAAAAGGAAGTTAAAAAAGCAGAGGCTCGAAAAGAGCAAAGGATTGAGCTTTCTGATAATATCAATATGCATTAAACACAATATGTTACACATTTTTCTACCAATACTGGAGAAGACAACCTTACAAATAAATAGTAGGTTGTCCATAAGTGTATAAAATCACAGCAGCTACACATTAGGAGAGACTTTTCATTTATATGACAGTGAATTTTATGTGTCTGATGTTTTTGAAGCTGGAAGAGATGAGCACTGTGAGGAAGCAGAATGCAATGTAGGAGAAATAATTACGCCTGTGACCTAATGACCCTTAAGGTCAAACTGTATTACAGGCCAGAAGAAATCAGGACCCATCAGCATTTACTTCAGGGAAGTCAGCGGCTGGAATGGAGGGCAAATGTGGGCATATTTCATAAACAGCAGGTGCTTGACCTCATAAAAAAGTCAATTATCAAAATGCTACATGTAGAATGTCACAAGTAAGAAATATGTAAAAGTAGGTTCTTCAAAACATCTTTAATTCAAAATAAATCTCAGGCAACATTTATCTTTATCTACACTATAATTTAAAATACTCAAAAATAACATTAATCCCTCTTTTAGTAAAATTATTAGAATTCTATAAAGATGCACTGGAACATAAAAGTGATACCCCACAAACAAATGACTCACAAAAGGTGTACAATATTTCCATAAGTCAGTGTTGCAGAATGTATGTTGTATTTAGTATTAGGATGGGAAACAGTGGAACTATCCTTAAATTTCCTACCAAAAAGTTGGAAGCAAAACTTTACATATTTTTGATATTTACAAAGGATGAAACAATGATTCCTGATTGGTTAAAGACAGAATTATATCACCTGCAACAAAAGTCTCATGCCACTCAAGAGCTGAGGACTTTGTGGTCTTATGAAAATGTGTGGCTGTTGGTTAAGGCAGACTGCTGATGCTTTTTCTTCCCCAGTGACTGTTAGTCTACTACCAGGATCCCTGAGAAACATAATTTTAAATGAGTGCTGAGGCAGCAGGATAGGGAAAAGAAAAGTACAGACAAGAACTGGGATAGAAGGGCTGCCTGCCTGTGACCACTACTTGTACCCTCTACTGTAACGGGTGCTCTGCAGAAGTACTAACTACTGCTCTCAGGAACCCCAAAGAGAGCACCAAGCCTGGCCCATCATTTCCTTTCTATCACACAAACCCGTTAGAAGCATTTTAGTGGTTTATTACACACCATACCTATATAAAATACAGAGAGTATTATCAACACGGCCAGTTGGCATGGTTTTTATTCTCAATCCAATACCTTCCTGACAGTGAACTTAGCTGAAGCTGCTAGCTACTTAACCTGGATCTCAAAGATAAAACATTATCACAGTCCAAGAGCTCTCCAAGAAGAACATTTTCTGGATTTCAGAAAAATAATTAATAAAGGCACTCTTCTACAATAACCAGGCATAACTTATGCATTTCCAATATCACTTGTGTGATTATTACATGTCTTTAAATACGTAGAATGGTTAAATGTAGGAGATTCTGTCAATCATGTTTTAAATAAATGCTGATTGGCCAGGCAGGAGGTGTAGGCAGAAAAGCCAGACAGGAAGTAAAAATGATGCAAGGAGAGCAGGAGAATTCTGGGGAGGAGGAAGCTGATTCCTCGCACTCCTGCCCAGACCACCGAAGCAGCAGGATGTGAGCTGCTACCACTAAAAAAGGTACTGAGCCACATGGCTAAAATAGATCAAAACAATGGGTTAATCAAGATGTGAGAGTTAGCCAGTAAGAAGCCTTAATGGTGTAGGAGAATTGTCTGTATTCTGTCAATCATGTTTTAAATAAATGCTGATTGGCCAGGCAGGAGGTGTAGGCGGAAAAGCCAGACAGGAAGTAAAAATGATGCAAGGAGAGCAGGAGAATTCTGGGGTGGAGGAAGCTGATTCCTCCCACTCCTGCCCAGGCCACCAAAGCAGCAGGATGTGAGCTGCCCCACTGAAAAAGGTACTGAGCCACATGGCTAAAACAGATCAGATAAATGGGTTAATCAAGATGTGAGAGTTAGCTAATAAGTAGCCTGACCTAAAGGGCCAATCAGCTTTATAACTTACGGAGTCCTGTGTGTGATTTTCTCTGGGACTAAACAGCTGGGGAACTGGGCAGGACAAAAACCCCAACAAGCAAGCCCGGCCTTTTCATGTTACAGTTAAATTATAAGACAACTGCTGGTGCATGGTGTACTTTCCAGATAGACTGTTTAACATGCTTTCGATTTCAGTGACGAAGATGCTCATGCCAGGAATAGGTTCTGTTTGTCAAACACCCTTTAAACTCGCAGTGGGGGTCACCTCCACAAACACTGGCGGCAGTGGTGTGAGAGGCTCCACTGCAAGCAGGTGGATAGCAGGTGTGGGCTGTCCACCAGCTGGCTCCATAACCTTTGATCCCCTAGGACAGAAAATCTGTTCGCCAGCCCTATGTGGTCATTCCTCATTTGTTAAATGCTTTCTTCTTCTTTAATACGTCCAGAATCCCTATTTCTTTGGCTTGATTCCCTTTTATTAAAACAGAAAGCTCTCAATAAAAGAAAGTAAAACTAATTCTGCACTCAGCATTTCAGCTCCAGAATTGATTAGCATATTGAATAAAAAGTTGATAATGTGTGGTGTTTCAGTTAGATTTAGTAGAATGTATACCTATTTATTCTTGCGCGCACACACACAAAATCACAATAGGGGATAAAATTCAAATTTTAGGTAACCCAGCATTCACATAATTTTTGAGGTACTCAAAAATAGTATACTTAAGTAAAAAGGATTTAATTACAAAACAAGAAAAATTTAAATTTAATTAGGAGCAAATTACTCTATACTTAAACAATAATAAAAATACCAGAGAGTACTTTTCTAATAGTTATTTTTCTGTTTCATTTTGTGCTACAGTTACATATGACTGGGAAAGACATCATTTTACAGTAGTATCAGGCAAGCCAACTGACTAGTCTATTTTTTTCTTACTTATCTACCCTCAGCTAAAATCTCAGGATGCTGGAGTAAGCCAGGTAGAATAAACAGAGGGTAAGAAAAGTGAGTTTTGTAATCTAGCAGTCACTTAATTACCTGAAGGAAGTTCAGACAAATTTTCAGACCCTTAGCCTATTACCTCATGTGAAAGAAAACAAGATGCAGGGTGTGACAACAACAGTGTCTACTTTACCAGGTTATCAAACTGGTTAAATTAAAGGCACAGACCTGAGCTGGAGGGATGGCTCAGTGGTCAAGAGTACTGACTGCTCTTACAAAGGACCCAGGTTCTATTTCCAGCACCCACATGGCAGTTCACAACTGTCTGTAACTCTTAATTCCAGGGGATCCTACACCCTCACACAGATATACACGCAGGCAAATCAACAACATACATAGAAATATAATAGAAGAAAAAGAAGAGGAGGAGGAGGAGGTTGGATGATGGTGGCACGTGTTTTTAATCCCAGCACTCAGGAAGCAAAGGCAGGTGGATCTTTGAGTTCAAGGCCAGCCTTGGTCTACAGAGTGAGTTCCAGGACAGCTAGGACTATTTCACAGAGAAACCCTACCTCAGGAAAAAAAAATCAACTTTGAAAGAACTTAGCAAAAATCTGATACAGACAAAGTTTCCAAACAATTGTGGTCAATATTACTCTTCGTTTACATAATCCTCTCTGGATCCACTAGCAGATACCTCACGGCACATGCATTTCTACCACTGCTTTGGGGAATAATTAGTGACTATATTATGCCTTTAATTTGTAGCTAAGCCATTCTCTTCTTTCTAGAAGCAAAATAAAACAGCATCAGATATAATAGGTAATGTTATCTCTTTTTCCAAACTGTCAACAGCACAACTCAGTACTAACTTTTAATGATTTTCTTAGTTGTTCTTTTTTACTTTTCATCACAGTTTATTTAATTTATTCTATGTGGATTATTGGTAGAACTAAATACCAGTCTTGTACTTTAACTATATGAATAAAAGTGTTTTGTTTAGATAGTGATTTATTGTAAGTTTTTTGTTGTTGTTGCTGTTGTTGTTTTTTCAAGACAGGGTTTCTCTGTAGCTTTGGAGCTTGTCCTGGAAATAGGTCTTGTAGGCCAGGCTGGCCTCGAACTCACAGAGATCTACCTGCCTCTGCCTCTCGAGTGCTGGGATTTTTTTTATTGATTTTTATTGAGCTCTACATTTTTCTCTGCTCCCCTCCCTGCCTTTCCCCTCTTCCCTCAACCCTCCCCCAAGGTCCCCATGCTCCCAATTTACTCAGGAGATGGAGTGCTGGGATTAAAGGCGCGCACCACCACTGCCTCGTGATTTATTGTAATTCTTAAGGTAAACAGCAAATTCTAAAACTATAACTCGAAATTAAGCATTAAATTTCAGAAGACAAAGTCAATAATAGGTAACATCTTCTTCAGCTTCATTACTAGTCTGATTTCAAAAAACCAGCAATTGCCTGGCTATAGGGCTTAAAGACTCAGAAGGGGTCCATAGACTGCGATGGCTGGTTCAAAGGGCAGCTTGCCGTCACGTATGACTCTCTGCATTTCACTGTCTTTCTCCATCTTTCTCCATCTGAGTCTCCCCCTCAAGACTTTTTTCCCCCTCAAGACCAGAGCCTGTAATTTCCTGTAGAAATATGTTCTAGAAGACCTGTATTCTGTAGAATGAGCATGTATTACAAGCGTTTCACGGGGTCAGCTATACAATAAGAAAGAAGGTCATGTGTTGGGAATATGTTGCATGTTCGGGTTAGTTTTTTTGCTTAACAGATCCCTTCTGATTCTTTTCTTAGCGCTTTAAAAGCAATCACTTATCCGGCCTTGGAAACTTCTTTCGTTCAACTTGCCCACATTTATGTCTGGTTTCCATTTCCCTTTTTGTGGCAGCTAAATAAAGATGTCTTGAAAACATTTCTGAATGCTTTTATATTTTTTAGAATTTTCCTTTTAAATTTTCCTTTTAAAAAAATCTACAGTGACTTGCTATTGTTTAGTATAACCTTCAGCCTACTCTTGAGTACCTCACTCATAGTTTGTCCTCAATTGTGAAGATTATTTTAAAAATTAATTATGTCTGTGAATATATATACAAAATTCAAAATTACTTATATATGTTTATTTATTCATAACTTATTTAAATTGTATATATAAATGTGTGTGTGTGTACTTATGTTGAGGGCAGAGAACAATGTGAGGCATCTTCCTGAATAGATCTTCACATTATCTTTCTGACAAGCTCTCTCACTAAATATAGAGCTCACCGGTTTAGTTGGTGCACCAAGGATGGCACCTGCTTTTCCAGGGAGAGGTTTACAACAGTACACCAGGTCCTCGTGCTTGCATTGAAAGCACTTTTCCACCAAGCTAGCATCTACTTTCTAAAATTAAGGCTCACATCAAGAACAGCAAGGATGTTTGAGATTACTTAGATTACTTACTCACACATTCCAAAGGTGGAGGTGTTTTTCTTTTTTTCTTCCTTCCTTCCTTTCTTTCTTTCTTGTTTGTATATTCTGGAAACTTACTTTTAAATTTTTTATTTCATCTTTTTGTTCTTAATGTATTTTTAGTTTTCAAAACTAGGGATTGAAATAGGCAAGCACTCTACTACTAAGCTACGGTTCCTTGGCCTAAATATTTTATTTAATAATTGTCAAAAGAATTTTAAGCCTACTATCTATAAAAAGTACACATATGTTAGACATCCTACTCTATTTTTTCTTTAGGGAAGGAAAGTTCATTAGCTGATAGCTTCAGTAATGCCAATCAGACATAGCAAGGAGGCAGGTAGAGCTGAGCCGTTCACACAACAGCAGACAGGAGGCAGAAAAGAAATTCTGAAACTCAGCTGAGTTCCTAGATTTGGGGGCTTGCTTCTGTTGTTTGTTTTCATTGTTGCTACTGTTGATGTCGTTGTTTTTACTTAATCTACTTTTGTGTAACATGTTTTACAAATTCACTCCGTAAATATCTAGGTACTCAGGTGAGTTTTAATTAGAATTGCTATGCTCCTGATGAACGTGTGATGAACATGTGAACATGACCACACTTGTCTCAAGTATTTATTTATTCAACAAATCAATAATGCACACTGTGAGCAAGGTACCAATCTCAACAAGGGTCAGCTTACAAACCTACCCATTACAACTCTATAACGTCTCTATCATCTTGATTTTTAACCGAAAAGATTGAGGCCAATAAACTCTAGCACAGTCCCCCAGGTCACATGATAATTAAACATCACAGGTCAACAGGGGTTGATCTGGCAACCAAGTCAGTTCTAACAGTTAGCAACATTTAAGAACCTTGCTTTCGCCTCTTCAACAGTGCTCGTGCTGCTGGAAGAACAGGTGGGGTGGGCACGATGCAGGAAAGTACATAACTACAACAACAACTGGCAGTGGGGAGACTGGAAACTCCAGGCCTAATTTCATAGTAAAACATTTGTTAAAGTTTAACTAAGACTTTATGTTAAAAACTGAAGCTAGTTTGTAACTAACATAAATCAAAATAAAATTTCAATTAATATTTATAGAAAAACGAATACTTGAGTAAACTGAAGACAAACATTTTCACCAGAGAGAAAAAATTATGCTAACAAATACAACCTTTTTCCCAGTGAATTTAACCTAATAGCATGAGTAAAAAAGTTGCATTTTCAACAGTTTCCAAAAAGGCAATAATTTCCCAATTTGTTCAAATCAAAGTTATTTGAAAGACTCACCAGCCATAATTCTTGCTAATTTTCTCTTTTCCCATTGTACACAGGTGTAGCTTTACTAGATCTCAGTTTTTCAAGTATCCATGTAATGTTAACTTAAAAGGTCTCTCTGCACTTCATAACACAAGATCAATATGGACCAAGTGGCAACCACAAGGTCAACAAAACAATATGCAGAGGAAAGAGTTAGGGTTAAATAGGGTAGGGATTGCTTTTATCATTGGGGATTAGCATTACAAACAGTCAGGTCATTAGTGAATCTTTTGATATTTGCTTTATCTTGTTCATTTAAACTGTCATACTCTAAACTACCAAGATTCAAATCAGAAAAAACAGGATTTAAGCATCCCTTCCTCTCACTTTTTTTCACGTCACAAAACATGAACACTTCTGAGACTGGTACGCAGAATCCTCCCAAGTTTTCCAGAAAAAGCATGAAAACTCTTACGTGATATGACATGGTCCATATATTGAGGTAAGTAAGGAGCCCAGGTATCAATAGTTTCCTTTCGGCCTGCCTGCTCAATTCTTCTCAGCTCTGCCAGAAGCAGAGCCTGTGCAGCCTCTCTCACCTAAGAGAATCACAGAAACAAATGAGAAAAAGCATGTCAGTTGGTGAAGTGATGACCACAAGCCAGAAAATTTATAGCGATATAAAATCAGAAAACATTGAAAGCATATTTATTTACATGAGAAAAAAAAAGTCCTACAAATCAAATAAGAAAGTGAGTAGCTTGGAAAGATGAAATTAAACGATAGCATTTTATACATGATCCAAGATGCTTTTGTTCTTGTTTTTAAATTAATGGAAAGATATTTAATCAACTTTATGTTTAAAATTTGATTTTCTAAAGGGTTCTTATACTGTAAAACAGTATCTTTAATTATTAAATTTCCAAGTAACTACTATTGTTTAAGAAAATCAATGTTAGGAGCAGTAAATTGTTTTCCCTAATACCCAAAAGAAACTTAACCTTATCTACTAAATTCTTTAAATATGACAATTTTGGTTGGAGCTAAGGGAAGGGGATGAAGGCAGCCAAATACATTAAAGCCATTCATAGGACAATAATGTTTGAGTCAACAGGCCAGAGAGATGACAGAGGTCTTCAAAATATTATTTCTTGATTTGAAATTTACATTTCACCAAGCCTTTTTAATATTTGTTATCTACTTTATCATATCAACATTGCCTCAAGCATTGATCTTTTATATAATCCAATAGGCATAAATCCACATGATTCACATATACCTAGACACAAATAAAATGGGCAAATAGATTCCTGTGTAACCTCTTTCAGGTTATATAGAGGGAGTCATTTTTCAAAATTATATCAATTTTTCTTTCAATTGGCTATGCAACCTTTTTATTTTGCATTTTAATTTCAGGGTTTTTTAATCAGAAATACCACAGACACAAACCCAAAAAAGCTAGTCTATTTTTAAGCAAAGTACTAATCAATTTATTCAATTTATTAACTACTTATAGCTTAAGGAATAACTCAGCCTCATCTAAAAAAGAGCTTAAGTAAAACATTCTTTATAAATATACTGTCTTTTAAAGGGAACTAAAAAATGATTCAATGAAAACTTTACTATACTTCAGTTCTGTTTGAAGTTGAGTTAACAAAGACCAGACCAAGCAAATATCTTAAAGTATTATGATGCTTCAGTCAACAAAAGACCAGAAATACAGTGGTCCTACCAAATTATTTCTCAGTGACATCACAGTAATTTATTGAGTATACAAATGTACAATCTATGATGATCATGTAGCAAAACTGCCTAGCAACATGTATGTTCTCATAAGAATTACATTATTGTCTCTACTTTAAAATGTTTTCCAAATAGACTAAGCAAAGTATCCAGGGTCAAAAAGTTAGTAATTGTTTCACTAACATTTAACCCAGCTCTTTTTAAATTCCAAAACTGTCTTGCTTTACCAGAACACAGGACTTTCCACTGGTCTCTGACTACTCACTTGGAATCTGGTGGAAGTGATTATTATACTGAATATGGTTACATGTCTTTGTCATGTGGGTGCATTTTTCTATGGAAACCAATACTTAAGACATAATTCTAAAAGGTATGTGGAACTTTTAATGAAATATTCAATAAAGTTTTTAAGAGTAAATAAATAAACAAGCTAGAAAGTTTATGTTTACTATAGAAAGAAAGGAGGAAAAACATGGAACTCTAGAATCCACATTTTCCACAATGGAACGAATAAGTGATAGGACAAATGAGATAAGTATCACTTTTGTTTATTGAAGTGTTTTTATTTTCCTTTTAACTTCAACATTACCTCCAGGCATCGATCTTGCCACCTTCGAGCCAGCATCTCCAGAAGAGGAGGCCTGAATTTATCCAGCCCCAGCAGGTCTGGCAGCATAACGCAGTGCATGGCAGCTAACTGGCTCCATCCTATCAAAACGTGACATACAGCAAAACTTTAGACTCTCTGGTATTCTCCAGTAAATATAAAGCTTTTATTTATGAATACTTATCAAAAAAGGGAAAGTCTATAAAATTATGTTATAAATCATTTTAGTTTAATATTATTATGTATCAAAACATCATGAAATGTATTTCACCCCTAAATCATGTATTTCGTGACCTATAAGAACTGTGTAGGTTTTAAAACCAATAAGAACAATTTTCCACATAAAGTTTTGCCAAATTTTCATAGAAAACATATGTCTAGAAATATTTTCTAAAATAAACATATTAGAAGATAGGAAAGCATAGAAATAAACACATGTGAAATACATCTAGCTATATGTTGCTGCCATGCAACAGGGCATTCTCAGATATTCATCATAGGTTCAGTCACTTAAAGCATGGCCATTTGTGAGCTGTCAACATACCAGCCAAAAGGGGAGCCTTCCCTTGTTAGGGACTTTAATTAAGATAGCTACTGAACCCCTCTCTTCCTAATGAATCAGAAACTTAGTAACAAAGCTAAAATTGCATAATGTTAATTTTTAATGGAAAAATGAATGAAAACATCCCATACAAAAACTTGGCAATTCAAAATTTAGTCTTAAAAATACTGATTCCAACAAAAAGAAAATAAATGATTTTTTCAAATTTCTGATTCTTGATATAAAATCTAATTATTTGGTAAAGATACATTTTATGTACCACTATACTTGTATTCATATATTATCTATGAGCACAGAAATTTAACAGTTCTGTGCTTTGAAAGAGTTAAAACTGAATTCTTCTAAGTTAATAATGAAACCCCATGATAAAATATAAAGTGATCTCTGAAATTGTTAAAAAGAGAGAGGAGTCACCTACTTAAAGATTCATCCATTCAGTAAAGAAATTCTCATCAACTGGTAACAAATATGTAATTACATTAATTCAGATTATGAACATACATTTAATATTGAAATTTATAACACATAAGTAAAAACGCATATATCACTAATGTGTAATTTCTTAATATGTTTTCATGTTTCACAGATATGTCTTAATGAACTACTTATGAGTCAACTTTAGCACATGATGATTCTTACAAAAGCCCCACAGCATATTTTAAATTAATGAATTTTTTTAAATGGCTCAAC
Organism: Myodes glareolus; assembly: GCF_982192425.1. Classification (NCBI taxonomy): domain Eukaryota; kingdom Metazoa; phylum Chordata; class Mammalia; order Rodentia; family Cricetidae; genus Myodes; species Myodes glareolus. The sequence goes on from NC_142038.1 coordinate 24,501,649, forward strand.
AAATATTATTCTAATTATTCCAGTCCAGCCTTCACATTCAAACTTTAGCATAGCCGTCTGACAGGGAAACCAAAAGAACAATGATATTGCTATTTTGAGTTCCATTCTTTTTTCCCTGGGAAGCACTACGTGTAATGGGCTCTGTGCTACACACGCAATCCATATCCCTTTGTCTTAATGGCCTTGCAATATTAGCTTTGGTAAAGAGTCGGAATCATTTTCAGTGCTATTTTTGATTTTGTAAAGTTTCTCCTTTTTATTTTACACAACTACTCAAGGTTGAGAGCATACAGGAGAAAGTAGATGTAGCGTAGAGCTTACAAATCCCATTATATTTCAGGTTAACGATGCTAAGAGAGTTAGAAACAGCAAATGTTTGCACATTCCATTCTCAATTTCAAAGCTCCAAAATTATATTCCATTTGTGTAACTACACAACAAGAAGGATATGTTAGCCCAACTGAATTCAAAGTCTGTGCCTCTGCCTGGAGCAGAAACAGTACAAGAATAGGTGAACTCTTATTGGCTTACGTAATCAGTCTGAAGACTTTTCAGATGAGAATGTCAATTAACAGACTTACTCATCTTTTGTTTGCATATACTGTTGTGTAAAGACAGCACATTGTATCTCTCATACAGTAATTGTACATATATAATAAGTTTATTATCGTTAATGCCACAAATCAAATGGCAAAAACCACTCTGACAAGCAATTCACCTTTTAACCAAGACTTCATAAACAAGCTTAGCATCCCTGCTCTCCTGTAGCTGTGTAGGTGATGGCAGACATGGTTTACTCTAAGAAGGAGGAACATCTTATTTTCTACATTTGTCACCTGGCACTGGGTTCAGCAAATAAAGTTATAATATGGGAACCCCAGGACTCGTATAAAATAAAGCAGATGGAGGTATAAACCAGATTTAAAAAAAAACAAAACAGAGTAAGTCTATCAGGCCAAAGCAGAGGCAGAAAGGAAGTTGATACAAAGTGAGAGAGAATACCTTCATTTACTAAGAAACAGGTATGTAAAGCAGTAGAAGCAGAGTCAGAGCCAGAGTGATCAGCATCAGACCGAGCAGAAACGACAGGTGCAGCGACTTGCAGAGGAAAATAGGAGAAATAAAGAGGAAAGAATTGAGGTTCAGCAGTTTCTGAAAAAAAGCTTAGTATTAGTGAAGAATGAAAACAAAGTTAGCAAAATATAGTGAACATACAACTAAAAATGATGTTTTAATTGGAAAGGAATGCTCATTAGAAAGCACTTCAAAGATGGAGCATCTCTTTGAATAGTGATCTCAATGGAGTTCAACTGTCTCTTAAAGCCAAGATCTTTTTATACTATAAGTCCACAACAAAGAAAAGTCTTATAAAAATGTAGCCACAAAACAAGAAAAACTACATTAAGAATCAACAGAAATGTAATTCAGTGTTAAAATATATGACAGAGAAAACTTTACAAGGCCTTCATATTGTTGATCATATTTTTAGAAGTTTATTCTCTAATATTATGTGTAAACTATTTTTAAAACTCTCAACAGAATACTAAATGGCATTTTTACTCTCTACACTTACATAATAACTCAATTTCAAGTATACCAACTTGTAGAAAACACACACAGTACATCATATTGAACTCTTCTTGGAAGACTCTTAATAATTTCATTCACTTTAAAACTAGATGCACTAAAACTATCATGCACATTGTGATTCCTACACAAGGGATGAACCAATCCCTTCCCCAATCCCAAAAAGTTGTACTCCTAGGAAAATGTTGCAGCTTAAATTAGCACATGAAAATGCCTTATGGCATACACCTTCTAAACTAGAGGTCAATGGTAAGATTCAGAGGTCATCATTTGGCACTTCCTTCCTATGAAGAAATTACCATATGTCATGCACAAGCATTTCAACCCCTCTCCTTTCTTTTGTCACTGGGCAGCTAAGGGTGTGTGCTCCTGAGCAGATCAGGCATTGTCTGCTGGATGGTATGTTTGCTTTTCATGCCATGAGGCTCTTTTGTTATGATGGGACAGCTGCAGGAAAACAACAACTTTTTTATAATTTTCACAAGAATGTCACTCAGGCACTTGGGAGGTGACCAGTCGAACTAAAAGAAGTCTGGGAACGGTAAGAGAATGGAGACGAGCTCCATACTTCTCCCACCCATGGAACTTCTATGTGGAAAACTGTAATGCTTTTTTATTAGGATAGACCTGAGTTTTGTTTATAATAGAGTTATGACTATCTTATGTTATATTTATTAATTATATGTCATATTATATAAAATTTCTACCATACTCTTAAAAAGAACACCAAATAGTTAATATCCTCCACTGAATACTTTTATTTTTAAGATTCTCTTTAATATTTAATTACAAATTCAGTTAAAATGACCTAGATAACATTTACTTCACCATGCAAAAAGCTCATAAGCATGCAAAGGGGGATTCCCCCTGTGGCTGAACCTCATGCCACCAAATATGGTGAGCAGCCTCCTCTAGAGAACCCCAACAGTAGAAACAGTAGTATTAAATGTGCTTAGGGAACCTTGTTTATGTATATAATGCAATCTGGCTGCACTCCCATCCGGCTAACCCTCCCTCACTACAAGTCCCCTCTCACAGCCTCTGAAAAATCTGTGTTAATTCTGTTTGAGTTCACCTTAATTCTATAGATGCAATAGAATGAAAAAAAATGAGAAAGTCCAAAATAAACGAATAAACGAGTAAAAGTTGAGAAGTAACTGATCACTATCAGCTATGTTAAATAAGTGGAATTAAGCCTTGATATTTTCTCAATGAACTAGTATTCACACACACACAAAAAAAGACAAAAGAAGAAGCAGCGCAGCTGGTGAGCCTGTTAAATACGTTCACTAGGACTTAATGCTCAACACACTCAACTATTTACAAAAAAGAAAAAAAAATTCTTGGTATTATAACTTTGGAGTCATTAATGTTTTATACTTTAATAAATCCTATGGATGCCACAAACCAAGTAATAGAAATTAAGAAATTAGATTTATTAAGATTTAAAAATCCCTGGAGCAACAGAAAAAATTTTACTCACACTATCTTATAACTGGAATGTCAAAGTCTAGAAACATGTTTACAGTGCACTGAGAAATTAAACTCTTGTCACAACTTTTTACAACTATCCATATAGGAAACTCAGAAACTAGAAGAAAAAAGAGCCACTCGAAATGTTCAAGGTTTAATAATAAATGTCAAAACCGAAAAGTTCTGTGGATGGCTACTGAAGATGTAAGCAAAGTCATATTTGCTCATCGTATTAAAGCAGGAAAGTTGCAGGGACGTTTATGATTTTCTTTTTCTTACATAATGGAAAGAACCTAAAGTCCCATTATTTTTCCAGGGAGAGTCCTTTAAGAAAGCACTATTGTACTCCCAGCCTCATCACTTGCTTACTGTCCCACAGAAAACTTGATCATTCTAACAAACTTGTATATGACATGCCTGTAAATATTAGCTCCAGCTTTTCTTTAAATAGCATAAATGTGTTTTTTAACATTATAACACCTCTGCTTTTTATCTGAATAGATGGTTCTTCTGTTTTCATTTGAAGCTTATCCTAAACTCCATCCACCCTGCACTCCTATTGTGATAAGAGTAACACAGAGATTAACATTTTGAATGACAAAGGCTCTTTACATACTGGTCTAAATCTCAAAAGTCTTCTAGTTTATCAGCACAAAGAGCCCTTACATTTTCACAGGGGAAAAAAAGAATATCAAAAAATACAGAAAAATAAATGCAATGCCTAAGAAGTAAAGTTGTTTTGAGTTTCACATTGGAAAGATATGATTATTTAATGCTGAGTAGCCTTAACTACAATGCTAATGGTTATCATAATGCTGGGGAGAAGGGAGAGAAAGGGAAGAGAGAGAAGAGGGAGGGAGAGAAGGAAAAAAAGGGAAAGAAAGACCCTTAGAAAGAAGGAACTCCTGTAGCATCAGCCACCACACACCTACCATGAGGATATTCTGCACAAGGTGTAGATTATTTTCCTTTTTACAATTTTCCTTTATGTCTGTGCTTTTATGTCTTATGTAAATGGGCAGTCTACTCATCTTTTAAATCAACAAACAATATTTAAGATAAATCATTAATTTGGGCTGATTGCTTTTTCTAAGATTTAACTGGAGTACAAAATGAAATATAACTGAAAATGGTGGTATAGGCCTATAATTCCAGCACTTAGGAGACAGAGGTAGAAGGATCAGTAGCTCAAGGTCATCCTTGACTATATTAAAATGTTAAGAAAATCTGATCATTATAAAACTGTGTGTCCAAATAAATCAGAAACAAAACAAAGTCAAAATAAAATCAAATAATGTAACATCCAATTTGACTGGTCAGACTACATGTTCAGTGCACAAATAGCAGAGTAACTTTGTGATGAATGTGATAGAAAAAAAAACATGAAAACAAAAACTCTAAATTCTCTCTTTATTAATGTGTCCTAGTTAGAAGAGATAATAGAAAGCCACACTCATTACATGTGTACAGTAACCATTAAGGCACTATTGTAACATGGATCCCTAAATAATTTCCTGCTTGATTCAGATATAAATCTGGTCAATCAATGAGTTTCCAACTCTGTGCCTATCTGCTGAGTAGCTATCATCCTGAAACATCCAGTTACCATGATCAGACAAATTCTTCCTTCACATTCTCAACAGACCCTAGATTTCTAGGCTCTCTGTTATTTTGCTGTTGTTTAATCTTCTAATTTGATTATTCATATTTTTCAATTATTTTGTGAGAATAAGTACACAAAAAACTAACTTTTGAAGACTACAAATGTTTGAAACTATTAGCGACTTAACTTTGTATTTTACTGAGAGTTTGGAACTGTGAGCGAAAACTCCTTTAAAAAGCTGTGTCTGTTCTGGTTTGCTTGTTTTAACTTTTATCTGATTTTATTTATTAATGTTGTTGTTGCTGTTATTGCTGTTGTTGTTCTTTAGACTTCTGCTTTCTAGTGAGAGAGAAAGAAGGGTATAGATTTTACAGATTTGGGGGGGGGACGATCTAAGAGAAGCTGGGAGAAGAGAAAACACTGCAAGAAAAAACACTGTATGAAAAAAATCTATTTTCAACAAAAATAAACTAATTAATTTTAAAAAACGAAGATGATTAGAGTTGTAGTACTGTGAGGAGACTGGAATGCTGCAAGCCAGAGACTAGCTGCCTTATCCTGGCCTGTGTCCAGGCCTTTGGATCGCAGATGCCTTGACCAATTAATTCTTTGCATGAACGAACACCTGTGACTAACAGAGACCCCTCTGGCATCTAACTCAGCAGAGCACTGGCTCCCAGCACACAAAAGCTACGGACGTCATCAGATGTCATCCTGAGTCTACAGAAAAGCTTCCTCCATCTTGCTGTAACCATCACTCTGATGAGGCCTCAAAGTATTTCAAACTTGTCTTGATTTATGGCTCTCTTTGTTCTGTAAACCAATGAAATTGCTTCCGTGTTAGAACAAGAAGTTTGGGGTAACCTAACTCATGTTCCTGAGCAGTAATTCCAGGATAAACTATCTCTTACACCTTTAAGATGAAAGCAGTGGTTTTGAGTCAAGAGAAATAAATTATGGTAACGGCTATGATAATTTGAAACACAGTGTGTGCACTGCTGAAGCAAGAATGATTACCACAAACAACTACTTACATAAATTTGAAGTTTTGTGGGCTTTAGAAACTTATCTGGACACCTTGCATATCACTAATCAGTCCCTGACTTAAGTCATTGTAATGGTCTTCAGACTTATGGCCACTACTGTTATGACCCATTGTTTGAGGCATAAATAAAGGACTTATAGCACAATGTAGGTTCTAAGTAGATCACCTACATATACTATTATTTTGCATATCCTGTAAAAGATTACATAAAAACATGAAAACTTTACTTCTGTAATATACTTATTTACACTGTGTAACTAAACTGTCAAACACCATTAGGCCAAAACAAATCCTCTCTGACAGAATTAAACAACTAACGGTAACTGGCTGTACAAACACTCAAACAACAGAGACAATTATAGACCTGTCATTTCAGAATGAATTAGCAATCCTACAGTGATGATATGCCTAAATGATAAGGCAAGAACATATCAAGAAGCTCATAGTGCTTAAAAACTATAGTGGTGGTGCTGGAACAATGGCTCTGTGGTTAAAAGCCCTTGCTGCTCTTGCAGAGGACCCCAAGTTCAGTTCTCAGCAGCCACATGGTGGTACATAGCCAGCTGTAACTCTATTCCTAGAGGATCCAGCACCCTTCAGCCTCTGTGGGGACTAGACATAATAAAAATAAATTTACTACATCCTAAAAAGTAAAGTAGCATCACTTAATCTCTGAATCATCACTAGCTCACATCAGAACTAGAGTAAGCTCAGATGCAAGGGTAATTTTGCTTGGCTTATAGTTATAGCCAGAGACTTAAAAGAAAATCTTTTTTTAAGTGTTCTCATTATCAACATCAAAAATAAATAAATGAGTCCTCTAAGATCAAGGCTTAGGGAGAAACAATTCATTACAATGACAGATGAATGTATATGAAAAGCTGTTAAAACGTCTCATGTCATCAGTACTTACTAGGTGCTTAATAGACATTCCAGAAATTGAGCTAAACACATGAAAACCCAAAGATCAGACAAAGCTTAAGAGCCACAGACACTCAAGCTCTGGTAGAAAAGAAAATGAACCTATTAAAGCATTCTTATGAAACCTCTCCTCTATATTGTCTCCAATACGCATGCATAAGCACTCCTTGAAGGCAGGGACTTACTTTGTCCTTATATTCACGATACCTAGTTATTGAAGCATTTCCTTAAAAGCATAAAGAAGGGCACATATGGATTTATTAGTTACCAGCTCCTTCTATGAATCAGCTACTGTACCAACAACTTATGAAAAAAAAATCAGTGAGAAGATAATAATCCCTAACTTTTAGCTTCCACAACAAATTGGAGAAATGAGCCAATTTTTTTTTTAAAAGTGGCAGTTAAGTTGGCACTGTCTTCCCTATTATTTGGTGACTCCATATAGATTCATTTCATATATGTGTATGTGTTAGGACTCCAGCTAGACATCTTAAGAACCAAGCAAAATCCTCCAGTGCCAGGAACGAGCTATATCTTATTGATGTCATCTGAAAAAGGGTACCATGGAATCTCTAAAACATCAGAAGGCACTCTGCACACTACTGGAGAAGAAAAGTAATTATCAATACCACTCAGACTCAAACCCTATGACCTACAACAGTGACCTATCTAAGAGATAGACTGTTGAAATAGTGGCACAAATGTTATGGGAGTGACCAATCACTGATTGGATTTAAAGACCACTTCATGAGATGGAACCCACAGCTGACAAAGCTAAAGAAGCCAAAACCAAAGACTAGATAGATTATGGGTCTAGGGTAAAGCATGGTATTATTATTCTGTGAAAGGAATATAGCAATAAAATAACTCCTAATGGTGGCATACATCTTCTATCCCAGGACAGGAGAGACAGAGGCAGATCAGTCTCTGCAAACTGGAGGCCAGCCTGGTCTACAGAGTAAGTTCCAGGACAGCAGGGCTACAAAGAGAGACATTGTCTCAAAATAAAACAATCAAACCAAATTAAGTCACATTGGATAAAAGAGCAAGATGCAACTACATAATGCCTACATGAGAAACATGCCTTAAACACAAAGCTCTAAATAGACAAAAGGCAAAAAGATGGGAAAGTTATATGATTACAATAGTAACCAATGCCAAATATCATGAATAGAATATTTGACAAAAAAAGATATCAGGAAGCACAAAGATGAGCATTTATAATAATAAATAAGCTGAATAATAAGGGTATTATTATTAAGTTATAAAAATTTATGTGCCTATTACAGGAGTTTTTAAAAACATGAAAACAATCTTCCAGAAGTGTAAGGAAGCATAAGCAAATGAATAATTACTGTTTCAGGTTTCAATCATCTTATCTACTTATTAGACACAAGTAGGCAGAAAATGATCAACTGCACATCATTCCTAAGTATCACAGAACAACTTGACCTGACATTATAAAATACTCTACCTAACACCTGACTAAACACTTCTTAACATACACATAATATGTTCACCAAGATAGACCATGTATGCACACATACAGACACACACACACACCACATATGGAAATATATGCACATACATACTGGAAATATAAGTAATAATTAGCTTCATCTAGTAATTCCAAAATAAATAAATATATTAAAACATCCATGCCCCTAATAAGTAAATAAGTAAATACAGTAAAATGAAAAAAATTCCAAAGGATTCCAATCATGGAAGAAATGTTATTTCACTATCAGTGAGAACCCAGAGAGATCTTTGGAAAATCTTGGAAATGTTGAAAAAATTAAAAATTTCATCACTAAACTACCAAATGATAAATAAAAACAAATAAAAGTACAACAATAGAAAATGTGGGAGTTGTCACCAAGCAATATTCAGAGAGGGATTTCAACACTAATGATCAGGGTGTCAAGGACACAGTCATATGTCATTAACCTCAGTTTCCCCTCAAACTAAAAGCAGACGAGTGAATTTAAAGTAGAAATAATGAAATAGTGGTAATGATAAGTCAAAGAATTTGAAAGCAGAAAAATTACAGAATTCAACTGAGCACCATTGGTTCTTAGAAAAGATCCTAAAAATTGTTTTCTACTAGCCAGTCTGGATTTTGAAAAAACATAGAAGATGAATAAGGAAGTGAAAAAGGGAATTTTAAGAATTTCTAGAACCTTTTGCCTGATAAATCAGACAGAAAGCTCACTAAAGAAAATTATAAAGCAAAAACAAAACCAGAATGTCTGGCATATGCACAAAAAATTAAAATATATGGTTAAAAATCTTATAAAGAAAACTTCAGGCCTACAAGCTTTCACTTAATGAAGCTTTCACTATTTCAAAACCCAAATAAAGAGTAAATAATATTCATTTATACAAACCATACGAGAAAGTCCAGAGAAAGGATCACTTTCACTCATTCTGTGAGGCCATCACTCCACCATCAACTACAGAAAGTCATTACCAGAAGTGACATTACACTCTAAAACGCCCATGGACACCACATGCCTTAAGCAAAATTTTACTAGTTGTATTTAATAATCTATAAGATAGATAAGTCATCAGGATGAAGTGTGACCTATATGTCAAGTATTTTTCAAAAAAATCCAATATTCTTTATCTAATTAATAAAATAAAAGAAAACAATCATAATTATTTCAACAGATACAGAAAGAAAATCTGACTAAATTTAACATCTATTAGTAGCAAAGTTAAAATCTCAACAAATTAAGAATATAAAGTATCTCCTTGGCACAATATAGGGCATCTTGGAAGAAAATCTAAATAGTAAAAATATTTGTAAATTGTGGTCTATTCATTCAACAGAATGATACACAGCAAAAAAAATAACAAACTGTAGTTCTAAAGCAGTAAAACTAATAAATTTGACAGTAGAGGTCAAACAGAAAAGAATACATACATACACTATATACATACATATATACATATATATGTATACATACATATATACACATACACTATATATACACTATACAGTGAACTAAATCAAGTCAAGTAACTCTCAAGAAGTACAAAGTATATCATAAAGCTTAGGAATTTAAATATAAATGTGTGAAAGCAAAAAAAAGTTTTTAACTTAAAAAGGGGGAGGGGAGATGTCACCAGGGAAGCTGTGCTGGTGCTAACTAGGCCCCTTCATTTGAAGCTCCAGAAGTACTTTACTGTCAGGACTGTTGCTTTCTCCAACTCTGGAGCATTTGCACATCAGGATGGCTATCTTGCAGCTAAGTGTCAAGTCTAAATAGAGAATTCATCTATTCTATATACATCCTAATCTTCACCCTGGTCTTTAAACAGCTATAAAAGATACATTCTGGAACAACTGAGCATATTAATTCACACAAGTGTTTGGAATTAATTTCAAGAGGAGGAGAAATTCAGCCTTTCGCTCTCTACATCTGTTGGGAGCCACCTGGAGGCACAGGTGGTCCTGCAGTTTGGAGGTAGCCACGTGGGGCTGAGCAACCCTGCCTGCACCCTTGCCTGCACATGCTCAGACCAGCAGAATGGCATTAACCAATCAGGACAGCGTTCAAGCCGCTCCACCGTTTAAAAGCAGCTGCCTCGGGACCCGACTTCCTCTCTCTAAGCTTTCTCTCGTCCCTGCTCTATCGTCCCTTCCCCCAATTTTCCTCAAGGGAATGCTCCAAATAAAGATGTGACCAGAGAAGGAATTCTCGTTTTTGGTGGCGTTCATTCCTGCGGGACAGGATGGCCCCCCGCAACTGGTGCTCGAAACCCCGGACGCTGAGGGACCCTGACAACTACGCCGGGGGACCCTGAGAAAGCCCGGGAGAAAAAGCTGAAATCAGACACCAGGACACAGAGAGCCTTGAATTTCAGAACTCTGAACACGTGGAGCGGTGAGTGACGTCTGTGAATCCCCCAAAAAGGGGAGGAAAAGAAATGTAAAAAGGAATTTCAAAGGATAGGCCTAAATAGAAAAGAAAATACAAAAAAAAATCAAAGTTAAGGTATCTGAAAGAAGGTACAGAAAGCAACGGGGAAGAAAAATCCCTTAAGTTCAGTGCAGGAGGAATGTAAACAGCAGCAAAAAGGCGAGGTAACTAAGGCGGGACTTTGAGGACGATGGGGTACGGGAGACCGCGGCTTCCGCTCCCTCTCCGTCCACCTGCGTACTCGCTGTTAGAGACTGGAGGCAACAGTCTCGTAGGGAGGCAAACTTGATCACTGCCTTCCCTGTTCTTAAAGAGCCACAGAGCTTTTGGAGGTGATTTTCGCCTAATTTTGTTAGAGAGCTCAGTCTCTGGCTCTCACGTACAAAAAACTTTAATTTTTGACTGAGAAAGACAAGCTGCTTGATCGTGCTGAGAGTGCTGGCGGCAGCCGGCCCGCCTTTGAGCGGTAATGCCTGATTAGAAACACGGAAGTGGGCCAGGCACGGTGGTGCACACCTGTAATCCCAGCTACTCAGGAGGGAGACGCAAAATTGCACTCTCCAGTGCTAGCTCGTTCGGGAGGCATGGCCATGCTAACCAGTTGCTGGCGGGAAATTTGCTGGAGGTCTACGAACAGCCAGGTCCGACGGGCGGGCTAAAGTCCGTGTGACATCAGAGGCTATATGTCCCGGCCTTCTGGCGGGGCTATGGTTTTTGGAGGACTTTTTCAGCACCTGAGCGGACTCGCCTGACTGAGGCGGAAGCTGCGTGGTGAGCAGCGGCGCCATAGAAGGCAAAGAGGAGCTGAATCGGCTCTGCGGAAAAACTGTGTTTCCATAGCAACATGGGCGAGCGGGGAGGTGAGTTCCCAGAGAACGGGGCTCTGCGCGCGGGCGGACCGGGCAGGAGAAGCCCCCCCACGGGTGGGCGGATGCCCCCCTCGCCGGAGCTTGGCGGTGCGAATTCAATGCCTGAGGTGAGGCTGAGGTACAGTTCGCAGTTACGGGATAACCGGCGAGCCCGCCCACGGCCCGGGGCGGAGCCATGCCTTCGGGCCATGCGGAGCGCGCCATAATGGGCTTCAGAGGCGGAGCTGTGGCAGCCGCCGCCTCCGCTGCTGCCGCCCTCAGTCAAGGTCGCCAAGAATTCAGTCAGATAAAAACATTTGTCGCCAAAAATTTAGTCAGATAAAAACATTTATCCCCCAAACATCGCCCCTTTGTCAGCAGGAAGTAGCCAGATGATCGACGTCCATTCTCCCTCAAAGAACTGGTCCTAATTATCATAATAAAGGCGTGTTTACCTGGTTACCGTATCCTAGGTAACAAAGAAAGGCGGACCTATTGCCTGAGGCAACAGCTGGAATTAAACCAATGTTACCTAGAGGTTTTTCCATCTGAATAGGGGAGCTGGAGAAATGGCTCAGAGGTTAAGAGCACTGACTGCTCTTCCAAAGGTCCTGAGTTCAATTCCCAGTGACAACTGCCTTGGTTTTTAAACAATAGAGGGGGACTACACTACCAGTGACAGCTTCCCCCAGAGAAAGGATTTCTCTTGCATTCTATACACTTAATTTTTAATTCAAAATTTTGCTGGTACAGGCAAACAAGATTTGCTTTTTGAAACAGAGACCTGCAAATCTCTAAGTTCAAAACCAGCCTACTTCCAGTACTGATTGTGCTGAATTTTTACACTGAGAGTTTTTAGTACTCTTAAATGTTTATTTGGGAGGAGAGTTTTGTTTATGTTTTTCTAGGAATGCTGACATACATCTGGATGCCAGCGAGACCGACCAGAGAGATAAAGAAGACGACCCAGTGGATGCTGAGTGTCCTGCTGTGGAAGATTCATGCGGAGACAGCAGAGATGACCTTCTGGGCGGTGCCAAGAGCAGCTGTTTCACACCATCGACTTGAGCAACACCCTGTGCAACCTCTTATCTCTTACTCTACTTTGCCTTTTCCTTCCTTAGGAATGGGTGGGAGCAGAGATATCCTTGGCATGCTGCGTCTAGGTGGGGACCAGATTGGAAAATAGTTTTGCCTTATTGCTCTTAAAGACAATAATTAGGGGGAGATGTTGGGAGCCACCTGGAGGCACAGGTGGTCCTGCAGTTTGGAGGTAGCCACGTGGGGCTGAGCAACCCTGCCTGCACCCTTGCCTGCACATGCTCAGACCAGCAGAATGGCATTAACCAATCAGGACAGCGTTCAAGCCGCTCCACCGTTTAAAAGCAGCTGCCTCGGGGCCCAACGCTCTCTCTCTAAGCTTTCTCTCGTCCCTGCTCTATCGTCCCTTCCCCCAATTTTCCTCAAGGGAATGCTCCAAATAAAGATGTGACCAGAGAAGGAATTCTCGTTTTTGGTGGCGTTCATTCCTGCGGGACAGGATGGCCCCCCGCATACATCCTAATGAAAAACAAAGCTAAAAATGAAAGTTATGGCATATTATTATTTAAAAAAACGAAGAGTTCAATAGGCATTTCGACTTGTGGCTGGCAGTGTGGACACCACTGGCAAACAGCAGAGACTATTTGCAGCAGAAATCTGTGGTCTCAAACATTCCCAAGCAGAGTTAAAAATAGGCATAACTTTTAAACTTAAGACACACATAGTTAACTACTGTTGTCAAGTTAAGGTGGCCCTAATACATACAAATTAGGCCAAAGACCACATAATAAAATTATCTGAAATTTGCGCAGTTATCAATTTCCAAATAAATCTGATTTATTTTTAACTGACATCTTAATTATCTGCATTTACATCTGGAATATAACAACTTTTCTCTCTTATAACAATCTGAGACAAACAAAATATTATGATTATACATTAGCAATGCCTTCTCAGTTTCTACAGCTGAAATGTCATGCCAATTACTTAATAAGATTTAATTTTACCTTGTTTAATCTGTCCTTGCACAATATTACTGGAAGGTGGAGGGGAACCCCTTGACTTAGAAAGGTCTGGGGTGCCTGGTCTAGGTGGCCTTTAAAAGAAGAAAAAAAACATTGCACATTTTCCTTTTCCAGAACTGTTCAAAACATTTTCAACTTGTATTTCAAAAAGGTGGTCATTTTCTAAGTTTTGTATCTACTTACGCTGTGATTTCAACTTCTGACAAAAAAAACTGCATGATTATGAAGTAGAAATGTACCTTTTTGTAATAAAATTTTTACTTTCTGTTAGTCTTAACACATATTTTTGAACACTCCAGTGAACTACAATTGATGGTAAAAATCGTTCTTCGTCTTCTCTACTCTTCCCATCCTGGGATTTCAGCCCACCCCACTACCATGAGCACCTCGGAATTCATGGAATAACACAATGATTTGAAAAGTATTTAGCAATATAAATGGCAATAAAGCATAAAGAAACCTTGGAGTCTAAAGGTAAAGTGTCTCTTTTTTAACTTTGGCTCAAAAACACCCGATATAAAATTATTTACAGGATTAAGGACACTGAATTTTTGTAGGGCAATTACAACAGAATATGGCAGAAAAAAAATACTAAGTATTTCTTAGGTTTAAAAGAACTAATGTAGTCAACTTTAATAAAGCATAATAACAAGGTGTCTTCATAATTTTGAGAAATAGCATTCAGGCTAAGTATTGTAAAAACATCAAAATACTCTTTTTTTAAGATAGTCTGTTTTAAAATTTATTTTCTCCTCCCTATTGCAAAATTTGGACTGTACTCATTACCACATGCCAGGGTCAATCACTGGACCCATCAGTACTGCATACAGACTACAGTGAAAAGCTCTGTGAACAGATACACATTTGAACTGGATGTCAGTTCAGACTTCATGAGCTGAAAATTTCGGGGGATATTTATGGAGCTCAAAGAGATGGCTGAGCAGGCGGTTAAGAGCATTGCTCCTGCAGAGAGCTGGAGTCGCTCCTAGCACCCGCACTGCGCAGCTCACAACCACCTGTGACTCCAGCTCCAGCAAGGTCACACCCTCTTCTAAAAGCCACAGAGTCTACATTCACACCTGCACAGACCACACACAAGCACATAATTTTAAAAAACAATGCCATTTGTGGTGGGCCACACCTTTAATAAGGAAGCAGGTTAGGCCAGTCTCTGTGAGTTCATGGCTGGTCGGGGTTATCGCAGATAAAATACATCATCTTAAAAAAAAAACAAAAAAAACCTTGAAAGATTTATCCAAGAGCTATTGTCTATGCCCAACTCCTAAATTATAAAGCCATTTACAATAGTTACTAAGTATGACTACATACGTAAAATAGTGTATAATTTTATTGTGTTTTAAACTAGGCATTTTAGAAATGTCTCTGTTTCATAATTTAAATGGGAAATCACTAAAGTGACACTAACGTGGAAATGTGTGCAGAGCCAGCACACAAAAGTGCAATAAACAATAACAATAGAGTATGGTCATTTATCCCTTTGGAAAATGAAGAATAAAATTAAACTACATAGTCACACCTGGTCGGGCCCTTCTTCATGTGATCACCAATAAAAGTTGCATTGGTCATGCTCATTAAAGTATTGGCCAAAGAGATGATGGACAACAGGTGCTGAGTGGTGACGGCTCGAGACACAGTGTAGGTTCCCTTTCCTACTCCCTCAGCTGTCGGCAGCTTCCTTCCTGTCTCTGCTGTCCCATGCGGTAGTTTCCCAGCAGCCTGATTATAACCAGGCAGCATCAACGACATATGACCTCCTCTCGATAAGAGACCAAAGGACACTGTGCAGTGTGGTTTGAGCATTCCGAGGCGATCAAGACAAACTTCATCCAGCACTTCATTCAAACCCCAGGCGTGAAGACAGGACATGAATAATTTTGCCGTGTCCATAGTTAGATTGTATTCTAGCAAGGTCAGCGGCTTGGACTTGCTGGCCCGGTATTCGGGATCACTCTCTTCCTTCCTCTGCCTCATTATCTCCTCGTCCTCGTCTTCCTCATCAAGGAGATGCTCCTTTATGTTCTCTTTGATAGTTTCCTTCACTTGCTGGAAAAGAACTGCTGCTCGCTTTCCAGTTAGAAAGGAGCCCCCTTTGTCTGAACTGCCAGATGCTTTTTGCAAATTCTCTGGGGAAATAAGTGCAGTATTCGGCCTAGAGGCTTCTTCAGTCAGGAGTTGAATAATCAAAGCTTCCACATCAAAGAACAGCACATGGATGTCCGGGTCTGTTAGGTTTGTCTTTATTGCTTGGACCATCAGGGAGTTATGAGAATATTTAGGTAAATTCCCCTGTAACAAATATTTTTTAAAAATAGTTACAATTCAAAGTATTTAATCTCAACATTCATTAATGAACAACAAATAGCTGAATTAAAATGCTTTTGAAGCTGTCTTTTTAGGGTCTCTAGATAATTAAAATACCTTTGTCAACCAGCAACATGTAAAAGATATGAGCTTATAGCGTAACTTTCCACTGACACAATCATTAAAATACCAATTAATTTAAAACCAAGTATACATTAATAGAAGCTTATTACTGATGTGGGAGTCTCCTTATTCATTCAAATTGATTTCAGCGACATTAGCAGGCTCGGAAAATGCACTGTGACTGCCCCGACAGAGCTGTGCGTCCTTCTGAGGCACTGCACACTGGAACCCTTCCTTTGGCACTTACTTACCCTCAGTTTTTCTCCCCTACCAATTCCTTCCAAAGGCATAGCCAAGTCTTCTGGGTCTTAGATCATAAAAGTAAGGTGATCCTGACCATGTTTCTTCTATTTCTCTCCTTTACTTACTGTCCATTTTAGCCAATACTATTGACAGTGTAGAGGCTCTGTGACTCTTCAGGCCGGGTGCTCCACTCTTTTCTGTATCTGACATTGTCTTCTGGAGACAAGAGTATATACTACAGTTCCCTTATGTGATGCTTATATATATGCGTGTGTAAGTATAAAGTCATGCATGTTATGCCAGAGTGTAA
Source organism: Myodes glareolus (assembly GCF_982192425.1). Taxonomy (NCBI): domain Eukaryota; kingdom Metazoa; phylum Chordata; class Mammalia; order Rodentia; family Cricetidae; genus Myodes; species Myodes glareolus. The sequence goes on from NC_142038.1 coordinate 24,518,116, forward strand.
ATAGAAATTATTTTTTGACAAAAATCATAGAACGTCTTGTTCAGATTTTGCATGTCTTAAATTACACATAATTAACACATGATATTTTTTCAAAACATGAAAATAAATCTAAATAATAAAATATAGACTCCTTCAGTACAAATTCAAGGCTCATTTATAAAACCCCCTTTCAGCTTTAACAAACAGGCTCTTGAACCATATCTGTGATTCCTAACAAACAAATTCTTTTCGTTTTCCTTTCGCATGAATCTTCCTTTATTCTCCTCTAAGTCATCATCTACATGGTCTACGCAGCCCTAACTTTCAGTCACAACATAAATGCACATCAAATCAGTACAGAGAATGCCTTAAATATGTATATTCTACTTGTCAACTATATCTCATTCATGTTGAGGAGAGGACTCTGATTCTTCCAGGAAAAAGTGAGTCAACAGTACGCTTAGTTCCCTAACACGTTGCATCCCCCACATATCATATATTTGGATATCTTAGAAACACTTATACTTATATTATCATTATCTTTTACTTATAGCTTCCTAATTCTCTGGGGCAATTTCAAGACATGGGCAGACTAGGCCTTACTCATTTTGTCAACCAGAGAATCTAGCAAATGAACAAAGAATATTATAAAAATCTTACAAAACTGCTCATCCCCTCACCTGGTCTCTCTTCTGTCTCCGTTTCCATCCTGCCTGACTATGATGTTGGCTTCAGAAATTCTCAATAGCATTTTCTAACTGGAGAAGGAAATCCAGACTTCTTTGCAAAGCACAAAACACCCTCCAGAGTAAACTGTTGCCTGTACCTTTATTTCCCCTCTAATTACCACCCTGTGACTTACATGAAATCACGTATCCTTTCCAGAAACAATTTCAAACATTTGGTCCTTTGCACTTGTTCACCCTGGGACCACTTCTTCTCCATTTCCTGTATCATTTCCTGTATCATCATTCATAAAACATCTCAAGTTGTTCCCATCCAAAAATTAATCAAAGAATTATTCAAGCAGATGCTGTCACTGCTTCCTTTATATAAACTTCCCTGAATTGAATAATGTTTAAAGGATGATATAACTTTTTCTACATTACAGTAAGCAACATAAAGAATATTCCTAATATGTTAGTCATTGTATTTAAGAGTCAGTACAAAATGAAAAGGATGTGGTTGAGAAATTACCAATTCCATCTCAGGTGACCAGGGAGCTAACTTGAACAAGCAAAAACCACTTATAGTGGAAAGAAAGAAAAATGTAGACAAGGACAATGGCAGTGAAAATCAGAGGGTAGGTGCTGAAGAACCCACAGGTGATCAAGATGAAGAACCAAGGCCACAGTTCACTAAGCATTAACAAGACCACACTGAGGCTTCAGAACTTTGTTTTGCAAAGCAGAGCATCACTAACGCAGAATCATCAGGTGGGTTGGTAAAAATACAAATTCCTGGACCTGGCCATCAGACCTGAATCAGCGTGAGAAAGAATGTGTAAGAATCTATCTACTGAATACCCAGACAACTTTATACAGCAATGTTGGAAGGGAGTCACATGACCCCCTTATTAGTCCTATTAGCCAAGGGAACAAGAGCTGGGTCATGAATATAAAGAGGGAGGCAGCAGAAACTACACAGATGATTGAGATAAAAGAACAATAGCCCGGAGGATGTGAGAGATGGGACAGATGAAGAACGGGTGCTTGAGCCTTTCATTTCTCCCAGCTCTGTTTCACATTTTCCTTTGAAACACTAACATGTAATACATATCACACACTATGCCTAGTGCTTTGGACTTACCAGCACTAACTCAAGTGAATTATGTATGACCTTATATGTGCATTATTAACGATACAATATTGATGTGAAAAATATAATTAATAATTGCAGCAGCACTATATTCTAAGTTGTTGCTGGGGTTCAGGAACTAGTTATTAGCACTGGCGACGTGACAAAAATATCAATCCTGGGTATGCAGCTCTGACATCGGGTAAAAGGGAAAGGTCTCACATGCTCCTGAGGATATTCTCTCCACAAAATATCTGCAACAGGGGGCTGGAGAGATGGCTCAGTGGTTAAGAGCACTGGCTGTTCTTTCAGAGGTCCTGAGTTCAATTCCCAGCAATCACATGATAGCTCACAACCGTCTGTAATAACATCTGGTGCCCTCTTCTGGCCTGCAGGCAGAACACTGTATACATAATCAATAAAAAAAACTTTTTCCCCCCAGTATCTGCTTCTCTCTTTTAGAAAGAAGAGGCTATTATCAGCCAAACAACATAAAATCAAACAAGTTTTGCTAAGAAATTACTGAACCCATGAGAAAGGCTTGAAAAAAAAAGGCAAAAGGGAAAACAGAAGGTAGGCAGACTTCAAGCTGTCTCATCTAATGTCAGCCACACATGTGCCCGTCAGCACCCCTGCCTCTGTGGGCGTCTCTGTCTCCTGAAGGTGTTCCAGCAGTCAGCCACATGCTCACAACAGAAAGGTTATCTAATTAATACCATATCTGTGTGTGACTATGTAAGATTCTTTTTATTACAACCTCTCAGCTACCAAATGTGCCCTGTTTAAAAAAAAAAAACTACCTAATAGCAATCTACATAAAAAGAGTGCAAAAGATAAAGAAAACAGCATCACCAATGCAAAATATAACAGAGGAAAACACATTAAGGTTGAAGGTTGAAGGGGGAAGGAAAGAAGATGACTTATCATGATTCCAGTGGATGGGCAGTTTCTCACACTACAAGGTCTGACGGCCAATTCTACTTACTTAGACAATCTGTCACAACCAAAGGTGGACGCCCACCAAAGTTGTGAGGAGGATATTTTTGCTAAAGGTAAAGAAATGACAGAGTTAGTCACTCTCAGGTCTGGCTTTCTAGAATGTGATGCTAAGGTGAGCTGTAGGAAAGGAACAAAAACATCTAACAAATTCCTACACTTTCTTGGCTTAATGATAAAATATATAGACCTGGGACCAGACAGCTTGATTCAGTCACAACAATTTCAAAGGTAACTAGTGAGGATATCCTAGACGTCACATTTATTAGAATTCCTGGAATGCAGATGCACAGTTAGTTCACCTTAAAGTTATCATAGAACAGGACTAAATTCAGTTCAACAAACATTTGTGGAGTGACCTACTGTGTTAACATGCCTGGAGAAAACAAAATATTCGTCCATAAAGAAATAGTTGAAAATCCACCTGACAATGGCTAAAAGGAAAATCCTACTAAGAAATGCAATTATAGACATATCTACACTCAAATAACAGGCTAGTACACAGATTTGCTTTATGTTTATTCTAAGTACCTGGTTTATTGCAATTTTCATTTTCAAAAGTACATATTTAGCCATATGAGATTTCTTTTGTTTTGAGACAGGTTCTCTCTATGTAGTCCTGGCTGTCCTGGGATTTACTGAGACCTACCTGTCTCTACATCCACAGTGCAGGGATTTTAAACACATCTGCCACCATGCTCAGCATCATTTAAAATCTTATGAAAAGGAAAAGTGACTTAAAATATAACACAAAAGAAAACACAGAGTGACAAGAATACTGGGCTGCTGGTACATAACTGAACGTGGAGCTGACAACAGGAGAACATTAGATAAAATGGCATCTCCAGCAAAACCCAAGGAAACAGCACAACTATCACACTACTACCGGGGTTCCTCCACGCATGCATGAATCTCAGCATACAAACACATCAGATATGGTGGACCCCACAAACAAACGAAACAATCTAGAATGCTCAGAGAAATAATGATGCCATGCACATACAAGAGGCTTCAGCATTTTATATAAATGAATATATTCTGGATGAAATCAGGTCTGCTGGAACACCTACTATCTTGGTCTCTGAATACCAAGACACTTGAAGGGTCTTTAAGGGTTTAGGATTTTAAGTGCATTGCATTTTCCCCACCGACTCTAAGAATTCTTACTCTCTCACCACTCACTTCATTGATCCTGACTTGAAAGCTCACTTATTTTGAAATCATTGTTCAATAACCCAGTTTTCAATGCTATCTTTAAATAGTCTTGTGATTTATTATTCTTTCTGAATCTAATCTATAAAACCATTTGATATGGGTTTTACCTAAAAATAGAGTTGATTTTTACTATCAAGTATTATGTTAGCTGATCTTCATAATCAAATGCAAGGTAGAAATGTTGATTTGTGTGTGTGTGTGTGTGTGTGTGTGTGTGTGAGAGAGAGAGAGAGAGCGCGCGCACTGGTTGTGGGTATGTTTGTCTGCATGGGTGCACGCACATGCATGTATAGACCAGAGGCTGATGTGAGCTGTTTGGCTTCCTGTACTTAGTGGTCACCAATTCAGCTCACCCTGTGCCACCTCTCCAGCACTGAGATTGTGTGCACTGCCATACCCAGCCATGCATGGGTGTGAGACCCAGACTCAAGCAGGTCCAAATGCTTGTATAGAAGTCACTTTACCAACTGAGCCATTTCCCTAGATGTTGTTCATATATTTTTCAAATTAGAATTAGCTCAGAAATCAATGATCATAGACCCTAAGGACGGGTTAGAAAATGAGAGTCTAGCTGATATGCACAGACATCTCTTTAAATATCAACACAAAATTCTAAAATAGATTACAAAAAATTTTACTTAACAAATATTAATTTACTATTTCATAGAATGCATACTTGCATAGGTGTATCTTATTTATAATGAATGGTTTAAACAACTTATGCTTCCTACGTATAGTATAAAACTGATTTAATATCAAAATTTTTTTTCAGTGAAAAGAAACAAACATTCATTTCCCCTTCTGTTTTGTACATGAGATTTTATTGATGAAAGTGATTAAAAGGAATTTCTAAAGTTCTTATGCATAATAATAAATATAAGAGGCACACTGAATAAAAGTAGATGTCTTATTGTACTTTTAAAATAAAGTAGCTGAGAGAAATCCCCCTCACCTACTAGAAACTAGTCACATGGTGGCTTCAATATTGACCATTTTCGGTATCAAGAAAAAAAAAGGGAGGAAAAAGGAGAAAGAGGGAAGGGGTTGTATGTAGGAAGCACAAAACCAGCAGGAAAATTTGTCTGCCCAATATGGCTATTTGGCGCCCTCTGCTGTTGTACTACTGATTCTTCATGCTAGTTTAGGAATTAAACAATAGGACCATGGCCATCCCACAGGCCAATCTCTTCTGGAAATAGACAAAACTATACTTATCTTTAAAAATCTGCTTTTGGATGGGATGAGAACCCTCGATCAGGTGTGCATGATAATATAGTAATACGGTTCCTGTCATTTTCTCTTTCCATGTGCTTCCATTAACAAGCACAAAAGTAAATACAAACTAAGAAAAAAAATATTAAACATATCAAGGATTAAAGTACTTATATTTTACTACAACTTTTTTAACAAGACATAAGTATGATGTAATTATAAATATAAATGCAACCATTCATTATGCCTTACACAGAAAATATATTTTCAATGTATTTCATCTAGAGATCATAGACTATTGTTACATGATTATTAAATATTAGAAACTGAAAAAGAGTCTTTACAACAGCAGCATGGGAAATCAACTTCCAAGTCCAGCCAAAGAGCCAAGAGCCCCAAACAGCAGGACCAGAAGTTCTCCATAACAACACAGACTGTTACATGGGCAGCTGACTTTCTTCCAAATAACGAAATGACTCCCCACTTCAGGGGCTGAGAATGGCTAGGAGATAATACAAGCAGTAGTCCTGTCTCCGGGAGAAGGGAGCTAACACTCTTCTCACCTTCTATCAAGTGAGTGTGTCAAAGAGACACACGAAAAGAGTAAAATAACTGCAGGGGTATTGCGGAGGGGGTGGCTGTGGTAGGGAGAAAGGCAGCGAGGCGGCTTGCAAACTCTGAACATCCCCTGCTGGAAACACACCCTTTTGTCAAAATTCTTGGTTTGTTTTTAAATGAAGGGTCCACGGTGAGATTCCGGGGGCCTGACTTGGTAAAAACAAGTATAAAGTAAAAGACTAAATTAAACTAAAATGAAAAGGAGAACACAAAACCCTGGATCAATGTGGTGATTCCTCATTTCAGAAACACAATTTAGCAGATTCTAACCTATTAGTTGGGCTGGAGAGATGACTGAGCAGTTAAGAGCACTGCCTGCTCTTCCAAAGGTCCTGAGTTCCATTCCCGAAAACCACATCTGTAATGAGATCTAGTGCCCTCCTGAGGAAACGACCTGGTGAGTCATCCTCATCAACTTAGACCTTGAAACCCAATATGAACAAGTTCAACAGAACCGCCATATATGTTCTGCTCATGCATGCTTCAGCATTGTCAGTGCATAAATTTTAGTTTTTTCAATTTCAACCTATTAGTTGTTCTTTTCTCTAATCACCTCCATGGTGGCCCACACCCACTGTTTCTAGTCACACTGGCATTCCATATGCTATGATATCTCCCTGGGGCTCTCCCAACGGTACACACCTTTAGTAGTCCGAGAGTCACATTATGAACTGCACACTGGTTCCTAGGCCAGAATAGGAGCTGCTCAGTGGCAGCACCTGCTCCATGTGGGTGTGGTTAAAGCACTCTCCAAGTACATGCTAGGACCTAGCTCAAAGTATGTACCCAACATATGCTGAACAAATGCAGAAATCAATCAACAATCAAGTATTAAACCAGCATGCAGTAATACATACTGTGTTAATATTAGAGCACGTTGTAACATTTAACTTCATTATAACCTAATTATGCCCATTTTGAAGCTAAAGACAAAACTAAGCTAAAAGGTTCATCAGTTACTTTGGAGAACCATAAATCCATGGTGAAAATGTAGGAGGAAATCGCTCTTTCCGCACCCACCTGTCATTTCCCACGTGTCCTGAATTATACTAGAAATAAAGAGTTCTCAGCATCAGTTCTTCAGAGACTCAAGAGATGGAAGAAGTATAGTCAGGAAAGGAACCCTCAAATACTAGGCTACTCACACTGAGTCAAGGGAGAGCTGGGCAGAACCCAGAGTCCTCTCCACATGATACCGTGCAGTCACTTTAGCAGTGAATTTCGGAAGCACTGGAAGGCACGGATTTCCAGTTGTGTTCGAGGTGCCAGCTTTGTTTTGTTGTTTAAACTCGAATGAGTATGTGGCTACAGTTCCCTACAAACATTCTGTAGTTAGACCTGATACCACAGCAAATGCAGAAACTGGCACAACAAAGGACATGCAGCACCCAGTGCAGAGTCTAGGACACTACTGCAGCAGGGCAGAGCAAGGGACAGTTTTCAGTCACTCACTCAGGTGTAGAGAAAGAGAAATGGAAACAATTGTGCCCACTTCTTCACATGTCAGACAAAGGAATTAGGGCTCGGACAGAAACAAAAGCCAAGAAGCAGAGACCAGAGAGGAAGGAAGATCAGTGGACCCTGACGGCCTGACTTGGTGCTGCTGGCTGAGAGTCCTGACTCAGGCTCAGCTGAGGAGGAGTTAATGCAAGCTGTTTCAGTCACAGGAAACACGAAGGGCTACATTTACAGAAATACACACAAAAAGAAACCGGAAACCAAGAATTTTGGCACCGTAAATACTAAACCCTGATTGATGCTGACAAAAGCCCTTCCTCCTGCCTGTCTTTCCCTTCTCAGCTCTTCCTCCTACCAGCCACTTGCCTGAGACGAGATGCTCTGCAGCCTGAATGCTGTTGGATAAGAGTGTGCATGCATGTGTGTAGGGATGAATGTGAGAAATAGGCAAAGATCTGCAAAATCCTGACTCCCTGTGATGATCAAATAACATATTTCCATTCAAAGTTCATTTTAGGGTTTGCAATATCACCTATATATGCCACTATGAGTTAGATCCATATTGAAAAAAAGATTAAAATTTCAAAAAACCATTGTCACATGTTCAAAGCCTTCCTGGTCATTCCAGGAAAATTCACCATACATGTAGATAAGTGATCTTCCTGTGGCTATTGGTGGTCCAGGGACTCTCTTAAAGGCCATAAAACAATTTCAAAAAGGAAAAATCATAGGATATAATCACAAAATCATTTAGTAGCAAAGCAAATGACTAAGATTACAATTGCTTATTTTACAAACAATACCAGCTCTGCATTTCTTTACAGTAATGTTAGCATTTAGCTACATGATTCAAGAGACTTGGTATTTCAATTACAAGTTGTTCATGTGACATGCCAAGGAATGGCACAAAGGTTTCATTACATATGAACATACACTGAGTCTGTAGATGGGATGTTTAGTGTATTGCTACAACAAAAATGATGGATTTACGTTTTTCTTGCTCTTCAAAGGCAGTATCTAGTTTGTTCAAAGGAGTGTTATCTGCAGGAATTTGAAGCTATTATTTCACAGAACATTAGAAAAAGCATGTGAAAGTCCCATTCTTGAGCCATAGTCTCCAGTCGTGTTTCTGCACAAAGCCTCTTGGATGGCATTGCTTCTTATTGTGAACCCTTCTCCCAGTGGAAAACAGCAAAGTCTTGGAAAGCTCTTTTGCATCACCTAAAATTGAGAGCCACAGAGAGTCTCACAGGTCCCTGGCTCTCTCAACTCCAGTCATCTTGCCTGCCCCGCTGGTTCAGCTGGAGACTACAGGCTATGCTCACCAGGCAGCCGCCCCTCCCTGAGAAACCCTGAACATTCATGCCGTAATTTCCTAGAGTTGAAAACTCCACCGCATCTGCTCTTCACGCTCAGAGCTGAGCTTCACAACTGCTGCACATCAGGATGGCCAGGACCTCTGAAAACTCTCAGTGCGCTGCTGCGCCTGCGTGCAAGCTGAATCAGGAAGTCTGTGGCAGGAAGTGGGCGGCCTTTAGAGATTTGAGAGATCCCAGGTGATTAACGCACAGCAGTCTGGTGACCGCCATCATAGGGCATTATGTCACTGGATTCCACCACTCCTTCAAAGTCTGCCATCTCATCCTCCCTCAGCCAACTGCTACACTATGCTAAACCACACCAACCACTCTTCTTTAATCTCCGAGTGACAGGACTGCACTCGGCAACAGCTAAGGAAATGTCCGCTCTGTTCCCAGGTGCCTTGACTCTAGCCCATGACAACTGCAGACAACCTCAGTCCAGCTTCCTGGTTTTTAGCATCCACGCTCTGTCCTGAACCTCTGTCACTCTCGGTTCCTACTTCAGTGTCCTTGCTTCCCCACAGACCTCCCTTAAAACACAGAAGCTTTAGAAGTGTTTTGCCCTCATTCCCACGCACTAACCCCAGAACACACCCATTCAAACATCAGCTTCTCCTCAATCTTTTCATCAGAAAATAAGGTTTCCTTCTTCCACAAATCCAATGCTCTGCCCCTAAATTGAATTTCCTCATTTATCAATGATCAATTCTCCCTTCCCCATCTTGAAGCTCCCCCTCCCTGGTGGCTCTTCACCTTCAGCCAAGGGCATTCCCTGCCATCTCCAAAACTAGACCTCCACCTAACTGCTCTCTTGTTCCTTCCATGTCCTCTCATACAAACTTCACTTGCTACCTATTTCCACCTTTAATCTTTACAGTCTACTTCCTCCTGGGAAGATGGTCTGAAGAAAGGATACTCTGACCTGGCTAGCAAGTGCATTCAGTCCTTCGAAGGGTTAACGTTGATTGCACTTAACAGTGATCTCTTCTGCCTCACACCTCTTGAGTCCCACTTTGTTGACCAGCACATTCTCCTGGTTTCCCTCACATGTGTTCTACCCTAATCCTTCCCCATCCTGCTCCCTTTAGAGCTGTTTTTTCTAAGAGTATGTATATAAATGATCTCCCTTACTTTCACAGAACGAAGACGAGACATAGATCAAGGAGTCATCAATGTGTGGATCCCACTGCCCTATGACTCCCTCAAGTTACAGACCCAACAAATATCCTAACATATGCAACACACAGGCACCTCAGGTTCACCATAAACCAAGCAAACAGCACTTCACTGTCCCTGTAAAACCTACTCGAACATTCAATATCACATTGATAGAGACACTTTCTACTCAATCAATCAGGGGACCTTTGAATAAACCTTCCTTATTACTCAACCCAATCAATCATCAGCTCCCACTGAACACAACTCAATTCAACTATTGAGTTTAAATTCTCCACTGTACTCATCAAATTTATTGACTGGCTTTCATGTAAAAATCCATGTGAGTAACAAAATCTAAAGTTGTGTTTGTTTTTTTTTTTTAATTTTCAAAGACACTGAAATAAAAGGTAAAAGATTGAGCATCCTCCCTTGGTCCAAGATGACCCACCTTTATTTCCCACTATTATTGGTCTCCAGTTAGATCTCCAACAACATTGATGGAGCAGGGTCTCTCCACAGCCCTCTACGTTGAGCACACTGCCGCCCTTCTCCCTCTAATATATTCCACACATTCCTCCTCCAAACAGCCAATCCTGACCACCACAGGCTAGGACAGACTTCTGCAAAATTTCCTGCACTTCTCACCATGCTTTAGCTACAGAGCTTTGCAATTCATCTGTTCACATGTCCTAAGAGGAAATCATGTCTTATTCATTTGGCTCTCCAGTGCCTAACTAATCAATAAATAGTTATTGAACTTGACTGATTCAATTATTTTGAAGCAAAAATATAAAAGTCAAAAAGTTTAAAATATATTATATGTTCTAATAAAGAACATAATTTTTCACAAATACTACAAGAACTTAATTCTCAAATTGCCAAAATATCAATAATTAGCTAAAAAAATCTTTATATTTCTATCACCATAACTTCAACTTCTCAAAGTAGAATTAAAGATAAAGAATCACATATGAGGACTAAGAGGCTATGGTTACTGAGGTCATAGATTGACTCTACTGAGTGTTCCTTGGCAATCTATAATTAAGTTTATATTGGCTGATTAAAAAAACCTGCTGTATCTCATATATTCCATAGCAATATAAATCTACACTTAATACATCTGTTAATGTATTTCCAAGGGAAAACAAAATCTGAATTTGAAACCATAAAAGAAAAACCACTTTTCCTTGGCTTGAGATATGATGCATTACATTGACTATGCACTATAGAGTCTGTTTAGAAGTCCATTGAATGTTTACTATGTACAAGGTACATGACCAATAACAAATTAGGATCATATGGCTGCTTCAGGTAGACCCTTGGAAATTCATTATTTGATGGTATTATAAAGTTATCATAAATAATCTAGTCATGTCTAATTTAAGAATTCTTCAAAAACAGGAAAAGCACCAAAAAAATGTAGTTGCAAAAAATATATACTTATTATTAGTTCTTTAGTTATAACTTTTAGTTTATTTTTACTGGCCACTGGAATCATTCATTTTGTACTTATAGAAATTTAAAACTCACTTCTTTCAAACAAGAGAAAAAGTTGACAATCTGAGTTGAAAATTTTAAGTATTTTATCCGAAGCTATAAAATACTTTTAAGCTATAAATTACTAATATGCTATATATACACTCATGTACATATAAAAGAGCACATGTGTGCACAACCTACAGTATTCCTTCACATATGTGACAAGTAAACACGTTTTAATGGAGAACTGCAGCAAGTATTAGACTGGTGGGAAAGGAAGGCCAGAGGAAAAGAGAAAGATGACTTATCTGGTTATTATCTGAATAGAGTGCTTAATTATTCACAATAGCCAGAACCTGGAAACAACCTAGATGCCCCTCAACCAAAGAATGGATAAAGTAAACATGGTACAACATTTACACAATGGAGTACTACACAGTGGTTAAAAACAGTGACATCTTGGAATTTGCATGCAAATTGATAAAACTAGAAGAAAACCATTCTGAGTGCGGTAGCCCAGACCCAGAAAGACAAACATGGCATGGACCCACTCATAAGTAGATATTGGACATAAAGCAAAGGATAACCAGCCTATAGTCCATGACCCAGAGAAGCTAAACAAGGAGAACCCTAAGAGAGACATACATGAATCCCCTTGTGAAGGAGAAATACACAAGAACTCCTGAGAAAATCAGGAGTGTGGGGGTGGGGGGAGATAGGAGGGCAGAAGGGAAGTGGGGAGGAAAAGATGAGGAAATGGGATGGTCAAGATGGGAGAAGAACAGAGAGGGAGAGCAAGGAAAGAGATATCTTGATTGAGGGGATCATTATGGGGCTAGCAAGAAACTGGCACCAGGGGAATTCCCAGGAATCCACAAGGATGACCTCAGCTAAGACCCTAAGCAATAGAGGAGAAGGTGCCCAAACTGGTCTTACCCCTGTAATCAGATTGATGACTACCTTACATGTCATCATAGAACCTACATTCAGCAACTGATGGAAACAGAGGCAGAGATCCTCAGCAGAGCACTGAGCTGAGCTCCCAAAGTCCAGCTGAAGAGTGGGAGGTGTGAGAACATGAGCAAAGAGGTCAAGACTATGCATGATGGGAACACCCACTAAAGCAGTTTACCCGAGCTAATGGGAGTTCACCAACTCCAGCTGGACCCGGAAGGAACTAGCATAGGATCAATAGACCCTCTGAATGTGGACGGCAGTTGTATGGCTGGGGCAGTCTGTGGGACTATGTGACAGTGGGACCAGGATTTATCCCTACTGCTTAATGAGGCTTTTGGAGCTCATTCTTTCTGGAGGGAAACCTTGCTCAGCCTAGAAAGAGTGGGGAGGGCCTTGGTCCCACCTCAAAGTAATGTGCTAAACTATGTAGACTTCCTATGGAAAGCCTTACCCTCTCTGAGGAGTGGATGGGAGGGTGGAGGGAGCGGAGGTGGGGGGAGCAGAAGGAGAGGAGGGAGTGGAAACTGGGATTAGTATATAAAATGAGAAAAGATTGATTTTTTAAAAAAAATAATAAATAAATAAATTTAAAAATAACTAATATGTATAAGGCCCCAGGGTGACCCTCATGAGTCAAGTTACAAAACTCCTAAACAGAGGACACTGCCAGACAATCCACAATTAAGAAAATGTACTGTGAGTAGACTTGCATTAAAAAGTCATAAGTGGTTCTGCTGGCAGAAGAAAATTATATTGGGGGGAGCAAGCTAGAAATAGCTGACATGATCACACCATGGTATGTTGGGGACTGTGGACCACCAGACTCTGAATTTCCTGTAAACAACTCGTTTTCCTCTGCTTTGAGTAGCCTGCAGCTGTTCTGAGCACGAGACCCTGATGACAGGGGAGGAGGTTCTGGTGGGCCTGCAGCTGAATGATCCTTAGAGCTGGGGCGTGGCCAGGGCACTATATAAGTTGCCCCTGAGCACAATAAAGGGGGCATTCTTGTTTCAAAGATGACCCATGTCCCCGTGTCTCTGACTGTATGTGTATGTTTTTAAATCTCCAGTCTAGCTCCTGGCTCACATACCGTTCCGTAGTGCAAGCACTACACGTAGAGGTCCCAGTGAGATCGGGAACTAGAGACACACTGAGAGATCGCCGTCAGAAATGGAGAGAATGAATTGAAGGCCTCAGAAAGAATGGAAGAAAAAGAGTAAGTTTTTAAAGAGTACAGACAGTCAGATTAAAAGGAGTAAAAACATAATAAGCCACGGAAAGATGGAATGTGTACAGAGAATTTGGATTATATATATTGTGTTTTCTTTTGGTGTTTTGACTGGAGAGAGACATTTGATTCTAGGAATTGCTAAGAAAGATATCTTGACTTTAAAATAAAGGTCTAAGGATTTGTGCTTTGGAAAAGAGGTTCTGCTTCTGTTTCCACAGAGGATGAGAACCTGTAGACTTCTTCTAGAGTAATATAATGGAGGAGGCAATTTAAATGGAGTTACCACTTATTGGAGGAGGCACTGCATACACTAGACATATGAAGTAAAATCCCCAGTACCAGGATGAGTTGCATCTTGTTGAGTTGTTGGCCAAGGAGGCCCCACAGCCACACCCACAAACATTACAGGTAATTGTCAGTATTACTGGTTACCTTTCACAACCTGATGGTAAGTCCCTATTGCTGAAGACACCACTTACATCACTAAACATGGAGAAATAAAGTTGCTGCCCAACTAGAAGTTTTACCACTACTGAGTTCCATCATAGTGATGGAACATCTGATACAAACAACTAGAGGAGGACAGAAGTAACTAAGCTCACCAAGCTATGAACTCTGTGACTGACAACAGTGACCTACCTGCAAGAAATACTGGAGCAATAGCACCTTAAATGTTATAGGAGTAACCAAAGATGTTTTGGTTGGATTAAAAGTCCATTCTATGAGATGGAACCCACACCTTATACTGCTAATAAGGCCAGAAACTAAGACTAGAGAAACGTTGGAGAATATTATTTTCAGGTGTGTGACTTTTCTTTATGCTGCGTTTATCTCTGTGAAGCTGTATTACTGTGCCTGTCTAAAACACCTGATGGTCCTACTAAAGAAATGAAAAACCAATAGCATGACAGGTGCAAGGATAGGTGGGGCTGCCAGACAGAGTATAAATAGGAAAAATCTGGGCGGAGAGAGAACAAAGAGCAAGAGAACAATGAGAAGACATCAGGGGCCAGACACCCAGCTACACAGCAAGCCACAGAGAAAGAAGTAAAGTAAGGTATACAGAAATAGAGAAAGATAAAAGCCCAGAGGCAAAAGGTACTTGGATTAAGGTCAGAAAAGCTGGCAAGAAACAAGCCAAGTTACGGCCAGGCACTCATAGCTAAGAATAAGCCTCCATGGATGATTTATTTGGGAGCTGGGTGGCAGGCCCCCCCAAAAGCCAAAGAGTAAAATATCACACAACAGAGAGGTCATGGGCCCTAGGGGAAAACCTACTACTATTATTCTGCTAAAAAACAAAACAAAACAAAAGCGATAAAATGACTCCTAATGACATTCTGCTATCTATACCCATAAATCAGCTCATTGTTCAGTCAACATCAGAGAAGCTTCTTCATTATATCACAATTAACACAGAGACCTACAAATGAACAATGTGAAAACAGTAAGAAACCTTGGAGATCGCAGTCCTAAAAGGAAAATCTTTATCAAACCCCCTCCCTCAAGGTTTAGGGATCTATCTGGAAGAAAAAAAATGGAAAGCTTCTAGGAGCCAGAGGTGGTAGGTGACTCCAAAGAAACAGCATTTTCTAGATACAACACGGTTGGTGCACATAGGAACTCACAGAGACTGTGACAGCACGCACAAACAGTTAAGAGAAATCCTTAATGGTACAGCCAACATACATTTTTCATGAAGTGATTATCCTGCAGCCTCAGCTTCCTAGGTCTTTTCCCTCTTCTATAACCGATTCCTGTGTAGGCAAGAGTTGCTCTACAGCAGCTGTCTGCTGCTTTTATCACTAACTGCACTATAAAATACGCTAGTAAAAGAGGGACAAACAAGACTGTAAAAGCGCATAATGAACCATGACCACTCATGAAAGCCATTCGTAAATAGAACTATATACTGCATAGTTTTTTACAATTTGTCTGCTATATAATTATTTTCCTGTTTTCGTATTTCTAGAAGCTACCATCAAGAAAAAGAATGTGTCTTTAATTTCTTAAATTTATCAACAAGGAAAAAAACAAAACATGGACACATGCTTTCTTTTACAATATGCACAAAACTAAAATCATGTCAAATCATATGAGACAATGACTTCCGAGGTCAAATATATGATTCTTTGAAACAAATGAAAAGCACAACAAACACATTTAAGCTGTGATTTCTCCTCAAACTTCAGAGCATACACCTGAAAGCATGGAGCAAAGCCACAGAAGGATTTCACAGGTCTAACTAATAAAATATAAAATACAATAGAGCTGATAAAACATTAATGTCTTGGGGGACAAAAAAAAAGCTCGATCAAAGGGTGATATCAGTGCCAATTACTGGAGGGTGTGGGTCAACGGGACAGTCTGCAGCATTTCATATACTGCCAGCATTCGCTGATTAATGGCTAATTATCAGTTTACAGGTGAGCCTTTCAACCCTTCAGTATTTATAAACAAGTTTAACCATTAAAAAAAATGGAAATCAAGAATAAACGAAAAGCACAAAACGAACAAGAGGCTGAGCTTTGTAAAACGAAGGATGGGCACCAGATTAAAGGCTTGGGACTGCTGGTGCAACCGTCTGCCAAATGGAGATTTAGCTAGTGTCTTGATGGTAAATGTCAGTTAGAAAATCGGACTTAGTTCATTAAATATAATTTTAAGATATTTGAATGGCAAAAAAATAATTTACTTTGTTAAAATGTTTAGTACGGCAAACATTCCAAAACTATGCTGGACATATCCAACTGAAACTCACAAGATTATTTTGCATCAGTGCTGCCTCTCAAAATTCAGAGGCACCCAAACCTAAATGACATAAATGACCTCCCATGGAACCCACAGACTGAAGCTCACCTTATCAGAGGCCTCAGAAGCCAAGAGGTTAGTTGCAAGGGTTTGCAGCTTGTGGTGGGCCATATTCTTAAGGGCAGCCAGACTACGTCTTGTCATGGCCTGTTTCAGGTTGACTGCGGGATGACTGAGTGAGTCTACTGCCGCAGGAACGGCCTCATCGCAAGCGTTCAGTATTTCCACGGCTGTGATCCCCATCGCACAGCGGTCCAGCGCACCTGGAAGGCAGCAGGGCAGCACTTAGGACACAATCCTATCAACTATTGTCTGGGTACAGAAAGGGAAGCGCATAGCAGTCTTTGTAGGAATGTCTCATCAGTACTCACCCACAAATATTCCCTTGGGCTTCCTTTGTATACTCATTCTCCATGCAGAGTCCACAATTATTCCTCTCCCTTAAGGCTTCGTACACCTTCCCAGGAAAACCAAGTCAAAGCCACGCTTTTCCCCTTGTTTCCATGGACAGTGTTCTTGACTAGTCTGTCACTTCCATATCACTTACACACACCAATGAGCTCACCTTTCTTGTAGTTGTCTATCAACATTAAACAACAAAACTCCTAAAATGGGTCCATTTTCTCCTTCAATCATTTCTGGAGCCTTTGTTTCCCTAAAGAGCATCCAGATAACAGGAAGGAAAGGAAGTGTTGTGTCTTCTCTATTTAGTCTTGCAAAAATTTCTTTTTCATTGCTGGTTATCAAGTCCAGGCCTCATACATGCTAGGCAGGAAGTGTCCTACCACTGTGCTCCACCCCCTTGGGAAGTCTTAGTTTCACAAATTAAATGCTTCCTGAGTGTATGAAATAAGTACTATTTATACTCACAGCACCTTCAAGTCCCTCCTCTGGCCTTCCCTTCTGTTTATCTCCATCTGAATACTTCTTAGGTTAGGACACAAACTTCCTCCTGTATCACCTGAGCTTCATCACCACCTTTCAGACTCCCAGATTATTTTAATTTCTTTTCTCTTTTAGTTTCTCCATAATTCTAATTACCAGATCATCAAAGTATATTAAACATTTTTTAAGATAAAATTATTCTTATGACTGTTTTGGCTGCAGGCATTTGTGTGCACTGCACAAATGTCTGATGCCTGCAAAGCCTAGCAGAGGGTGTCAGAGCCTCTGAAAGTAGAGTTGCAGACAGTTGTGAGCTGCCATGCAGATGCTGTATGCATCTTAACTTAACTGTATGCAGTAAGTGCTCTTAACTGCGAACACAGCTCTCCTGACTTAAACTTTTACCTGCCTCTTCAAGCCCAGAACTATAACCTACACAAGAGCTAGAGGGTTTGGGGTAGTTTCCTCACTCTAATATGCCTATGTGCAGCATTAACTACTAGTTGGTTAATTGCATATTTAGTTGACAGCTTCAGAAAGAGTTTTTGCAATCCAGAGTGGGGAAAAGCCAATAGATAGAAAAAAAGAAGCCAGATTTATTGTGTATTTCAACTGAGATAGGAGACGTTTTTTTTTTTTTTCCTCTTCTTGCTGTCTAAGATGTAGCTAGTGATGTGATATAAAGGTCCCTGTAGAGTCAGGAAGGTACATCCTAAAGGTATTGACATTATTTATTTATTAAACTTATTTATTTATCATATCAATAAAAAATGAAGCTCTATAAATCAGATTCAGGCAGGATTTGATGTATGAAATGTA
The DNA here is from genome assembly GCF_982192425.1 of Myodes glareolus. Lineage (NCBI taxonomy): Eukaryota > Metazoa > Chordata > Mammalia > Rodentia > Cricetidae > Myodes > Myodes glareolus. The sequence continues at coordinate 24,536,092 of NC_142038.1, forward strand.
TTTAAACTCTGAAAGCTACTTGAGCCATCAACATAGTGTCTGGGGAACAGGTGGCTCAAATGTGAACCTGCCCATATGTACTGAGTGTTTTTCTGTTTGTTTAAAAATCACCTCTGCTGGTTGAGTTTAGGTTAGACACCCTCAAATATCTTTCTCACTCATTCATGTGTCTGTCATACTTCAGTTGCTGTATTTCCTTTGCAAATGCATAGAGATTGCTTGAAGTTTTTTCACTATTGAGGGTGATACTAGCTTTGGTTTTATAATATATAGCCTTAATTATGCATGGGGATGGGGTTGGGGTGGGGGTGGACTGGGAGAGGGGGAGAGAAAAGGGAGAAGGGAAGGATTGGGGAGAGCTTGGGGGAGTGGGAGGGTTGAGATGAAGGAAGGGCAGATATAGGAGCAGGGAAGAAGATATCTTAATTAAGGGAGCCATTTTAGGGTTGGCAAGAGACTTCGCTCAGGAGGGGATCCCAGGTGTCCACGGGAATGTCCCCAGCTAAGTCCTTGGGCAGCAGAGGAGAGGGTACCTGAACTGGCTTTGTCCCATAGTCACACTGATGAATATCTCGAATATCACCATAGAACCTTCGTCCAGCGATGGATGGAGACAGAGACTGAGACCCACATCAGAGCACTGGACTGAGCTCCCAAGGTCCAGTTGAGGAGCAGAAGGAGGGAGAAGATGAGCAAGGAAGTTAGGACCGCAAAGGGTTGGTCCACCCACTGAGACAGTGTGCCTGATCTAAGGGGAGCTCACCAAACCCATCTGGACTGGGACTGAACGAGCATGTGATCAAACCGGACTCTCTGAATGTGGCTGACAATGGGGGCTGACTGAGAAGTCACTGATAAATGGCACTGGAACTTGTTTCTACTGCATGTACTGGCTTTTTGGGAGCCTAGTCTGTTTGGATGCACACCTTTCTAGCCTGGATGGAGGGGGGAGGGCCTTGGACTTCCCACAGGGCAGGATACCCTGACCTCCCTTAAGACTGGAGGGGAAGGGAAGAGGAAGAGCGGGAGGGGAATGGGAGGAGGGGAGGAAGTGGAAATTTTTGAATGGAAAAATAAAAAAAAAAGAATATGTTCTCTCAGGTCTTACACACTAGGTCTTTTATTAAAAAGACATGCTGGCTTTTAACAAGGAATTTTCCTGCAATTTTTGAAGTGATCATGTAATTTTTGTCTTTAAGCCAATATATGTGGTTTATTACATTTACTGACTTGTGTATGTTGAACCATCCTTGCATCTCTAGGAAAAAGTTGACTTGGTGATGGTGAAAATCCTTCTGAGGTATGCCATTAACTTGTTTGTTATTGAGTGTTTTTTTTTTTTAATTGTGTTCCTTGGACGGGTTGGCCTATAGTTTCCTTTTTTTTTTTTTTTTTTTTGTGTGTGTGTGTGTGTGTTACCTGGTTTGGGTATTACAGTTAGACACACTGGCTTCACAGACACATTTTTAAAGTATTCCTTCTGCATCTACTTTTTTTATTATTAATATAAGCAGAATTAGCTGTAGATCTTAGAAAGCCTGGTGAGATTCTGCTGTAAATCCATCTGGGCCTGGCTGATTTTAATCAGAAGGCTTTTCTCTTCATTTATTGTGACTCTGTTAGATTGTTGATTTCTTCTTGGTTTAAGTATGGTGGTTTGGATGAACCTAGAAATTCATTCATTTCATTTATATTTTCCAATTTAATGAAGCACAGATTTTTTAATTATCCCTTTATGACAGTCTGAGTTTGTTTGGTATCTGAAGGATCTGATAATCTTTTTATCATAGATTGGTTCTTTGTATTGTTTTGTTTGTTTCAATAATTTCTGCTCTGATTTTTATTATTTCTTGTTATGTTCTAGATTTTAGTATCAACAAGTCAGTCATCTGGGTTCCTTTTAGCTTTTTAATGTAGGCACTTAGAACTATAGTTTCACTTGCAGAACTGTTTTATAATGTGTCCCAGAGGAATCATTGTATTGTGTTTACATTGTCATTTAGATCTGAAATTTTTCTATTCCTTTTATTTCATTAACCATTCATCATTCAGTGATTATTTGCTTCATCTCAACGAGCTTCTGTACTATATAGTCATGTATTTGTAGTCATGATTTGTTTGCTGTTAATTTTAAGCCTTGTAGCACTATGTTCAAATAGGATACACAGAGCTATTTCAAACTTTCCGAATTTATTAAGATTTGCTTTCTGTCCATGCATGCAGTTTATTGTATAGAAGCTTCCATTTGTCCATTCGGCAGAAGTATACTCTTTTGGGGTTTGGGTGAAATACTCTGTCAATATATGTTAAGTCCACTTGATATTAAGTGTCAATTGATTCTGATCCTGCCCCGCTCTCTCTCTGTCCAAATAACCTGTCTACTGGAGAAAGTGGTTACTGAAACCATTCATTGTTAGTGGATTGATCTTAATCTATGTATTTAATTTTTTATGAAAGTGGGTTCACCAGAGTTTCTGCATATATGTTTATGACAGTAAGGTTCTCTCGGTTAACGGCCCCGATTGTGATAAAGTGTCTTTTTCATCTCTTCTGATTAGTTTTAACTTGCTGTCTATTTTGTCAACAAATAGGGTAACAGCACTGCTTGTTCTATGGTCTCGTTGGCTGGCAGTACTCTTCCATCTTTCTCCTTATTGTACTGCCTACTTTTGAATCTAAGCTGAATTGCTAGTAGGCAAAAGAAAAGTGGGTTTTGCTACTTAATCCATTCAGCTAACCTATATCTTTTGACACAAGAACCGAGGCCACTAATACTTAAAGTTATTGTTACTGTCAGTATTGTTCCCCATATTCTACTGAGGACTGGTCAACTGAATAGAATTTTGTTTTTTAGCCTGTTTGAACCCAGGAAAGTTTTTCTAACTCCTTAACCATGGAAGATAGTTTTTCTTGGTATAGTAGTCTAGGTTGGCACCTGTGATCTTTCAGGATGGAGTGCATTGCTCCAGGCTCTTCTGACTTTCAAAGTTTCCATTTAGAAATCAGCAGTTATTTTGATGGGTTTCCCTCATCTGTAACCTATGATCTTTCACTTGCTCCTTTCAATGGTTTCTTTGTTCGGTATATTTAGTGTCTTAAGTATAATATGCTGCAGGGCCTATCTTCTCAAGCCCTGTCTGCATGGTGTTCTGTGCTACTTGCATCTGTATGGGTGTGTCTTTTCCTTGATTTGAGGAAGTTTTCTCCCAGGACCTTGTTAAAGATTTTATCTATGCCAATGACTTGCATTCTTCTCCTTCATCTATTTCTATAACTCAAATATTTGGCTTTTCATAGTATCACAAAATTCTTGCACGTTCCTTTTGTCTCTATTTTTTTTCATTTTTCATATTCTTTCTTGAGTAGTCCAATTCCTCTACTTTAAGACATGATAGATATTCTGTCTTCTACTTGGTCCATTCTACATTAAAGGTTTTCCCTGAATTTTTTAGTTGGGATATTAAAATTTTCAATTCCATCTTGGTTTCAGCTTTGTTTCTCTTCACTATTTTTACCTTTTTAATGAATTCAGTTTGCAAATCCTGTATAGTTGGTTTTATCTTTTTCTACTGTTTCTGAGCATGAGATAAAACTGGCTCATTCAGCTTGCTTGGCAATTAATCCCATTAATAGCATCGACATCACTGCAAATTTGTCGTACTCTGCACATTAGCCTCAACTGCATGCCTTTAAGAGCTGTCAAACTCTACAAGATCTAACATAATACTCCAAATAGATGGATGCTATATAGGCCTTTATGAATAAAAATAAGATGAGAAAGGATATTTACAAGAAATATAAATACATTTTTATTCTCATATAAAGACCTATGTTCAGGAAATCAAATGCATCCTTTTAACTTCCTATCCCTTCTCCATGTTTATTCTTACCAGTGTCCATCTGCCAGACATACACAGAGCCGTCTGTGCATCCCACCACCAGGTAGTCATCAGACGGCCTCCACTTGATCACCTGAATAGGAAACAGGTGGCGCGATGCCAACATGATGCATTTTTTCTCCCGTAAACTTAGAAGTCCTACTGAGTGGTCACTGGCTACCGAACAGATGCAATGTTGAACTCTTGCCTAAAAAAGGGAAAAGAAACTTTTATTATATTTACATTAAAAATAGAGTAAGATAGAGCTTGTCTACCAATAACTTAAATGAAAATTACTTATATGTATGTTCCACTGAAAAGCAACCACAATATTTAGGTATTTTGAACAATTTCTTCCTTGATATTATCAATTAAATGTCTGGGGTTCAAATAGATATGCTTTTAAAATTTCAAATAACGTAAAGGTTAAAACTGGAAGGCTGTCATTAAAATATGAAAAAGACCTCCCAAAAGTGACTGCCATATCTGGGAAGGCAAAACAGGGCAGCAGGGAGGTAGGGGTCGGGTGGTCTGTCAAGTGTTGTCTTCCCACAACCTGAACTAACTTTTCTGTGTTTCCTGAGTGAGAAGCTTTCTGTGGTGTATCTATCTTTCTGTCCATGAGCCATTTAGGCCCACGCTCCTCTCCGCCCTTTTGTCCCAACATAATGACCTCACAGACCTGCAAGCACAATCATTCCTTGAGCACCACAGCTATCAGACACCATCTGCAGACTGACAATCCTGTTCCCGCTGTGGTATCTGCTTATAATGGCTGACTACACGATCTTCAGTGTATTCCCTGCTCATCGCTAACCTCTGCCCATCAATTTCCCTTTAAAACAGCACCATTTACAAATAAGCAGAGACAGATTTTCACTAGCAAGAAAGCTGAATCTACAGTATAGAAATTAAAATCTAAAGACTTTGAATTTCTATAGGACAACTTGTAATCAATTTAAAATTTAACCATATGACAGCAAGCATCTGAATTTATTATGACTACCTCTTAAGAAATAAGGCCCATAACACTGCACAGAATCTGCTTTTATACATAGGTCCTGAAAGAGAAACCCGCAAATATACAATGCTCTGCTTCTACTCAAACACCATGCTGTGGGCTAAAAGCAACATTTCCCTAATTCTCAAGGAAAGAAATGTCAACAGGTGTTAGGTGAAAGGGGCAGGGAGCGAGGGGCAGCAAGTTCGTAGGAGGAAAACTGCAGGTGCATCGCTCTTGTTTTGTTGACACTGCTTTTGTGTTTGTTTTGTTTTGTTTTTGAGCCTTGTGTCTTGGTTTAGCCCAAGCTGGACTTGGATTTATGATACACATGCCTCAACCAACCATGTACTGAGATTGCAGGCAAATACCACTCATCCTCAGTTCCAGTTTTAACCACAGGATTTCCCTGTGATGAAATGCTGATGTGAACATGACTGTTCTGCAAGGATGTATATCATCATTCCTCTCTAAACTTGTCTGGCCGCAATCTTACTAAAGCACACTGGGGAAGGTCTGTGCTTGGGTCCTTTCCTGTTAAGAATGCTTAAAGCTCAAGACTAAGCTTTCTCTTGGTCTCGGTGCAGCATCCTGGGTATGCATCAGAACGTGACTCTCACTGGTCCCACCTGCTCTGCCCACTCTCTCTTCACCGTGAATTTGCTATATTTGACTCTGGTGAATATTTATAATTGCAAGCAATCATAAAGTTAAGGGGCTGGAGAGATGGCTCAGAGGTTAAGAGCATTGCCTGCTCTTCCAAAGATCCTGAGTTCCCAACAACCACATGGTGGCTCACAACCATCTGTAATGAGGTCTGGTGCCCTCTTCTGGCGCAGGCATACACACAGACAGAATATTAAATACTCAAAAAATAAATATTTTTTAAAAATCATAAAGTTAAGAAAACTAAGTTCAGAGATACACTACAAAATTTGCTTAAAGCATTACACAGAACCATCTTAGGCAATTATTAAGCTTTATAAATATTTATATTTTTTAAATTAAATTATTATTTATTTTATTTAAATTAAATTGTTTTTATTTAAAATAATTATTATTTAATTTAAAATTAATGTTAAAATATTAAATTTATAATATATAAATTTATGAATTTATAAAATAAAATATAACATATTTAAGTTTATGAATATCCAATGACTTTTTTCCCTAAAAAGACATACTATCAACTGAAAATAAGCAGATTTCTGACACATACAAATTAATTTTACAATTACCAATTAAATAAAAACAAACTGACAAACTACAAAACAACTTAAATTTAGCCACAATAGAATAAAACTGGGCAAATACACACATGATAAGGCCTCTACTTTCACTATCAGTTGCACAAGACATATATTGCTAACTCCAGATAAACATAGTTTAAAAGAATGGATGCCGTGCATGTCTGTGAGTTGTTGTCAGCACTAACCTTGGACCTGTCAAATTATTCACTCACTTGCTAATTAGATGAGTGCTATATCAGTAGGCAATGAGTATTTTCTATTTTGCATCTGGTATTTAATTTTTTAAAAGATAGCTTTATTTATTTCTCTCCTAAGAAATGGTTCTCTTTATCTCTGATGATGACTAGCTGGGAAGACGCACCCTAGACAGCATTAGCTTCACTCTGCTCAGGTGCCTCCATCAGGCCTCCTCAGCCATGGCTCTCAAACCTTCTCCACTACTCAAAAATCCCTAAAATCTCCAATAAGAACAACGAGTCAGTAAACTGACTGCTGCAGTAAGGACCTAAATTTGGACGCACAGCACCCACATTAAATGCCAAGAATAGTGGTGTACACCTGCAAGACCAGTCTTGGGAAAGATGAGACAGGTCAATCCTGGGACCTGACAGTATCCAGTCTAGCCAATCAGTGAGCTCCAGATCCTAAGGAGAAAACAGCTCTTAAAAAACAAGATGAATCAACTGAGGAAGATGACCAACGTCAACTTCTGGCAACCACATGCACCACCACCCTTCACACATGCATACACACATCAACTACACGCACCACCACCCTTCACACACGCATACACATATCAACACACAACGCCCACCCCTCACACATGCATACACATATCAACCACAAACACCACCACCCCTCACACATGCATACACACATCAACCACACACAACCCCACCCCTCACACATGCATACACACATCAACCACACACAACCCCACCCCTCACACATGCATACACACAACCACACACAACCACACCCCTCACACATGCATACACACATCAACCACACACAAGACCAACCCTCACACATACATACACACATGAACCACACGCACCACTAACCCTCACACATGCATACACAAATGAACCACACATTTAGGTAGAGTTAATACTAGCAAGTCATAATAGCATATTGTCACTCCAACACTAGGGATTACCTCTTTTATTACACAGCATTGCGCTGGGGGTGCGGGAGGAGGTACTGAACTTAGTAGCCAGTTTGGGGTACACAGTGAAACACTCTCTTTGAAAAGAAAAAAAAAGCTGATCCTTAATTAGTGCCTCAAGTACTCATGGATAACTGTTGAATTTTCAACTTGCCAAGTGCAAATGAATTTTATTTAAAATATTGAGACATATAGTCAGTATTGGGTCCTACGCTGGATCTACTGTATAATCAAAGATACATACAGACAACCATTGAAAGTTGGTGCTGTTTGGGTAAGTTTAGGAGGTATGGCCTTGCTGGAAGAAGCATGTCACTGGCAATAGGCTTTGTGAAAGTTTAAGTGAGAATGTCCCCCATAGGCTCATATGTTTGTATCTTTAGTCCCCAGTTGGTAGAACTGTTTGAGAAGGATTAGTTGTGGCCTTGCTGGAGAAAATGAATCACTCGGGGTAGGCTTCAAAGTGTCAAAACCTCACACCATTCCCAGGATGCTCTCTACTGTGTGCTTGTGGTTCAAAATGTGAGCTCTCAGCCACCATGCATGAGGTTGTGTCTGCCACCTCCCTGGAATGATGGGCTATTGTCTCTCTGGAAGCCCAAGATAAACAGGCAACTCATTCTAAAGATGAAAAAAATGCAATCCATCTTCATAGGAATACTGAAAAGTGTTGTATCATATTGCTCTCATACAGAGGAAAAATAAGGGAAATACAGGACAAATATTAGCTAAGAGCACAGCACAAGCTTTACAAGTAGACTGTAGGAAATTAAGGTATTAAAAGTTGTTAGAATGTGGAGCTGGAGGAATAAAGCGTTGGCTAAGAGTTTGTTCTAGGATCATAAGGACAGGAATTAAAATCCCAGCACCTAAGCAACTGACAGGCATCCCACAGCCCAGATGGGGCAGACACAGGAGGACCTAGGAGTCCCAACCGAGGCAAGATGCAACCACCACATTCAGAGAGAGATCCTGCCTCAAAGAAGCATGCTGACAATGATAGAAGGACAGTCAAGATTCTCTTCTGATCTCCAATCCAAGCTCACATGCAAGTATGGATACCAGCATGCACGCACATGCACCTTCATACACACATACACAAGTGTTTTAAAGTAAACTATAATGTCCCAATTCTATCTCTTTATGGCCACCCAATACATCTTCTTAACACATAAATTTACCTAAATAGATATTCCCAAAGATGACCTTGAACTTCTGCATGTTTCTTGGACTGGCCTTAAACTCTTTATATAGATAATGATGATGTTGAATTTATCATTCTGTCTCCAACAATCAAGCGTTGGAACTACAGTTCTATGTCACCACCAGGCCTGGCTTTCTGTGGTGTCAGAGAATAAACTCAGGGCATCACTCACGTTAGCTAAGCAGGCACTCTAAAAACAGAGCTACATACCCAATCCCCATGATTTGTCTTCTCTTACAAAGCAATAATGATGAAGTTGGCAAGTATCCCACAAAACGTTGTTTGGTCATTTATAAAAATTACATACCATCTCTGAAAATAATAAAAGTATTTGGAGAATTAACCTTAGCTTTACTACAACGAACACTCTTGAAATAACTAGAATAATCAAGAATGAAAACACACACATAAAAAAATCAATATTACTAAGATCAAGAAAGAATAGTTATTAGAGGTACTTAACTCATAAGAAAATACGATCTTCTATTTTTAAATATAGATTAAAATAAACCTAATTTTCCTTCTTTCAAGAAAATGCTAGTCCAATTTATATAAAGAAAACTAGAATAGAGCAGAAATTACTCAATATAGCAAAATCTCATTAATTTTGATTCCACTAATTAATTCTGCATTGATGCCTACCTTTGAAGCCTGCATGAACAGAAAGAACAAAGCAAATGCCTAGCCTATTTAATGTAGAAGGAAAAAGACCATCCGAGGACTACTTTGGTATTAATTTTTCTTCAATGAGCATAATTATGATAAATAATTCTTAGCTATCTATTAGATGAAAGCACTTAAAAGATTTGCTAAAACACAATTAACATGTTCTTATCTGTCCTCAGAATTATTAAAGAAGCACTTCCTAAAAATATTTAACGACTCACATTTCTTGACTTAGATCCAGTCTCCATTATGAGTGAGTTCTAGAGATCACAGCACTAAACGTTTTCTTCATGTGTAATGACTAATTCTATAGCCTATTAACAGCACTCATTAGTCCACTACTTCAGCATGGAATCACCAACTGAAGATGATTTAAAACAACAGCACTATAACAAGATAATGTATAAAACATTTGATGGTGTAATAAAATGATTATACAAATAAAGCATGGCGACTCATACTTGTAATCCCAGGGTTTGAGAAGCTGAGCCAACAGGAATATGAATAGCTCAAGACAGAGCTAGGCTACAAAGAAAGTTCTAGGCCGACATGGTTACAGAGACACACATAACTAAGGTCACTCAACTACAAAGGTAACACATTTTCACCAAAACTTATTGGGAAATAATTCAGCTCAAAATTCTTTTGATCATTTGCAGATTTAAAAATTTTGGTGTGAGGGTGTATAAATTATGTGTACCTCTGTGCAAATATGTACATTATGAAACACATACAACTTTTTAAAGGATAACTCAAGGTTTAAATTAACAAACTTAAAATGGGATTTTTAATTACTTACTAATGCTCATAATGACATTCTATTAGTCAACACCACAAGGCACAATTATCACATTGAATAAGGTTTCAATGTCGATGATAGTGGGTACTAATACTTTACACAACCATGACCTTGGCTATCTTTCCCATATGTTTCAATGATCATTGCTCAAATTCAGTGTGGTTAATTAGGAGATTTATTTTTTATTGGAAATGACTCCCATGGCTCATAGAATATGAGCATGTGTACCTTTTGAAGATTTTTTCCAGGTGTAGTTTCCAGCACCCACATAGCACCTTACAATCATCTGTAATTTCAACTCCAAGGAATCCAACAACCTCTTCTGGCCTCTGAGCACATTTCACACCTGCCACTCACTTACACACATGCAAACAAATGCTTACAAACATAAAAATAATTAAATCTTTTTGAAACAATATCCCATGCTCATGGATTAGAAAAATTAATAATAAAAAATGGCTTTTCTACCAAAAGCAACTGACAGGTTCAATCCAATTCTCAACAAATTTCCAACACAATTCTTCACAGATCTTGAGAGGACAGTTTTTAGCTTCATATGGAAACACAAAAGACTCAAGATAGCTAAAACAATCCTGAATAATAAAAGAACAACTGGAGTTATCACCATCTCTGCCTTCAAGATGTACTACAGGGGTATAGTAATAAAAACAGCACAGAATTGGGACAAAAACAGACACACTGATCAATAACATCAAACTCAAGACCCAAACAAAAATCTACACACCTATGGACACCTGATTTTTGATAAAGAAGCCAAAAATGCACATTGGGGAAAAAAAAACCAACAGCATCTTCAACAAATGTGCTGATGAACTAGACAGCTACGAGCTGAAGAATCCAAATGGGCCCATGCTTATCACCTTGCACAAAACTCAGTTCAAAATAGTTCAAAGACCTCAACATAAACACTGAATCTAAGAGACGAGAAACTGGGAAATAGCCTTGAACTCACTGGCACAGAAAAAGACTTTCTGAAAGAAAACAGTGGTGACAGCTATATTAGAAACACGGCTACATAGTGGGGTTTTATTTCAAAAAAGAAAAAGTCCTGGAATGTAGCTCAGTGATAGTGCGCTTGTCTAACATGCATGAGGCCTTAAGTCTAATGCCCAGCGCTGAAGTTTTGTTTTGTTGTTGTTATTATTATCCTATATAACATAATCTACAAATCCCTTACATAAACATTTTTAGATGCATGCTTGTGAGAGAGCCTCTGGACATCTACCTCTCTGTGGCAACGTGTACCATGATTTTTGAAATTAGTGATGGTACCACTGCCCATCCATGTCAATGTTCAGAAACTTACATTTACTAAGACTTAAAAGAAAAAATAAATAGAAGTTCTCATATTTCTTCCCATAACCCAATTGAGAGCCTCACAATTTTAACCTCTGCAACCACTGTCCTCAACTGATCTCAAACTATCAATCCCATTAAAAAGCGTTTCATTGTTATAGCGAATCTGTGCTGCCTGGACTGAGCAGCCTATCACTGACAGTATATCATAGGTTATAATTCTTTACAATATTAATTATGTGTTAAAAGCAATATATAGCAATGGCCTCAAATGCTAAGATAAAAGTAAAGGCTAACAATGAACAAGAAGATATTTAGTCGAAGAAAAAAATTTTTGATAAAAAAATAAGATAGCTGAAATAAGGACAAGTGGAAAAATATTAAATCAAAACATCAAGACAGATATTTAGTTTTCAAAGAAATCCAATCCTAATATTTAAAAAGGTTCATTGAATTTGCCAGTAAATAATCCCCCCTTCAGTACATTAGTGCTGAAGACCAGAATGCACACGTTATCTTGGTGTCTGCAAGTCAGAACACACCACCTAGGTCATCCAGTCTGCCCTTACCATTTTAAAGCATTCCCAGAAAGCTCTCATGTAATGTGTTCTTAAGCATGTCTTACAGAAATTACAGGCAGCTGGTTTATCCTATCCACAAGCTCCCTGGGGGAATGATTCCATTTTCCAATGGATTCCAATGCAAATAATATTAATTCTCCTTTTCTAGATTTGCTAGCTTGTTTCCTGACTAAGTTACTCCTTTGTCAACATTTTTTTAGGAGCAGTCTTGTATTTGTATGAATAATTTTCTCTTCATATAAATATCCTCGATATATATGAACACGACTGTTACCTTTTAAATATATGCATCACTAAAAAGCCGTAAGTGACCAGCTTCTTTGGCTCATGAATCAATCCCACTTGTCTCTTACTCATTACTTCTTGTACTTCCCAGAACTCTTTCTTTGGAACATAAATGTGCCTTTAACATGTCATTTATCATTCTAAATATTCTACCTAAAAGTATAGTCTATGAAATTAAATATTAATTTCATTTCCATACTTGCACAAAACTGCCTCAAAACAGAATTTTTTTCAATATCAACTTTTATTGAAAGAGGGGGGAGCTCTTTCCTCATTATGTATTTTATAAGATCATGAGCCAACCAAAACATTGACAAAAAGCTACTTGAATAACATTACCTCCAAGGATAACTTTAACATCGTCTTCTATTCACTACATATATAGATGGTAAATACATATTTACACTACTTAGTGTAAATAGACATATATAGTGCGATTATATTTATTTACAGTAAAGATATAAGATAGGTAGACTTTACATCATTATTCAAAAACAGCAAGCAAATATGAATATTCCACACAAGATTCAGACAATGCCAGGGAAAAATTCATTTAAAAACAATATAGTGATTTTGTTATATTAGGAATGTGAATTTTTTATTCTTTTCTCATCCCACAGTTATAAAAAAGTTTCATATTTGTTTTTAATTCAATCACTGCCTTACTCAAGCTCTATTGAATCCTTTAGCAGGGAGGGAATTCCAAGCTTCAAAAATGTGAAACTATACCAAAAAGAAAAACTTCCCATAAACTAAATGATATAAACTGAAAATATCTGTAGAGTAAAGGAAAGAAAGGTACCTGAGTGGAGATGGGACACACCTTTAACCTTTAACCCCAGCATTCTTGAGGCAGAGACAGGTGGCTCTCTGAGTTCAAGGCCAGCCTGGTCTACAGAAACAGGACACTCAGGATTACACACACAAATTTTATCTTGAAAAAAGCAAAACAAATCTAAAAAGAAGAAAGGAAGGAAGGGAGGGAGGGAGGGAGGGAGGGAGGGAGGGAGGGAGGGAGGGAGGGAAGGAGGGAGGGAAGGAGGGAGGGAGGGAGGGAGGAAAGAAGGGAGGGAAGGAGGGAGGGAGGGAAGGAAGGAGTAAAGGAGGAAGGAAAAGAGGGAGGGAAAAAGGAAGGGAAGGAAAGAAGAAAAAACTCTACAGAACCCATGCTAGCCAGCCTAATAGCATGGCCTTGCAATCTGGGCACCACAGTTGCAGAGATCATATCCTCAAGGCTCTCCCGGTTTGGGGAGCTCCAGGATAATGAGAACTTCTGTCTCAGAAACAAGGCGGGTGGCTTCTGAAGAATGACCCGAGGTTGACTTCTGGCCTCCAATCTCAAGTACACACATACATTCTACAAGTCCCACAGAAAATTAGTAATCAAATTAGTAATCAAAGAATCAAATAGTAAGAAATTATTTTCACCTGCCAATTTAGTCAACGATAATAACAATTAATACTGCAAAAGTTAATGGCTTTTTACATTGCTGGGCTATATTCTAAATGTTTTACAATGATTCAGAAAAAAACTCACAACCACCCTCTGAAGTAGATATGTTATTCTCATTTCCATTCTTATTTCCATTAAGAATATGGACAGGTAAGCATGGAAGAAGTAGCAGGCAATGAAATAACCATTAGAGGTAGAAAACAATTTAGTAACCTTACGAACATCAACAGCCCATCATATAAAAATTTTGAGTTTCTAATGGGAAATGTGTGTGTGTGTGTGTGTGTGTGTGTGTGTGTGTGTGTGTGTGTGTGTGTATAATGTATATATCACAGAGTCGGTATAAGAAAATATTTCCAAATGAGGTGGGAAAGATGGTTCAGAGATTAAGAGTACTTGATGTTCTTGCATCGGATATGGGTTCACTTACCAGAACCCACAGGGTAGCTTACAACCTTCTATAACTCCACTACCAAGTGATCTGACACCTCTGGAGGCACCAGGCACACAGGCAGTATACATACATACTGACAAATGCATAAAATAAAATAAATGAACCTTTTGTAAATGAAAATATAGACAAATGAAAGAACTTTTTCCACACAAAAATAATCAGTATTGTATATTTACAAAACTAGAAACTGGGAACAACTATGTATCTAAAGTAAAACTTTTAATATGGCATGATCACCAAATAAAACAGCACACAGTTCTTAGTGATTTACTTGTATGAGTAAATATAAATGGAGAAAACTTTATTAGAACATTAAATGAAGACACAGTATGTATAGATAACTATATCTACAGTAGAACCAAAGTATGTAACAAATGGGTTTTTATTTTATATATATATATATATATATATATATATATATATATATATATATATATTTACACAGTATTCTGCCTGCATGTATGCTTGCAGGCAAGAAACGGGGCTTCAGATCTCACTGTAGATGCTTGTGAGCTACTATAGGGTTGCTGGGAATTGAACTCAGAACCTTTGGAAGATCAGTCAGTGCTTTCTAATCCCTGAGTCATCTCTCTAGCCTCAGTAAATGGGTTTTTAAAGCTGGGTGAAAAATATATCAAAATATATAAAATGCAGTATTCTTATATAGGATAACAAACAGATGAACTTTAAATTTCTTATGACTAGTATTTTAAAAAGCAATTTAAATCAGATTGTAGTTTAAAACCATGCCATGTGCTTAAAGGAGAAAAAAAAGAGAAATTAAAACTGAAAGAGTCTATACCTGACTAATAAAAGAAGAAAAACTGAGAGATAATACACAGAAAAAGAGAGCAATCAACAGTCCTCATAAAGAAATTAGAAATTTAGGAAAGATGGATGTTTTGCTTCACAAGGTTAAAAACAATCTTCAATAATTTTAATTTATTGAATAAACCTATCGAAATCATATATACTTATATAAATCAGTAACACAAAATACTAAAAAAAATAGAGGAATAAAATTTTGAAGAACGACTAAATCTGCCATGAGACACTATGCTTGTAAGCAAAGTTCATGTCATCCATTCAGATGACTTCAAAGCAAATGTGAGTTCTGTGCCTCGCAATTTGTGCAGTGTGAATGAGAAATATGACTTTGCTGCATGTCATTTGTCTACGTAATGTGGCTAACAGCAGCAGCATCGCCCAGATTTGCTCTTTAGATTACACGGAATGATGCTTATGAAGTACCAGAGTGACTATACTTACCCAACTACAAAAGGGTCGTATAATGCCTATACTATTACTACTATCATACCAATATGTAGCACAGTCTTCCTTTTTTTTAAAGTGTAGTTATACCTATTCTGAGAGCCTTACTACATGTTGCCAATGCGGAGATAGCCACTTAAACATTTCTCATTCCTCAAGCACCTTAGTTTCTTCTTTTCAGTACTATTTTCTTATATGAAAACCTGTGCTGAATAGTTTCATTTCATAACCACCAAAATCTTAAAGTTATAGTCACAAATTTTATAGCACTTCGAACAATTTATATTCAATAAAAATGTTCAACTGAACAACTCAATGATCACATCCACTATACCTTAAACAATTTTTTATCTACTGAATATATCATTTTTTACTTCATGTCTAAAACATTAAAAGTCATTTCAATTATGTATTCATGGGCATTATGAACAAAGATAGCTAAATACTAAAACCCTGAAAATATTCTAATGGTTTTTTGGTGGTGGTAGTGGTGGTGTGGATTTGCTTTGTTTTAAGCAACTCAAAAGTGTCAACCAGTGCTAGACACGGTAACATGTATCTGATTGGGTGGCTTAAACAATAAAATCACATGTTTGAGCCTAGCCCTGGCTACACAGCAAGAACTTATATCAATAAATAAATAAGTTGTGCACACATGTGCACAAATATGCTTATCTTCTCCGCACTCCAACCAGCTCCCCACAACTGAGCTATCTATCAGCACACGCTGAAACCCCACTGGCTGTCTACTGGAATGGCTTCAGTTTTTTTGGCTCAACTGAGAACAAGAATGCTGTATAAACTGTAAATTGAAATCTGCTTGCCTTACCTTATTTATACCTGCACATTTCCTAAGAACAACAATGAACTGCATAGCTCTCACAGAAGCACAGAGATTGCTTTCTCATGATTTAGACACCGTCCGCACTTTTCTAAGCTGGATATTCTGAAGGGATCCAGGCCACTTTCCTAACAACATATTAAAGAAAGCTGTGTGCTAATTATATCTTTGTTTAAAGAGATACTGGCTTGCAGTCTAAGTTGTATCAAGCACATAAAGAACCCTAACCTTGAGAGCACACTAGTAGGCAAGAGAGCGGTGACTGGTTCAATGTATGCACAGAGGAAATCAATAGAAGGGGTAAAATATCTTGCATTGATGGGGGGGGGTCATCCTAAAGGCCCTGCAAAGGTAATAGCTGCTCCCCTCTGTGATCCACTCTGGGCTGTCACAAAGAAATGACCCACTTGGACTTTTCAGGCAGTTGAAAACCCAATTCCAGGCAATGAGCAGAAAGGCATAATTACAATTCAGGACGATTTTCTAAGAAATTAGGAGGAAATAAAGCCTTCCACCCAGTCTCTTCATATCTGGAAATTTCTATTTCATGTAATAAAAAGATGCTGAATTATTGAAATGCTTGGTATTCCACTCAAAACGGACAATTACCATGTCAATTAAAGAATTATAAATAATAAATTTTTCCTCCCGTCTCTCTAAAAGTTTCAAGGTTGTATTTTTCTCTCAAAAAGAAACTCATTCTTAGCTTGAACAAGTTCAAACCCACCCACTGTATCTGGGGTAGGGCACACAGGACACAAAGCACAGTTATAAAAGGCTCGCCCCATACCATAAATGGGCAAAACTCTCCTCAGAATCAGGCCCCCCCTACCCCAAATTTACACAAGGAAAGACTAACACTAGCAATGGTTTAACTAGCTCCAGTGTTAGCAGAGAATTACAAACACGAGAAACCCAGGCCTTGTCTACTTCTAGTCTGTTTCTCTCTGGCCTAACTGCACACTGGCCATTTCAAGTACATGTGCCTACAGCTGACTGCTTTCTCCAACTTCCTTTCAAAGACTGATTTTTATACAGACTCCTTTGCTGTTGCTGGTCAGAGGGTTGGGGGGGCTGTGCATTGTTTTAGTTTTTGTTTTGAGACAGGGTCTCTATGTATAATCCGAACTATCTTGGAACTCCCCTGCCTCTGCCTCCAACTTTTGGGATTAAAGACGAGTGCCACCACACCCAGCTTGGAGGTTTGGTTTTTGTTTTGTTGTTGTTGTTCAGGTTTTTTCCTGTTTCATATGTGCAAGTGTTTTGTCTGCATATATGTATGTGCACAGCATTCCAAGGTAGAATAAAATAAAATATCTTACAATTCTCTCAAACAGCTAACTTGCACAACATACAAAACAAGTTGCTCTAAACTTCGCTAGTTAGTTTCAAAGTGATACACATTGTATCAAGTTCCTGCCTAAGTCCAGGCTTCTGATCTAGTACAGACACTCTAGGGCAGGTGCTGGAGGAAACTCGGGTACTCTGCACTCCTCCATGGAGAGTCACACGGCTAAGTGCTCTGCAAAAATAAGTTCTCTGCATATCATTTATGATTTTATAAACACGTACAAAATGAAGGTGCCCAGGAGAGCGGATACAATCTTTCTTGGAAGACTCCCGAAACCACCCAGAGTTGCTTTCCCTGGGAGTCCCTCCACTCCTGTATTTCCGTAGGACTTGAGGGGAAACTGCAAGCTCTCATGCTGCATCACTGCTGCTGCCTGCTAATCTGACTCGTACTAGATTACACTTAATCAAGCGGGGATTATATCTTATCCACAAATACATTCTTGTCTCAGATTTTTAAAAAAAAATCCATTCAATTGAATAGTAACCTTGCCTCCACAGGATGTACATATGCACCCCAAAACACACACACACACACACACACACACACACACACACAGAGAGAGAGAGAGAGAGAGAGAGAGAGAAAATAAATAAATAAATTTATGCCAATT
Source organism: Myodes glareolus (assembly GCF_982192425.1). NCBI lineage: Eukaryota > Metazoa > Chordata > Mammalia > Rodentia > Cricetidae > Myodes > Myodes glareolus. The sequence continues at coordinate 24,554,224 of NC_142038.1, forward strand.
GGAATCGTATTTTGACTCAAAATATAAAAAAACACAAAAATAACAAAATTTCTTAAATGCTTGGTATAATATCTGCAGTCAGAAGAATGAATCGTTCTCATTAGTGTAAAAGGGATCTTCACTGAAAATTCTTTGTTTTGCACTGAATTTTTCAAAATCCTACATAAGAGTTAGGGCACATTACAAAATTTGAACAGATATATATATATATATATATATATATATATATATATATCTCATGAAAAAAATAACATTTTATCTTAAATACAGTAGCAAATAACCACAGATTAAAAAGTTACACAAAACCTGGCTGGTGGCCACAATCCCAGTACTCAGAAGCCAAAGCCAGGGGACTGCAGGCTCCAGAGCCACCTGGGCTGCTTGAGGACTTCACAGTCAACCTGAGATGCGTGAGGAGAATGGGTCTTAAAAACCCCAGGGACAGGGACGGAGACGGATGGAACAGTACTTGTCCAACACGCTCGAGGACATGGATACAATCCCACACCACAGAGGAAAGACCAGAAAGAACAAAACTACACAAACTAGCCAAAATGTCTAATTTATTCTATCTTAATTCTTTTGGACTTACTGATTAAAGTTAGGAGCTTTACTTACATAGACTCTCCATGCAGGTCTCCCCCAAAGTACTGAAGTTATAAAACTGAACAGGATGGCAAAAAATTCTGTAACTACAATGGCAGCTAGACAATCCTATTTCTAAACTTATAAAGGGCAATATGGCAATATCAGTTTAAATGCCTTGAAAAATTAATATGACAAAATAATTTCAAAACAAAACAAAAATTCCACAATAAAGATGAAGTTTGTTTGTTTTGTACTGGTTAACTACTCCTGGGCATGGGGCCTGCCTTAAAGTGTGGTGAACATACCCAGTCTGTGTTTTGATTTTAGTTTCTGTATTTCTGTGAATTTTTTTTGAAACAGAGAGATAGAGAACACATAGTTGAGGAGGGGTAGGGAGATTTTTTCCTTTTTTGAAAGAGAGAGATAGAAAATATAAAATTAGAAGGATCTGGGAGGAGTTAGGGAAGAAGAAAAGAATGATCAAGATGTATTGCATGAAATATATATATATATATATTTCAATTATTTATTTTGTACACAAATTTCAACTTAATCTATCTGAAGAAACTCTCAACCTACAAAAAGTACACACCCACACTAATTCTTAAGTCCAGTTTTGGTAAAAGAAAACCAGTAAAAATTAAATTATCTTTTAAATCACTAAAAGCAATCTTGTAGCAACATAGAAAGATGAACAGGAAGCCAGATATAGTAGTGTATACCACTGATCTCAGCATTCAAAAGGCAGAGGCAGGAGGATCTCTGTTTAAATTGAGACCAGCCTGGTCTGAATAGTGGGTTCAAAACCAGCCAGAGTAAAAGTGAGTTTTCTTCAAAAAAGGGGGAGAGGATACATAAGTGAAAATGAAAAGGCCAATTCCTAAAATTATTTATATTAACTCTTTCTCAACACGCTCCCCAGCCTTCTCTTCTAGAAAATCTCCACCCCTTGTGTTAAATTTCTACAAGTGACTCCCACTGACCACCCTGGGTTGGGATTCAGAGAAGAGAGCTACTTTCCTTCTTGTCCTCCATACGCTATCTCCAGAATTATTTAATTTTTAAGTTTTTTATTTCACTTACAATGGTAGGAAAATATTCTCAAAATAAAAATATAAGAGAAAAAGGAAGCATAATTACATTTGAAGTTATTTATGTATATGAGTGTTTTGCCTGCCTGCATACACACACACACACACACACCAGATGCATGTAGAGTTTGACCAAGGAAGCCAGAAGTGGGCATCATAAACCCAGAAGCTGATATTATACATAGTCGTGAACTACCATCCATGTGGGTCCTGGAAACTGAAACTGGATCCTCTGAAAGAGCAACAAATGCTCTTAATTGCCAAGCCATCTCTACAGCCCTGAAAATTTCATTTTAATAAACAGTAACAGTTCTGCTTCCCGATTTTGCTTAATTTATATTAAAATGCTTATTTTGCTTGCTTAAGATACTATGCTAAGTTTATAAGCATTGCTTTGAATGATTTGTATTTGAGTTCAAATACAATTAAAATTCAAAATTTAGACTCAAAAACATGAGAACAGTGCTAATCAGGGAAAAAGTGTTGAGTCCTGTCTTTAGAAAAAGAAACATTATTAAAAAGGAAAAGCTAAGACTCAGGGCCAGCTGCAGAAGGGGGCAGAACATTATCATGCCAGAGGAACTGGATGCCCGCTGTACACAGTGTCTCCTAGATATGCTGGGCAAACTACATACGAGAGGTCTTGACAGACAGCTGCCGACACAATACCTTCATAATGACAACATAAGTTGACACGCCGGCATCAACAGAGTAAATCTCACAAGGTCCTACCCATAAATGGAAACCCTACAGGCAATTAATGGCTGCTGAGAAAGAAGGAATCAATTTTTCCAGGAACAAACCTCCTGATAGGTTATACAATCCCAAGTGGTCAGTCCTAAACATGTGTACATCCAACCAACACTAAATGGATTGTGTAAGGTAAAGAGGTGTGTGTGTGTGAGAGAGAGAGAGAGAGATAATTTAAAAAGAGGAGGTCATGAATTTGAAAAGGAGTAGGGGGATATAGAAAGAGTTGTGGGGGAAAAGAGGGGTAGATATGATGCAAATACAGTACTCACATATAAAACTCTAAAAATAGAAATAAATTAAATAAAAAGAAAATCTAATTAGTTAACTTCTCTTCCTGGCTATAACATTTGTCAAGCTAATACATACTTAGTCACATAAGCCGTTCATAGTGTCAGAACTGTACCTGGGAAGTAGAAATTAACTGTCAAATGCAAACCCAGACTCTAATGATCACACAAGATGCAGCTACTGCTGTCTTCACAAACCCATGCTGCCCCCTTCTGGATCACTTTAGAAATTATGTGACAACGTAAGTTCCAGAACATGTAAGTTTTATAAAAGGTTTTTAGCTCACATATTAAAGAAGTCACATCCACATGTAGAAGTATACCAGTGGAACTAATTATTTATTAGTTTTTCAGATATTCTACTCTAAATAGATATACGAACAAAAAAGCAGCTATGACAATTTAATCATCCATTTAATAAGAAATAAATATTAGGTTCATATTTACCAAAAACAAATAAAATCTACACTATAAAAGCCACATTCTTATCCAGGTAGTGGTGGCACACACCTTAAATCCCAGCACTCAGGAGCCAAAGATGAGTGGATCTCTGAGTTCAAGGCCAGCCTGATCTACACGAGTTAATTTCCGGTCAGGCACCAAAACTACACAGAGAAACCCTGCCTTGAAAAACAAAACAAACAAATAAAAAAAGGCACACTCTGTGGGTGACAGTTGTGTGGCTTGGGCAATCTGTGGGGCGAATGGCAGTGAGACCAGGATTTATCCCTAGTGCATGAACTGGATTTTTGGAGTTCATTCTCTATGGAGGAATACCTTGCTCATACTAGATATAGCAGGGAGGGCCTTGGTCCTGTCTCAAATTGATATTTCATACTTTGTCAACTTACAATGGGAAGCCTTATGCTCTCTGAGAAATGGATGGAGGTGGGGTGGGGGAAGGCAAGGGGAGCAGGAAGAGGGGAGCAAGTGGGAACTTGGACTGGTATGTAAAATGAGAAAAAGATTGTTTAATTAAACAAATTGCCACATTCTCTGTTCCAATCCATACTTTTCCCTTTACTTCCAAAAGCAAACTATAATCTAAACTTGGTTCTTATCCTTTCATTTCCACTTTTATTCGTGTACTACCAGTGCATGTATCTGCATTATCCAAATATACAGTGTGGATTGAGTACAAGTGTTAGCACATGATCATGTACAGAAACATTCTAAATTCAACAACCCCTTTCAACTGAAAACCAACCGAGAAGACGTGGAAAGTGCAAGCAAAGGTATCTACTACTCCTAAGTAGGAAATATTCTACTGGTTTACTCATGTTGTTAGCCTTGTAGCTTTATATTACTGCTATGTGGTCCATCTACTTTCTTAAGGGAAATGTTTTTATAAAGTACTCCTAGTATTTTAAAATTCTTTTGTTCTTCTCATATTTTTTCCAAAATCTAGTTTCTTTTTCTATCTGTAACCTATGTGAGAACAAAAGTTTCAGGTCTTGGTAAGTATGGATGCTGGAATTTACAAGAAAAAGAAGTCACTGAGCAGCACAGGAGGCAAAGTAAGCTGGTGGGGGGGGTCAGAGCATTCTCAAGTGACCCACAGTCCTAATGAGAGAGGGCTAGAAGCCATCTTCCATTGCGACACCTGGGGTATTAGTAAGAGCTGCCTTTCCTCTCCCCACTCCTCTCCCTCAGATTCCACAGAGCAACCTTGTGGTTCCCTTCACCTAGATTTCAGATGTCAATAATTCACCCAAGTCAACCTTGGGCAGCTGCTCAAATCTGGAAAACATTCTATTGTTATTCCTTCTGCATTGCTTAGATTTCTCAGTTGTCGAAAGAAAACAAATCCGAGACTCACAGCTCTAGAGTGTTAGAGCACAGCATTCGAAAGGGCTAGAAAGACGGCGCAGTGGGCAAGAGCACTTGCTGCACAATCCTAAGGACCCGAGTTCAGAGTTTTGGAAAAAAAAAAAAGATATCAAATATATATATTGATAAAGATATATATATATATATAGATATATATATATATATATATATATAAAATCAAAGTAAGGAAAGAATGACTTTTAAGAACAAATAATAGAAAAATAAGTGCATCTTAACTGTCCGCTGAGACAAGTGCGAGTGAGGAATTGGGAGAGAGCCTTTACACCTTGTTCCCGTATGATGGCGGCTGTCTGTCTGGCAAGTAGAACCTCTGAGTTCTTTATCCCTATCTAAGCTTGAATACTTTGTTTAGTTCTTTGTTTTAGCAATGTTTCCTTTTCCCTGCTGATAATCACAGTTGAAATAAATTACATCGGTAAGTTCCTAAACACATTGCATCTACCAAGTGAATGCTCACTGTCATTCTGAATAGATGGACTCAAAATTAATGGTATTAGAGAAAATCTTTGGGGATTTTTACATTGCTCTCAAACAAAATTTTTCAATTCATTCAATCAGCACGCTCCAAACTGCTACTAGAGACATGTTATATAAGAGCTTTGTTGACTCTTGCATGTCCTCTAAATTCTATTTAAAGGATTCAATTTACATGCCTAGTAGCAAAAAGCCCCTCCACTTAGAGAAGTTATCTAAGATAAAGCAACTTACACTGCAGTTTTCAGGCGGGACCAGAAGTTGCGTGATCTCACCCCCATGAACACAGAAGATGTGTTTCATCTTTCCAGAAAAGATGTCCCAAATTATGACGGAAAAATCCACACCTCCAGATATCAGGTATCTTTGGTCATAGCGAGCCGAGACCTGATGAGGGTACAGCAAACATGTAACTTTGTTCCGATGGCCACGGAGAGTTCTGTGAGGGGGCCAACCTGTGAAAGAGGTTGGGGATTCAAAATTGGAAGAATAAAGTCTCAGAACGCTTCAACCAGCAAGCACAAACACCGGAAGAGCTAGCCCTTTACTTCTAGGACTGGTCTGTGAAGCTTACCCAAGACTAACCACCCCTTAAAACAGCTCTAAACATGTCAAATTATCATGACATTCTAAAGAATTATTACAAAAAGAAACAATATAAAATAGTTTAATGAAATTACCATATTTATTAAAAACACAAATGAAAATAATGTCGCTATACTGGGCTATATAACATATATTATAGTAGCTAGTTTCCCATGTCATATTTAATATTTTATCAAATGTACATTAAACTACCAACTAGATTAACAACTATACCAGTGGGTTTTATATTCTCAACATCACGACTACAGTGTCCTCAAAACACAGGGGACAGAGCTAGACCCCCAGTATACCTCTTCGGAGCATGTGTTCCCCTTGCAACAGCTGCACTATAGCCGTTTGGGTGGCAGGCACAATAATTATGCTTCCGTCTTCCCGGCCACAAACAAGCCGTCCATGTGCTGGTATGTAGACACTCGCAGTCACTTTAAGAGGTTCATTGCTGTTGGGAATCACACTTAGCTGATCTATGATCCCAGCAGGACCAGGCTTCAGTTTGTCAAATGCCTCTTGCAAACTAATACAAGTTGTCGCTTTTAGTCCTGTAGAGGTTTGGTGTCATATAAAATAAATACATTTATATTAAAAAATAACATTAAATACATAACATTAACTGATTCAGTAATGTAAAAGTTACTTTCATCAAATATAATATATTTCATCAAATATAGGAGAAAATGATAAATATTTTCAATTTTGTTATGATTCAAAATGTTATGATGAAAGAATTGTAGATTGAATACACAAGATTTACTATTACCTTCATCGCCTTCCTGTTTATCAGCTATGTCTGAAATGTTCCAAATATTTAGTCTTCCAGAAGAATCGCCCTGAATTAATAGTTTATGCAAATATTCCTTGCATCCATAGAAGAACCGAGTAACAGGAGGACAAATTACCAACTGCCGGAAAAAAAAAAAATTCAAGTCTCTTTAGCTATATTTAGAATCAAATATTTTATACATTAACATGTGCTCAGAAAAAGGTATTCAATTCTTTGATTTATATCCCAGTTCTAAAAGTGTTTACAGAATGATTATTCAATATATTTGCATGTAATTTAATAGCATTATTATTCATATCACTTGCAGTACAGCATAAACAGAAACGGAATGAAAAACAGTATTTATAGCCTTTCTCTAAACTAGTCTTGATAGTCTTTTATTCAACTTTATAAAAACTGGTTACCAATCACAGGGTAATTTACTTACCTATTTTTAAATAATTTAGAAATTAGGTCATTCTTATTCAAAAAAAGTCTTTTAAGTAAAGATAAAAAATAACAAGTTCTACACAAAAGCAACACAAGATGAGCTCAGCAGACTGAATTTATACAAGCATACATATGCAACAATGATAATCCAGGAAGGGGAAGTCATGAAGTTAAGAAGGAACAAAGGAACCTGGGAGAGGCTGGAGGTGGGAAAGCAGGAGGTGGAAACATGCAAATATAGTATTCGTGCATAAAATTTAAATATAATAAATATTAAAATAAATCACTAAAAGAAAACAACTCATTAATCCTATCTTTCCTGCCCACTGTGACATCACAAAGAATAATTGCATATCTGTGCATCATATGAGTACCTGGTGCCTATGGAAGCCAAAAAAGGGCACCAGATCCTTGGAACTAGAGTTACAGATGGTTGTGAGATGCCATGCAGGTGGTGGAATTCAAGTCCAGGTCCTCTAAAGAGAAGCCAGTGTTCTAAAGAGCTAAGCTATTTCTCCAGACCACTCATTTTAAAAAATAAAAAGCTTGTAGCATTTAATTGGCCACATTTTAACTAATTTTAACAAACAGAATTTTAGCATAAAAATTATAATAAATTTCAGTTTCAAAAATCATAGCTAACAAATAATCTAGTTGTAGTATTTGGTTGCATCATAGAAAGTACTGGCCTCTAGAAACTAGTAATATTTAAACACAGCCAAATATTTAGCTTTATTTAAATATTAATAACTTTAATTAAAAACTACACGGTTAAAGGGAATTGCTATAGCAGCTATAATCACAAGTACCACATTTCAGTGAATCAGTGTCTCTCACCATATCATACATACATTTCAACTTAAAATACACCAGCATACACTTGAGAGGTGATATTTGAAGAAAAATTATTTGATGGCTAATGGTTATCAACTCAGCAGGATCTAGACTCAGGAAAGATAGAGCCTCTGAACACATGGGTAAAGGATGGTTAGCTGAAATGAGAAAACCTATCCTGCATGTTGTCAGCACCACTCCATGGGCTGGGTCAGGAGTGCAGAAAACAGAGTGCAAGTTAAGCACCAGCATTCCTGGTCACAGAAGCCATGTAACCAGCTGCCTCACACGACTGTCACTAAGATGTCCCCATCATTATGAACGCATTCTCAACTTATAAGCCAAAGTGAACTCTTCTTTCCTTACATTGCTTTTGTGAAGTATTTTGTCATAGCAACTATTTTGTTTTATTAATGCAGGTTTTTCAAACACATCACTATAACTTAGTTTAGCTGGAAGTGACTCACTGAACTGGACAGTAGCAAGTAGGAGTTCAAGAAATAGAAAGCAAATAATTTATACAGGATATTAAAATACACCTACATGTACAAATTCTATATTCAAAATATTCATAGAAAAAAATCCATTCCCTTCTCTTATCCTCCATTCTCCTTTGGTGGGTGTGACATACGGTTCAAAATGATGAGCTCATCGTTCCTACAGTCTCCATTGATGGGTGGGACATAAGGTTCAGAATGATAAAACTTGGACCCAGAACCAGAACAAAACCTTAGAAACCTTATAGAAAACCTTGCTCCCCAAACAAAGCTTCTTTCTTACTACTCCTAGAGACAGAGTAGAAAATTCAGTATAAGTGTGACTGCATTTCATTTTTTAATGTTTATGAGTCTTTTGCCTGCATTTGAATTTGTGTACCACATGCATGCCTGCTGCCCACAGAGACCAGGAAAGGGTACTGTTTCCCGGAGAATCACAGTTAGTTTCAGTTGGGAGCCACCCTGTGGGTCTCTGGAAGAGGAACAAATGACCTTAATCACTGAGCCATTGCTCCAGCCCCTGCATTTCAAATATAAACAGACAGTACAAAGGCTTTCTAAAAACAGTTTTTTTATTTTAATACAGAAAAATATTCAATTTTCAGTTTTAATATCCAGTTATTTGAATCACTAGTTGATTTTGAAGAGTAACCAATGCGTGACTCAAGTAACAAAAGCATTAGTAAGTACTACTAGCATGTAATTATCCTTCAACAACTGTCTTCACCGTATTTTAACTGTCAATATGAATTTTATGAGAAGCCAATTCCAATACATAATCAAGATAAGATCACTTGTATTCTTAGATAAAGGCAGGTACTATTTAACAGTTATATTGCATATTTTTAAAATCTGCAAATTTTGAAATGTGTTTACAATTGACCATACCAAAAGTTTTTGCAAAATCTAACACCCTACTAGATTTTATTGAATCTTTCCAATGTCTAGACACCATCAATATAATCAATTATAAATGATACCTGGAGAACTTTACCTCTTTATCTTTTTGATCCAAGAGACTATGCTGCACAGGAGGAATTAAATTTTCAACTGCTTTCCCCACATCACTGCGGAATGAATCACTAGCTGGAAGACAACTGAAAGAGGAAAAGTAAGTATCCACTTAAAATGCTGATAGGAGGGCCAGGCACGGGGGGCGCACGCCTTTAGTCCCAGCTCTAGGAGGCAGAGGCAGGCAGATATGTGTGTTCGAGGACAGCCTGATCTACATAATGAGTTCTAGAACAGTCAAAACTACACAGTGACATACACACTCTCTCTCTCTCTGTCTCTGTCTCTCACAGACACACATAAAATAAATTATATGAAATATAAACATGCACATAAAATAAATTATAAGGGTTTATTACAATAGACAAAATAGGATGTTTAAACTTAATTTAATTTAATTAAATAACTTTTAAAAATTCTTTGAGGGTTCATGAGATATCTCACAGGTAAGGGAGCTTGCTGGAAAGCTGACAACCTGAGTTTGATCCTTGGAACCTACATATGGAAGGAGCAAACTGATGCCCATGAGCTGTTCTGTGACATGCACACATGCACAGTGGTATATATGCATACACACATGTGTACACATGCATACAATAAATAAATAAATGCAAAAAACTCACTTGGTTTTTTGTGTCTAGACTTTAAATTGGGATTAAATACACACCTTAAGACATTCAGAAGTCAAATATTTACACTACATAAATGTTCATTCTTTAGAATTACAGTTCAAATTGTGAATTCTTTACATTTGACTAAACGTATATATTTCCTACCTGGCAGGGAGTTTATAAATATAACTCTGCCCATTTTCAGTCCAGATGATCACTTTGTCTGCGGACACAAAGTCCCCCCCAGTCCATGTCTGTCCATTTTCACTAGGACCTGAACAAAGCAGGGAGTAGTCTCCAGCATCAAACACCTAGGAGCAAAAGAAATTCACTTTTTAATTGACTCTAGCTGGTTACAATTTAAATTTGATAAAATAGCTTTCACCTGAAAGAAAACTTCTGAAACTATATTTAACAAACCAAGGCTTTCACAGTATAACTCAGCAGATGAGGACAGGCTCTCAGTGAGGTCTGGGGCAGTCATCGTCAACAGGTCCCCGCTATGGGTGACCTCTGGCAGTCCCTGTCCTCCACCACCCGCAGCACTCGGAAGAGTGGCCCCTATACCTCACCTGGGCAATACAGCAGAGCTAACCCTGAAGATGTAGGGGTGGGAAAAATGATTCTGAGGATGCAAAACCTGGAGAACTGGCACTGACCCTTGCTCAGCACTGCAAGGGGTGAACTGGCCAGGGCAATGCTGGAGAGCTCATAATACTGGTGAAGACAGGGTAGAGCCAGTGGGCTGACCAACCAGAAACTACCCAGGCCCAGAACCAGGGTTATGTGTTTGCCCACCCCAATATCCACTCCACATGTGATCTGCTAGAGCTGGGGGTAGGAAGGGTCAGTCCTGTGAACCCAGGGCTGCAGAATCTCCAGATACAGGGCAGCAACTGGAAGACCAGGAAAAGTCCCAGTGAGGGCCCAACATGGACGGTATAGCAGAGACCAGGGGTCTCGAACCAGACCACTGACTCTTTGTGATAAACTCCTGCAGTAAAAAATGTATGGATAAAGGGTTTACTGCGTGACTCACTGTGTCACACAGAAACTTCCATGATGAGATTTTCCCCTTCTTCCTTTCCTTTTTCCTCTTAAATTTTATTTGGGGTGGGGGGAGACAAATGGAATCAGGAGCATGATGTCAAAGACACAAATAATACACAAAATTTTTTAAAATGCACTGGATGCTCTTCCAGAGGACCTGAGTCCAATTCCCAACACACACATGACAGTTCAAAACCATCTGTTAACTCCAGTTCCAAGTGATAAAACACCTCCTTCTGACCTCCATGAGCACCAGGTACGCACATAGTAGGCACACAGATGTACGTGCAGCCAAAACATTCATATACCAAAAATCAATACTTTTTTAAGTTAGGAAAAGCAACTGTTCCCACCACGGTGGACAGCTTCTTGGATTGCCCACCTAACACCCTCCTCCCTGCAGACAGATTCTAGAGTTATTTTGTGCACCTAGAATGCAGCTAAAAGCATGAGCTCTCAACTCTAAAATTAAGAGTATCTTAAATTCCCTTTTCTTGCTCACTTTGTGTGAGAGAAGCCTGCAAGCATGCTAGGGGTGACCCTGATGAGAGAGACATTCTCCAAAAGCTGAACTTGCAAATGAGATCCAAGTCCCAAAGGACACAGTGATGTCAGCCTGTGAAAGAAGCTGAACCAGAAGTGCCCAGCTAAGGTAGGCCCTGAATCCCCACCTAAAAAAACGGGCAAGGATACATTTCTACTGTTTAAACGCAAGTTTGGGGGAGATTTGTTAGACAGGTTTAAATACTAGCATACTTTTCTGATAGTAAAAGTACTGAAGTTACTCAACCAGCATAATCCCTAACTAAATTCTAAGTATTTGTCCTTACCCTTCATCAAAGAAACTTCTCTTTACAACAGACGGAAACCACTACAGAAAACTACAACCAAGCAAAATGCAAAATTATAGAGTCTACTCCTAAAGAAAACCTCTACAAAACAACTCCCTCACCTACGGCTCAGGGATCATTGCAGAAGGGGCTGGGTAGAAAGACCGTGAGAGCCAGAGGAACAGGGAATTTGCTTCCAATTTGAAGAAGCCAGGAGAGAAATGTATTATTCAGGTTCAGTAACACACTTGAAAGAGAAATATCCAGTCTACAGAGACATAATTACCAATAACTGAAATAGTAACAAAAAGTAAAAATTAAGACCAACAAAACATAGTCCTTAAACCATTCATTGTATGGAGTAGAACAACAAAAGACAGCTACCTGGAATTAAGTCCTAGTTCCTCAAAAAACATCAGAACCCAACAGGAGTTTTGCCAAGTACTGGTAACCTAGATAAAAAGGCAACTTCACATTTATCTATTCAACTTACCCTCCAGTATTTGGAGCACACAACCAAGAGTGACCTCTGCGTGAATGAACAGAAGGAAATGCTTTGGCAATTCTGACAATAAATTGGTTTTGATTCCTCCTCAAATATTGGTTCAGTATCCTGAAAAAAAAAAGACTCATATAATCTCAAGAATAACACGTATTAAATAATTAAAGAAATCACAAAATGATAAAGACACCACCAAGGAACGAGAGTACCATGTGATAAGTTCATCATTTTAGATCCTCAGAAAAAGCCCCGGCAGTAAAAACTGCAAAGATGTACTATTAAAAACAGCTGGGCAAAGCTGGGCGATGGTGACACACACTTTTAATCCCAGCACTCGGGAGACAGAGGCAGACAGAACTCTGAGTTCGAGGCCAGCCTGATCTACTCAGTGAGTTCTAGGATAGAGAACCCTGTCTCGGAGAAAAAAAAAAAGAGCTAGGAAAAATGTCTTTGCTACAAAGCTACCAATATTTAAGCCCTGATGGTGAGTCAAAAAACATCTTCACTGGAAACGGCAGAGGATGGGATTCTGCAGCAATCCTATGGCTGTATATACTTGAATTAATAAGAAAAAACAAAAGTGATCAATTCCTCCCCCAGTTTTCTAAGATCAATAGCTAATATTTCCCTAGTTGAAGTGAATGTAGTATTGTCAGAAAATTGATCTAGGCCACAGTACTATGAAATAAGACTAACAGATTTATATGGTTTTTTTTTTTTTTGATGCTGTTGGTGTTTGAACATGAAATGTCTCCACAGGCTCAATGTTAAACCCTACTCCCCACCCTGTGCTAACATACTTGAAGGCTTTGGACACTTTAGGCGATGTGCATGGTTACGAAGTTGTCACTGTAGGCATACTTTGGAAATACACCTGACCCTAAGACTCTTCCTTACTCTCTCCTGGCTGCACAACCCTGCAGTGATGCCGCTCACTATGGTCGGTCATGCCAAGGACTCCACTGAAGTCTCTGAAACCATAAACTAAAGTAGGTTCTTCTTCCCTTAGGATGCTTATGTCGGGTATTCTGTCACCATTTTGTCAGGGGTGGGGAGTGCAAGAGTAACTAAAATGGGTGGTTTATTTATTTCATTCAAGAAAGCTACCTTCTAACTTTTAGTTTAAACAAAAGCAGAAGGGAAACACCTATTACATTTCTCTACTTCATATTCTGGATGATATATTTCTATTATTTCAATTGAAACACTTTTCGTTTAAAAAAAACTAAGTTTAGGAATACCTGATTACTAAAGGTTTAAATTATACACTAAGAAAGATATGCCAGGCGGTGGTGGCGCATGCCTTTCATCCCAGCACTGGAGAAGCAGAGGCAGGCGGATCTCTGTGAGTTCGAGGCCAGCCTGGTTTACAAAAGCTAGTTCCAGGACAGGCACCAAAGCTACAGAGAAACCTTGTCTCAAAAAATAAAAAAAGAAGGTAGAAATCACTGTCCATCTCACCTGCATGCCACCAGTTTCAGAGGTGACAATCCACACCTTCAGGATGCCTGTCACAGAGAGCGCTACCACAGTGTCCTCTAAAACAGGAAGAGACAAGAAGCCCACGTTAATCATAGCATACTCCCTCCTAGCATTACACAGCCTACTCCCACCAACTTAACAACAAGTAGGAAACATAATCCCCTGCGCTCAGTGTTGACATTATTGTTGTCTTCTTGGTGCGGGAAAATTGTCTGTATTCTGTCAATCATGTTTTAAATAAACGCTGATTGGCCAGGCAGGAGGTATAGGTGGGAAAACCAGACAGGAAGTAAAAATGATGCAAGGAGAGCAGGAGAATTCTGGGGAGGAGGAAGTTGATTCCTCCCACTCCTGCCCAGACTACCGAAGCAGCAGGATGTGATCTGCCCCACTGAAAAAGGTACCGAGCCACATGGCTAACATAGATCAGAAAAATGGGGTAATCAAGATGTGAGAGTTAGCTAATAAGTAGCCTGACCTAATGGGCCAATCAGCTTTATAACTTATGGAGATCTATGTGTGATTTTCTTTGGGGCTAAACAGCTGGGGGAATTGGGCAGGATAGAAACCCCAACAAACTAGCTGGCCCTCATGTTACATCTTCGGGGAAAAAAATATTATACTTTCCCTCAGTAATATTTACTGAGTCTAATGACACAGTTACAGAAACTCATCAAATTTTAGCTCCTCCCTTTTCATTCTCTTCCGTGAGAAATGGTGCCTCTTGGCAAGAGATAGGTCTTATCACCACCACACCCCTGACTATTCTAACTCACCTTCACGTAAGAAAGCCATCCGTATAAGCTACAGCATTCCAGAGTCTAGGGATCCATCACAGAATGAAGATACTCTAGTGCGGGTGAGTGTAAATACTAATTCAACTGAAACTACTTTGTGAAGAGCTACATCACAAATTATTGGAACAAGTATCTCTTGAATACAAGAATATAACCAAAACTGTTAACTCTGACAATCTGTAGAACTTCACAGAAAAGTAGACAGTAGTTGAGCTGCCAAAGGGCATAGTACACTGACCTTGTGTCCGCTGAGGGCGGATAAGGCTCATGGAGCTAATCCAGTCTGGCGATATCTTTGATACCAAAGAATACAGCACCTCAAGGCTGGTAGCATCCACAACGAGGATTTCAGGGTAATGTCCATGGCATAAAAGCCTTCCTTCTTGCTGATTTCCAACAGTGAATTGGTAGAACTAGATTCAAATTTTAAAAAAAAATGTATTTGTTGAGGTACTGCTTCAGTTCAGCTACTTGATTAACATACATTAATTAAACATGTTATGATATTCCCCTAAACACTAAATTATTCTAGGAATTTTATATGGGTACATCCATGTCAGATTATACTAATCTCCAATATTTAAAAATAATCTTCCTTTCCTCATATCACATACTCACTTTTGAACTCTCATGAGGCAAAAATAAAAAATCATTTTTTTATCTTCATCTCTAACATTCAAAGCAACTTTTATAATTTTAACGAGTCATTTTTGGTTTCATGTTTTGGATATGTTTGGTTGGGATTTTTTATTTGGTTGGTTGTGGTGGGTTTTTTGTTTGTTTGTTTTCAAGACAGGGTTTATCTGTAGCTTTGGAGCCTGTCCTGGAACTAGCTCTTGTACCCAGGCTGGCTTCAAACTCACAGAGATCTGCCTGCCTCTGCCTCCCAAGTGCTGGGATTAAAGGTGTGCGCCACCACCGCCAGGCTGTTTGTTTTCTTTTCAATACGGGGTTCCACAGTGTAGTTCTGGCTGGCCTGGAACTCTGGATATACACCATCTGACACAGTGTCAAATTCACAGAGATCTACCTGTCTCTGCCACCAGAGTACCAGAAGTAAGGACATAGATCACCATGCAAGCCTTAAATTAGGACTTTTGAATTAATGAAGCTCCCGAATAAAATGAGCTTAACAAGTTAAATTTGAAGCGGAAGCTTATGTGAGTCACAAGACTAGCGTGAGTTCTAAGTCACGGGAACAGGCAGGTGACACCACCGACTTGACAGAAACCTGAACCATGCCTTCGGTAGGGTCACTACTGCTGTGAAGAAACACTGTGACCACCAACAATCTAGGAGGAAAGGGTTCATTTCCCTCACAGTTTTATAGAACAGTTCATCATCAAAAGCAGTGAGCGCAGGGACTCAAGCAGGACAGGAACTTGGAGGCAGAAGTTGATGCAGAGGCCGTGGAGGGGAGCTGCTTTCCATGGCTTGCTCTGTTTGATTTCTTATAGAACCCAGGACCACCAGCACAGGGATGGTACCACCCAAAAGGGCTGAGTCCTTTCCCATCAGCCGCTAAGAAAATGCCCTACCAGTGGATCTTATGGGGCACTTTCTCAATTGAGGTTTCCTCCTTTCAGATAGCTAGCTTGTACAAAGGCGACACAAGGCTAGCCAGCACAAACCACCTAGGCATTCACAAACCGTCATGTCCGTGAGGGAGTTTTTAGACTGGGTTAACTGAACTAGGAAGGCCCACCTAAATGTGGATGGAACCACCGCACAGGCTGAGAAACAAGCTCAGCACGGCCATTCAGCTCTCTCTGCTTCCTAACTGCAGAGCCATGGACCTCTGCAGCCACGCCTGTCTGAACAGGACAGATGGTATCCACTTGAATTGTAACTGAAACAAATTCTTCCTCCCTAAATTATTCTTGGCAGGCATTTTTTTTTTCAGAAACAAGGAAACTTAGTAATGCAGTGAGTAGTGAACAGAAGACAAGGATGATTGATGTTCACGCTTATTCTAATCAGAGCTGCATTCTGACCGAGAGCAGAGGAAGAATAATCATCAAAGCAAGGTCAACACGGTATTGAAGGGTCTGGCTTCCTTCGGCATCACCAACACTGACTGATTCTGCTGGAACAGTTCTCATGGAGGATTTGCAAAGGCTGAAGACCTCCCCAGACTACTAAATAAACCACTAGATCATCAGCTAAGCAAGGCACAGGAGGCAAAGCGACAACCATAAAAACCAGGATGCAGCCCGTCCTCACCCTCATACGATCCCACCCTCACACATTAACGTGGTGGGAAAAGTGGGGCTTTTTACTTAATTATTCAATTACCTGTACAAGAAAGACTACAACTTTTCAATGTGTAAACATTAAACATTATAAAGGACAGCTTAACTAAGTGTGAAGGTTAAACTACAACTCTAAAGGAGAAGTCAGAGGCTAGTAACATGCAGACATCACCAGGGAGCGCCTCTGCTCCTACAAGGTTGATCAAAAACAAATGAAGTACACAAAGGAAGGTTCCTGGACCACTTGACACCTGAGTATACAAGGTCGGGGGGATGTCATGTGGAAAGAGAGTTCAGAGAACATTACCAGAGAAGATTACTTTCCTGAGAGCAGGGGTATTTCATTAGAATTGCCTGGCAAAATATGTCTACCCTTTATGCAATGTTATAGTCCCAAACAATTTTCTGAATACTAATTTAATATTTAAGACACTTTGATACTGAGAAGGAGGGTATCTAAACTTACATCCTCAAGTTTTTTGAGCATTAAAAAAAAAAGATGTCTCTAGTATTTCCTGGACATGATACGGACGCTGTATTCATGAATGCTCAACAACTGTGGTTGCCTGTATAAAACCTGCATAGGCCATACCATTCAACATTCCAGCACGAGTGGATGAAGGATTCACAAGGCCCCAACTGATGGTGAGCTACTGAGGGAGGGTGAGCTAGTTTTCTGCAGTGACTAGCCCCCTGACCGGCTGCCAATGCCAAGTAGTCAGCCTTATGCCCATGCACATATAGGCAACACTAACTGGACTCGGTAAAAACAATAATAATTATAGAACAAGAATTTAAGAGGTGGGTGGGGAAGGGAACACAAGAGAACTTGGGAGTGGAGAAGTATGATGAAAATAGATTAAACTCATGTATGAAATTCTCAAGATATATTAAAATTAAATGTTATAATAATCACTTAACAATATTTCCTGTAGTTGCAGTAAGTTCAGTAAGTGCAAATGTCACCAAGGGTCATCTCTGTATACAGAAAAACAGTCCTTGCCAATGTAATGCCACATGCCTTTAATCCCAGTACTTGAGAGGCAAAGGCAGTTTGCCTGTAAGTTTGAGGCCATTTGGGTCTACATAGTGAATCCCAGAAAAGTCAGGGCTATGTAGAAAGGCTCTGTCTCAATAATAATAATAGTAATAATAACAATAACAACAACAATAAAAATAATAATAATAAGCCCCTTTCTGGATCTGAGTGAGTAGAATAAACTGCCATAATACTCATGAATCAGCTAAAAGGCATCTGCTATTATATATGACTGCTAACTAAACACAGAAAGTCTTGTACAGAATTGGATTTTTAAAAAAGTACTTAAAATATGTTCAGCAGAAATAATTTCCCTGATATGTAAGCTGGAAGTTTTTAAGCTATAACTGCAAATTGTACAAAAGTCAAAATAATTATGCTTGATGTGTTTGACACTTACAGCTTTTAAACTAAAATAAAATGAAAGCAATTTGTGTTTACATGTGTGTATGTGGGTGCACAAGAATGTGCGCATGTGCCTGTGGAGGCCAGAGGACAACCTCATGTGTCAGTCCCCAAGCAACACCCTCTTTCTCCCTCCCTCCCTCTCTCCCTCCCTTCCGCCCTTCCTTTCAAGACTAGGTTTCTCATGGTCTGAAGCTCAGAGTAAGCTAGGCTGGCTGGCCAATGAGTCCCAAGGCTCCACCAGGCTCCACACCCCAGCACTGGAACTGTAAGAATGTACCACCACACCCACCTTTTCATAAAGGTTCAAGAGCTCAAACCCTCGCAAGAATTTTACTGACTATACTATCTCCCCAGCCCAATATATGATTCTCAAATAAAAAACATATACTCTAAAAACACTGATGAAAAAAATATATAGGTTCTTGCCACCAGGGTAAGGGATAGGCAGAAAATCAGTCAATCATCTCCTCCCTATAAACATTTACCACTTCTTGTCAGAGCTGTATTAGTATGGAAAGTTTTGTTGACAAGTTACAGTGTTACTTTGTTACTGTTGCCTTAGGGAGACTTGGGGGATTCTTTTAGACAAGGTCTCACTCATTATGTTACCCTGGTTAGCCTGCAACTCACTATGCAGATCAGGCTGGCCTTGAACTCTGCCAACATGGTTTCCCTTAGGGTCCATGTGCTAAAGGTTACTGCTGGAAGGACGTTAGGAAACAGACCCTAGTAAGGTGTCTTTTTACCATTGATACACCCCCTAAAAAGTATTGCACAATGCCAGGTTCTTCCCCCTCTTCTGCTTGTGGTCACTAGCTAAGTAGTTCTGTTCAACCACTCACTCCCCATTACTGCCACCAGCATCCTGCCACAGGCCTAAAAGTAACCTGCATCGTGGACTGGAAACTCTTAGAACAATGAGCGAAAATAAACCTTGTCTCTTTCAAGGCAGTTTGACTGAGGAACTCCCACTGGAGAGCTGACTTATACAAGCTCTCTCTTGAGTAACCAGGAGAGCCCAAGCCACAGATGCAGCAGTGATAACTGGCTGATCTCATCCTTCTCCATCGCTCTCCTCCATGCCACGCCTCTTCCCATCGCTCCCATCTTCTGAGGAGTACTTACCATTATAAATTTCTCATATTTCCTCTCCCCAGGATTTTTCACATAAAAATACAGGCTCAATGCTTTAAACCATGTTTTAATGATGTACTTGCGATAAACAGTGTTGACTCATCCAAAGAAATAGATACAAACCTGTATGCCAGTGTGGGTGCAGGCTAACTTTGTAAATTCAATACATCTGCCGTCATTCACATCCCAGAGGCACATCTCTCTATAAAACAAAATAATTGCTCACTTGAAATCTAATATATAAAAGTACAGTGGCTTAGAGTTAAGCTTCCATTGAAACTAATCTATTACAGGAAGGAAAGTAGCTAATATTCATTATTGCTATTGATCAAATTTTCCATTCCTCTAGCTCACTATCTAATCCCATTTCCAATCTGTCAACACCCCACCTGCGTCTCCATCCTTTTTATAGTAGAAATACATTCCTAGTTCTTCACTGGTTTCCAGCAAGAGTAGTTCTGGGCAGACCTTCTGTGAGGCTCTCTAGAATGTTTCAACTCCTTCACAGAGGTTCCTGATAGTGGCTGTTTCAGCTAGCAGTTGTTCCCTTGTCCTGAAGCTCAAAGCAAGGATAAGAAAGCAGAGCCAGCCTTCAATGCAACCCAAGAGATAGCAGTATCTAAGCTGCCATCCTGTGTTACCAGCGCACCATGCACTTGCAGCACTGCAGAACACCAATTGGCTAACGTCAACAGAAACCCAAACGTCAGCACACCTCTACAACTCTTATCCGTGTTAGTTTTACTCCAAGAATACCATAAAACCCTAAAATTACACTGAGAATTGGAATACTGATATGCCTTGTCTTTTAAAGAAATAAGGTATATTTAACAGAAAATATTAATAAAAAATAATGATATTTACTGGAGTTTTTAATTTTGATATCATTGCTACATCTCAAATGATATAAAAATATTTGTGTTGTTTGGTGGTTGGTTTTTGAGACAGAATCTTGCTATGTAGCCCTGGTTGGCCTAGAATTTACTATGTATTAGAGGCAGCAATCCTCCTGCCTCTCATCCTGTAATGCTTACAGATATGTCAGGCATACACCACCACGCCTTGCTGAAACAATTTTCTGTCATCATTCTCATTAAACCAAGTGTTCCAAAGAAAATTTTCCTTTCATTGACAACAAAAGTACTACATTTTACTTGCTGTTATCTCTTCCTGTTCCAAAAGATAAAGTTAAATTCCAACCCAAAACTTATAGAGGAGAAAAAGATGTTTCATATAAATTTCTACAGTTCTCCAACTTGTTTCAAAAAACCCAAAAATGTTTTTACAGTTATCCCCACTCTGGGCCCCACAGACACCGTTCAGTGGCCTGCCTCTCCACCACAAGGGCCGTTCTGAGACAGGGCAGAACGAGCTTCCGCGGCATGACAAGGGCAAAGACCTGGCAGAACTCTGCCTCCCTCCTGTGACAGCCTGGCATCACCTGAGTTTTTTAAAAGCTCCAAAGATGCCTGCTGATTCAATAAAAATGCCACACAAACTATTGTGTGCTTTTACTTTCACTATATTCTGAATTTCTCAAAAAGCAAAGAAAAGCAATAAAGTATTACAGAAAACCAGTTGTGGAAAAACATATATCCTTGAAACTATAAGTCAAGTCAGACGTGGCAGCACACGCCTTTAATCCCAGCACTCAACAGGCAGAGGCAGGTGGATCTCTGAGTTTAAGGCCAGCCTGGCCTAAAACATCAGTTACAAGACAGCCAGGGCTATGTGGAGAAATCCTGTCTCGGGAAAAAAAACAAAAAACAAAAAAACAAAAAAAAAAACACAAACAAAACAAAACCCTATAATTTAAACACCCTCCTTCAGTTTTAGACAGTGAAGAAAATATTGCAATAGAAAGAAAACTCTTCCGTAAACTGGTGCAAGTTATAAAGTACAAAAACAGAAGTCACATGACAATCTATAAGCACAACTTTAACATTTATTTTTTACCTATATGTTTATGGGTGGTGTGCCATATGCATGTGGGTGCCCATAGAGGCCAGAAGAGGATCCCCTGGAGCAGAATTTAAAGATTGTGAGTCGCCTGACATGGATTCTGAGAACTAAATCCGGGTCATTCGGAAAAGCAGTAAGAGCTATTTAACCCTGTCCTTATAAACACAATTTGTAAGTGTCAAATACATAATACATCCTTTTATTGAGACGGGATCTCATTAGGTAGCCCTGGCAAGCCTGGAGCTTTCTTTGTATACCAATTTGGTTGTATAGACATAGAGAGATCTAACTGACCCTGTGACCTAAATGACAGGATTAAAAGTGTACACTACCGGGGCTGGAGAAATGGCTCAGAGGTTAAGAGCACTGGCTGCTCTTCCAGAGGACCTGGGTTCAATTCCCACCATATGGTGGCCCACAACCACCTGTAATGAGATCTGGTGCCTTCTTCTGGTGTGCAGGCATACATGCAAAATAGAACACTGTGTATGTAATAAATAAATAAATCTCTTTAAAAAAAAGTGTACACTACCATACCCAGCCAAAATCTACATTTTTTAAGGACATAGAAAATTTAGGGGGGGAGGGGAGAAAAAGCCTGACCAAACATCTGAAAATAAAAAACAAAATATTGTGGGATGATGGTGGTGTTTAATCCCAACACTTGGGGGACAGAGGCAGGCAGATCTGTGAGTTCAAGGCCAGCCTAATCTACTGGGAGAACACCAGGACAGCCAGGGCTACACAGAGAACCCTGACTTGAAAAACACAAAACCAAACCCAGAATACGACTTACCCATTTGCAGATGCGCTTACAGTGTACTGTTTGTCCCCAGAAGCACAAGCTTTTGATAAACAAGTGATCGATGCTGTGTGACCAAATAACAGTGCTCGGGGATTAACCTAGAAAGGAAAAAAAATGCTGCTATAAACAGCAAATTAAAGATTAAACATGGGGCTGGAGAGACGGGGCAGTGATAAAAAGCACATGCCATTCTTTCAGATGACCAGAGATTGGCTCACAACCCAATGCCTGGAACTTCAGTTTCTGATCTATGTGAATATCAGCAGCACGTGCACATACACACATACACATAAATCATCCAACACGTGCACATACACACAGAAAGTCACACATATACACACATACACATAAATCATCCAACACGTGCGCACACACAGAAAGTCACACATATACACATAAGTAAATAATTTTTTTAAAGTTAACCTTTCAATTAGTAATCATGTTAAGTACTCAACATCAATATAAAGACACAGATTGAAAAAATAATGCTCAGAACACTGAAAAGCGTGGGAGAATAAGGAACTGTGCAATGTGACAGTAATTTTTGACATATTTAGTATGTAAAGCAAACATTCATATACTCACTTCCAGGTCTACTGAAAGGTCCCAGAGACAGATCTGCCCATCATGGCATCCAGTTACAATTGTGCCCCCGTCATCTGTTAGCAGTATTGATGAAATGCAATGGGTAGGGGCTTTGCGGCCCCAAAGGACAATGGGCAAAACTAGACTGTTTCCTGCCATTGCGTTTTCAAACCTGAAAATATAATTAGAATAATGTCAGATATCATATTCTCTCTCAAACACATTATATTCCTTTATTATAAAGTCAACTTGCATAATTTGAAAATTATATTTTCCAAATATCAAATTTTAACCACATAAAATCTTCTCAATTAAAAATGGCTAATTTATCATAATCACTCCCAAATTAAGAGCTTTAAAAAATAGGCAAAGTATTTACTAGAGGCATTCATAATTTTTAATTTTACTAATGAAAGGCTAATATTTTAACATACATTTATTTATCATGAGTGTACAAAGCAACTTTAAGTGCAGATTTTTTTAACTTTTTATTTAATACTTTTTAAATGAAAAAAATACCAATCCAAATTCCCACTCCCTCTCCTCCTGCCAGTCCCCTCCTACTCCCTCCACCCACCCTCCCACAATTTTCTTTCAAGTTCTAAAACAGTCTTCTCAGGTTAGAAGACAAGAAAATGAGGCTTAAGCATTGCCCGTCGAGGCAGAGAACTAGCAAGCCATGATGCTCAAATCCAAATCTTGACTGTCTGGTCCCAAATCATCTTCCATGAGTAAAACAGTCATTACAAAATTGTACTCAGAAAATGCAGTATATGCCACCTCGCGATGACAATGCATGCCTTTAATCCCAGCACTTTGGAGGCAGAGGCAGGAGGATACCTGAGTTGAGGCCATCCTGGTCTACAGGACGAGCTTCAGGACAGCCAGAACTATACAAAGAAACCCTGTCTTCAAAAACAAAAACAAAAAAAGAAAAAAGAAAAGAAAATGGAGTACACAAAAGACTGTGGACAAAGATTGTAAAGAACTTCCACAGGTCTGAGACTCCTAAGCATTGTGTTGGTGTAAATATAAACACATTTATTTAATCTCAGTCATTCCTGGCATTCCATAAATTAAGTACCTTGGCACTCTCTCTGCACAGACACCGAGGCAGTCCTGAAGCAACAACTGACCTCAGAGCAGCCGAGAATCTAGGTCTCCCTTACTCTCTTCCACTGCAAGTAAGGGAGGTCTCAAACCTCAGTACACTTCCAGAGTTGTGCAAAATAATAATTCCCTCCCAAAGCAGACAAATGAAAAGGTCTATTTCACTGTGTGCTAAACACTGAATGAATGTGCTTAATGAGAAACTCACTTAACCACATTTACTCCGAAGGTCAAATAGGTTCTTTGTTGCAGTGAAACCCAGAGGAAAAATAATTTCCCTTAACCTATTGCATCCCAATCAAAGTGTGTTTCCGATGGGAGGTTTAAATTAGAAATGACAAGTAAACAATGTATACCTTTTGTAGGAAATCATGAATATAAGAAATCATTGTTTCATATAACAAAATTAAAAAGTATTTAGTAAAGTACTTAACTTATAATTGTGTAGTCAAAGACCTAAATAAATATGAGTTCAGAGAGTAGACAAGAGAGAACTCTGCTAGATCTAGGGAGTCACCTATAGCCTAACAGATTATCAACCAAAAGAAATTATCTAAAAGGAAAATGAGGAAAGTAAAAAGGTGTGAGGGATATTAAAATGCCTATGATAAACAACCTATATTTTTTATTTCTTACTGCAAAGTAGAATTACCAATTTGTTTCTCCAAAACATTTTTCTTGTTACAAAAAAAAAAAGGTGTACATTTAAAGAAAAAATTCAAAAGACACTTACTAATAAAATCTGCTTGGGTCATATCAGTTTCTCAAGCTATCATGCAATTAAAATTATTTCCATATTCTTATCAGATACTAGCAAGGAAAACTAAACTCTAAACTGGTTGTAATAAATTCAGAAAACTGTGTTCCTGGGAACATGGCATTCTCAAGGACTTTCTGGAAAGGAGCATTTGGAAGGAATTCATTTTTCCATGGTGGCAACATTCACTTTAAATCATATCACCAAAGAAGATTTCTCCCAAGCAAACAAACAAGTTCAAGGCATTGAACGCATCTGAGGATCTCTGGAAGAACACCATTCCTCTAGATACTTCTGGACCCACTCAACATCGAACCTACGTTAGAGGCAATGGAAACAGACCTAGGTCTATGGACTAGCTGGTAGTAAGTACCTCATAACATTACTTTTCTAAGCTCTTAAAAGTCTAATAAAATAAAGTGAAACTTTAGAAAAGCCACCAGAATAGAAAAACATGAACTAAAGGACAATGTGGCTTACAGCACTAAATCATATCAAATACGTCTATGGATATACCTATGGCTAGATAACTGATTAAAATTGTGAAATGAGCCAAGTGGTGGTGGAACACCACCCAGCACTTGGGAGGCAGAGGCAGGTGGGTCCCTGTGAGGTCGAGGCCAGTCTGGTCTACAGAATAAGTTTCAGAATAGCCAGGACTGGTTCACAGAAAAACTCTGTCTAAGAAAAAAAAAAAAGTGAAATGAGCAGATTATCCCAGATTTAACTGGCTTGAATCATCAGATCACAAGATTTGGAATAGATTTAATCATCAGACCACAAGAATCTAATTTTCAACTGATGAGCCAAGACACAGAATGCTATACCTAGGAATTATCTTAAATAGAAAAAGAAGCCATCTAAATTTAGGGTGTGTTGTTCTTCAATCACCAACATTCAGCTAGTCAATTTATTTGTTAATACTCCATTCTCGACATAGCTAACATTATCATTTATTGCTTGAAAGGAATTATATTCCCAAAGATTTTTATAGCAAATCAAAATGAACCAAGCCTCAGGATCCATTGAAACCAAAAGAAAGGAATTGTATATTCATAAAAAGGCCAAAAGCAAAACTATTACACTAATGAGTAAAATAATCTGTTAGTATATAAAGTTTAATAGGAATGCTTGAAGAAACTATGTTACTAACTCTCCAAAGCATTGTATATATACTAACATTTTCCAACTAGTACTTTCAGGGGAAATATTTCAAACTATGGCATTATCTTATAAAAAGAAACAATTCAATTCTACATGCTTCTGGAAACAGAAAATACAGAGCAGGGGCGATGGTTCAGTGGAGAAGGTACTTGTACAAGTGTAAGGGTCTGGAAATGTAACGTACATTGCTTTGTCAAACTGTCCTGTGTTTGAGTTTCAAGGGAAGACGGCTCTGGGCTCTGGAAGCAGGATTGACCCTGTCATTTCAGACTCAAGTATGTTTGTCTTAAAAAATTCTCTAAGGCTGCTGTCCCTAATTCTGTGAAAAAGAGAGACTAAAACAGCAAAAGACCCAAAAGTAAAAACATTGTGCCCTTTAGAACAGCTCAGGAAGCCCTTTCCAACAGAGGTGACCTTTGTTCATCCTGTGATGTAAAAGTGTGAAAATGGAGCCAGAAATTCAGCCGTGGGAATTTCATTCATGGAAATAATGTTTAAATATTAGATAGTAACATATATGTATCATGAAAATTCATCCCTAAATATTTTTAAATACAGAACTTAATAAATAAGAGTGTGGGATTCCCCCTCTGTATGCTGTGATTACCATTAATGAATAAAGAAAACTGGTATGGCCTGATAGGGTAGGATAGAGGTGGGCGGGGAAATCGAAGCTGAATGCTGGGAGAAAGGAGGGCAGAGTCAGAGAGAAGCCACGTAGTCCCACCGGAGCCAGATGGAACTTTTCCCGGCAAGCCACAGCCATCTGGTGATACACAGATTAATAGAAATGGGCTAAATTAATATGTAAGAGTTAGCCAATAAGAAGCTAGAGCTAATGGGCCAAGCAGTGATTTAATTAATATAGTTTCTGTGTGATTATTTCGGAGCTGAGCAGCAGGGAACCAACAAGCAGGCTCCTCCAACATAAGAGTTGTCTTCTTCAGAGTAAACACAATACCGTCATCAGTCACCATTATCACACAGCACCAGCAATATAGTCCATATGCAAATTACATCAATAATTTGTCTATAAAATGACTTTCATATTTTTACAAATTAGTACATAAAACACTCAGGTTTTATGCAGTGTGTTTGCTTGTAGTGAACTCAAAGTACATGTCCTTCCAAAATCTTACATGGAAGCCCCTGTCAACCAGTGACTGCAAAGCCAGGATTTATAAGAAGGATGTGTTTTGTGAGGTCATAGGGAATGTCTTATGTGGCCAGGTTACTGATGAAGAAGAGACAGCAGTGCTTCTGCTCCCTCTCCCTCACTTTAAGAGCAAAGTGAAGCTGCAAACCAAGAGGAGAGTCCTCAAGAAAAACAAGCCTCGCCAGGCAGTGGTGGCGCACGCCTTTAATCCCAGCACTAGGGAGGCAGAGGTAGGCAGATCTCTGTGAGTTCGATGCCAGCCTACTCTTCTGATCCTCAGCACAAAGGTGCACAAACATATATGCAAGTAAAAGACACATACACGTACTTTTTAAATCAGGTATAAGAATGCTAATTTCAGTCAGGTGGTGGTAGCACATGCCTTTAATTCCAACACTCTGGAGGCAGAAGCAGGCAGTTCTCTGGTGAGTTCAAGGCCAGCCTGCTCTACAGCGTGAGTTCCAGGACAGGCTCCAAAGCTACACAAGAAACCCCGTCTCAAAAAACAAACAAAAAAAGAATGCTAATTTCTATATACTATTGTAGCAACATTTTTATTGTGTAGACAACGTTCTGACTGCATGTATGCCTGCATGCCAGAAGAGGTCACCAGATCTCAGTATAGATAGTTGTGAGTCACCATATGGTTGCTGGGAATTTTACTCAGGACCTCCAAAAGAGCATGTAATAAAAATAATGAAAACCCAGAGATGGATATTAGGGTTCAACTTGAAAATCAGAAAAGCAAAACAGCCAGTCACTGGCTCTTACCTCTACCTCAGACCAAAAATGGACAATCGTGCCTCCACGAATCCTCAGATTGAGACTGAACTGAGACCTGTCTTCTCCCATTTCATATTCCTCTCTAGTGCTGGGATTAAAGGGGCGCACTACCACCACCCGGCCTCTATGGCTAACTAGTGTGGCTGCTGGGATTAAAGGTGTGGGCCACCACTGCCTGGCCTGTACGGCTGACTAGTGTAGTTGTTTTGCACTGACCTTCAGGCAGGCTTTATTTATTAAAACACAAATAATATACCAGTATGAGAGCAGCCAATGTTCATCCTTCCAACCCTTTTTGCTGTAACTTTCAAATGCAAAACAAGATGCATTTCTATCTGAGGAAAATGGGCATTTCCACAAAGGCGTCAATATCTTCTCGGTCTGGGTGCTTTTTGTGCACCAGATGGGCCTCCTGTTACTCATAGACAAAAACTCAAATTCCCTCAATAGAATGCACATGCATGAACGAGGGTGGACACTACCTACTGCCCTACCAGTGGAATACAGAAAGCAGGGACTACACTCCTAAGAGCTAAACGTACTTGCCAGAGCAATGGTGAACACAAGAAGTCTGCAGAGGCGCCCTTGGATCCTCAGAGGTCAGTCCTATAGCATTTGTCAAAAGAGTATGCCCAAGTCAAGAACATTGTATTGTGTCATCAACAGAGTGACCACCAAAATTATGAATTTTTGAGCCAGACGTGGTGGCACATGGCAGTCTGGTCATCACAGTGAGTTCCAAGACTGCCAAAGCTACACAGTGAGACCACCTTAAGAAAACAAAAAATAAAACTAGCAGAAAATGAATTTTCCTTATGCCAGTGCCCTTCCTACCAATTTATTAAAGACTTGGGAAACCTGAGGCAGACAGTGAAGAGAGAGCTAGGTCAGAAAATGAGAGACGCATCCCAGTACTCAGCTGTTTCCTTAACAAAGCACTTCCGGAATGCGGGAGCTGTGAGGGATACCACCTTGTCAACATGCAGTTGACAAGACCATCCTTTCCTATTTGGATGGCAGGAAACAACACTCTCGATGAACATGACACTTTGGGGTTGCTATGGTGAAAGAAGTTCCAGTACTCAAAAGAGTATGTGGAATGAACAGATGGTAATACGGCAACACACTCATTTCTTATTACTGAAACAGCCCTAAATGCATGAGTTGGGCGTTTTGAAGACCTGCGTGGCTATCCTTTCAGAAATAAACCACAATTTTAAACGGCATTCACAGATTTTGAAGCACAATAATCATGTTTTAAATGTCTGGGCTGCCATTAATTGTCCAAGCACCTCACTGATACTCTATCCACCACCCATCAGCATCAACTTTAGTAGTTACTGATTTGCCAAAAGCAAAGCATGCCTGCCAGCTCTTACTTTCCAGCAGAAATAGATTCCACTTAGGAGAAGGAGCTTGTTTTCTTCCCTTACCTCTCACCTTCCCTGCATCTCCAATCATTTCTACTATTTCTCTCCTAGTATCATCAAACTCTAAATTGAGCCCTGAAACTTTACCACATATAAACTAAACTGTCCAGAAAAACAACCAAAGTAGAGGTTAAAATGTCTCAGTAATCAGAAGATCAGTAAAATATGCTGTGTATGTGGGAAGGTATGAGAGCCACCTTGGCTGGAAAAGCAGCAGCTCTCCCATTGGCTGGCTCTAAACTCTGAGGATATAGGTAACCTAAGTTACAGCATTCAGATTTACATTACCTTCCTCCTTAGAGACCACAGGCAAGGGCTCTGCCTAGCTACAAACTGCTCTGGCTAAGCCACCAATGGCCTCCCAAGCTAAACAAAGCTCAGGTTTTGTTCTTTATAATATACCAGCAGCATTTGACATAGTTCACACAGCCACCTTGAAAGACCTCGTTACCTGGCCTCCATGTCTGCATACTCTCATGACTTTTATTCTATTTTTCCTACCCTAGTTCCCATCCCTCCTCCTTAAATACATGTGTATGAATATGTTATGTATGTATTATGCATGCATGCATGCATGTATGTATGTATACATAAAATCTAGACCTTGCCTGGTGGTAAAGGTGCAGCAATGTGATCCTGGATCATGGTGAGGCACGTGGTGCTCACGGGACCCATTCTGCTGGCGGTGCATAAACTGACAATATGAATGGATAGCAACAGAAAATGGTACATGGAACAGTAGGAATCAGCAACTATGCACAGGAAGCTTTAGGGGATTCTGATTGCTGAGGTCTACTTGAAGATAGGCCAAAATTTAAAGCAAGATGAACTGCAATGCTTTAAAAGAGTGTGAAGGCCACAGTGAACTCTACAATCCTGTAGGAGAGGTAACTGAAGTCAATGAGGCACTTTGCAGAAAACCCAAGTTCACCAACAAATCCTTTTATGCAGGTGGCTGGGTGATTGTGACACTGAGCAACCCTTCAGAACTGAATGAGCTAATGAGTGATAAAATGTATGAGAAATATGTGAACCCCATTAAGGAGTGAACATGGTACGTGCACACACACAGACAGAGAGAGAGAGAGAGAGAGAGAGAGAGAGAGAGAGAACAAATAAAACAGTGTGACATAACTGGCCTCAGCATGGTTGTCTTAAATTAGTGTTGTATAAAAGACTGGAAATAGTTTGTAGCAAAAACGATGGAAAAAACTATTCTCAACGGTGCTATTAAAGAACCCCCCAACTTCCTAATGTGTGCAGATAAACACAACGTACACTGCATCTTTTTATAATACCCTAGCCTATGTATTTAGACTAGGGGATAAAATCTGGGGGTTAGAATTCATGAGATTATCTATATTAAATAATGGTTATGAAGCTGGGTGTAGTGGTGTACCAACCTTTAATTCTAATACTCAGCAGGCAGATCTCTGTGAGTTCGAGACCAACCTAGTCTACATAGAAAGTACCAGGCCAGCCAAGATACATGGTGAGCCCCTACCTCTCTTGGTTAGGGTTTCAACCTTGTGAAAACACCATGACCATAAACAACTTTTGTAGGACAGGGTTTATTTCACTTACATTTCCATATCACAGTCTATCACCAAAGAAGTCAGGGCAGGGACCTGAAAACAGGAACTGATGCAGAGGCCATGGAGGAGGGCTGCTTATGGGCTTGCTCCTCATGGTTTGCTCAGCCTGCTTTCTTATAGCACCCGGGACCACCAGTCCAGCGGTGGCACTGCCCCAAAATAAGCTGAGCTCACCCACATCAATTATCAGTCATGAAAATGCCCCACAGGTCAATCTGGGGGGTGGGGAATTTTGTCAGTTGATGTTCCCTCTTCCCAACTGATGCTAGCTTGTGTCAAGTGAGCATAAAACTAGCCAGCATACTACCGGGGGGAGAGTGGTTATAAAAATTCCATACTTCAGGATAACAATGTAATTCTCACATAGCACTGTGAGACTATATATAACCCATTTATATGCATCCCTGGACTTTGGTGAATTGGAAAGCCCTGGGAGCACAGAAAAGGTGTGTTACACAGCGTCAGATGAAGGGCAGGACTGCCTTAACTTTGCCATGTGCTGCACTGGCTGCTGCTGCTTTTACAGAGTGAAGCAGCGGCTCTGCAGCACAGCGGAAACAAATGAAACATTCATCGTCTTCAAAATAAAATATCTTCTATACAACATCCACTCTCCCGCTCGCTTAGGGCTGGCTTCTGAACTCCAAACTCCTGGGCATAACTAAGTTTCTGAGAGTTAACATGCCCTAAAGTGAAACCCTAATATTCTCCCTCTGAAACCCTTCCTTGCAGTTCCCCCGCATCTGGTGACTAAGAACCTCCTGCAACTCCAAGAGCCCGGGGAGCATCTGCCCTCTCTGGCCTCCACCCTCATACACAAACATACACACTACAGAAATAAACGTGATAAAAGTAAGCTGGGTGTGGTAACACCAGTCATGAATCCTAGCACTCGGGAGACAGAAGCCAGCCTGGTCTACAGAGAGTCTCAGGTCTTCGTAATAATATGTCTTAAAGGGCAGAGAAAGAGAGAGCATAGCATCAGAGCAGGCGCAGAAACATAAACTACAGGAACAAGGTCCAGTGTTGGAATAAATACCAGAGGGCAGCATGAAGTAAGTGTGGCACTATTATCGGGGGGGGGGGGGGATGAACACAGGAAAATTGACACGCTGTATGGAAAAGAAACTGGATCCCAACCTGTGACATACAAAAGAGCAGGGCATGGGTATCTTGAGGATCTATAAATTTAAAACTACGAAATCAGTAAAGCGTAACAATGGCGAAATAACTGAAAGATTCGAGAAAAACTTCAGAAATGAAACTATAACCACAAACTAAATGCAGGGGACAATCTATTCTGTTGAAATTGAAAGTGTCTGTTCAGCGAAGTGCATCACAGTAAAAGTTACTAACAAATGGCATATTGGGAAGAGATAGGTTTGCAATACTTACAGGACTGGTGTCTAGGAAACACCAGTCATGTTCACATGAACAAGTTCAGATCGACCACACACATCTGTGCTAGGATCTGGATACAGAGTAGGTCTACCACAGTTTAGTGCTGAAACTTAATCCCCATTGTAAGGCAGTGGAAAGTAATCCATGCTACTTAGAGGTGAGGCCCCTGGGAAATGATTATGATTGGCTGATGTCCTCAGAATGGAGCCCGTTAACTAAACACGGGTAATTTTATAAAAGCAGGGAGGCCAGAGGATACACAGTGCACACACACACATATGCATTTCCTGTCACTGGCTGGATGATGCATGTGCTGTCTCCACACATATGCACACATACGTGCACTTCCTGTCTCTGCTAGATGATACATGGGCTTTCTCCACACATATGTACACACACATGCACTTCCTATCTCTGGCTGGATGATGCATGTGCTGTCTCCACACATATGCACATACATGTGCATTCCCTGTCTGACTAGTTGATATATGTGCTGCCTCAGTACCAGCTAAGAAGGCTGTTATCACAAAAGGCCCCTCAAAGCTGGTCCTCCAGGACGCTGAGCAAAAATAACCCTCTTCATATTAAAGGGGAAAAAATCTGTGATATTTTGTTAGTGGCAACAGACTAAGACAGAAACTACAAAATAAAATGGATAAACAGATAAATAGGCAATTTTACAAACCAAAAGAAGATGAAAAGCTTATCAGAAAATGTTCAATTTCAGGGTTGGGGATACAGCATGGTGACGGAGTACTTGCCTAGCATGTTTGAGAACCTGAGTTCAATCCCAGTACCACAAAGAAAAAAATTAAAGCTTAAATTCATTGTGAACTAACATTTAATTTTATATTTAATCATCTGGAAAAAGAGATGGGGTTCTGAGTACCTCTAAGCACCAGTGCAGGGACAGGACATGGGAACCCCAAGAACTACCTTACAGGAGCATAGACCTCTCCAGCTTATCCTACAACATAACCCGACAGAGCACCAATAAATATATGAATGCTGCATAATCAGGAAACGTGTCTTTTACATGTCTCACAGACAACTAAAAGAAAGGCGTGTTGGAATCCTATAGTGTTAGAAAAATTAAGATGCTGTGGATAGCCACAAATGAAGCAGACAGATGGACCACAGCAAATGTACATTCTAAAATACCGCAGGGGCGTGAGGCTAGAGAGATCGCTCAAAATTTAAGAGCATTTGCCGTTCTTCCAACAACCAGAGTTCAGTTCCCAGCATCTACATTAGGTAGCTCACAACCTCCTGCAACTTCAGTTCCAGGAGATCCAGTACCCACTCCTGGCCTCAGCAGGCTTGCACACACACATGGCACATAGGCAAACAAATAAAAATAAATCTTTGGCGGGGGGGGGGGGGTGGTTCAAGACAAAAGAGTCTCTGTGCAGCCCCGGCTGTCCTGGAACTGGCTTTGTAGTTTCAAGGCTGGCCTTGAACTCAAGGAGCTGCCTGCCTCTGCTTCCCAGGTGCTGGGATTAAAGGTGTACCACCACCACTCAGCAAAAATAATCTTCTTAAAGTGAAATAAAGAAATAAAGTAGCTTTCAGAAATTAGAAGCAATAGTCAACTTAGGGGGAGAAAAAAAGAAACAATACATAGCATGACATAAGCTCTGGGACTTAAAAAGTTAGGCACTTAAAAATTATACTGGGTGCCACTCGGTGGATAAGCAGGAAAATGGGAGTAAGAGTTGGAATAACAGGATAGAATATGAGCGAGCATACAGAACCACCAGAGTGATGAGCACTGAACTCAGTCATCTCTACCTGACGTTCAAAATAAACAGATTCACCTCTTAACAGACAGCACACCACTAAAGCCCAAGGCCAGCCTACTTCTCTTGAGGTAGCTACCTTGAGGTTTGCAGATAGACACAGAAATAGCTCACTCCCCTTTTTTTTTTTTTTAAGACACGGTCTCTCTGTAGTCGGAGCTGTCCTGCAATTCAGGTTGGCCTCCAATTCAGAGACCCATCAGCCTCTGCCCCTCCCTCTCGAACACTAGGACTAAAGGTGTGAGCCACCACACCCTGCCTCGCTCCCTTACTTAATGCTGAACTCTCACACAGAAAAATTGCAGTCACAACACAAGAAAATGTCCAGATTATAAGGCTTTGTACCCCAAATTTTAAGTTCCCCTGGGTAGGACTAAGTCTCTGATTCATCCAGTCCCCCAAATCTTTTGTCCTTCTAGGAAAGTAGAGTTCTGGAGAATTTTTAAATAAAGATTTTGACAAATTAACTTCTCTACATAATTTTTCATTAACTTTTGACAATAAGGTATTTCTTTGTAGTGATACTAGTCTGTCTCTTGACTTGAAGCACCAGAGATCTATCTACTATTTTGAGTAAAAAACAAAGTAGATTTTCATTCTTTATAATAAAGACAATTTCAATGTAAGATTTTAATTTTGGATCTAACAACTACCTCCATATTGTCATAGGTTGCTTATAAAATGAAAAGCTGAAACAAACTAGAATTTTTATGCAACAAAATAGCAACAACTCAATTTCTATCATATAACATTTGATGATTGTAATCTTGTGAATAAAGTCCTAAGAAATAAAAGTCATTGAAAAGAATCACTGCCACGCATGGTGGTGGATGCCTTTAGTCTCAGCACTCAGGAAACAGATCTCAGGCCGATCTCCGAGACTTTGAGACTTCAAAGTCTCAGAGTATTATAGTGAGTTCTAGGACAGCCAAAGGTATACAAGGAGAGACTTCCTCTCAAAAAAAAGCAAAATAAGTAAATGAAAAAGAAAAGTTGGGTGATGGTGGCACACACCCTTAATCCCAGCACTCAGGAGGCAGAGGTAGGTAGATCTCTGCGAATTCAAGTCCAGCCTGGTCTATAGCCCTAGTCCCAGGGCAACCAAGGCTACTCAGGAAAAACCCTGTCACAAGAAAAAAAAAAGAAAGGAAGGAAGAAAATAAATTAAGAAAGTAGTTTACCTTTTTTGTCCCAGGAGAAATATTACAAGGTAAGGTATATATAGCTGGTACTAAGTACTAAAGTCCACCACATGAAAACACGCATATATCCTGCAACGAACCTAAACCTGCAAGAGTTGCAGAATATAAGAACCAGGGAATTCTGCATAGAACTTAAGGTGCAGCCATTGAAGGTGGATCAAAAACAATATCATTTTAAAATCAAAGGCAGGGTAGCTCTAGTTGAGAGCATAGCTTCAGAATGCCAGGATCCACCAATAGGAAAAATAGCAAACATCCTGTCAAAGCAAGTCCTAAAAAAGAGCAATCAAGCGCCCTCCAAGATGTACCTCTTACAGGCGTTGTTGCCCTTAGCCAGTAATGCCAACTGAAGAGCAGTATCAACAGGAAAAGGTAGATCCGAACACAGGCATCCCTAAGCAAGAACGCTGCCCCAAAACGCTGCCAATAAACACCCACAAGCATCGCAAGTCACCCGACCCAGTTCAGGGTATCTCTGGGAGCAAAGCAGTCCACCTCAAGACTAGGGCCACTCTCACAAGCAATAAATGTCACCAGGTTAGGGGCCCTAAAGACACCCTGATGAGCTCCAACCTCCTAAGAAAAGGCTCCTGCAGGTGACCTGAAACACCACACAGAGCAATCAACCATAACAATCTGACAGCAGGAACGGTCCCCAGCCCGGCAGGGCTCGTGACCCTTGACCTCTGACCCCTGTCTTCCAAGGTTAAGTTCTAGAGCTGGGCTTTCACCAAGAGGCTCCAGAGCTCCTACCTGTCAAAGCTTCACCTCAGGCGATAACCATGTCTGTGGGAGATGCTATGGGCGCCTCCGCAAAGAAGGCAAAGGCGGGGGCTGACGCGAGGAAAACCAGGCGGCCGTGAGTCCGGGTGGGCGAACCCGGGGAACCGCACGCCCAGGCAGCCACCGTCACCCTGCCTGGGTTGCAAGGTCCCACCGCCGCCGCCGCCGCCGCTGCTGCTGCAGTAAATCAGCTGACACCGGCCTCACTTGCCGTAAATCAGCAGACACCGGCCTCGACTGCCGTGACGTGCGCTGCAACTGTCGCAAAAACGAGGCGGGGTGGAAAGGGTTCAGGGTTTCTCAGCACGCCCAGCCGAAGTAGGCGTAGTCGGGTTACTATAGCGACTGAAACCCCCGCTGTAAGTGAGCCTCCGCCATGTTGGTTACTGCGGGTCTAGTCTAAGGTCCCTTCTCTCTTTCAAATCTTTTGTAGGGTGACGGAATAGCATAAGAGGATGGAATGATCAGTCTAGGAAATCAGGTCTTCCTGGACCAGGGTGGTGGAAGTTTACGTTTCGCCTCCAAGTCTGGGTTCGGACAGATGGACATTTTTACTGTTTCTTTCTGATCAGAAGGACAAGCATCTAAGGAAGCACCGCCACAAGCACGCGCGCGCGCACACACAAACACTACCCTGGGAAAACATCCAGGTCTTAACGCTGTGATGTCTCTAGCCAGCCCACCAAGCTTACCTCTTATTTCTTGTCCTCGTATCTCCAGCATTTTTTTTTGTCAGTTATTTTTGTTCATTTTGACATTTTGACTGAGGTACAATGAAATCTCAAAGTTTTTATTTGCATTTCCTTAATTGCTAAGGACAATGAACATTTTTTAGCTGTTTCTTCGCTGTGTGCTTTGTTTTTTTCTTTACGTTAAGTACAGTACAGAAGCTGGCTGCTACAGCTTATGAGGAAACATTGGTATACCACTCAGGATACTGGTGCTTCTCGTATATTTCTTCAGTGAAGATGTCTAGACTTGGAATAAAGTAAAGAAAACGTTTGTAATTATCAGAAATAACAATTTTTGGATAGGAAGCCTTTTACCCACACCAAACTTCAGCACCCTTTTGGACAAATTCGTGAGGGAATTATACTGTCTGAAGGAGCTGATTCTGCTCTCCTCAAGAACATTAAGGTCCCATGCTCTAGGTTAAATCCAATTATGATGTTGCTACTCAAAGTGTGTTCCTTGAGGTCACATCCCCAGAAGCCTTTTTTTTAGAAATGGAGACTTTCAAAGTTTACCTCAGACCTGTTGATTCCTAAGCTTAATAAGAAAATTCACAAGTGCATTCTTTATGCAGTAGCTTTCCAGGACTGCAAAATTCTCACCTACCTGTAAATCTACTACAGAGTTTATAAAGATGAAAAAATACAAAACATGAAATGCATATTTTTCCTATCTTTTTAACAAAACTAACCAGTTGCAA
Source organism: Myodes glareolus (assembly GCF_982192425.1). Lineage (NCBI taxonomy): Eukaryota > Metazoa > Chordata > Mammalia > Rodentia > Cricetidae > Myodes > Myodes glareolus. The sequence goes on from NC_142038.1 coordinate 24,591,495, forward strand.
CAAAAGCACTAATCTCCTTGACTTCCTCCCATTCATTCATTCGTAATAACCAACATTTGGGAGGAAGATGGACAAACCTAAGTTATTGATTGAGCTTGTTTTAATTTCCAAGACATCAAAGAGGTTATACTCACAACTGAGGAGAGAATAGAAGCAATGCTGAAGTGGAGGAAGTATGACCAGTGTTCCTCCCTTCCCGTACTGAGGACTTATCCATTCTCTCTTCTCCATAGGAGCATTGCACAAAAGCAGACTTCCTCTATTCATGGAGCTCAGTAACTTCTCTGTCTGGTTCTGTGTTGTGGGTAAGAAATTACTCCAGTCACTCTGGAAATCAGTGTTGAGAATTCTCAAAAAGCAAAAAGTAAATCTACCATATGACCCAGTTATACCACGCTTTGACTTATGCCCAAAGACTTGAAAACCTACTCCAGTGTTATTTTTTTCATTCACGTCCTTTACTTCTCTGTCCACAATTGCAGGGAAATGGAACCAAAATGGTCTATTCAACTGATGAATTTAAACTGATGAATGAATAATAAATATGTGGTATATATACACGATGGGATACTATTCAGCTATTTTAAAAAATTAAAATTTTCAGGCAAATGGATGAAACTAGAAAAGGTCATATTGAGTGAGGTAACCTGGACCAAATAATACTGAAGTGTGGGTGTGAGAAGTTTCAGTTGAGGGTACTGCTGAGTGTAGAGCCCACAGGAAAGTGATTCTTAACACCCATATGAAATGAGGAAGGAATGGGAACTGGGCGTGGTGTGCAGCATACTAGAAATCTCTGAAAGTGTTTCCCTGAGGAGTGATGAGACTAATCCACATCCATTTGAGAATACAGTCTTAAATTATTCTCATGTGGGGCTTGAGTCTAGTGGATTCCTCTCAGTTTTTCTTGGAAATTCTAGGAAATATAAAATCAAAAGGCTTGTGTAAATTGACAGAAAAATGATGACTTGTGTTTGGAAAAGTTTACCCATCAAAACTTATTCTGCTTAGATAAATTATGCGTTATTTGATACAGGAAGCCTAATTGCTTGTTAATATAATCTTTATTTCATCTGTCTGGATTTCTTTGTGTAATTATCATGCATATCTTGGTTTGCATACTTATTATTGTATATAATACTTGTAGGTATGAAGACATTTAGAAAATACCGGCAAGAAAGGGGTAAGTTAGAAAAGCTAAGGTTCCATGAATATGTTATATTGGTTTCTGGGTAACTCAGAGTGTAGCCCATAGAGAGAAATACACAACTACAAATTATCTGTCAGGTTTTTTTCACCAGTAAAATAAATAGGCATAACAACCGCTCTGCTTGCCTTTGTGGGTGGTTTTAAGGGGTGTGCACAATATTTCGCCTTCCCTAAGATAGGAATATGCAATGAACTTTTACTTCGGAATCTTCCAGCTCTAACGAATTCACTTTGTATGGTGACCTGATTCTACTTATAATTCATTGAATTGCATTAATTGTTTGCATGACAGCCTATTAAAACCTCACTACTTTCAAGGGTGTTTCTTGCTCTTCCTATGTTTGATCTCTGGCCATTGACTTTTATCATCTTCCAATTTTCTCTTTCTCTGTTAATGCCTCTTGTTTTACTCCATGTATAATTGTCCTTAACTTCCCATTATAACCTTTTCTAGTTACTGATTAGATCATCAACATTCATAATTTCAACTGTGACTTCTATCCTGGAAATTTTCATATATCTTTATCTGCAAAAGTCTTTATAATCTTCCAGATTCCAAATAGTATTTACACTTTTAAATTTTTTTAATGTAAGGCAGAGTTGAAAAACTAAAAGAAAAAAATGCCACATCAAAAATTAGTGTCTGTGTCTAGAAAGTGGATAAATGGATGGGGTGCTTGCCTCCAAGCTTGCTGGTCTGAGTTTAACCCCTGGAACTCGTCCATATGGAGGAAGGAGAAAATTGACTCCCACTATATGTCCTCCGGACTTTACAGACACTCTGTGGAACATGGGCATCCATACATATACACACAAAATAAATAAATAAATATAATTTTTAAAAACCCAAATGGTCCAGGCAGTGGTGGTTCTTGCTTTTAATATCAGTACTCAGGAGGCAAAGGCAGGTAGACCTCTGAGTGTGAGGTCAGCCTGGTCTACAAGAGTGAACTTCAGGACAGTCAGGGCTATGGAGAAAACCGCTGTTTCAAAATTTTCAAAGAGACTCGGGGTAGCACACTTCTGGTCTCTGTGGGAGTGATAATAGGGGAGAAGAAAAGTAGCCCTGCTTTTTAAAACTAAACGACCTCTACTTGTAGTAGGAAAGTGAGTCCTACTCACTTGAGCATCACTGGCTAGCTATAGTACTTGTGCTTACCAGTTGTGTCAGTGCTAAGCAGTTCAGTGGTTCATTCTAGAGGCATAACGGGCCCCTTAAGGAGTCATACTGTCCAAGTACCCCCCTCTTCCTATAGGTATCTGTTGACATTCTACTAACCAGAGAGTCTCTAATGTGAATGCGAGATGCCCAATTCATTATTCTCTCATCCAGGCACATTGCATTTCTATCAGCAAGCCAGGTATCCAGGCCAGTGTTTCTCACAGTATTTCCTGGTACTGTTGACATCCAGGAGTTATAACTATTCCTAAATAGGAAAAGGCAAAGGGCCAGGTGATAGTGGCACTTGCCTTAATCCCAGCACTTGAAGAGGCAGAGGCAGGCAGACCTCTGTGAGTTCATAGCCACCCTGGACTACAGAGAAAGTTCCAAGATAGCCAAATTCACAGAGAAACCCTGTCTCCAAAAAAAAGCTAAGAAAAATGGAAAGACAAGGACATGAATTAGAAAATGGTTTAACATAAGTTGTAAACTTTGGTGGTCACACACTTGTTGGCAACACAGCAAGAAGGGATAAAGTATCTAGATCTCATTATTTTCTGTCATCCAATAAGCTGTATTGAGAGAATACGTTGCAGTCTATGAACATCATCTTCCTGGGACAAAGATCAAGACAGAAAAGGATTGAGAATATATGCGGAGGGGCACAAAAAGTGGGCATTAAGAATGCTACTGTTGGATCTTTTATAATTTTTTTCATTGTGCTTTTCAGAAATCTGTGTATCTGTCTTGTTTTAGATGTTTTCTGCGTTCTTAGGAAAAACTGGAAGAACAGTTGAGATTTGTGTGTATATGTGTGTGTGTGTGTATATGTGTGTGTGTGTGTGTCCACAGTGCTTAAGCTCAAATTCAGAGCTTCATTTCTAAACCCTGTGGAAGGATTGTGAACTGGATTCCCCTGCTCACAAAACAGAATTCATTAGTTGAAGCCCTAATTCCTAATAGGGTTTCACTGTTTCTGGAAGTGAGAATTAAGGCTCATTAAAGACCCTTACGTTAAATGAGGTCATAAGACAAGCTCTTAATCTTGTCATTGGCAGCATAAACTACAGCTCAATGAAGAATGAGGCTTAGGACTCCTCCCCTAAAGCCCCAGGAAGCCTCTACTCAGGTGAAACCCAGCCTTCAAGGAGGACACAAAAATGATGTAAGAATGATTCAGGGTGAAGGAAGCATAGTTGGTGGACTTATTGATTAAATGAAAAGACACACTTGAAAAGAACCCAATTCGGGTATTTAAAGAGGAACAGAACCCACTGTCCAGTAGTCGCTGCATACGCAATTATAGGGTTATGAAGCACGTGGGCGCCATATGTAACATGAGGGGCCGGCTTGTTGGGGTTTCTGTCCCACCCAGCACCCCAACAAGTTGGCAAGTCCCAAAGAGAAATCACACATAGGACTCCATAAGGTTATAAACTGATTGGCCCTTAGCTCTGGCTACTTATTAGCTCTTATAACATATATTACCCCATTATTCTTATCTATTTTAGCCACATGGGCTCAGTACCTTTCTCAGTGTGACAGCTTACATGTTCCCTCTTCGGTGGTCTGTGCAGGAGTGCCGGAGGGACCTTCCTCCTCCATAACCTTATTCTATTCTCTTTGCCCCGCCTCTACTTCCTGTCTGGTTGACCCGCCTATACTGTCTGCCTGGCCAATCAGCGTTTTATTAAAATATGATTGACAAAATACAGATAATTCTCCCACACCACAATAGAATTACATCTCTTACCTGACACTTTCCTCCTCTGCTCCTCTCAGTTAAACTCCCTCAAATTTCTCCCTAACACCCTCAGTCTCAAATTGCTAGCCTCATTTTCTTTGATTATATATATTATGTACTCATATGTATGTGAGTGCACAAATACATCATATTTATTTATTTGCAACTTGTTGCGTCCATTTTGTTTTTTGTGTGTTTTTGATTTCAAGACTGATGACTCAGCATCGTACAACCAATAAAAAGGGTTATCTCTGGGAAGAGCCTGAGTCTCCTTCTCCCAGATATCAATAGCTGCCTGTAGTTCTTTGCCCAGGAGCTGGACCCTGCAAAATTCAAAATTTTCTTTCTTATACATTAACAGGTCCATTGATTTTGCTATTGTTCCTGTGTTGTTTATTCAGCCAATTCTAGGAGACTGTTTTACAGCAGACTTCTGATACTCTTGCCCTTAGACTCTTTCTGCCCTCCTCTTTCACAATGTTCCCTCAGCCAGAGATGCAGTAGCTGTGATGTAGATATAGCCACTGGAGTGGCTCCCCATGATCCATTGATCACTGCATTGAGTTCAGTTGTGGTTTTCTGTTAAGGTTTCCATTTCCTGTAAGATAAAGCATTAATGAGGTGTGGTAGTCACACGTATTTGAGGATGTAAGGATAAAATTTAGAATGTGGGAAGGGATTATGCAGGTCTAGCAAAGTGTTGATAGTAAACTCTTTTCTAAAAATCTATGACCTTACTCGCCCTTGGAAACTGCCTAGGTTTCTAGTACCAGACATGATTTATCTATTTTAGAGTGGGCTTTGCATACAGGTAGATAACTGTTGGTTACCACCAACATTTGAACACCATTTTTTATACCTTTATGCTTATATTGCCATGATTGCAATTGTTAAATGTAGTAGTTGTGGAAGGTGGGTAGGACTGTTTAATTGCTTCTCTCTCTTAATAGTTTTTGTAATTTTCTAGAATCATGAAAGCTAGACCATAGGAAAAGGTTTTCAGGTCAAATCCAGTTTAAAGTCATCCAAGTCATGTGTCCTTAATGTTTGGTTTCTTCAGCAATAGGTCCACACTCTCACCTCCTAAGAGGCAACCAAGAGCTACAGTGATAACCCATATTCCTTTGGCAGTCATTTGGACTACCCTGACTAAATCTTCAAAGGTTTCTGGTGTCTGATACTGTGGTTTTTGTTGGTATATGGTTCTTGTAGGGAGCATGGTCAGAACAAATAGCTTAACTTCCTTTAAGAGGTGTGTGTGTGTGTGTGTGTGTGTGTGCATATACTTATATGTATTGTGTATAATTTTAGGCAAATATAAAATAATATGATTCCTTGATACTTTATAAACCATTTTGGCATTATTTGTCCCTTCTTCTGTACCGACTTTCCCCATGTGGAGCCCTCTTCTTGCTGTTCCATTTCCCACATCGTGTTACTGCATCCCGTGATTCTCCTCCCAAGTTCCTTCTTTTATACTTTCTTTGAACTGTGACTTCTCCATTTTGAGTTAGAAACTGAAGATGAAAATAAACATTTGGTATTTATCTTTCTGGGACTGGGTTACCTCACTCAGTAGAATTGTTTTTCTAGGTCCATCCATTTATCTGTGAATTTCATGATTTCCTTTTTTCTTTATAAGGAATAGTCTTCTGTTGTGTATATGTATCACGTTTTCATCATCCTTTCATTTGTTGAAGGAAATTTAGCTTGTTTCCATTTCCTGGAATTTAAGTTCCTACTTTTATGAGTAAGACAACTATGGACGTGGCTGAGGAAGTGTTGGAGTAGGCTGTTGAGTCTTTCCAGTGTGTACCAAGAAGTGGTATAGCTGGATCATATGGTCGAATTGTTTTTAGTGTTTTGAGGATTCTTCATGTTGATTTCCAGAGTGGCAGCACAAATTTGCAGTTCTACCCACAGTGAATGAGGGATCCTCTCTCTTCACAACCTCATTACCATTTGTTATCAGTTCTGATATTGCTCTTTGACATTCTGCCTGGAGTAGGATGGAATCTCAAAATTGTTTTGAGTTTTCCTGACTGCTAAGGATGGTGTACACTTTTTGAGGCAATTTCTTAGCCATTTATATTTCATCTATTGAGTACTCTCTGTTTCTCCTATTAAGAACTCCATGTTTAGATCTCTCTAGCCCGTTCTATAATTGGGTCATTGATTTCCTTGCATTGTGTTTTGAGCTTTGTGTATCTGTATATTGATCTTCTGATTGATGTATAAACCGGCAAATTCTATAGATTTCTTCATTTGATTGGTTGTTTCCTTTGGTGTACAGAAGCTTTTTAGTGTTGAGTCCCCAGTTTTTGATTGTTGGCCTTAATTCCTTAGCAAATGGTACCCGATTCAGAATGTCCTTTCCTACACCTGTATCTGAGGACAAACCTGTCTGTTTTCTTCTAGCGCTTTTAGTGTTTCAAGTTTTGAATTGAAAGTCTTTGACTAATTTGGGATAATTATTATGTAGGAAAAATCAATTGTGCATGAGTCTACTTTCATTCTTCTTCAGGTGAATATTCTCTTTTCCTATCAGCATTTGTTAAAGATACTGTCTTATCTTCAGTGTATACCTTTTGCATCCAATGATTGTAGTTATGAGTGCTCATGGTTGAGTCTTGTATTTTTGCTTCATTGGTATACATGTATATTTTTGTGCCAATATCATATTGTTTTTGATTATTTATCTTGAAATCTGGAAATCCTCTAGGATTCTTCATTTTGCTCAATTTGCTCAATCTGTGGTGTTTTTTGACTTTAAATGAATTTTACAATTTTTTCAGATTTCCGTGAAGAATGTTGTGGATATTTTGATTTGGATTGCATTGGGCCTATAAACTGTAGAGTGGTCATTTTTATGTATTAATTCCTCTGATCCATGAACCCAGGATACCGTCCCACATTTTAGTGTATTTTTCAGTAACTTTTCTCAGAGATTTTTAGTTTTTATTGTAGAGGTCTTTCACTTCCTTGGCTATGTTTACATAAAGATATTTTGCTGTCTAAAATGCTATTGGAAATGGGAGTGTGCCCATGATGTCTGCTCCGTGTTTGTTGTTGGTGTCATTGCATGGCTTTAACAATCTGGTTTGTGAAGTGTCTCAGAAAGGGGGTCGTTATTTGATCTGTGGCCTAGTTACTTATTTCAAAAACACCTGGGTATTAGTCAGTGATAGATCAGGACAAAAGGAGGGTTTTCCTTCTCATACCCCTCCTCTTTCATAATTAGCCATCCTGTCTTAATAAAACTGGTATCTTTCTAAGAAAAGGAACAGATGATCCTGTATTGTGCATATGTGAATCTATAGTGCAAAGGAAGTCACATAAAAATAAACAGGACCCCAGGAAATTAATTCTTGCAGTGCCCCCCCCACATTGGTTTCTACCAGTTCCCTCTTGGTGGACTTCAAGTTTCCAGACCCATGAGAATTGTACGTTGTGTAAGACACTTGTTCTGTGATATTTTGTTAACACAGCTCCAGCTGACTGTATTTACTAGGTATTGTAAAATGGGCTTGAACATCCATCCCTCCCACTCCAAACCCTCTGGCATCCCCCTCCCACTTCCCCTCTCCACTTCATACCTCCCCCCACTTTCTTTAAACTCATTGGCTCTACAAGATTGAATTCTGAAGTGACATCTCATCCTCTGCTTTCTGTCACGAGTTCATCTTGTTTCCGACCTTCCTATTTAAATTCACCCATGCTGTGTGTCAATAGATTCCAGCTTCCTGAAGAAATGCCACTGTCTCGTTTTTGGTCATATTTGAATACATAATACTTTCTGAATGACTGCTCAGAGAGTACCCCTAAATCCGTAAATCCGTAAAGAAACGTTTCTAACATCAATTTTGTGCGTGGGGACTTGCCCAGAATATAGGACAGGATCACTGTCAAAGTTCTTGTAAAAGGTTGCCTTATGGCCTTAGGCAGTAACCATGGGCCCATAATGGAAAGGGGGAGAGAGTCCCTTCGTCGTCCACTCTCCCCCAAGTCCATCCTCAGTAAAATAAATAATAATAATAACAATAATAATACAAAACATCAGGTCAGCGAAGCTAGGGAATCAATTTCAAAACGCCAGCGGCACCTCCCACTCTCACAGCCTGCGTTTGTGTCCGAGTCTGCGCCAGCGCCTGCTCCATTCCGGTAGCGCAAGGCTCAGGTGAGCAAGCAAACGGAAGGCGCGGAAATGACGTCAAACGCGCCAGCGCCGAGGCTCCCTCCGCGCGGTGGCTGCTGGGTGCTGCGCGCCTTGTCCCTCTCGCTCCCCTCCCAGCCCGTCTCCTCCCCCTCGACTCGTCTGCTCCCTGGCGTGACTCGGCACTCCGAGCTCCGGGGACTACACGTCGTGGTCGCCGCTCCCGTCCAGGCCCCGGCCTCCCGCAGCCGTCCAGGGCCTCTCTCGGCATTTTTTCTTAAGTTTTGAAGCCGGAAGCGTCGCGGCCGCCCTGCCGGGCTGTCTGTGAGGATGGTGGGAGTGAAGCCGGTCGGCAGCGATCCAGATTTCCAGCCAGAGCTGAGTGGGGCGGGCTCCAGACTTGCTGTGGTCAAGTTCACCATGAGAGGGTGAGGCCGAGTGTGGGCCCTGTTGGCAGTCCTCTGTGGGTCCCTTTCCCACACCCCCGCCCCCGTTTTCCGGTTCCCAGTTCTCCTGTCGGCTTCTGCTCTGGAATGTCCGGCGGTGACCACAGCCCAGGCCGCTGCCGGGATTAGGCCTCGGCTCTAGGGAGCGGGTCTCAGATGTGCATCCGGGGCGTCCGGGCGGGCACAGGGACCATTCTGCTGGGTCTCGCCCGCTCAGGACATGCCAACCCGCCGACTTGAAATTCGCAGATGTGCTCTGCTCTTGGGGGCGACCCGCGACTTCTTCCAGCTTGTAGGAGTCCCAGCCTCTGCTGCCTGCGCCGGTTCCTGTCTTTCGGAAAAGCCGGCGATCGCTTGTATTTTCGTATCTCTCAAGGCTTAATTTTCCAAACGCTTTGCTTTCTCTTCGCCTGCGTTTCTTCCAAAGCCTTTGGAAGATGCAGCTGTGGCTGCCCATCTAGTCCGAATAACGTAGTCTTAAGGCGTAGTTGGTGCCTTTTGAATTAAGTTAATGGGACATCATGTTTTTTCATGTGCATAACATGTTTGTACCATGCTTAGTATTGTCTTAGGCTCCTTTGTATATACAGATTACAGACAAAAAAATACAGTATGTACATGTCCCTGGTTGGACAGGCCTCTGTGGTGACCAAATTACCTTTTTTTCCCCTTTGGATTTTTGAGACAGGGTTTCTCGGCAGCTTTGGTGCCTGTCCTGGAACAAGCCCTTGTAGGCCAGGCTGGCCTCGAACTCAGAGATCCACCTGTCTCGGCCTCCCAAGTGCTGGAGTTAAAGGCGTGCTCCACCACCTCCCGACCCAAATTACCTTTTTAACTTAATGATTTTAGATAATAGAGATCTGAAAAGATGTTAATTGTCTTTGGATAAAGTCACAGTGTAAAGGACACAAAACTAGTGGATCGCTTATCGGGTGTATAATAATGTTCTTATATGTACATAGGAAGTAGGCCTTCAGAGCCTAAATTCAGCGTGTATTTACCGAGCTCTTGTATGTAGCGGTACATAGCCAGGAGGTTTAGAGATCTTCGTGTGAGCACCTGGCAGTTTTTACGCATATACCAATTTGGAGTAATCTGGTCCCAGTACTACTGTTTATGTAACAGGTTTTCTTGCTCGTGGTATTAGTTGTGTTGTTTGTTTTTAGTCCCAGAGGAAACATTTGTAGTTTCTGGTACAGGGTTCAGTGAATGTTGAGTATACAAATGTAGATTGCTTCAGGCGATTGGGGTGCAAATAGACTTGAAAACAGCTTAGAGGGGTTCTGTTGGTGTTTGTTTTGCTTTGGGCCGGTCTTCCACAGAACTGGAAAGGGGCAGTAAATTAATAGAGGGAAATAGAGTACCCATATGACATGATACTTTTACATTTGCTAAATGGAAGAGCTTGGGTCATGGCATATATATTAAGACAAGTCTCAAAGGAATGTCGAAATTCTAGAAACGTGTCTGAGCTTTAGTGATGTCGTACTAGGAGAGTACCCGCACATTTGTTGTCTAGACTACAGCAGAGGAGAGGACGATGGCTTCAAGGCCTCTCATTTTTTTAGTTCGTCCTGCTAATCTTGGTCAGTTGGAGCTTTTGCGCTTTTGTCATTCAGTGATTTGTCCCCCTCACCGCACCAGGGGCAGAGTAATGAGCAGCTAGGTTGCCGTGAGGAAGGTGGGGGACATGGCTGTATCAATCTGCAGTGTGGTTAACACACGTGTGGGGATTGAGCGGTAAAGAGCTAGATTATATTTACTGTTAAAGTGACTCAGAGCAATGAAAATAACAGTTTTGTGAAAACTGAAGGCAAGTAAGTGCTCACATTTAGATCGCATTTTAGTTTAAAAGAGTGTTTAAGTAACATTTATGAGTCTAGTAAGGTTGTATTTACCCTTAACTTTCTTACTTTTGAAATATCAAATATCCTTCACATTTTTTAAACATGGGCAGTCCTAACATTCATTCCACCCTGAACTCATTGACAGCGTAACTGGCTTTCTTTATACTTGACTTGCAAATAACCATGTCCAATGAAGTCTGTCAGAACTGCTCAGGAAAAGCTAATGTTACCTCATTTTAGGTTATGGGCATAATTTTTTCTAATATCTGATTTTTTTCACTTCAGTGATGTACTTTAAGCTAAATTGCACATGGCTTATCAACCATTGGTCTAGATTAATTTTCCTCAAGCAGTGTATAGATTACTTTGTTCAAGAAATCTTCAAGAACTCTTCAGTGTTTGTGCAGGGCCTTTGAATGTACTAGGCAGGCACACTACCACTGAGTTACAGCCCAAGCCCCATTTTCCTTTTTAGAGTAAAATGTATAGGGCATAACATTGATTTTACTTTTTTTTTTCTTTTTGAGGCTCACACTAGCCTCTTGTGATCCTCCTGCCATAGCCTTCTGAATGCTGGAATTACGGGTGTTCAACTCCATATGCAGTCACTTTAGCAGTTTGAAGGAGTGTAACGTAGTGGTATTATGTACATTCACAGTAGTACGTCATCACCATTATTTCCTAAAATGGTTTTATCATCCCAAGTAGAAACTGAACCTGTTAAGTAGTAACTCCCTATCCTCACTTCTCCAGAAGAGCAAACCTGTGAGACCTCAACTTCCCCAGACCCACCTACTTCCCTGGTAGCCTTCACTGCACTTTCTGTCTCTGGGAATTGGCCGATTTAGCCATCTTATGTGAGTGCAACCATAACAATGTATGCTTCTTGGTCATTTCACTTAGCATGTGTTCAATGTGCATCTATAGCGTAGCATGCATCAGTATTGCAAGTACATGCCATTGTGTGTATATACCATTTTATCCATTTGTCTGTGGATTGACACTTAACTTGTGCTTTCTTATTAAAAATAATGAAAACTACTGTGGACATATTACATCTTTTTCAATCTCTGCTTTAATTCATTTTTTAATACAGATTGCTCTGAACAAATTAACTACACTTCTGTCTGCATTATAATCTTAACATTATAACACAACAATAATCCAGTTTACTCTCTTATATTTTCTTGACAAGATGAGACTGAATTGATCTATTTGTACTGTTAAGAGAATTAATTCTATATGTTAATATCTATTCTGGGGACTGGAAAAATGGCTCAGCAGTTAAGAGCATAGTCTGTTCTTCCAGAGGACCCTGATTCAATTTCCAGCTCCCACATTGGTAGCTCACAACCACCTGTAACTCCAGCTCCAGGGGATATGATGCCCTCTTCTGGCCTCCAACTCCATCAGACATTAGTGTGGTATATATACATACATGCAGACAAAACACATAAAATCTTTAAAAAGGCGTTTTAAAAAATGCCTATTCTGGTAAGATTTTCAAAATACTGTCTCTAAATAGTTGCTTCTTAAATATGGCCAGAGTAATTGTCAACAGTGCTGTTTTATTGTTTTGGTTACTAAGCTAAAAGAACGTATGGTTTCTCCCCCGTTTGTATAATAGGAATGATTTTTATCTCGAAATTGTGAGTATATCACTTTTTCCCCCAGTAAGTCATATCTTCCTGTTATAGACAGTTTACCCTGTATTTTGTTTTCTTAAAGTGGGCCTTATTTTGTAACTGGTTAGGTTTCATAGTTACCATTCAGGAAGGATGCTAGTGGTATGTGTTTGTTTTTTTTGGGGGGGTGACTTTGATGATTAACATTCAAAAGTACACTAATTACTAAAATATGTACTTGGATAAATTTTTCAAGTGACCTCATTTTTATAACCAACACTAAGTATAAGAGTGCATCATCATTAACAGTCCCAGGTTCTTGCATCCTTAGGCTCCTTGCCATCACTTTTGTGAAACATGATGTCCGGCTTGCTGGGGTTTCTGTCCCGCCCGGTACCCCACAGCCGGCAACTCCCAAGGAAAATCACACACAGGACTCCATAAGATTATAAACTGATTGGCCCCTTAGGTCAGGCTACTTATTAGCTGTTATAACTTATGTTACCCCATTATCCTTATCTATGTTAGCCACATGGCTCAGTACCTTTCTCAGCTGGGCAAGTTACATGCTGCCTCTTCGGTGGTCTGCGCAGGAATGGAGGAAGAGCTTCCTTCTTCCCAGAAGAAATACTCTTGTTCTCATCGCCCTGCCTCTACTTCCTGTCTGGTTGACCCGCTTATACTTCCTACCTGGCCAATCAGCATTTATTTAAAATACATGATTGACAGAATACAGATAATTCTCCCGCACCATTTCCCTCTTTTTTTTTTTTTAAACAAAGGAAAATACCCACAGTCCATTTGTTGAGAATGTGGGCGTAGTATTTCAGGCTACTTCCTGCTGGTTGAGGGCGTTGATAATCTTATGGGGACCTAAAGAAAATTTTAGAGTTATGATCAAGTCCTGACTGAAGTATCCTGTGAGTCTTGATCATCTCAGGCAGCAGTCTTGAATCTGTTCTGGATGAAGAACTCTGTCATCTGGGCCATCTGTTCCTACTGGAGATTTCTCAGGAGGTGAAAAATCTCGAACCTGATTTTTCTTAACTCAGAATGAATCCTCAGCTTCTCATTTTCTGTGGAAACAAAAGCAAAATCTCTTCTCCAAAGTAACATATCTTTTGACTTCAGTTTTGAAGCAAAGGTATTTTCAAAATACCTATCTTGGATTAGTTCAGCAGTGTTTATAAACAAAAGTCTTTTAGCAGCTGTTGCTCCTTTCTCAGCAATCAAACAATTCAAAGAGAGCATAATAATATACAGTATCAAGATTCTCTGTGTAGTTTCCACCTTTATGTGGCTTTATTTCAACCTCTATTTCTTTTATTATTTTTTTAACTTTTGGCCTTTTGAGACAGGTTCTCTGTATACATCTTTGTCCTGGAATAACTGTGTAGACCAGACTGTCCTTGAACTCACAGAGATCCACTAGTCTCTGCCTTCCAAGTGCTGGGATTAAAGGTGTGTGCTACAACACCTTGAACTCACAGAGATCTCTCTGTCTATGCCTCCCAGGCATTGGGATTAAAGGTGTGTACCACCACACCCAACTACTCTCTTCCTTCCTTTTTTACCCTAAGAACTTTAACCTTTAGCCTGCATATATTTTTAACACATAGTAAATCATTTAGAGGTTTTCTTCGTCTTTGAATCTCTTTTTACTGTATATCTCTTTTTCTGACCACATGAGTCTTCAATGGGTAGGACTAAAGCCTTAGCTTTGACAGTTAGATCCAGCCCATTCCTTAGCTTTCCAGCCTCATGGCTGAGATACCAGTCAGAGCTGTGTTCACTGCCACAACTCTATGGTGTTTCAAGGTCCTTGCCAGCAAGCAAGCTGCACCATTCTGCTCACAGACCACACTCAGTCGGACTGCCTGCCTGAAAGAGTCAGAGTTTGCCCTGGCAGGACGGCCCAGAAAGTCGGCATTTTAAAACAGCAGCACAGCTTTTTTTCCTGCTACAACTGAAAGCCGAAAAGCATGCATTCAGCTTTTCATCAACACCATTTAAGTATTTCGTGGCAGAACCTCTTAAAAGAGCTGCAAGATTTTGCAGCCAAAGCTGAGTCAGGAAGCCTCTCTTAGATGAGAATCTTACTTGCCTCTAGCAAGCAAAGTAGACCCGAGAAATTGCTGCCACCAAGAAAACATGCTTTAGTCTATTCCTTCCCAAGCTTTCTCAAGCTTTTTGTGGATTCAGTTATCCACGTCTGGGCGCCATATGTAACACGAGGGGCTGGCTTGTTGGGGTTTCTGTCCCGCCGGGTACCCCACAGCCCGCAAGCCCCAAAGAAAATTACACACAGGACTCCATAAGATTATAAACTGATTGACCCATTAGGTCAGGCTACTTATTAGCTGTTATAACTTATGTTACCCCCCGTTATCCTTATCTATGTTAGCCACATGGCTCAGTACCTTTCTCAGCTGGGCAAGTTACATGCTGCCTCTTCAGTGGTCTGCGCAGGAATGGAGAGAGAGCTTCCTTCTTCCCAGAAGAAATACTCTTGTTCTCATCGCCCCGCCTCTACTTCCTGTCTGGTTGACCCGCCTATATTTGGATTCTAACACTGTTAGTTTTAACTTAAACTATATGAAAATCGAATTGTATTTTGTAGTCTTACACTTTTCAAGAGTATGTGGTTTCTTGAAGAGCATGTAGTAGGGCTATTGCTTTATAAAGAACAGCAACTAAACGCTGGAGATCTGTTGTGAACTTTTGAAAATGGTTAAAGATTTAGAGTCTAGTACGTTAGAGTTTTTATTTTTTGGCTGGGGATTGACCCCAGGGCCTCACACATGCTAGGCAAATGATCTGCTACTGAGCTTACCCCTAGCCCTGTTCTTGGCAGTTGTAAAATGTTAAATGATTTAACCAGATTTAACGTTTTTGTGAATTGTGAAATGTTACAAGTGGCCAAAGTATATTATCTTATTAATAACGTTTATTAAAATAAATATTTTATGTGACTTACAGAACCAGTTATGAACATAGCTGTGTTTTAGTAACAGCAGTACATTCAGAAATGGCCTGTCTGAAAGTTATCGTCTCTGGAAAAACAAGCCTTCTGAAATGAGACTTTATAGGGTGCATTCATTTTCTTTATCCATGTTTATATATATGTTTACACAAGCTTTTCTGAAGATAAGAACAGTGGCTATTATAGAAGGCAGGGAAGAAGTTAACAGGTTTATGAATATCATTTAATATTAGAGCTGCAAGGGAGTTTTTATTTATTAATTAAAAACTCAGTAACTCTTTTAAAAGAACTGGGATTGGATTGGATTGGATTTATAAATTGCCCTACCTCTGGCTGGCCCTTTTGCTAACTAGAATGTTGGATTTTGAACAGCTTACTTAACTTTTGAACTTCAGTTCTGTTTGTATGTTTTTTGAGCTGGGTCTCTCTGTTATGTAGCTGTGGATGCCCTAGAACTTGCTTTGTAGACCACACTGCCTTCCAGTTTGCAGAGATCCTTCTGCCTCCCCAGTGCTGGAATGGAAAGTGTGCACCACCACACTTAGTCATAATTTGTTTTTTATTTTCTTTTTTTTAAAAAACTTATTTATGTATTTTATGTACATGAGTGCTCTGTCTTCATGCACACTAGAAGAGGGCAGCAGATTGCATTACATATGGTGGTGGGTTTGTGTGTGTATGTGTGTGGTTTTTTGAGACAAGGTTTCTCTGTAGCTTTGGAACCTATCCTAGAACTAGTTCTAGTAGACCAGGTTGGCCTTGAACTCACAGAGATCCACCTGCCTCTGCCTCCTGAGTGCTGGGATTAAAGACATGCGCCACCATTGCCTGGCCTGCATTACATATGGTTGTAAGCCATCATGTGGTGCTGGGAATTGAATTCAGGACCTCTGGAAGAGCAGCCAATGCTCTCTTAACCACTGTACAATCTCTCCAATCCGGGTTTTTTTTGGGGGGGGAGGGGGGAGGGTTCAAGATCACTTTTATTTGCAGAGCCTGCTACAGTTGGTTTACAATGCTAGCTATGCTGGCACAATCCAAAAAGCCATTCTCCTTTATAGCTTTCAACTAACAGAATCTTTACAAACCAGACCAGAGACCAGTTGGAACATATTTCAACACTAGGGAAGAGGCTGCTCATTCCCTGTTTCCATATATTTTCCAACAAGATTTGTTTTATAGCCAAATGAGACTCAAACCATAACAAAGCTACTAGCCATTTTCAATATCACTGATTCCCTCCCTATCCCCAGAATAAAAAGCAGAAGTAAAGGGGGAAACTTTCCCTAAGAAAAACCTGTTTAGCCAGTTTTTAAAGTTATTTACTTATAATGTTATTGGTATAATTAGAGTTGAGTCTGTTTGCTATATTCTTCATTGCCCCACTTGCCTTTATATTTTTTCTTTTGCTCAATCTTTGATTATACTTATTTTATAATTTTTATGAAATTTGAGATTATTTTACATAGTGCTTCAAATATTTTTCATTTCAGTAGTTTCATATGTATATTAGACTGCTTAAAATTGCCTCATATGTTAATGATGCCTGAGTTTTTGTATAGACAATATGGTCTTGAATTCACCTACCTCTGCCTCCCAAGTGCTGGGATTAACTGCGTGCACTAGCACACTGAGCTTTGTTTTTTAGTTCTTAGATGGTAATTGATTGTGTTAGGTTACGAGCTGTGTATTCGTTACCTGACATGTGTGAGTTCAGAGTGTTTCACCTTTCAGAGTTTGTTGGTGTTTGGAATATGTTTGTTGTTAACATACATAGACTTTACCAGGAAAATATCTCAAATCTGAACATTTGAAATTTTGGAATGCTCTGTTATCCACACTTTTTGAGGGCTGATAAAATACCCAGTTTTGGGATTTAGGGTCATTTTGAATTCTAAAAGTTTTCAAATAACATGTTCAACCTAATTCATTGTGTGCTGTTAATTAGTAAAGCTTTATGGTAGGTCTTTCTTAATTTTTTTTTAAAGCTTTTAACCTCAGCTTAGGTTGTTCTTGGTGTTCCCCATAAATGTTAGAGTATGAATTTGTTAGTTTCATTTTTAAAATTTTGGGATTTATATTAATCCTAGTCAAGGAGGATTGATTTCTTGACAACACTATTTTTTTTTCAGTTTATAGACATATAGACATGTCTCTTTTATTTTCCTTTGTATTCTTTTGTTGTTGTTGTTTATTGGTTTTGGTTTTTCAAGGCAGGGTTTCTGTGTGTAACAGCCTTAGCTGGCCTGGAACTCACAGAGATCCACCTGTCTCTGCCTCCCGAGTACTGGGATTAAAGTTGTACACCACTACCCAGCTATATTCTTTCAATGAGAACAAAACAGAAAGATTTTACAGTCTTAAGCCTGAGACCTAATATTGTTTCTGTACTCATTAAAGCGATATTGGCATTTATACAGTATTATAAATGACCCAGATAAATATATTAGAGTGCCTAAAGCCAAGAATATCAGTTTGTCTTATTTTGTTTAACCTGATAAATGCTTTTATAGCATAAGTTAGTACAGTGTTTATATTATTTTTCTGAATATAGCTCTGTCTTTCTTACAGGTGTGGACCGTGTTTGAGGATTGCTCCAGCATTCAGTTCTATGAGTAATAAGTATCCACAGGCAGTTTTCTTGGAAGTAGATGTACATCAGTGCCAGGTAAGGCAGAAGAGCCTTTTTTTTTTCACTTTATTTTTCATGAAATAGATCGAAATCCAACATTAATATTACCTATTGTGTCTTTATTCACGTGATACTTACTCCTGAGAAGATGGGAATGTTAGGATTATTATGAATGCCATTTTGACTACATTGGTTATAAAAGTGTATTATTTCAAGTTCTTTTAAATATGAGGTGAAATTAATGCAGTGTTGTTAATGTAGCAGGTTACCTGGCAGTTCTATATCTTCTGCTGAGGCATTTGCTTATTGATCATAAAGTTATAGTAGAGAATTTTTTATAATAGTTAGATTTAATTTCATCACTTATAATCTTATCTTCAAAGTATGTCCCTACCCTCTCCTCAAAGTGATTATACTCTGTGCATTGTTGAGAACAGTATATGATAGAAAGCTCAGTTCCGACTCTTCCTAAATACTGTTTTTGGTTTACCTGTTGCAGTAAAAGTAGCTTCAATTTGCATATCCTTGATTTCCCCTATTAACTAATTTTCATTTTAAGAACTTCATTTGTCAAGTTACGTATTCCAAGAGTTTTTCTTTTGAATGTCTTACTTTTGTTGGTAAGTGTTTGCTGTGTGTTAGAGGTAAAAGTACTTTGTTTAGTATATTCTGCAAATATTTTTGTGCAATCTGAATTGTCTTAAACTTTTCTAATGGTAGGGGAAACTTGTGTAAGTCTGACATTGCACACTTTAGTTTTGTTGTCCTACATTAAATGTTATTAGGTAGTATCACTGTCCTTATTTTAGGTATATTAGTTTACGAAAGACGATTGTTTCATTAATTTTATATTTAATATGTTGAAAATGTACATATCGACTTCACTAAAATATATTGACTTTATTTACTTTAGTTTTTTTATTTTTATACATATCAGGAAATTTACGATCACTCTGTCTTTCTCTCTTATTTCTTTTAAGGTAGCACTGTTCTCGTAGGTTACCTGTGATATTTAGAGAAGATATCCCTTGATTACCTTTATGCTTTTTTTCTTTGAATGATATATAATATATTCTGTACCTCTTCATACAATTTGCATATGTGAGAGGACAGATTTGCTTTGCTGGTATTTAAGTCCTTATTATGAAAAGTTTAAATAGGGTGCTCTGGTTATTATTCATTTCCATTCAGTATTAAATGGTAGAACTAGAGCAAAACTTAAAAGGATAGCTATTATTTTTATGATGGCCTGAAATCAGTTCTGTAAGAGTAGAAAATGGATGAGCACGCCCATTTTCCAAGACAGAAAACATTACCCCGTCCCTTTCTTTGACAGGTGGTGTAGACTGGCTCTTCTTTTTTAGGTGGATAGTTTTTCTTAGCAGCAGTGATTTGTTTTGACTCATCATTACCTTCCTTATTTTTGTTTGTTTTCTTTTACGATAGTCTTATTTAGCCCTGGCTGACCTGAATTCTCTGTGTAGGACCAGAGGACTCAACCTCAAGAGATCTGCCTGCCTCTGTTTCCCGAGTGCTGGCGTTAAAGGCACTACCATGCCCAGCCTTTGGTTATTTCTTTTTGAAAAATTCATACTGTGAAATTATAAGAAAGCTGCTTACCATAAAGCACAATTTCTGCTAATATTAGAAGGTAGCTGTTCTGTTGGGTAAAGTATATGCCAGTAGAACTAATGTCGGAAGAGACAAAAGCAGCTGTTTTCTATTGTGGGTGTATGGATAATGTAGCTGTGTCTCCGTAGAAACTTTCTTATAGAGCTGCCTTTAAAATTTTTTTTTTTATTTGTCATGACTGACTGAGTACCACATGTGTGCCTGGGTCCTGCAGTGTCCAGAAGAGGAAGTGAATCTCCTGGAACTGGTGTCATATAGGTGGTTGTGTACTACCATATAGATGCTAGAAATTGAACTCCTATCCTCTGGAAGAACCACCTTCTCTGCAGCACAGTCTGTTCTTTCTTAAATGATAATTAGGAGCACATTGTTTTACGTTTCTGCTAAAATTTGCTTAAAGTTGTAGAATGAAAAATCAAAATGGTATAAGATTTGTTTTAATTTTATCACTGTTTAATTTTCTTATTCTAGGGAACAGCTGCCACGAACAATATCTCAGCAACACCTACATTTTTGTTTTTTCGAAACAAAGTGAGAATCGATCAATATCAAGGAGCAGATGCTGTGGGACTAGAAGAGAAAATCAAGCAGCATCTAGAAAATGACCCTGGAAGCAACGAGGACACGGACATTCCGAAGGGCTATGTATGTCATCAGAAGAACAAGATCAGTATCTTAAATTTGGTGTTATTTGGTTGAATTGAAATTTACTCTTATTAATTCAAAATACTTTCAAATGAGGATTTTTAAAACTGAAGTGGGCTATTGAGTTTTGTCGGTCTGTTATAACTGTAAGTCTACATTATAAATCACATTCCCCTAAATTTCTTTTGCTAAATTCTTTGCCACTCGAAATTGATTTCTAAACTATTAAGTAACCTATTCTAGAGCTTGCCTCCCTTCTGTGAGTAGAGAACATGGCATTGAAAACACTTCTCATTTTTATAGTTATGTAAAATGTTCCTTATACTTAACCTCCTATAGTCTATTTTTGTTTGGCTTAGAATCAAATGTAACTTTAGTAGTAAATGTATTTTAACAATGGGATACTATTTTTTTTTAAATTGATATAGAGACTGAAGAACTCAAAGGATAATATTTCTAATCTACATAGTATAAATAGTTCTAATGCAGTTTTACATGGTTTGAGATTATTCGGGGAGGAAGCAGAGTTTAGAAATAGTATTTTATGGTCTTTACTTGTTTCTCAAGTTGAAGTTACTACATTAAAAAGTTTATATTTGGTACAGTAAAGCAAACCAGTGTATTTCTGTCTGTAAACCCTTTAAATTCAAGCTGAAAAACTAGTCAGGTAGACATGACACCTTATCTTTGTGTGCATATTGTGTGTGTGTATCTTTATTTTCTGTTAGCCTATACCATTAATATTTATTTAAAATAGCACCTAATTAGAAAGTGTAAACAATTTTTTGAGTTGGGGTTGATAATTACTGAACTAGGTAATTAATACCTATTCTTCTGGTGTGCTGAAGCAAGTTTTGAGAAAAAGAAAGGTTATTTGCAAGTCAGCCAAACATGGAGACTAGAAGACAACAGGCTTCTCATTTGGCCCCTGAGGATGCTTTTCGGATAAAGTAGTTCTAATGCTTGGGAAATGGGTCAGAGGAAAGAAGAGTAAGTGGTGTTTTCTGCAGTGTAATTACACTGTGTGGGTTCATAGTGCTGGTGTTCAGAAATGATTAGATAAAGAAGTTTCCTGGGCACACTTGTCCAGACTCAACTGCAGTGTTAGTGCTTTTAATTGGTTTGACCTAAAGAAAAGCAACCTCCAAATTCCTAAAACATTACTTACAGTCTTGTGCTCTATGATCTGCTTGATGGTGTGCTATCTATAGCTAAGCTAGTAAGAATCTACTAATGTGGTAATTTCACGATCATCACCTTTGATTTTAGTCTTTGTAGTACCGGGACCTGAACTGAGGTTGTGTGGGTCTGCCCACCTTGGGATCATCTCTGGGTCAGACTTTAAGTATCTCACAGTAAGCCATATACTCTGTAAAACATCTTAAACACAGTTAAGAATAAGGAAAGTGTAGGAAAATACTATAAGAATCCTGCTCTTACCTGGATGTCATGAAAGGAGGAGGGGTCCATAGGGGCTCAGTAGAGTCCAGAAGTGAAAGTACAGAGTACTATTTAGGGCAAATGGGATTAGGCTGCTGATGCTTGCTAGCTTGTCCTTGTTGGTCAGAATTTGCCCTCTCATGAAGTCCTGGAGACAGAGATCATCTTTTGATGATCGGATTTGTTGGTGTTGTTAGTTTCTTTTGGTGTGGTAGGTTTTTTTTCTTTTTTTGGGGGGGGTGTACATTTATTTTTGCTGTGTATGGTTTGGTTTTGTTTGAGATGGGGGTCTCATGTAGGTTGACCTTAGACTCACTGTGTACCCAAGGTGGAGCCTCAGCCCTGTGCTTCTTATAGCTGCTTCCCAAGTTCTGGGTTACGAGTGTCCTGGGTCCCCTTGAGAGGCTTCTGGAATACACAAAATACATACTTAAAATTCATAAGCTCCTTTTAGTAAGTGTCCTGGGGAATACTGAGACCTAAAAGTTGGATTTCTAATACTTTACCATATAGGGTAAGCCTAGATTTTGCTTTAATAATTAGTGATAGATTTCAGTCAGAAATTCAAGGAAAAGACCATTATAAAAATTTCAGTAACTGTTTTAAAACAAACATTTTCTTCAAAATTGCTGAATCTAGAAGGAATCATAGATCTGAGTCTTTATAATTTTTACGCTAAAGCTGAGTGCTTTGCCTAAATTCTTATTTTCTTTTGTTTCAGATGGATTTAATGCCTTTTATTAACAAAGCTGGTTGTGAATGTCTTAATGAAAGTGATGAGCACGGCTTCGACAACTGTTTACGAAAAGACATGTCCTTCTTGGAATCTGACTGTGATGAGCAGGTAATTGGGCGTCTACGTTAAGGCTGGAAGGCACTATCATTCTCCGTGCTCTTGTTTCTCTGAAGTGTTCTCCTTATGACTACTTCCCTCTGACTCCTATCCCGTCACTGTCCAGATCCATCTCCTCTCTGTGTTCTGTGTGAGGTGCCTTGTACTCTGAAGAACATTGCAGCGCTCATGGTTGGCCCCACTGCTGCTTAGATTACCACCATCATTTTTTGAGAACTGCTTTCTGAGCAGTAGTGATTGGCTAGATAAGTCTTCCCTAGAAGACTGTCTGCTTAGTCCCAGATAAAAACACGGTTTTCTTCTTTCCCCTGTGTTGCTTTTGCCACGGAGAAAGAATGGTAACCACCTATCACGTCATCTTTATCTTTTGGGTGTTGCTTTCCTTAATTTACTCCCTGTTCCACTGTGTGGGAAATTTTTCTCTTCCACTCGGGCACCAAAGTTTATAAAGTCTTAAGTCTGCATGTTTGTTACATCTTCTTGTAAGAGTTAATGACTCTTTGCTGGCATCTTTCAGATGTCTTGCTGACCTGCTGTTTCTGGCTTTCCCTCTCACCTGCTTTTTCCCAGCATTTCAGCTCCTTGCACATGTCATGCTTGCTGTTCGGACACATTATTAATAAGTCAAGTATAAAAAGTAAGTTGTGTAACCAGAGGAGGTAGTTTAGCTGTTTTCTTAGACCTTAGTATAGTTTTGAAATGAGTCTAAACCCTTTCTTCTGTCCAGGGTTACTTTATTACAGCTTCAGAACTATGATTCATACCGTATTCCTGTGTATAGTGGCCTAAAAACATGACAGTGTGGACTGTAGCATTGTCTACAGCTTTACTGAAATCTTATGTTAAGGGAAGTCTTCCTTATAGAGTAGGAGTTTAGCAGTAAACCGTTTTGGATGGAAAGAAACTTTATAGATAACTTAGAGCTTCTGAGAGAATCTAGACAGCATTGGTGTCTTAGTTCCTTATGTGGCCTTCTAGAGAAATTTAGGATGAAGTTTGTGGAGGCCTTTCTTCCCGCCACCACTTCAGAGCATTGTGTACACTAAGCCACATTCCTGGTCCCAAGAGTCCTGCTTTGTGAATTTTAGATCACAATTCATGTGAGGGTCCATCTTTCTGCATGACTGCATTACCTTTCAGTAGTAATGTGATATGACTAAGTATTTGACACACTAGAAAAAATGTGTTACATATTAAAATTTAAGAGCTACATTTATTTTATTTGAGAATTTTGTTTCATTTGTGGGAATATACGTTACTTGCCAGTTTGTAGGTCACAAGATCTTAGTTTTTTTTTTTAAATACTTATTTTATGCAAATGGGTGTCTTATCTGCATTTATGTCTTTGCATCACATTATGCCTGGTGCCCTTGGAGGTGCAAGAAGAGGGTGTTGGATCTCTGGGACTGGAGTGACAGATGCCTGTGAGCAACCGTGTGGGTGTGAGAATTGAATGTCGGTCCTCTGGAGAAGCAGTCAGTGCTCTCTCCAGCCCCAGATCTAGATCTTAAGTTCCTTTACCTAAATTATTTTTTTCTGCCATTCTTTACATAAGTAACTGATAGTGACTGTTCTTAACTGTCAAACTAATGAAGTTAATTTCAGCACACTGAATCTCTTTATTGCAATGATTTTGTTAGATGAACTAGATTTGTGCCACCTTTATTTTAGCTCCCCTTAGCCTTTTTTTTTTTTTTTGTATTCATGGTGTTGACAAGTCATTTTGTGCTGAAACTCTTTCCCTCACAGCTACTTATTACTGTGGCATTCAACCAACCTGTTAAGCTGTATTCCATGAAATTTCAAGGACCAGATAATGGTGAGTAAAGGACAGTTAATTAAAGACTGACTTTCTACTCTACTTTGTTAAGCCTAATAGCTTACATTTAAAACTTTTTTAAAATAGAGGTCGTTCATCCTTATGTTCATTAAAGATTATAAATGGCCAAGTAATGTGAAATTAAAAATTAAAGTAAATGTTTTCCCCTTAATTTACAGAGTACTGATTCTTCCTCTCATTTCTAGATATTTAACAGTAATTTTTTTAGAATCAAAAATAATGATTGACCAGGTCTCCTGAGTGCTGGGATTAAAGGCGTTTGCCTCCATGCCTGGCCAAGGCTTTGTTTAATAATGTCTACTTGTTTGTTTTTATATACTTTCTTATGTTGATAAATTTTTAATAATAAAATTTTATGAAGCACTTGGTAGATAAATTCTATGGAAATTAGTATGATTAAATCAGCCACATATCTTGAATTTTAAATCATATACTGGCAGTGAAGGAGTTAAGTGGTGTAAAATGGGCATATTCCTTATCTATATCTAAGAAAAGTAAGATATGCTAATTTATGATTAATTTCTTTTTGGATAAGTGTTAATGCTAATAATGTTTTCCTCATGGGTAACAAAATATGCCAGTTGTTGGCAACCATAAAACTTAGTATATCGTTTATTTTATGAAAGGTTGTTCACCTGCATATACTGTCAAAATCCATTGCCACCTTCCATACAGCTCCTCACTGATAATGTTGTATTTATTATAGTATAACTTTTCTTTCTGTTTTAAGATAGAATCTCACCATGTAGCCCTAGCTGACCTGGAGCTTGCTATGTACATCTACCTGCCTATGCCTCCCAAGTGCAGGGATTAAAGGCGTGCCCCACCACATCCAGATCATAGTATGGCTTTTGGCACTGAGGGCAGAAACTTGTTTATGTATGTACGCATGTGTATACTCGTGTGTGTGTGTGTGTGTGTGTGTGTGTGTTTATTCCTAATATTTAGCAGATATTCCTAATGTAGAGTGAAATTGAGCTAAGAAGATACCAGCAAATGAGTATTAGAGGAAAAAGATTGACTGTCAATATTCAGATTTTTAGAACTTTTAGTAGAGGTTTTTGAAGTTGTGTATGTTGTGTGTTAATATATATGTGGCCGTACACAGGTTCTGTATAAGATGCATTGATGATATAGGAAAATATAGTGTGTTTGTAGTTTTAGCGCTTCAATTCTTTCTTTAAACCATTTTGTAGGTCAAGGTCCTAAATATGTAAAAATTTTTATCAACCTACCCCGATCTATGGATTTTGAGGAGGCAGAAAGGAGTGAGCCAACTCAAGCTCTGGAACTGACAGAAGATGACATTAAAGAAGATGGGATTGTTCCTCTTCGTTATGTTAAATTTCAGAATGTTAACAGTGTAACTGTGAGTGCATTTCATTAATATATTTTTATCTAGTTGGTGAACAGCAGGGCTGTCTTCTGTGTCCTAGGTGATTCTAAATGGTCATTTAAAGTAAGTTTGTCTGGTAAATTTGAGAAATGGAGGACGATTCATGAGATTTATCCGTTTGTTTAAGCTGGAAATATTTATGATTACTCTATCTCAATTGGTGATAAGTGTTAGAACCTATGTAAAAATTCTGTTTAGTTTTTCAAATTGTAGTCTTTCAGTGTAGTTACTATAATATTATTAAAGCTGGCTTTTATAAAAGGATTTTTGGTCGGGGGTTGGTTTGGTTTTTTTGTTTGTTTTTGTTTTTGAGACAGAATCTCACTCTAGCCCACTTTGGCCTGAAATGTACTATATAGCCTGCACTGGCTTGGAACTCACAACAGTCCTTCTGTCTCAACTTTCCAAGTTCTGAAATTGTAGGCATGAGCCACTATGTCCAGCTAAAAATGACTTTTTGCAAAGATGGTCTTACATTTTAAGACACAGCTAAGGTGTATCTGGATGTTGGATACTGCCAGAGATGGTTTTAAGTGGAATGAAAGGAGAGCTCAGCCAGAGAACTCCGACTCCAGCCGTGCAGACTGATGCAATGCTTTGTATCGAGGGAATCAGAGAACACTGTTAAGTTCTTTTCAGGAGGGTTTCAGTGGTTTCTGTGATCATATAAAGCACTGTGAGCAAGCTGAGCTTTGATTACCTGAGACATTTAGACATTTTGTCTAAATGAAGTTTAAGACAAAGGTCACATATGCATTATATCCAGACATCTAGTCAGTGATCTAACTAAAGACACATAAGACATATCTATCACTTTTGTGATGATGAACATTGAATTAAAGTAACAGTTTTGATCAGTTTAGTCAAAGAAAGATAAATTTTAAAAATAGTAGGTATAAACAAAATAAACAGGAATGTTTGCATTTAAAAAACCAAATATAAGTAAACTGGGAACTAATTTGATACTGTACTTATTATATTTGAATTGATTAGATAAACTCTTTGAAAGGAGTCTAGGGTTGCCTATGAAAACAATAAAGTTGACTGATAAGTAATGTCTTAGAAGTAATAACATACGTTATCCAAGTGAAGAGAGACATTTTTTTCTTTTATTGAAAATATTTTTTCCTTATACAGTATATCCCGATTACAGTTTCCCTTCCCTGTTCCTCACAGTCCCTTTCCCCCTCCCTTCCTACCTGGATCCACCCCCTATCTGTCTCTCATTAGAAAAGATCAGGCTTCTAAGAGATAACAACAAAACATAACAAAATAGAATATAATAGGATAAAACCAAAACCATCACGTCTAAGTTGGATAGGCACCAGGCAGTGCCTTTAATCCCAGCACTTGGGAGGCAGAGGTAGGCAGATCTCTGTGAGTTCAAGGCCAACCAGGTCTACAAAGTGAGTTTCAGGACAGATAGGGCTACACAGAGAAACCCTGTCTCAAAAAAAAAAAAAAAAAAAAAACAAACAAACAGAAAAAAGCAAACCAAGTTGAATAGGACAAATCAACACAAGGAAAAGAACCCAAGAAAAGGCATAAGTATTAGGCCCACTTGTTCACTCACTCACCCATAAAAGCAGTAAACCTCAGCTATGATACATAGTGCAAAGGACCTAGTGCAGATTCACGCAGGCCCTGTGCTTGCTGTTCAGTGAGAGACAATATTTTTAAACAGTTTTACATTATCGTATTTTTTAATGGAGGATTTTTTTCCAAAATCCAATATAAATAATGCTTCTATTCATTATATACTGAGGGAAATTTTAAAATAAAAGTTTAGAGTCAGGCTTTAAAACACGTCAAAGGGCAGAGTATAGTCTTAGGAACAGATTTCCACTTTAATTTCTTCTCATATTCTAGGAAATAGAATGGGTGCATGAATATTAGAAAGAATACAACTACAGAGATTTTCCATAGTTGAAAGACTCAGATTTTAATAAAATTATCAACAGCAGTCTACCCATTGTAATCATGAATTTCACACTCTTTCAGTGTTCTCTGTAAAGGATTTAATCATGACTTCTCTATACCATCACATTAAATTGCCATGAACTTCCGTATGTGGCCGTCTTGCCAGGGCATTTCTAGAGAAGGTGAGATTTGCAGTATAGACAGGGAATGGGCAGTTTTTTAGGAACATTAGTGTAAGTGTTATGAAGTCTTGATTAATCCTTACAAAGGTGGAAGGTATTTTTATTAAGAAAGCAAATTAAATCTAAAGCATGCTCATTAAAAATAGATTGTAATTGAAAATTATAAATGTGATTTTTTTGTAGTTATTTGTTCAGTCTAATCAAGGTGAAGAAGAGACAACGAGAATTTCATATTTTACTTTCATTGGTACTCCAGTCCAGGCAACAAATATGAATGACTTCAAACGAGTAAGTTTGTTCAAATGATAATTAAGAAAAATACAAATATAATTTCAAAGGAATAATTTCTTATATTTTAGTTGTCATTGCTTTTAAACATAAAGGTTCAAAACTATCTCATAGAAGGTTAAGTGAATGCAACATGTTGAGATATTTAACTAAAAGAAATCTTCAGTAAATATAACTCTAAATTGATAGAATAAATGTTAATGAATGATATTGAGTAAAAATAATAGTATGATTACAAAAATGCTTAGGAATAATAGGGAAATTATAATTAAATAATTGCTTGAAAGGCATAGTAAGATGTTTAAGGATTTGGCTGACAAAAATGAAAATGTATTTACAATGACTTGAATAATTTTAACACATGGATATGTTATAATTTTCCAAGCATTGTATGTGTCTTGAAATGACACATTCCAGACAGGCAGTGGTGGCACATGCCTTTAATCCCAGCACTTGGGAGGCAGAGGCAGGCAGATCTGAGTGAGTTGAAGGCCGACCTGGTCTACAGAGTGAGTTCCAGGACAGCTAGGACAATTACACAGAGAAGCCCGGTCTTCAAAACAAAACAAAAAAGGACATATTTTAGCAAATACATTTAAAGTGATTATGTGTAACATGAGTATGCAAAGATGCAGCCCTGAAGGTTTGCATGGAACTTACCAGGTACCCAGGACTTTGGGGAGCAAGGGTCAACCTGTTCTCATGCTTTCTGGGGCAGCTTCTTACTAGTAGCAGTTGTGTGGGTGACTCTTAAATACACAAAACCAGATCATGAGGTGCTCCTAAAAGCTGTCTTCATGCCAACCTACAGCAGTATGTGAGGAAATGTGTGACCACACAGGAAACACTGGCTGCATGAGAATGGCTGACTGCACTTGGCCAGTGGTTTAGGACTTGAGCTGATTACCAGGGATGAGTTTCCTTAGGGCTGACAGTTCATGGAGGAGGAAGTTCCCAGCATACTTTATACAAGGAATTGTTTTATGGTATTAGAACATCCTAAAAAATTCTTTCTCTTTTTGGTGATATCTGCAGACTTGATTTAATTAGAGAAAATTAGTTAAATTGCTTAACAGTGGATGGTTCTGTGAGATACATATCGGCTTTAAAAAAAAAGGAGGACTTGGATAATACATATTTTTGCTGGTTATTTTTCAGTAACTCTTACTATCTCATAGCATAATTAAGTTCTGGGGGCTGTAGGAATGTGTACCCAGGTGTTTAGTGTGTGCATAATGCTTGGTCAGAAGAAGCAGGAATCAAGCAGCTTTATTTTTACCCTATAGGATTTATTTTCCACTGAAAATGTGTGGACAACAGAGATGGTTTGGCTGTCTGCTTTTCTGGCTTGGATCGAATTCCATTGGCATTGATTTTAACTGTTTGTTGCAGTTTGTTAGCAGCTTAATTCTTTTGTAAGATTTGTTACTGTAAGCCAGGTTAATGTCTTCCTGTCATTAAGTTTTGTGTCAGTACCCTATTGTACTTTCAGCTTACGCTTTTACTCAACTTGTTTTAATGGAAGTAACATTCTCTTCTGCATTTTTACCAGTCAGCTATTCAGTTGTAATCTTTCTGGTTTGCCTTATTAACTGGCTTAAGTATTTGTCTCACATCCATCTAGTCACTTGGTCTGTTCTCATTGACTGCCAAAGCTGCTTTTAGGAGGAGCACTTGCTTAGGAGTATTTGTTTTATATTATTTGTTTAGTTTACCTTTTCCACCTTATTTAAATCATGAAAAAGTAGCAGTTCTTTTTTAATTTATTTTTTAAATTCATTTTACATTAAAAGTAGCAGTTCTTAAACTTTTCAGTATCAGGTATCATTTAAATATGAAAGGTGATTGAGGATCAAGAAGAGTTTTATTGACATTTATTTAATTGAAATTGATCCGAGAATCCTGGTAGAGTGGATCATAATTGTAATCTCAGCTCTTGGGAAGTTGAGGTACTGTGGTTGCTATCAAGTTCGAGGCCTCCTAGGTTTCAGAGTGAGATTCAGAAAGAAAAAGTGGAATTGGAAAAATTTTAAATTACAATTAATAAGTCCATTATATATTAGCAACAATATTTTTAATGTTTTTAAGTAAAAGAGAATTATATCACTTTCCTCCTTGACACCTTCAGGCCCCTCCTATTTTTAAGTTCGTTGGCAAAGAACCCTTCTTCAGGCTTCTACACACACTCGATCTCAATTTGATAGCCTCTTATTATATTTATTACATACTCATATATATTATGTACTATTTTTTTTTACAACCTGCTGTACCCGTTTTTGTTCTTTGCGTGTATGGTTTTAAACCTGACCACTCAACATGGAACAGCCAACTCATCTCTGGGGGAGGCCAAGTTTTCTTCTGCGAGAAGTCAGTAGTTCCTGTAGTGCTTTGTCTGCGAGTTGGATCCTTTGACATTAAAAAGGCCCATTGATTTTTGCTATAGTTCCAGTCTTGTTTATACAGCCTTTTCTAGGATACTATTTTACAGCCGACTTGCAACAGTGTCTCTTAGAATCTTTCTTTCTCCCCCTCTTCCACATTGTTCCCTCAAGCAGAGATGCAGGAGCTCTGATGTAGACATGTCTACTGGAGCAGGCTCCCCATGATCCCTTGATCTCTGCATTGTGTTTGTTTTCTTTTTAGCTTTGGTGAGATATGGTGGCCACACTTACATGAGGATGTAAGGATAAGATTTAGAATGTGGGAAGGATTATGCTGGTCTGACAAAATGTCAGTAATAGATTCTTTTCTAAGATCCGTGACCTCACTAGCCCAGGGAAGCTGACAGTTCTTGGTTGCCACCAACATGTGAATGCCACTTCTTGCACTTGTGTGGTACTTGTTGTGGTTCATAGGTGTTGCAGCTAAATAGGGCTAATTAATTGCTTCCTTCCTCTGATAGTTTTCATAGTATTTTCTGGAATCATGAATGTTAGACCACAGGAAGAGGCTTTCAGGTCAGATCCAGCTCAAGTCATTTGAGTCATGTAACCTCAATGTGTGGTTTTCAGCAATAGGATCCGACCTTCCCCTGAGAGATAACCAAGGGCCACATTGGTAATCTGTTTGGTTTTAGTAGTCATTTGGACTACACTGACCAAGCCTTCAAAGGTTTCTTGAGTGTGGTACTGAGATTTTTGTTAGTCTGTGGTTCTTGTTGGGAGCATTGTTAGTGCAAGTAGCTTAACTTCTTTTAAGATGTGTGTGTATACTAATATATATTTTGTATAATTTTAGGCAAATATAAAATATGATTTCTTGATTATCAAACTACCTTGGTGTTATTTGTCCCCCTCCTCCCTGTTTGGAGTCCCTTCCCATTTCCTACTTCATATCACCTGTGTCCTGGTCTTCCCCCTCAGGCCCCACCTCCACCCCATGGTCCCTTTGTACTTGTTTCTGTGACACTCCATGTTGTACACTCACATCTGAAGATTGGTGTAGGAACCGCAGGTGAGAGAGAACAGTCAGCACTGTGTGTGTCTTTCTGGATCTGGGTTACTTCACTCAGAATCTTCTAGGTCCAACCGCTTTCCTGCAAGTTTGGTTGAGAGAGGGTGATTGCTACCAATATGGAGCCTTAACAAAAAGAGACTAGGAATTAAAAAAAAAACTATAATTAATAAATTCATTATAAATTAGGAGTGATATTTCTAATGAAATGCACAATCTCCGTGACATGGACAGACAGTTTAGTAGTTAAGAGTGCTTGTTGCTCTCAATAAAGGACCCAGGTTTGATTTGGTGGCTCACCTGTCTGGAACTCAGTTCCAGGGCTTCAGACATCCTCTTCTGATCTCTGCTGGCACCAGGCACACACATCATCCACCTGTATACATACAGGCAAAACGCTTATACACTTAAAATAAAATTTAAAAACTCAAACCCCTTTTCGAAATGAAAAAACACTTAATAAGAGAAATGCGGCTTTATGTTTTTATGAATTCCTTTACTAGCCTAATAGAGTTCTTATGGTAATATCTGTTTTTGTACTCAGCCCATGTTTCCATTGAAAACAAAATATGTATTTGAAAGAGAAAGAGAATTTAACAAGTAAATAAATGCTTAGTACTATTCCATAGGTGGTTTTGACTTCACAGATGTCCTCAGAGAACAGCTTTAGGGTCCCTCGCAGCACTGTTGGAACTGCTATAAGAATTTAAGAACAGGACTCTGAGCACTTTGATTTCAGAATTGAAATTTAAATTGGTTGAATGCTTTTCTTGGTTATATTAAGCATTTTAATATTACATTGCTTCTGTAATTGCTTCTGGGTAAGATTTATTCTGCTTGCAGTCACTCATTTTCTTTTAGGGTTATTTTTATATTTAAGAAACAATAACTTGAATGCAGAAAAGCATAGGAGGATTTTTGTGAGATTGGCTCATTTGGTCCTTTTACAGAGTTTGTTATTAAGAACTTTCGGTGAGTTTTGGATTCTGACTTTGGAACAGTAATACATTTGACTTTCCTGCTCCTGTATTACCATGTCACGTCAGCCATTCTCCCTGTTTGTAACTGGATTGTGTTATTTCAAGGCAATATAAGTGTAACAGTTACAGTAGTCTCATGTTTTCAGCCAGTGATGTTCTTTCCTTTACAGCCATCTTTCCTTTGACAGTTTAATCTGATATTAAAAGGATCTATGTTATGATTTTTAAATTTTCAGAGTATATTTGGTGTGTATCCTAAATCCAGTGAAGATAGGTTTGATAACTTTTCTACAGTGAGGAGAGAGATCTATGTAAAATGATTTAATGGATCGTGAAATAGAAAGTTTTAAGTATTTTCAGTATATATCTTCTGTGTGTGAGTTCTTTGTAGATGATTTTAGTTTTCAGTATGTCACTGACCTCCCTTTACGTCACTAAGTTGACAGAAGCGAAGGTAATATCGATACATCTTGGTTGTGGATAGCTACGTTAGATGACTTTGCATGCTGTTACAGCGTTGTAAGTTCACTGTAGATTTGCTAGAATAGAATACACCCTCTATTTGTCTGTTTTGGCTCTCAAAGGCATCATGCATACTTGGCTATTTGCTGTAAAAAGCATTCTTCATGGTACAGCATGAAAAGCTTGCAATTTTAATTAAGAGTAAATATTTTCTTTGCTAAAGTAGGCTTTTTACATAGATTGCTTTATATTAAAATACAGGTGTGCAAAAGTGACAAAATTGGGGCTT
The DNA here is from genome assembly GCF_982192425.1 of Myodes glareolus. Lineage (NCBI taxonomy): Eukaryota > Metazoa > Chordata > Mammalia > Rodentia > Cricetidae > Myodes > Myodes glareolus. The sequence goes on from NC_142038.1 coordinate 24,624,676, forward strand.
TTGCTTCTTAGGTAACAAGGTGCATGTGAAAAGTAGACCACGTTTTTATCACTTTTTATAAAATAGACTTTTCTAAACTGGCCATTTACCACATACGCTATTTTTATAACATTTCTATTTGTTTATTTTTCAGCTTTTTTAATACAACTCAATGAACTAAAACTGGAAGATTTTCTTTTTTAATGAAGTAATATAAAGATAGACTTTGTCTCATTGTACCCCTTCCTTGCTTCATTACTCATCTGTCACCTACCTACTCTCACCCTCCCCATGTCCTCAATTGTTGCTGCGAGATTTCTTCAGCTTCAGCATCTGGATCAGCCTTCTTGTTACCTAGATTGCCTCAACCACCTCTTCCTTCAGATTTCATCCCACTCATGACTCTCAGTTGGCCCTTTACTTTGCTTGCAATTATAGGTGCCTTAATTTTCTTACCATATTATGTTGCTCACAAGGCGGTTTTATTTTTGTTTTTTTTAACGTGCTGTTTCCTATTTAATTTTGTTCAATATTGTAAGAAATAATTTTAGAGTAAAACTTATTGTTAAAAATGCTTTCAAGCTTAATTAGTTGAGTAATATTTTTATCCATTTTAAAGTTTTATATTTTAGGAACAGTAGAATTATTTTGGAAAGTAAATATAACTTTTTTTTTTCTAACTAGAGCAGTGTTACATACTCCTTGGGTTTTAGTTGCAAATTGTGAATTTTCTTATTGGAACATTTGCCACAAAATCTTTTTGTGGTCGTATTCTCTCATGCTTACCCATGTGAGCTCAAGTCCAGTTGAAGAACATATGGACTAAACAGGCTGGGTTAAAACTCTAATGCGGAAGACCAATGGATTCTTTACTGAATGAAAGTTTTTCACATCTAATTTTGATGTGCCTAGACTTTGGTTTATCTGAGATGTAACATAAAGACTTAAGACAGAATGAAAGAGCTTTATGTTTGGGGTAAGAATCCGCATGGAATGCTGAATTTCTTCTTTTTTTACAGAGAATACATATTGGCAAGTTGAGAGTTGTCACCCTGTGAAACAGTATGCAGACTTGCATCTTCTGCTGTATCACATCTTCTAAAATTTTGTTTTGATATTAATTGTTTTCTTTTGCTTAATCTAATAGCTCTATGTTTTGCATTTCCTAAGTAATATAGTGGTCAATAATGCTGTCATTGTCTGTCAGCTAAAATTCACTTATGGTATAGGTCATACCATCTCCTCTGCATTCTGGTGTATTTTAAAGCCCCGTTTTTTCTTACTCTTGTCCACTTTTCCATTTTTGATGCTATTGTCCCTTGGACTGCTGAACTAGTCTACCATAGTTTGCATGGACCAAAGAGGAATTTCTTGAAAAGTTTCCCTGGTTGATGGAAAAAACAAACTACAGCAAAAATTAAAAACATTATTTTCTGCGGTTAATAATTCTCAATGGAAATAGTTTTTCAGTATTTTTTTCATGAATGGCATTGATCTAGCTATTTTCTGTTATAGACCAGACATGTATTAGTGACCTGTAGACATTACCATTAAGAACAAAATCACTTTTATTAATGCATGTGTATGTGTGTGTGTATGTATGCATATATATACATATACATATATATGCATACATACATGTATGTAGTACATTATAGAGGGACTTTTTTGAGATATTTATGCTGTGAAAATATATTAACTAGTGATAAACTCTGTTTTTTAGATAAATTACTCTAGACCACAGAACCAACAGAGAACCTGTTTTCATGACTTACTAGTAGACACCAGGTTCTTTTTGCTTTGTTATTCATTTATTTACTTTTGGGTACTACATTTATAGGAATCAGGTATTTTTACAGACTTCAGGACTAGATAGTTTTTTTTTTATTACTCAGATGCACGGTTTATTTTTTTACATTTCTTACAGTCTATTTCTAGCAACCAGGTTTTTTTTAAAGCTGGAAAAGAATTCATCATTTTCAGTCTGTTTTCATTTCATGTTTACATATTGAAGGAAATGTCTAGAAACCCATCAGTTGACATGAAGACATGAATTTAATGTGTTCTTTTAAATACAGATTTTGTAATTGACATTTGATTTCTAATTGCTTAAAACTAGTACACTAAGAATGTTTTGCTCATAGCATCTTTTTATCATTATTATTATTATTATTATTATTATTAACTTCTCTAAACTGTCAACCTGGTTTGGAAAAATTATATTACTTAAAACAGAATGGGAAACCGGAAATAGCTTGCATGTGTTTAATTCCTTGTGTTCAGGGGGAGGGGCGTCACAGTTTGCTGCCACAATACAAGCACAGTGCATGCAAAAAAGGTTCAAGGATTAAAAAGTAATACCAGGACAAAAGGACTAAAGTCATTTGAAATCATTACCATGTTAGTATTGTTTTAAAACATAATTTAGAATCATTAAATTGTACATAATTTTTTTTTTTATTTTTGTTTTTCTAGGTAGTTGGCAAAAAAGGAGAAAGTCATTAGGGTACAAAAGACACTGGAAGACTTAACTGCAGTCAGATTTGCAGCTCCTGGATAATTGCTTGATTCTCTTCGGAAACTGTTAATCTTTTATTTGTTGCCATTTCCAATAAATCATTGCTTTTGTTCAGATGGTATCACTAGTGTTTCTATTGTAATCCTGATCCATGCAGTTGTAAATAATAAAAGTCAGTACTTCTGTCATTCTGTATAAATGTATTCTCTCTCTTGTGTTTATTTGAGTACTGGCTAACTCTGTTTTAGAAGAGCTGTGTCTGAAATCACATTGGCTACAAGCTAGTCTGTCTCTAGAGGAATTAAGAGTACTGTCTGCACATGTAGAGTGTTTTGATACATGGATTTGAAATGTGTCTACACATGTGGAATGTTTTGATGCATGGATTTGGAATAACTAACCATGTTCAAGTGAGTATTGACTTTGTATTTTATCAAAAGTTATTTGGGTATATCTAGGCTTTATAAATTTCCTCAAATTATAAACAGCCACTAATCTTATCTATCACTGGTAGTTAACAGGTCTACAAATGTTCTGTTTGTAGAGGAGAATCTTGCTATATAGGCTAGCCTTATCATTGATACCCTTTTGTGCCTACCTCCCAAAGGCTGGGATCGTAGGCATGTACCTCCAAACCTGGTCTCTTGTCAAGATTTTAACTCTTTTTGTATAAACCTAAAAGTTAGAGTCAGATATTTTCTTTAATAATAAAGGTATTAATATTGAATTCAGACAGTTGGCAAAATATAATACAATGAATTTATGGAAAATTGGAATTTAGTATCTAATCTAATATTTATTATCTAAATTCACCAAACATTCACTATAAATGCATAGATACAGAATAAGATTTAAGGTTGAAAGTGAGTCGTCCTAACTGGTTTTGAAGATCTTTTACAAAATACTGGCTAAACAAAATATTTGTTCTTATGTGCTTTTTTAACCTTACGATTGAACATTAGACTAAAATATTAGAAAATTTAATGTTTTTTTATTTTATGTGTACAAAATGTGTTTGGCCTCCTCTAAGTGTATATACTCATGTATGTGTAGACTGGAAGAGCATCAAAACCTCAAGAACAGGAAGATGCTTGGGAACTGCCATGTGGGTGATGGGAACTGAATGTAGGCCTCTACAGGGCTGCTGCTCCAGCCCTATGAATTTATCTTAAAATTCAGTATTTTAAAAGCATATGTAAGATTATAGCTTGTAATTCAGTTAATGCATTTGAGGACATTCTTATCTAGAAATAGTGCAGAGATTTGCCCTTTCAATCCTAATGTATTTATACATGGTTATGATAAAGCTGTGCAAGTTTTAGTGTTGAAGTAGCCCTCTTCTGAAACTTGTGTTGTCAGGTGATGTTGAGTTCATTTGTTTGTGAGCACAGTAACCGATCTGTGATGTTTGTATTTTATGTATTTCACAGTCTTGTTAACTTAGAACAAAAGGAAGACAAAAAATAAAAGTTTATAATGCAAACCATCTGAAGTTAATCACACCCGAATGAAGAACAAGATTAACATCAAGAGTTTTAGTTTATACTTGCCCCTTTTGGGTAATCATTGAAGTGCCTCATCTCAAGTGTAAATGAAAAACCAAGTAGCTTCACATTTGCAAAGGCTCAGACATTAGATTTTTGTTGTCATATGACTTCTGTAACATATAGCAGCATATAGATATTCAGTCATTCGAGTTGTAAATTGTGAAGAATGCTAGTAGGAAGCCTATATGTGTCACAAGTTTTCTTAGTGCAAAAAAATAAAGACACGTAGTTGACATGTAAAACATCATGCTAAAAATACTATTTTCTGTTAAACTAAAACAGTACATATATAGTTACTTGTAAAAATATGTATACACACATAAAATATTTACATGTAACCATTTTCCAGAAAAAGAACATGAGAAATACGTAACCTTGGTTATCTTAACATTAGTGTTTTCTAGAAAACTAATATTAGTTTGTTTTGTCAAGCTATATTTTGTCAAACTATATTTGTCTAAAAACAATCTATTTGTATGCATCTTGTTTTTCTTATCAAGACATAGTGAAATACTCTGTCAGCAGAGACAGTGTCATAGGAAGGTTTAGTCAGAAAAAAGCTAAGAGTAAGACTAGCACTTGTTACTGCACTGCTGTGTTCGTATTGGTCCTTTATAAAAGTGCTTTGGCTGTCTGGCTGTCCGGACCAAATGCCCCCTCTTGTATATGAATGTATTGGATGGAGGTAGTCACTTAGCTATCTGCCAGCCTTGTTTGTCTAAATGATTAAAGATGTATAAGGCTTTTTTGTGGTATTCATAGTTTTTGCTATGAGTGTATATTTAATACTAACATTTCATTCATGGCTATCATTAGTTCTTATGTTTATATTGAGAGTCTGGGGACCACAATGTAGGCTGTGGGATGCAGTCGTCTATATATGACAGAGTTACACCCATCAGATCTTAACAATATGGTAACATGAACAAGACCTGTACCAGCTGGCATGCCAAAAGGGGGTGAGGAAATTTTGTAAGGCCCCATATCTAAAAGAAAAGATACTAAGAATCAGTCTTATTCAGGGAAAAGCCTTTTTTGTGTCTGTGTGTGTTTAGGATTGACCACTCAGGATTGGTCAATCCCAATAACACAATCCCAAGTGGTCAACCCTTAAACACATAATCTGAGCAACACTAAACGGACTTGGCAGGTTGTATTTATATATACATACACATATATGTGTGTGCGTCTTAGTTACCTTCCTATTGCTGTGAATATCCCTGACCAAGGGTGTTATAGAAGAGTTCATTGGGGCTAACAGTTTCAGAGGATGAGTCTGTGACCCTGATGTTGGGGAGCATGGCAGCAAGCAAGAATGTTCTGGAGCAGTAGCGGAATGCTTGGTTACATCTGATCCAGAAGTGTGAGGTAGAGACAGCTAACTGGAACTGGTGTGGGCTTTTGAGATTGTGTGAAATTTCACCAGGAAGAACAAAGGATTACATCACTTTAGTTATATCTAATAATTTAATTATAAGGTTGTTGGTATGTACCTTATTTGAATCAATATCAATCAATACCTTTGGTTTCTTTATTACACCAAAGAAAATTACTCTATTGTCTGTGGTTTTTTAAGTCCTTACATATGAAAATTTCAATGTCTTATTTGTCTATTCACCTCATTTGGTTATCATGTTTGAGAAATACTGAACCAGAGAGAATTGGAATTCCTCTTGACGTTTTTAGTGTCGTTAATAAAATACATTTTTAATATTTATATTTGTTTGTTTATTTATTTGAGACAGGGTCTCAATAAGTAAGGCTGTCCTGGAACTTAACTATGTAGACCAGGCTGGCCTCAAACTCAAAGAGATCCTCCTGCCTCTGTCTCCTGAGTGCTGGGTTTAAAGGCATGCGCCAACATCCCTGGCATAAAATACATTTTGTAAAGGAAGTAAGAGGTAGTTGATTATGGAGATACTTCATATCCATAATATGTCCATGATCTAGGACACATTTAAGTTACCTCAAACTCTGTGTTTCTACACAGGTGTCTTTTTATGTTTCATGAAGTTTAAAGAGCAAAGTCATAAATCATGGCAAGTTCAAAATATATTGGTTTCATTAACGAGATTTTAATAATGACCTCAATTGTATGCTCAAGGACAACTTTATTAGAATTTAGAAGAAAACAAGCCCAGGACAGTGAACTCATTAGCTACTAGAGTAGAGGGCATTAGAAAAGCTGTGCGGAGTGACGTGGAGATCAGACAAGCAGCTGTGTGTGTGGTGGTGGTGGTGCTTTAGAGAAAGTAAGGGTGCCAGAAATGTCTGGGGACACAAAATATTAAAGCATGCTTAGCATACAAAAAGAAGAAAAGATACTTTTTTTCTCCCCAAGAGAGGGTTTCTCTGGCCGTCCTGGAACTAGCTTTTGGAGACCAGTCTGGCCTTGAACTCACAGAGATCCACCTGCCTCTGCCTCCCGTGTGCTGGGATTTAGGACATGCGCCCCCACTGTCCAGGTGAAAAGTTCATTTTCTGAATGATTCAGAAGCGTAGACTAAAGTGGATAATGTCAGTGCTCATTAAGTGATCCCATTTATTCCTTTTATCCCAGAGATTTTGTCCGTGCCCTTCCTGGGTGGGATACCTGAGTAAGCATGGCACCCATAGGCTCATACATTTGAATGCTTCTTCCCCAGTTGGTGAACTGTTTGGGAAGGATTATGAGGTGTGGCCTTTTTGGAGGAGTTGTGTCTCTAGGGGTGGGTTTTCAAAGAGCACTTGCCAGGCCATCTGCCTGTGACTTGTGGGACAGTTAGAAGCTCTCAGCTGCTGCTCCAGCACCAGGCCTGCCCGCCTTTTGCATGCTCCCCACCTTGATACTCATGGATTCACCCCCTGAAACTGAGCAAGTCCCCAATTAAATGGTTTCTTTTATAAGTTGCTTTGGTCATGGTATCTTACAACAATAGAAAGGTAACTACTGCCCAATGACAGCATTGGTACACAGCACGGGGCACAAAGGTGTGTTGCATAGTAGGGAAAGGCACATGCATGTCACCAGGTAGCATCTCTGGGATGTGTCAGTCACAAAGTGCATCTGTGCCATTACATGGCAGCACTGTACATGGCAGGTAAGTGAACAGGAGTGCCATGCCACAGGGCTGTTACATTGCAAGAATGGGAAGATGCCACCATATGGCAACACTGGTATATGGCAGGCACATGAATAGGTGCCCATACCATCACACTGTGGTGCTGGGACATGAGCAGGGATGCTGTACCATGGTGTGGTGGTTCTGGGACATATCAAGTACTCAGACATGCATGTCTGCACCTTCACATACGTGGATAGCAGGTATGTCAACAGACATGGCCATCCTACCATTTGGTGATACCAACATGGCAAGCACTGGGACAGGCCTAACCCTACTGCTGCCTGCTTGCTCTGGGACATGACAAGCATGCATGCAGCACCTGTGCTACCTCATGCTGACAGACATGACATGCAAACAGGCACGTCTATGACAGTGTTGACCATGGTAGTTATCAAAAAAACAATTGCTATACTAGCCGGGTGGTGGTGGCGCATGCTTTTAATCCCAGCACTTGGGAGGCTGGTGGATCTCTGTGAGTTTGAGGCCATCCTGGTCTACAAGAGCTAGTTCCAGGACAGGCTCCAAAGCTACAGAGAAACCCTGTCTCCAAAAAACAAACAAAATAGCTATACTACTATGTAATATTACTTGGACATTGTGGATACATGGGCAGGTGTGCCTAAGCTGCCCTGTGCAGCCCTGGGACCTTGCAAGGGTGCAACCAAATGTGCCCATGCCACCAGGGGCAGAACAATGAGACCACAGTGTAGTGATAATTCATTTGTATTTTAATAAATAAAGCTTGCCTGAAGGTCAGTGCAAAGCAGTCACACTAGTCAGCCACACAGTCCAGGCAGTGGTGGCACACACCTTCAATCCCAGCATACACACTAGTTATCTAGAAAGACCGGGTGGTAGGGTGCACACCTTTAATCCCAGCACTAGAGAGGACTATAAGGCGGGGTGAGACAGGAACTCGCTCTCTTTCAGGCTGAAGATTTCAAAGAGGTAAGAACTCTTTAGTGGTTTGGCTGCTTTTGCTTTTCTGATCTTCAGGTTGAACATCAGTATCTGTCTCCGGGTTTTTACTATTTGTGCTACACTACAGGATTCCCAAAAGGAAAGCCAGCACTACCATGTGGTGGCACTGGAAGACTGCACGGGTACAAGCCTGTGTGGGTGCCACTCCATACTTCACACCCATGTAGACAGGTCTGCCCACGTGTTGCTGCTGGAACACGGTGGGTGCAAAAGTAGGCACACTGTGCCATTGGGAGGTGGCACTGGGATGCAGCAGCGACTCGCAAGCATTCAGGCCACCATGTGACAACACTGGTGCAACAGGGACACAAGCCGGCGTGCCTACAATGCCACTTGACCGTCTCAGCAGCCTGTGAAATGGCAGGCACAGAAGCAGGAGATTTGTGCCACCATATTGACATTGGACCATGGCATGTGCTTGAATGTGGATGCCCACACTACTGCATAGTGGCACTGGGATGTAGCAGATGTGCAAACATGTGTTCCAGCATCACAACATGGCATGTTTGCTAACAGGCATTCCTACCCCGCTATGTGGTAGCTCTAGGAAATGGGAAGCACGTAACATGTGTTATCTGGCCAGAGACTCGGGCATAGATAGCAAGGAAACAGGTGCACCTGTGCTGCCCTAAGGTGGCACCGTGACACTGCAGAAATGCAAACAGATGTGCCTCTGCCACCAGGGTGGCCTGGACATGGCAGGCGAACTGCACTCCCGCATCATGGTGCTGGGACTATGCAGGCCTGGGAACAAGGGTATCCACACGGCTGCCTGCAGGCATTGGATACATCTGTCATGCACGGAAACTGGCATGGTCATGCTGTTCCATGGCGGCACTGGGACACAGCAGGTCCACAAGATTAGGCCTGCATTGGCACAGTATGGGACACAGTATCGGTAAGGGCAGGTAGGTGTTCCTGAGTCATCAGAAGGCAGTACTGGGGTGTCGAAGGCTTTGTGACAGTCATGGCAGTACTGACTGAGAGACGGGACCAATGTGAGCATCTGTGGCTGTGCTGGCCCATGGCAGCTCCAGATGGGCAGAAGTGTAACCAGGTCTGCTGGTGACACCCTAACTCATCATGGGGACTCAGCATGTGCATGAACAAGCATCCTGTGCCACCAGGTGGAGACACAGCAGGCACAAACACAAGCTTTCACGCTGCCAGAAGGCTTTGCCAGGAACTTCAAGCCTGCACAGTCATGTGATAGCCACGGGACATAGCAAGTGTGTGACAAAACATGCCTGCTCCACTAGAGGGCAGCACTGGGACTAGGTACAAGTGCCAACAGGTGTGCCTATGCCACTGAGGTGGGGTGTTGTGACACCACAGGCTTTCGAACAGGTGAGGCAGTGCACTGGGACACCACAGGTGCCTAAGCAGGCACGCCCTGCCACCATGTAGTGGCTCTGGAAATGGCAGGCATGTGTGAACAGGCATTTCTCTCCGGTCAGATGGTTGTGATGAGAGATGGCAGGCATGTGAACAGGTGTGTCAGGGACGCCTGGGGTCAATGCTGGGACACTCCAGCGTCCACATAGGTGAGCCAGTGCCACCATGTGATAGCACTGGGAGATGGCATATGTGTGAATAGCTGTGGCCACGGGGCAGCAATGGAACGTGGCAGGGACGTGAGTTCAAGGTGTCATTTGTCATCAGTGCAGTTCCACAGCAGGTGCACAAGCAGGTGTGCAAATAAGCACGCCGATAACTCTATATGGTGTCAGGCATATGAACAGCCACCTGGCAACACTGGAACACAGCATGGGTGTGAACAAGTGTGTCCGTGTTCCCTGAGGACAGCACTGCAATGCTGTAGGCTTGAGGCCAAGTGTGGCACTGGAGGATGGAATGGTTGTGAACAGAGGAGACTGTGCTACCCCACGGCGGCACTGGATCTGGCATGCAGCAGATACACAGACACGCTTGCCTGTGATGCCACATACTGGGGGCTGGAACAGATAATGTGAACAAGCTTATCCACGCTTGATGCTACCAGATGTAATGATTCTCAATTTATTCTATATAATAAAATCCGGAGTCAGAAATTGAGATGATGACCTGAAAAATCCAAGGAAAGCAGAGCAATTGACTGACTCCCGAGCCACTGCCAGTGGGAAAATCTCCAGAACTTCTCCTCCTTCCTTCCTGTTCCTTCTTGCCACCTCCTAAGTCTTCCAAGAACTTTATGGCTAATCCCGTCAGCCAATCGCTATCTCCGTCCTTTGATTTAAGGTTGCTTTATTGGCACAATGGATTGGCTGTATGGACAGTTCTCTTGCAACACACACCTGCTATTAGGAGGTGTTGGAACACAGCCGGTGTACAAACAGGAGAGCTGTGCCACCACAGGGTCGCACCGGGACACAGCAAGTGTGGGAACAGTCGTGCCCACACTACCATGTGGTGGGAATGTGTTAGGCGTCGGATAATGAAGTCCCGTGCCGTCACCTTGTGGTGCTAGACATGGCAGGCGCATAAACAGGAGTGCTGTGGCACCATGTAGAAGTGTTGGAACAGGACAGGCACACATGTGCACAGCTGTGCTTGCATGGGCACGTGGCAGCACTCAGACAGAGCAGGTGCTTGGAAGAGCATGCCCAGCTACCATATAGCCATGAAGGTCCATGGCAGACACATGAATAGGTGTGCCTAACATGTGACAGGGTTAGTAACTAGCAGGTGTGCAAACAGGTGCAGACACACCATCAAAAGCCTGCACAACCATATGATGGTGCTGGGATATGAAAGGCATAAGTGTGTCCATGCTGCCATGCGCCAATGATTGGACACAGAAGGTGCATGAACAGGACAGGCATGTTGCCATGTGGCAGGTGCATTATCACCTAGGATTGACATGTTGACTGTGTACATTTGTGCTTGCATTGACACATGGCATTGCTGGAACACAACAGTTACAAAAACAGGCATGCAATTACATGTACTGACATGTAATGACATGTAATGATATGTAATGACACTGAGACACAACAGGTGCACACACACAGGTTTGCCTGTGCCGCCACGGTGAGACGGCGTGGGTGCAAACAGATATGCTCATGTTGCCAGAATGTTGTAGGGTATTTGAGAAAACTGTGTAAAGATGTATTGCTGTTTTGCATTACCTGCCTAAGGCACCTGATTGGTTTAGTAAAGAGCTGAACAGCCAATAGCTAGGCAGGAGAGAATAGGCAGGACTTCCAGGGAGAGAGAGAGACTCTGGGAAGAAGAGAAGCAAGAGATACCAGCAAGACATAGAGGGAGGCAAGCACACATTAAGGAGGAATGGTAACCAGTCATGTTGCAGAAGGTAGATTAATAGTAGCAGGTTAATATAAGACATAAGAGCTAGTTGGGAACAGGTCTAAACTAAAGGCCAAGTTTCATAATCAAAAATAGGTCTCTATGTTATTATTTGGGGGCTGGCAGGCCTAGAAAGTCCGACTACTCCAGAGGGCAGCACTGAGACATCTCAGGCTTTCAGACAAGTGCAGCACGGAGAGATGGAAGGATTACGACAGGTGTGGCCATGCAGTTACATTGAAGGACCCCAACTCGTTTTAACCACAGTTATAACGTTTTGCAAAGGTTTGCAGATAACAAGCTTCATTAAAGACCTCTGGAGTTCAGGGCCTCCGGAATGCTGAGCAGATAACAAGCTTCATTAAAGACCTCCGGAATTCAGGGCCTTCGGAATGCTGAGCAAAGATACTTAAAGTTAGGGCAAGGACAGCCTTATCTGGCTGCGAGACAGGAGATTTATGGACTAGCCATAGAAACAAAGAAAGAGAGGATTGCGAGGTGAGGCCTGAGTCACGGGGCCCGTCACGAGTCAGAGGCTGTGCAATCAGACATCTGGTCGCCAGCCAGGAAGGGGGGGCAGGAGAAACAATAAACCGCTGGGTAGTCCCCTCATTGTTATTTAGGTTAAGAATTTACCACCCTGCATCTCGCTTCTGTAAACCTTGCTTTCTGCTCTCCTATAAAAACCCCTCACTCCCAACCTGTGGCGCGCAAGTCCTCCGAGAGACTCTGTCGCCCCAGGTACCTGCGTATCATCCAATAAACCTCTTGCTGTTGCATCCGGCTGCGTGTTTTCGACTGATCTTTGGGCACGGGGTCTCCCCCGAGGGAAGACGCCCACGCGGGAGTCTTTCAACATCGCAGCCCCCAGACTAGCAGACATGCAAACAGGCTTGCCTGAGATACCACGTGATGGCGCTGGAGCATGGCAGGCATGCAAACAGGCAGTCCCAGGCCACCATGTGGTGGTACTGGGATGGGCACCACATGGTAACACTAGAATAAGCAGACATACAAACTTACATGACCTAGCCACCACATGGCAGCTCAGGTACACATCAAGGTGTGCAAAGTTGCATACCCAGGCCACCAAGCGATGGCCCTGGACACAGCACAGGTATAAACAGATGTGCAGAGGGGCATGGTGCTGGTACATGGCAGGCACATGAACAGGTGTGTATGCACCACACTGGGATGTGGCATGCATACTAAAAGATCCCTGTGCCACCACATTGTGGCACTGGATCATGGCAGACACATGAACAAGAGTGCTCACTGCCACTTGTCATTGCTGGGACTCATCAGACACATGAACAGACATGAGCATTTCTCTACATGACAATGCTGGGACACAGAAAATGCACCAACAGGTCTGCTCATGACACCAGATTCATGGCACACTGGGACATGGCAGGTACATGACCAGGTGTGCCACACTACCAAGCACTGGGACATAACAGGCATGCAAACAGGCATGTCAGCAATAGCATGTGGTGGCATTGGGACACTGCAGATGTAGTAATAGAAGGGCTGTTGCCCCCATATGGTGGTGTGGAGATATATTGGCTGTGGGAACAGGCTTGCACATGTCCTCACATAGCAGCGCTGGTATGCGGCAGGCACATGGACAGCTGTTTCTGTTGGTATGTGCAGGTGTGTGAACACGTGTGCCCGTGTCACCATGTGGAGCTGCTATAACATGGCAGGCATAAGGATTGTCATGCCTTCCACTCTTTGGTGGCACTGGAACATGAAGGTCCATGAACAGGCCTGACTGCTCTGCCATGTGACAGGGCTAGGATGTCCTGTGACTAGGATGTCAGGGTGTGAAGAAGTGTGCATGTGCTATCACATAGTCTTGCTGCTCTCAGCAGATGTGTGAACAGGCCTGCCCATGACACCACACTGGGGCCCAGTAGGTACGTGAACAGGCATGTCCATGCCACCACGTGGCAGTGATGGGAAATGGCGGCTGAGTCCTGAGGAGCGTTGTGGCACCACACGTTGACTCTGCGACAGAGCAAGTACAAACAACAGGCTTGCTCTTCTTCTTCGAGCACGTGCATGGCAGGTGCTCGAACAGGATTTCCCAGGCTTCCATGTGGTGGCATTGGAACATGGCAGGCCCATGAATGCACATGATCACGCGGCCACTTGCTGGCACTGGGAATAGCAGGTGTATGCACATGCATGCCCCTCAGAGTTGTGGCAACACGGGTGGCCTGCCACATGGCAGTGCTAGAAAATGAAAGCCATGCAAAACTGTGACGGACGCAGCAGGAGCGCCATGTTGGTACATGGTGGCAACAGAACATAGCGCGGGCTGGGGCAAGCTTGCCTACAACACCACACCGGGGTGGTACACAGTGGACATACAAACGGACATGTGCGAGCAGCTGCATGGTAGTTCTGAGACACTGCAGGTTCATGATCAGAGCAGTCATGTAACAGTCATGTCTGCACTGTCACACAACAGTCCTGGGGCATGACGTAGATGCGATCCGGTATGCCCGTACCACCAGAGGGTGGCGCTGGAACATCACCAGTTTTCCAACAGCTGAGCCAGTACTGCTACATGGCAGCCCCGAGAGAGGGTGTGGGTGTGAGCAGGCGTGGCAGTGATGGTGTCAGAGTTGGCAGGCATGAACAGGCCCGACAACAATGCCACATTTCAGCTCTGGGACACAGCAGGTGTGCAAAGAGATGTGATGGCAGCCATGAACATACATGCGCAGCCTGCAACTTGATGGCTCTAGGACGGGGGAGGTATGCAAGCATGTATGCTCGGACCACCACACGGGGTCACTGGGACATGGCAGATGCACAAACAGGAGAGTCTTGCCACCATGTGGTGGCCCTAGGACCTGGCAGGTATGGGAACAGGAGTACCTGAATTGTCACATGGCACACATGTGAATGGGTATGCCCATAACAGCACCTGATTGTCCTAGAACCAGAAGACATGCACACGTTCATGAATGTGCCATTATGTGGAGGTATTGGAGTACCATAGGTATGTTAAATTGCATGCATGTGCCACTGTGTGTGAGCACCTGGCCACAGTGTGGGTGTGAACAAGTGTCCCTGTGCAGCCAGGGCCAGTGGTAGTACCTGGCAGGCACAGACATGCATACCTATGCCGCCATGTTATGATGCTGAGACATGACAGGTATGTAAATCGTTGTGCCCACACTACCACATGGCAGCCTTGGGAAACAACAGGCTAACAGAATGTACTGCCATGCAGCCATGTGGTGGCGCTTGGACATCACTGTTGTGGCAACAGGCTTGCCGGTGCTGTCGAATGTAAGAGTTGTTACATGGCAGGGTCATCAGCAGGTGTGCCTGCACCAGTGTGTGGTGGCACTGGTGCAAATAGGGCACCCCATGCCACCAGGTGACAGCATTGGTACATAGAATGCATAGGAACAAGTGACCTGCTGCCATCACATGTCAGCCCTGGGACATGGCAGCAAACAGTTGTGCCTGTGCCACCAGGTGGCGGTGCTGGGACACAGAATGCCTAAAAGCAGGCGTACCCATGCATCCATGAGTGGCGGCTCAGAAACAGCAGGTATACATGAATAGGAATGCTGTGCCGTCCAAAGGTGGCACTGGGACATGGCATACTTGTAAACAGAGGTGCACACGCCCTCATGTCATGATGCTGGCACATGGTAGGTAGCCTTGAACACACATGCCCATGCTGACATGTTGTGCTGCTGGGACACAGCAGAGATGAGAACAGGTGTACACGTGATGCCAGAGGATGACACTGGGACTAGGCTTTTAAACAGGTGATCCAGCATGGCCAAGTGTGTCACTGGAAAATGGAACAGTTTTAAATAGGTGTGGCCGCGTGACTACATTGTGACTATATTCAGAAGAATATGTGAACAGGCCCACTCCTGGTGCCACATGGTGCTGGGACACAGAAGGTGTGTTAACAGGCTCGTTCACATTGCTACTTAGTGGATTTGGGACATGTCAGGTGTGCCAAGCTGCCACATGGTGGTCCTGGGGCATGACAGGTAAGGAAACAGCATAGCCCGTGTCACCATGTGGAGCTGGGAAGTGGCAGGTGTGAGAACAGGCCTGCAAGTGATGCCAGTGCTGGTCCTAGACCACAACAGGCACTGAACAGGCATGCCCATGCCACCACATAGCGATATCAGGACACACCAGGTTCATGAACGGGAGTGCCATGCTGCTACACGGTGGCACTGGGACAACACACAAAGTGTAGACACTGGAACACGGCGGACACACGAGAAGCTATGCATGTGCCATCTTGTGGCAATACTGTGATATGTCAGGCCTAAGAATGGGCATGCCCACATCATCACGCCCTTATTTATTTATTTATTTATTTATTATGTATACAATATTCTGTCTGTGTGTGTGCCTGCTGGCCAGAAGAGGGCACCAGACCTCATTACAGATGGTTGTGAGCCACCATGTGGTTGCTGGGAATTGAACTCAGGACCTTTGGAAGAGCAGGCAATGCTCTTAACCTCTGTGCCATTTCTCCAGCCCCCACGCACTCCTTTAAGCAACTTAGTTCACCATTATACCCCAGAACACTCCTCAGCTGCCCATGCCTGCTTCCTTCAGCTCAGTCACTTTGGGATTCTTGCAGGCCACCTAGCCTACTACTTCACCTTGGAAATTCCTCTAGCACCCATGCACCCTGGTAAGAGACCCACTCCTCTCAGCTGTCTCTGCTTAGGACTTTCCCAAACCATCTAGCTGCCTTCCCACGTAGGGACTGTAACATGGTTGGCTAACATTCACACCAAAGACACAATCAACAACTTAACTCCAATTGCCCAGGTCCCATTGTAAGCAAACAAAATGAAAGACTCTGATAATTTGTTCCTTCTCTAAACTACTACTATTTCCGTTATAATTGTTCCTAACAAGAACAATTTAGACAAAACTCATGACACAGAATTCAAATGAACAATTATAAACACATCCAAAGAGTTTAAAGAGTTAAAGAAGAGCATGAATGAACAACTGAGCAAACTTGAAGTGGACCCAAATAAACTCCCACTTGAAGTACAAAAGCACAAAAATAACTGACTGAATGAAACAAGAAGGAAAAATCAGGATATGAAAATTAAACTCAATAAAGAGATAGAAATACTAAGGAAAACCCAAGCTGCAATAAACCTAGAATGAAAATTCAGTTAAGTGTCATCAAATGTCAGCAAAACACAGTGGAAAGCTTTTCCAAACAATCATTATGTAGACAATGGGAATATCACGGCTTAAAGACAAGGTATAGGAATTAGATCAGTCAATCAAAGTAAATAATACATTAAAATCTTCATGAATGTAATCTGTTGAAGCTCTGGGAAATCTATGAATTGTAGGTACAGAAGGAGAAAAATTTTCAGTCAAAGGCATGGAACATATTTTCAACAAAATAATAGAATAAAATTTCCCAAATCTGCAGAAAGAGATGTCCATTTGGTACAAGAGGCACACAAAGTATCAAATGGACAGGCCAGGAAAGGAAATGCCTCATGTTTACTGTACTTAAAACACTAAATATACACGACAAAGAAAGGTATTGAAAGCTGCAAGTGGCATAAAGAGTAACAGTTTCTCAATGGAAACCTTAAAAGCCAGTAGAGGTTCAACAGTGTGCTTCAGATTCTGAAAGGACACAGTTGCCAAACCAAGGCTACTGTACCCAGCAAAAGTATCCCTCACACCTGAAGGAGAAAGAAACACTTCCCATAATAAAAACAAACTAAAGCATTTGATAATCGCCAACCAGTCTTACAGAGACTGGAAGGGATGCTTCAGACCAAAGGGAAGGATAAGTATACCCACAAGTTATGGGGGAATATAAATGGTGCTACTAGGGTAGTGGCTGTGCATTGTTGGACTAAGAAAACATTATCTATCTATCTATCTATCTATCTATCTATCTATCTATCTATCTATCTGTCAGTCATCTATCTATCATCTATCTATCTATCTATCTATCTATCTATCTATCTATCTATCTATCTATCTATCTGTCTATCTATCTATCTATCATGAATACAGTGCTCTGCCTGAATGTATTCCCGCACGCCAGAAGAGGGTACCAAGCCTCTTCTTGTTGTGAGCCACCAAGTGGTTGCTGGGAATTGAACTCAGGACCTCTGGAAGAGTGGCCAGTCATCTCTGAGTCATCTCTCCAGCCCCCAAACACAGTTATTTAATACACATCTCATTGGCTTTCCAAGCTAGATTTAGGTGGAATTATTTCTTTGGTTTGCTGTTGGTGCCCTATTGGGGGTGAATAGACATTTGTCAACTTCTTAACACCTCATCCTAACACGAGGTTTCCCTTCTACCTTTATAAACTGACATTTGCCTATGTGATATATCTGTCTCCTCTCTATCCAGAGGCAGTTCTTAGTCCCCCACTGGGACAAATGTCCTCTCGCCGCCCCACTCTTCCTTGTTCCTTTCCCCCTTCTCCCTGTCCTCTATCTTTCGTCTTTGGCTCTTATTCTCTGCCTTCTGCCTCTCTGGGACAAATAAACATTCTTTGTGCTTAGAGCTTGACCTTGGGGTGTCTTATGCTGATACCGGTCCCTTCACAGTCTGTGGTGATGCCTGATCATGAAGATAAATTACTCTTCCAAAAGAGTTTTATACATTTTTTTCTCCTGCTAGGGACCTGTTAATTATCACCCAAACTTCTATTTCCAATGAAATGGGATGTAAGACAGAAAACAATAACTTTTATGATATGGGACATAGAAAGCTTTGGATTAAAGGCTGATAGTTAATTGCAAAGAACTTTTGTTTTCTTTATCGAGACAGAGTCTCTTTGTATAGCCCTGGTTGTCCTGAAACTCGCCTTGTAAACCAGGCTGGCCTCAAACTCACAGAGACACACCTGCCTCTGTGTCCTGAGTGCTGAGATTAAAGGCGTGAGCTACCACCGACCAGTTCACAGAGAATTTTTAAAACAAGTAAGCAGTTACAGTATAAGCTACCAGTTCCTGTCCAGTAGACTGTTTCCAGATCACTAGTTTAATGAAAGGACTGGATAAATTGTGTTAAACACAGTACTTCATTAACCACACACACACAAAACCCCACAAACCACCTCCAGCTTTGTAAGTCCCAGGTTACTCTTTGTTCCAATGAAAATTATGCTTTGGTTGGGAGTCAAGTGCTCATCCCTAGCTATTAAGCACTGAGGAAAGAGGCTGCCAGGCACCTATTACTGATATGAGCATTCAATTAAGAGCTTTTGGAAAAACCAAATTCTTTTTATGAGAGTGTGAGTCAAACCACCTCTCTTTCAGGCATTGGTGGTTTGATCAATGATTAATTACCAGACTTGTATCTTGCTCCAGAAAAAAAAGAATACCTTAAATTTATGGACCTCTACGTGCTCTCCATGCTATGAGAATCCATGCAGAAGTTCCTCTCACTACTAAGAATTGAGAGTGATGTCAGCATGAGAGTAGAGGATGGAGCAGCAAGTCAAGGAGCCGTGGTCTCAGCTTTTCGAGGAGATTAAATTTATTAATCCTCGCCTAGTATTGGTGGCCCATGTCTTTAATCCCATCTCTTAGAAGGCTTCGGCAGGCAGATAACTGTGAGTTAGGGCCTGCTCTACAGAGTGAATTCGAGGAAATCAGGATATCCAGGACTAAATGGAGAAATCCTGTCTTAAAAAAAAAACAGAGAGAGAGAGAGAGAGAGAGAGAGAGAGAGAGAGAGAGAGAGAGAGAGGAAGGTCAGTAATCCTTGAGAGGGTTCTTTAGGCTGGCACATTCCAGTGTCCTAGGCCAAGTCCAAGCTAATTACAAGGTCATCTCATGGCCTATGGCTATCTTACTGTCCAGCAGTCTCTTGAAAATTCAGAAAAAAGTATCTTCCCCCTCCAAACTTCTCATTAAAAGTTATTGTCCTCTGCTTCAACCCCTTTCTTAGGTATCCCCCCTGTTGGCCACTGAGGTTTTGAGTCCACCGATGTTGGATGGATGAGATAAAAGGGAATTTCATTTTCTTATTGAAGTCAGGATACTCTATAACCCTACCACATCTTGCATGCAGATAGCCGCATGAAACAGTTCACCTCAGAACTTCCTTGGACACCATCCAAAACCTGTAGATAGCACCTTCTGTTACATTCTTATGGGTGCTTGAAAATAAAAGTCTGTAGGCACTAAACAGGTCCCTAACTCTATGGCTTAGACATGTCCTCAGATGTCCATTTGTTGAAGTCTAGGTTCCCTACCATCCAATAGATCTTATTGAATAACAATTCTCACCCTATGGGTCAAAACCCCTTCAGTATTTGAATGACCTTTTTATAGGGGGTCACATATCATATATCCTGCATATCAGATATTTACATTATGATTCATAACAGTATCAAAATTTCAGTTACAAAGTGGCAACAAAAATAATATTATGGTTGGTGGCCAACATAACATGAGAAACTATATTAAAGGGTCATCACATTAGGAAGATTGAGAATCACTGGTCTAGAAGATGGGACATAGTGTGTGGTCTTACACCACTGGAGATATTCTGAGAAGGGTGTGGAATATTTCCTTATACTGTAACATGAAGGGGCCTGCTTGTTGGGGTTTCTGTCCCACCCGGTACTCCAACAAGCCGGCAAGCCCCAAAGAAAATCACACACAGGACTCCATTAGATTATAAACTGATTGGCCCATTAGCTCAGGCTTCTTGTTAACTCTTATAGCTTATATTAACCCATTATTCTCATCTATGTTAGTCATATGGCTTGGTACCTTTTTCAGCTGTCAGCTCACATGTTGCTTCTTCGGTGATCTGGGCAGGAATGGTGGAGAGAGCTTCCTCCTTCCTAGCCTTCTCCTGTTCTCATTGCCCCACCTCTACTTCTTGTCTGGTTGACCGGCCTATACTTCCTGCCTGGCCAATCAGTGTTTTATTAAAATACATGATTTACAGAATACAGATAATTCTCCTACACTATTATACTGTGCAAATATATATCACTGTGATTGGTTTAATAAAGAAGCTGACTGAGCAATAGCAGAACAGGATCATGTTAGGCAGGAGAATCAGACTAAAGACACTGGGAAGAAGGAGAGCAGAGTTAGAGGAGTCACCATCTAGATGGGAAGGAAGCAGGGCATGCAGGGGAGGTAAAAGCCATGAGCCTTGAGGCAGTACATAGATTAATAGAAATGGGTTGATTTAAGTTGTAAGAGCTAAGTAGTAGACCTGAGCTATTGGCCAAGCATTCATAACTAATAATAAGTCTCTGAGTGGTTATTTGGGAAGTGACTGGTGGAGCAGAGCTGATCATTATCTCCCTACAAAAGAGAATATTGAGAACCAGCCCCTTCTGCTTCCTTAATGTTAAGCATCTTGACACCAGGTGAATGGTTTTACTGCATTCTGCCACCATGATCTTCCTTGGTACATATTTGAGAGCAATGCTTTTATGAAATATGAACCTGAAATGTAGACACTCCAAAACTGTGAGCCTTTTAGTTTCTAATTTGTTTATCACAGGTATCAGTTACCATCACAGAAGGCTGATTAACAATTAGTAGCCCAATGTAGCTTTGCTTGGGTCATAGTCAAGGGAAGACAACCACCTCCCAAGGGCCACAAGTCATACTTGTACCTAAAATGGGCTTCTGGTCCCTACATGACTGTATCATTTTAATTTCTATTGCTGTGATAAAAAAATACCACAATCAAGCCATTTTACTGAGAGAAGGGTTTATTTGGGCATACAGTTCCAGAGGAATAATATTCAATCACCATCTTGGGGGAGAAAAATGACAGTAGGCAGGCATGGCACCTGAAGCAGTAAGCTGGGAGCTCACATCTTAATTCTCAAAGGTGGAACAAAGAGAGAACACAAAATGGCTTGAAACTCTCAAGGATCTTCTCTATTTACACACTTCCTCTAACAAGGTTATATCTCCTAAGTCTTCTCAAACATAACCACCAATTTAGGACCAAGCATTCAAATCCAAGCCTTTGGGGTGTTGTTCTCATTCAAACCACTGCAACAGCTCTGGGTAAGTGTCCCAATCTTTGGCTGAAATGAATCGTTTATATTTCATAAAATCCTGTCCCACTTATCACAGTCTCTACTCGAGTTTCATAGGATGGAAGAGGCTCTGTACCTGGGACTGATGGCCTTCTACTGCAACGTTTTAGGAGTAAGAACAACTTGCAGTCACGGTTCATGGTTGACAGCTTATAAAGTTAAAAAAGAAAGATATCCATGGTTTCATATTTGTTACTCGCTGTTGCAAAATATCCCGAAAAGAGCTAGTAAAAGAAGGGAGGGTTTGTTTTGGTGTAGAGTTCCAGTGTACAATACATCATCATTGAAAAGTTATGGTGGCTGGGCAGTGGTGGCGCACACCTTTAATCCCAACACTTGGGAGGCAGAGGCAGGTGGATCTCTGTGATTTCAAGGACAGCCTGGTCTACAAGAGCTAGTTCAAGGACAGGTGGCAGGGGCTTGAGGAAGTTGGTCACATTGCTTCTATAGCCAAGAAGCAGAGAGAGAGAGAGAGAGAGAGAGAGAGAGAGAGAGAGAGAGAGAGAGTGCTCAACTAGCTTTCTCCTTTTTAATGTATCCCAGGACATAGCCTAAGGAATGGTACCACCCACTATAGGATGAGTCTTCCCACCTCAGTTAACCTAATCAAGATAATCCCTCATAGGTATGACCAGATGTTTATTTTCTAGGTTATTCTAGATCCTGCCAACTTGATAATATTAAATATCATAGTTTGCTCACTACATCAATACATCCTTTTCAAGGATGAATTGTGGGGTGTGTGTGTGTGTGTGTGTGTGTGTGTGTGTGTGTGTGTGAAGACATGATGCTGTCTGGTCCTAGGTAGATGCAGGATACATACTGATCATGTATCATGGCCTCCAGATAAGAGACAGGAATCTTTTTCATTCTCTTCTTATTGTCAAGTGTGACTTCAATCCCCTAAATCAATGTTATAAAAGAAAACAAAAGACAAAATGGGTGTAGCAGCATGCTCCTATAGTCCCAGCACTGGGGAGATGGAGACAGGAAGTTTCCTGAGGTTCTCTGATCAGTCTACTTGGTGAGCTCTGTGCCAGTGAGAAAATATATTAGTGACTTTTTTTTGAGGTTGCAACAAAATATCACGACCAAGACAACTTACAGAAGGAAAAGTTGATCTGAGATTTTCATTCCAGAAGGAAAAGAGTCCATGTGGGAAGGTGGAGCAGCAAGCAGGTGTAGTCACTCGAGTAAGAAGCTGAAAGAAAGATCATGTTCTCAGCCACAGGCACAAAATAGAGAGAATGAGTAAGGGATAAGGAAAGACTGTAATATCAAAGCCTGCTTCCAATGACATACTTTCTTCAGCAAGACAGTACTACCAAAACTTCCCCATCAACTGAGAACCAAATGTTCAACTATCAGAGCCTGTAGGGATATTTCTCATTCAAAATACCGCATAGACTTTGTCTCAAATACAAGGTGGATGGTACTTGAGGAATGACACCTGAGGTCAACTTCTTGTTTCATCATGTACATGTACACACACATCCACATGAACATACATCACATGTGCACTCACATGAACACACACACAATTTAGATGCTTGCATGGTAGTCATGTAGCTTCATTTATAGTAATTCAATTGTGGCAAAAGAGAGCTTCTCCATGTTAAAACTTTAAAATGAGCCTGCATGGAGTCCTAAGACATACAGTAGATTGCTTCATTTCCTTTAAACAAAATGGTCAGTTAGAGAAGGAGGATTTGCTAAGCCAAAAGTATCTAAATTTGACCAAATGCAACAGAGAAAACCACTTGGACTTGGTTATTTCTAAAATCTGTTCTTCCTTTGTGGAATGGAACCAGCCCAGTTGTCATCTATAATGTAATAAAGCTTGGAAGGTGTTCTGGCATAATAAGCCCTTAAGAGAATGTGTTTTGATACCAGTCCTTGGAAGGCTGTGGTAGTTAAAGTTCTACAATCTTGGTTATTTTTCTGAGATGGGAACACTGGTAAAGGACACTGCTTTGGTCGTGGACTTACCCAGTGTGCATCTGGGTATCTTAACCACCACTATCCAGTGAGAACTGGTTCAAGCTGTGGTTACAGGTCCACTGACTGTCTTCCCTGTCATTAGCTGTTGTAATGAGCGCGGGGCCCCTTTGTTTTGTCCTGCGCCAATCTGTTGTGAGAGAGGACCTGCTTTTGGTCTGTCCACCGGGCTAGCTTAGCCCCAAAATAACCACACAGAAACTGTATTTATTTAAATACTGCCTGGCCCATTATCTCCAGCCCCTTCTTGGCTAACTTTCACAAATTAATTTAACCCATCTCCATTAATGTGTATCGCCACTTGACTGTGGCTTACTGGCATGAGTCTAACCAGAGTCTGTCTTGGGCAGGAGAACCATGGCATCTCCCACACTGCCATTCTTTCCAGCATCCAGTTCTGTCTTCCCCGCCTATCTAAGTTCTGCCCTATCAAAAGGCCAAGGCAGTTTCTTTATTCAACCAATGAAAGCAACACAAATACAGAAGGACCTCCTATACCAATAAGCCCAGATTCCCCCAAATAGACTATGAATATTTTCCTTTGTTTAAAAAAAAAAGAGGGGGAACTGATGCAGGAGAATTGTCTGTATTCTGTCAATCATGTTTTAAATAAACACTGATTGGCCAGGCAAGAAATATAGGCAGGTCAACCAGACAGGAAGTAGAGGTGGGGCAATAAGAACAGGAAAATTCTAGGAAGGAGGAAGCCCATTCCTCCCAGTCCTGCCCAGATCACCAAAAAAGCAAGATGTGACCTGCCCTACTAAAAAAAGGTACTGAGCCATATGACTAACATAAATAAAAATAATGGGTTAATATAAGCTACAAGAACTAATACAAAGCCTGAGCTAAAGGGTCAATCAATTTATAATTTTCTGGAGACCTCTGTATGATTTTCTTTGGGGATAAACAGCTACAAAAACTGGACATGCCAAAAACCCCAACAAATAGGGCCTAATGTTACAATTAGCTTCAATGTGATATATAGCAAGGCAAAGTAATAAGAATATGTCATATAAATCCTGTCAGTCTGTCAGCCTGTCTGTCTGTCCTGAATGTTATTATTTATTTATGTCTAATGCTTTTAGGTTTGGATTGTTCTAAGACCTTTAGGTGTATCCAGTTATTTGTCTGAGATCTGCTGTCCTTCCTTCTTTCCACCTTATTGTATTTTTCATTTTATAAGACACAGTTTCTTTGTGTAGCCCTGGCTATCCTGGAACTCACTCTGTAGATCACACTGGCCTTGAACTCAGAGATCCACCTGCTCTGCCTTCTGAGTGCTAGGCTTAAAGGTGTGCACTATCACTTCCCAGTTTGTCTGACTTTTACAATGCACACACATGGCTCTAAATTTTTCTTTCAGAACTACCCTTGCTGCATTTCAAAGGTTATGATAAGTTGGGCTATCATTTTTACTTGTTTTTAAGAAGTTTTAAATTTATTTCATGATTTTATTGATAATTGGCCAAAGTTTTGTTAGTTGATCTTCAAGTAACTGTGTAGTTTCTATGGCTTCTTTTGAAGTTGATTTCTATGGCCTGATGAGACTAAAGAAATTTTCTAAGTTCTTTTCTATTTGCTAAGACTAGTTTTATGACTTAGGATGTGATCTATTTTAGATAAAGTTTCATGGGTTTCCGAGAAGAATGCATTCCAAAGCTGTTGGACTCAGTAAATATCTATTAGATTCATGTATTCTATAGTGATTTACTCTGAAGTTTCTTTATTGATTTTCAGTCCTTGAGATCTATTTATTAATGTGAATATGGCATTGAGGTCACCAAGTATTATTGTGTCAGGAGATAGTTGTTATTTTATGTTCATTAATATGTGTTCTATGAAATGAAGAACCCTACAACTCAGTGTATGTTCATTTCCTAGCAACCACATGGTGGTTCACAGCCATCTGTAATGAGATCTGGTGCCCTCTGGAGGAAGAGACCTGGCCAGTCATCCTCATCAACTCAGATCATGAAATCCAATATGGACAAGTTCAACAGAACCACCATATATGGGCTACCCATGCATGCTTCAGCATTGTCAGGACAGAAATTTCTATTTTTTCCCCACTGTAATATAATGTAATATGATATGGTGTAATATATTCACAGTTGTTATAATCTCTTTTTGTTCAAGACTGCTTTGTTATCCAGAGTGTTTTGAATTACCCATCATTTCTCCATAAAATATTGTCTATATTCACTGTTTCTTGGAGATGGCAAACAGATACATCCTGTTTTAAAATCCAGTTTTCTGCCCTGTGTCTTCTGATTTGGGTAACTGAGACCATAAATTCAGAGTTATTATTGAAATGTGTTAGTGAATTCCTTTCATTTTATTCATTTTTTGTAGTGTTCAATGTATTCTTAGTCCTCACTTGCTTAACATTTTAACATTGTTTTCCCTCTGCAGTCTCTTTAATTATTCTTCTTTGTCTGAAGAATTCCTTCCAGTATTTTATGAAGGGAAAATTTAATGATCATAAAAATCTTACAGTTTACTTTTGTCATGGAATGTTTTTCTTTTCCCACTAACTATACCATACAGCTTTGCTGGGTTTATTAGTTTGAGTTTGTAGCTGTGGTCTTCCAGAACTTTATGGATACCATTCTATGCCTTTTTGGTTTTTCATGTTTCTGTTGAGAAATTGGCCCTTGTTCTGATGGGTCTATCTTCATGTGTGAGTTGGTGTTTTCTCTTTGCTTTCAAAGTGCTTTTGCTGTTATGTTTTAACTACATGATATGTGAAGGGTCTTTTCTGTTCCTATTTGGAATTCTATATGCCTATTATAGTTTGATGGACTTCTATTTAGATTTGGGAAATCTTCTATGATTGTTATTGAAAATATTTTCAATGCCTTTGGTGTGGAGTTTTTCTTGGATCACAATTAACAATTTGTTTTTTTCCCCCTGGTGTACTAGGAAAAGTGCATGTTACATTTGTAGAGTTTTCTCATTGTCCTTGACTGAATATGCCAACTCTTCTATCCTCTTTTCAAACTCTGTCCCACCATGATCCATTCCATTAATGAGGATTTATAGTGAGATTTAAACTATTTAATTTTTTATTAAAGTATCATTTTAGTTTGACTTTTCTTCAGTATTCAGTTTTATTTAATTCCATTTTCCCTTCTGTATTTGCTTCTTTATTTCATTTATTTGTTTGTGTTTTCTTTTAATTCATTCAGGAGTTTATCAATATCCTCTTTATTTCTTTGAACATATTCACCATTGTTACTTTGATTTATTTGTCTGGAATTTCATGTAATCATTATCATTGGGGAGTCATTATTCTGGGACTGTTAGACTTTAGATGATATATATTATCTTAAAATATTAAAGAATAAACCCAGCCAAAGAGGTGAAAGCTCTGTATTGGAAAAACTTTAAAGATACCAAAAGAAAAAAATTAAGAAGACTTTAGATGACAGAAAAACTATCTATGCTCCTGGGTTGGCACAATTAATACCATGAAAATGACTTTACTATCAAAAGTGATCTTCAAATTTCATGCCATTTCCATCAAAATTCCAAAGACATTTTTCAGAGAACTAGAAAAAAAAATCATAACAATGACAAAAGACTATGATTATCCAATCCAATATTAATCAGAACAAAGCTGGAGCAATAACATTACAAAAACTTAAAATGTACAACAGAGTCATAGTGAAAAAGACAGCGTGGCAATGGCACATACGGTGCTATGAAATGCACTAAAAGACCCAAAGATAAATCCACACATTTAATGGACACCTAATTTTTGACAAAGGTGTCAAAATATTCACTGGAAAAACTCATAGCCTTTTCAACAAATGGTTCTGACAAAAAATGAATGTCTAATTGCAGAAGAGTAAAATTTGATTCATATCTATCACTATGCATAAAAATTGAATCAAACTGTATCAAAGATCTTGTAAGATCTTAATTGAAAATGTATGTGCTGAAATTGCTAAAAAAATACAGGGAAAACTCCCTAGGACATGGGTATTGGCAACAAATTTCTAAGTAGAATCCACTAGCACAGTTAATAACCCAAATTAACAAATATGACAATATTAAATTTAAAAGATTTTGCCTATGAAATATCAACAAAATATAGTGTTCATAAATGAAGAAAATCTTTTCTAGTTATATTTCAGGTAAGGGCCCAATATTAAGACTATCTAGTTTTTTTTCCTTTTCTTTTCCGCCTCCCTCTGTAAGAGGCTGTTTCTGTCTCTTCCTTCTCCCCACTTCTCCCCTTACCCCCTTCTCTCTCTCTCTATCTCTCCTTCTCTTTCTCTCTCTCTGCCTCTCTTTCTGCTCTTCTCCCACTCTCCCCTTTGCCCTCCATAACCAACTAAATATCCAACCTCAAAAAAAGGATATCTAAAGAATTACAAAAGAATTAAACACTCAAAATACAAAAATATTGTCAACAAATGTAATTCTTTAGTCTACAGCTAAAATATCTTCCACTTTTCTCCCACAAGTCAGTTCCAAAAACAGAAGAACTGTATGGTCAGCTTTATTCCATTAGTGACCCCACTTCTGGTACCAAATTTTTGTATTAGTTTCTTTTCCTATTTCCGTGGTAAAGTACCCTGACAAAAGAAACTTGAAAGAAAAACATTTATTTTGGCTCTTAGTTCAATTATTTGTCTGTCATGGTAGAGAATTCCCAGCAGTAGGAGTTTGAGGTGGCTTGTCACATTGTACCAATAGTCAGGAGGCAGAAAGTGATTAACACTGGTGTTCCACTAGCTTTCTTTTTGCTATGTAGTCTAGAACCCTAATCTAGGAAATAGAGCTGCCTACATTTAGGGTGGGTCTTCCCATCTTAATTGAACCAATAAAATAATTCCTTACACTATATCTAGAAATGTATCTCTGGAATAAAATTCTAGATTCTGTTTACAATCATCACAAAACATCACAGGTTCCATCAGAATAGTCACCATTAAAAAATAAGTATTGGGGAGAATATGGTGGGAAGAAGGATCTTTATTCACCATTCATGGGAATGTAATCTAGTATAGCCACGGTGAAAATCAGTGTGGAGGCTTATCACAAAAACTTTTAAGAGAATAACGATACCATCTAGCTATAAATCTCCTGGGCATATGTCCAAAGGATTCTACATCTACTGGAGGAATGCTTGCATAGGCATGATTATTATTGCCCTGTTCACAACATCCCCAATAAATGTTTCTAGCCCAGGATGCCCATCAACAGAGGAGTGGACAAAACATAATTGAATTTTATTCAGATGTAGAAAAATGAAATTATGAACATTTTAGGAAAATGAATGAAATGGAAAACACATTGAACAAGACAATTCTTGGTCAGAGAGATAAATACTGAACATTTTATCTCACATACAGATTCTAGGCTTTGTATATCCAGGTAGAAAAAAATATGGGCAAATCCTAAGAAACTTGAAAGGGCCCATGAGTTGGGAAAGAGGGGTTTTAAGAGAAGAAAGTGGGGAAGACACTGGAACAAAGCAGAAGAAGAATGCTAGGATAAAGAGGATGTAGGGAACTTGGGTGCAGGGAGGCAAAGAAAGAGACAGTGGGGTGGGGGACCAGTCCCAAATCAAATACATATGAAATTCTCATAATTTACTTTGTAAACTAATTAAAAACTAAAAACTAATACCTAAAACAACAACACAGTTTTTAAAGTTCAACTTTGCTACAGCATTCAGCTCACCAAGCATCAACTCATGGTAGCTTAAGGCCTCCTGGGAGGTGAACAGAGAAACATATCAAGCCAGGTCTGAGGCTCTTCCATGCTATGTCACTCCTGAAAACTCAGAATTTTCATTATTGGCCATATCATAACTTCTATTGATAAAAGTATAGGGATTGAAGGTAGGAATATAGGAATTGAAAGGGAAAAGTCAGAGTTTATTCTTCAGATCTCTGTACAGATTTGTGTGAGAAACCAGCTTGGCTCCATTTTGTAATCGGGAACCATTTTGATGCTCTAGTTCAGTAAGGCTTCTGTTCACTATAAAACGAACGTTTCTGTTTCTCAGAACTGGGCTTTGCCCCACAACTGTAATCATCGAATGTTCTGGAACAACTGTTCCAGGAAGATTTCCTTGACTTCTGGCCTCTCCTCTGTAGCCATGTTTGCTCACAAAATCCCCTCCTCTATGGTTTTGCTTTTTAAAAAGAGCTTGAGAAATTAGCTAAGGTTGTTCTCCTGAACCCTGCATTGGGCGAGACAGCCAGTCAGCTCTCTGGTAAGCACAGTAAAGCTTGCTTTGATTTGGCCATAATTTGTGGCCAGTGGTCTGCAATCCCGGCACTTAGGTACAGGCAGATGCGTGTGAGTTCAAGGCCACCCTAGGCTTAATATTGAGATTCTCTGTCAAAAAAATAGTAATTGTAGATCTATCACTGGATCAATCCATTGTATTAGTGATAGCCTCGTGATCTAATCTCATCTTAATGTGGGAACCAAGCTTTCAACATATGAGCCTTTATGGGGGGGGGAGAGGATACAAATTTAATTTCCAGAATTATAATTGTTTTTTGGTACTTTCAGGACCAAGTTGATGTTGAGTTATTTTATGAACAACACACTGGGCACAGTGAGGTCTAAATGAGCTGTTCCTACAATGACATCAGAATAAAAGCAACCCAAGGAGTGTAGTTCGGATTGCTTCTCTGGCAAACCCAGACATCAGCTTGTAGCGGGGAGCATGGTTACAGCTCTGTAACATTCAGGGTGAGCATTAAATCCAAAGCTGTGCCTCCAACATGGTCACTTGTTTCTCAGGTCTGTTATTACTATAAAATGAATTCATCTGTCGTAGGTTTAGTCTTCTCGCCCTTCTACTGGTTTAATCTATACACGAAGAGCAGATACTGTGTGAAGTGAATTCTGCAAACACAGATCAAATTATTTAACCAGGCTAGAGCGAGTTAGCTGCAAGTCCGAGTTAGGCTGAGAAAGTAGTCTTTGTTGCTGTGTCATTCTGTTGTTATGCCTTTATACTCCTTCAAAATAACTCAGATCTTATCTTCTGAACTATGGATCTGGTTTTCTGAGCACTGGGTATCTTTTGACCCAGAGACAGACATCTCTAGGGTTTGTAGTTTTGAGGTTAGCATCAAGAAATCCCAGGCAGATGGTTTTTGAAGCATAGCTGTCTTAGGGTTTCTATTGCAGTGACAAAACACCAGGACCAAAAAGCAAGCTGGGGAGGAAAGGGTTTGCACTTCAGCACGGCTGTGCATCCCTGAAGGAGGTCAGGACAGGAACTCAAGCAGTGCAGGAACCTGGAGGGAGGAGCTGATGCAGAGGCTATGGAGGGGTGCTGCTTACCGACTTACTTCCTACGGTTTGCGCAGCCCACCTTCTTATAGAACCCAGAACCATCTGCCCAGGGAGGATACCACCCACCATGGGCTGTGTTTTTCCCCATTGATCACTAATTGAGAAAATGCCTTACAGCTGGAGCTCATGGAGACATTTCCTTAGCCAAGCTGAGGCTCCTTCCTCTCTGATGACTCTAGCTTGTGTCATTGACACACAAAACCAACCAATACAATAGGCATTCTGAAAAATGACTATTATAATAAGTAATAATAATGGACGTTATCGTTTAAAAAATTGGTACAGCTGGGTTTCCCCTACCCTCCTCCTCTGCCCTCGTGAGTCATGTCTTTAGCAGATGGCTCCTCTGAGAGCTGGGGACTAGCTCAGGGTGGAGAAGGGGTTGGATGAGAGCTGCTCAACCTTCCTGCTCAGGTTCCAGCTGGAAAATTCCGGGTGAGGAAAAGAGACCCCAGTCATCAGAGAAGAGAGGCAAGGATGTGAGCACCTGCATGGAGTGTCCTGGGGTTCCTAAAGGTCCCCCAAATGCTCCTGTGGAATCCACAGGCTCCAACTGAGCTATGCCGATGAATCATAGTTTGTTCAGGGAGGAACAGCCCGAGACTGAAGCCCTAGACACTCTGGCAGCCAGAGCACAGTATGCTTCCAGCCGTTGTTAGGTGCTGGTGTGGGTCAGCTTGTGCTTTTCATCCCCCCTGGTGTGTGTGTTGGGGGTGGGTCCCTCGGGGTTCTGAGGTAAATAACACAGGAGGTCTCTCTTCACAGTCTCTACAGTCTTCCTGATAACATCACCCCCCCCCTTTCCAGGTAGCATCTACATTTTGGCCAAATATTATGAATTTAATATTTAATGTTAAAAGAGAAACTGTTTAGAAAGTATAGGACGCACTCATGTGCCTTGTGGCAATTATGAGGTCCCTGGGCCCCTTTAAACAAAGAGCTCTGTTCTTTTAAAGCAGTTACCAGAAGTAAAAAAATACAATAATGCCAGGAAACTTTGTGGAGGCACATCTACAGGTTATGACTGCATAACCCGGGAACCTGGCCATCTAGGGTGCAAGCCCCTTGTCTCTGTGGTCCTCCCTCCTGTGAATGCCCAGTGGAGGTCATTTCGGATTTGCCCTTGGTGGATGCTCTTACGTGGTTGGATGGAAAGCATGATACTCCGGGTCCAGGACGTCCTCCCAGATGCAGGAGATTGGCTCCCAGTTTGCTGGCATTAGAAGCAAGCTGTAATTAGATTAGCCAAGTGAAGGAGATCAATAAAAATGATTTAAGATTTTCAGAAGTTTATCCAAGTTCCCCTTCCTTGATGGGAAAGAAAGTTCACTTCCTGGCACCAACACACAGGCCATCAGCTCCATTCCGACTTTTGTTTCACCTGTACCGGAGTCCGCAGTTCACTCGCGTCTGCCAGCAGCTCTCCCAGGAGCGCACAGCCTTCTCCTTCCTCGTCTTGCTCTGGGTGCGAGACCTGACTTCCCCACATGGCTGTCATCTTACATTATGCCAGAGGCTGTCAATTTGGTTCCCATTAAATGTTGTAAAGATGGAGAAGGAAGGACCACAAAACTGGTCATTGTTGCCAGAAACTAAGTGCTAATTCTTTTTTTTTAAAAAAAAAAATTTATTTATTTATTTATTATGTATACAACATTCTGTCTGCATGTAAGCTTGCAGGCCAGAAGAGGGCACCAGACCTCATTACAGATGATTGTGATCCACCATGTGGTTGCTGGGAATTGAACGCAGGACGTTTGGAAGAGCAGGCAATGCTCTTAACCTCTGAGCCATCTCTCCAGCCCCCTAAGTGCTAATTCTACCTCTGGACTTCTCTGGGATGTTTCCTTCCCAGCAGCAGATTCACTCTTTCTCCTATTGCATGCTCGCTGCTAACACCACATTGCTCTCCAGCAGTGTTCTGCACTAATGCTGTCCCTGCACGGGCCCTGCAGAGAATGTCTACTAATAACAATGAGAACTGAACTTTCTCAAAGGCTGAGACCAGGGAAAATGGCCTGGGTATAATGGGTAGGCCAACTGTTGAAATCAGACTTTTAATTCTCTCATTTATAAGTGGGCACAATAATGTGTATTTTATTTGGCTATTGTTTTAATTGAGAATCAAGGCTTAATTAGAACATACTGGTGCATGCCTGTAACTTCAGGCTAGTTTAGGCTGCATAGTGAGATCCTTTCTTAAAACACCACAACACTATCATCACCACCACCACCACCACCATCACCACCACCACCACCACCATCACCACCATTACCACCACTTCTACCACCACAACCAACAAAAACAACAGTAACAACTACCACTACCACCTCCACTACCAGCAATGCCATTACCACCACAACCACCACCACCACCAACAACAAAATGAGATCTAGGCTTAAAAGTGTGCTTTAGCCAGGGCAGACAGTCAGCAAGCATCTCTTATCATCAAATTAAGCCTCAGGGATTTCTCTGAGTTCAAAGGCGCCAGGTAGTGGTAAAGATGGCATGACTGTGGGCATCTGCTATACTACCACACTGTGCTTCCTCCCAGTAAATCTGACCCAGAATTACTAAAGTGATAAATTTGTATAATTATCTGCTGAGTAGAAAAAAAACCCTATGCTCCTTTTTACTGTCTTGAAAACTACTGTGAGCTCATTAGGACTCTGAAGACAGAAATACTTTGGTCAAACACTAGGTTGCTCGTAGGGGATGGCTCTGCAGTAGAAAGAGTCCTTCGCAGGTGTGAGTCCCTGGGTTCCAATTCCCAGCCCTGGGGAAAGAAAAATTTCTTTAAAAAATACGCATCTCAAGAATATTTCTGAAGCAAATGAATGTTATATGGAAAATATACATTACTAAATGGAAAGAAATAGATGATTTAAAAATAACCTGACTTTGTTCAAAGAAATGTCATTCCAATTAAAACTCCCAGAAGTTTCTATATTTTCATAGTCTTTGCTTTAATTTTGAAATTATAAAATCAGCACATTATAAATTACAAAATGGCATGTTTCAGTAAGTACAGAAGCCATTGGCAATACCCTGAAGTTATCCTTGCTTCTGTTCCCAGTCCCCAAGATGAATATGTTTGTACTCTTCTGCGTGTTCCTCCAGCTCAGAGGCCATCATAATTGTTTTACAAAAACTGTATATATGACTAATTTGTTTATTTGCATATTCTTTAATAATCTATTATTTCAATTTTTATTGAATGGATTCCTACACATAGACTGAAGATGATTATATATGTTATTAACAAACTTGAATATTTTGCACACACACACACATACATATCATTAAAAACAATCACTAAAAAACTCCACTAAATCAATCCTCCAGCCATTAGCTTAGGAGCACAGATTATTGTTTTTAATGACAGTGATTAGTGATGGAACAGGCTACTTGTTGAGCGTAATTTTGATCAGCGGCTATATACACTTTCTTACGCAGACTTACTTCACATTATTTGATGTGCCCTTTCATGGTTTACTGCCTTTCATAGTTGTACCTGATGAGTAGGGAGAGGTGAAGGACCTTCTGGGGAAAGGTCTCTTCAGTTGACATTTGGTTTCACACCTGTGTACATGTGAGGTGTCTGGACACACCAAAGTGATCGAAAAAAAAAATAACCCCACATGCTTTTATGCTAACAGAGAGCCTTGAAAGCAAGTCCTGTAGTTTTCTGAGTACAAGATTTTGAAAGTTTGTAGTGTGTCGTACTAGTACAAAATATTAGGCCTTTCAGTGTGTAAATGGAGCTGGATTCACTATTTATTAATAAAGTCCTAGCACCCCTCGATTTTCCAGACTTGGAACCCATAGTGTACCAGTGAGCCCTGTGCTGGACTAGCCCCCTCATAGTGTTCCTTCTTGCAGACAGAATTCATGGGATTTGGGGTAAAGATGAGTCATTGAGTCACCAAAAGGTCACAAAGAGCTTTGCTTGGAGTTGAATTTCTCACTAATAAGAATAATTCTATTATTTTCCGTTTCTTATCAAATAACCTTGCTATTAAAAATATGCATGCACAAATACCAGAAGAATAAAATTTGCCTTCTTGGCACCAGATTTCCTCTTTGACTATCATCCTTAGAGAGCCGAGAAGCACCAATCAATGCTGACTTCACTGCGTGTGCCATGGAAGGTGATGTGGGATTGGAATATTGGAGGGTTTGCCTTTGTTTTCTGAAGTTCATTTTCCAAAACCAATATGGTGAAATTAAAGTTGTGCATGTGACTTGTTCAGAAGGCACTGGAATACATTTTATAAAACATGGTCCTTGGCCTAACATCTTCGCATTTTAAAGGGCATCTTGGTTATTTCTGTGTTTTAGCATTAGGTGACTGACAGACCTTCCTAGGTCTTTTCAGGGAAAATCACGTACCAGATACAGTTTTACACGCTCCCCATGTGTGATCCCCCTTCAAAGTGTAGAGGGACTGGTCGCTGTGCACTTTGAGGGGGACTGGTCGCTGTGCACTTATCCCATGTTGCAACCGAAGTAACGGAGGCTTCAGGTAGCCTTGGAACACGTTACGGTCACATAGCAGATGATCACTGGGGGTGGAAACATGGACATCCTGGCCTTAGAATTCACATCCCCAGCACCATGGTGCCTTTATGCTGTATTATTTATGCTATATTCTTTATGCTCTGAGAACCATTAAAGACAATGTTGTACTTCTTAGAGTACCACCTTGTCTGCCATGAAACGAGTTCATGTGTATCTAAGGTGTAAAACCAATAATGATAACGCCGAGCTCGGAGAATGCAGCGAAGCCCCACAGGCTACAGAGGACCTCGGAGCTGATGCAGTGGTCCTCAGTGGCTATTTTCGTTCATGGGCAGCTCTCGGTGTGAGGATGATGGTGGCGATGGTAGAGTGTTACTTGGTGCTCTTTCATGACGTACTTTCTGAGGTGGCTTCTGTGTCAAGCGATTTCACTGTGGCTGGAAAAGTTGGATCCTTCCCATTCTTTGAAAGTGTCTTCTTACATTTTCATCAAAAAGTATTTTCTTCTTAAAAAAATGACGCTGAAGAAATACTCTGTTCTTGGAAGACTCAAACACTTATGTGTTGCCTGATTTAAACATGAGAATCTATATACCAACAAGCAAATGTGCCATCCCTTTGTTTATCATGAGAGACTGGCGACCTGATCCCCTTGGAAAGCACCTGAATGCCCACATTATCTGTTACCCTGGCAAAGTAACTGGACACAAGTCTAGCGTCATGGCTTTCTTTGCTCTTCAGAGGATCAAGAGAGAGAGAGAGAGAGAGTTACTTGTTTTTAAAAATTGAAAAGTCTAAGTGACTAATCTATCCCTTTAAATTTAAGGGCAGAAACCCCATTCAACAAATTTATTGCCTGTTGCTAAGGATGAATGTGACAACGTGACCTTTTATTAGTTATTTGGCCAAGAATTTGAATCCCTGTAACCACTTGGTCTTTCCACCTTCATGAGTGATTCACACCAAGTCCCAAAGCAAGTAGCCCTCAGTGCAGCTGTGCCGTATATTCTTAGTGAGTTGTGTTTGCAATTCACGTTCTTTAACCCCTAAGGCATCTGAGTGATGGGAATTGACTCGACTCACAAGATGACTTTTGCTAAGGGTATCAATACCTTCTCTAGAAAAACGTCTCCTGTGTGATGAGGAAGCAGGCAAAGTGGACAGCAGACATGGATGTTATCTGGATGAGGATGGTGGCAAAAGCCTGGACTAAGAGGTACTAACACTGTCCCTTCTGAGTCAGAGGTGAGAGGGAGGCAGAGACACAAGATTGTTTCCTAGGTTTCAAAGTTCTTCAGATGTTTGATGGAGGCTGCACTTAACCTTTGTAAATGTGTACAGATAAAGTATTCCTTTTTGATATCCTAGTGGACATAGCTAGGAAGCAGTAGGCTGTGTGTACTTAGTGTTAAGTACATAGAGTAACTGAAATTGGGTCTAGGAATCTGGGATGTGTTGTACAGCTATGGGTCCTCAGAGAGTGTGAAATTTATGAACCATAAATGAACTTGGAGAAATTACATTTCAGGGTTGGGAAGAGGATAATGATTCGGCAAATAAGATGGTAAGAAAAACATGGGAGGAAAACCCAGAGAATGTTCTTTCCTGGAAACCGAAGGAAGGTGGTATTTTAAAATGAACATAACAGTCAATGTGCCAGGTGCCACAGATGGTCAGAGGAAAGCAGGATGAACAAATTCCACTGATTTAGCAGCCTGGAGAGTCTCACTCACTCCAGGAAGATTAACTACAGAAGCTGAAGTAAAATCCAAGCTCAGGAAAATATAGCAGTATTTTTAGGAAACGGACTCTAAATCACAGATACATATACTTTCTTTCCAGGTTGCCATAGAAAATTTTTGGGAAGATTTATAGCTTTCTGGGCAAACAGTGAGGTGGGGGAGTAAATCCAAGTGTGGAAAATGGTCATCAGAAGACTGACGTGAATATGGCTTTAGACATGGGCAATAGATATTTAGCAGGTTTGATTGCCTGTCTGAGCTCTCACATCTTGAGGGTTGGAGTCCTTAATGTATCAGTACTGCGGATTCTGTCCTAAGAACGTAGAAGGTTAGGAGAACAGGATCCAGCTATTCTAGTTTCAGTTCCACACACTACACTGGAGACAGATCAATATATTCAATTGTTTTTGTTTGTTTTAGTCTTCTTGAAAATGAGATTGTTCAATATTTTTGCTTCCTGTATTAGCTACTTTTCTATTGCAGTGACAAAACACTGTGACCAAGACATCTTATTGGGCTTATGGTTTCAGAGGGTTACAGTCCATGATGGAAGCAAAGGCATGGTGGCAGGAACATCTGAGAGCTCACAGCTTGATCTGCAAGTGGGAGGCAGAGAGAAAACTGTAAACTCCTGTGAAATAAAAAAGCAAATTACATACTTCCAACATATAATGGCACAGAATATACATTTCCATTCCAAAATGGAGGATTGGGAACATAGTGAGGAAATACTGGACCAAAGAAAGATGGAAACGCAGAGCCAAAATTCAAATCCTTTAACTCCACGATGTCAAAGGGTTTGACTCCCTCTTTCCTTCTAGTTTTGATGCCTGCAACATACTTCTCCCTCTTGGGCCCATACACTCTCTTTGTACATCTCTGGCAGGTATCTCTGGAGATATTTGACGTATATCTCATGGCCCTGGAAATTCTAAAATCTTTGGGTTTTGAATGCAATCCAGACTTCAGTTTCACAACTTCACACAATAATCTTTTATAGCTTCAATGTAGAGACTACCGTGGCCCATACTGAACCTCAGAGACCCTTCTTACCTACAGAGGAAGAGTCTGCAATCTATTTGTTTATCCTTCATTACTTTAAAGCCAGAACCATGTGGACAGCATTGACAAATTTGGCTGCCTACTTGGGATGGAGCCTGGCCCCATGAATCATGTTTTTAGAAGCTTTCATTTGTTGCTGTGTTTTAGGAGCATAAAAATCCTTAGAAATTTTCTTTTCACAAATTGGAAGCTTGACTGGGTGGGGGGTCTTATTCCAAGGACACCCTTGTCTTAATTCCATTTTGGATCAGACCTCTCCTTAATCTCCTAATCTCTTTCAGTACAAATCTCTGTCTCTAGATTAAATTTCCTGGTACTCTTTTCATCTTCAAATTATATGTTTCCTATTTCTTTCCACCACACTTACTCTTTTTCATTATAGATATGCAGAAGAGCGGTTACTAATAACCACACCACAGAATCAATATTGGTCTGTCTTTAAATCTCCTCTCCACGCAGAAACTGTATTAATTAAATTACTGCTTGGCCCATTAGCTCTAACCTCTTATGGGCCAACTCCTACATATTAATTTAACCCATTTCTATTAATCTGTGTATTGTCATGTAGCAGTGGCTTACTGGAGAAAATTTCCAGCATCTGTCTCCAGTAGATCCATGGCATCTCTCTCTGACTCTGTTCTCTTCCTCCCAGCATTCCATTTAATTTAACTTGGGCCTACCTAAGCTCTGCCCTATCAAGGGCCCCAAACAGTTTTTTTTAATTAACCAATGAAAGCAACACGAAGACAGAAGGACCTCCTATACACCATGCTTACATCTTGATCTGTAATTAGGAAAAAGAGAGAACACTGGGAATGACTCCAGTCTTTTGATATGACACAGCCCACCTCTGGTAGTACACTGATCCAGCAAAGCCATGCCTCCTAATCTTTCCCGATCAGTCCCATCAATTGGAGACCAAGTAATCAGACACTATTCTCATCCACTCTACCACATTCCTCCCAAGGCCGTTTTGCTGTGATTTTGTCTTCTTAAA
The DNA here is from genome assembly GCF_982192425.1 of Myodes glareolus. Lineage (NCBI taxonomy): Eukaryota > Metazoa > Chordata > Mammalia > Rodentia > Cricetidae > Myodes > Myodes glareolus. The sequence goes on from NC_142038.1 coordinate 24,663,854, forward strand.
TAAAAGAACTGGGCATTTAGTACAATATCTCTGGATGAGCTTCTTTTTTGAAGGCTATAATATTTTGGTTTTGAACTTGCCTTTTAACCCTCTGTGCATGTGGAAGTCAGTGTGGCTGTCCTTTACAGCGATGAGGTCATGCCTGCTCTCTTGGAGCTCTGTGTGCAGTCATGATCTCTGTAAAACCAAGGACCCATATTCCAGAACAGTCAGGTGGTGCGGGAGAATTGTCTGTATTCTGTCAATCATGTATTTTAATAAAACACTGATTGGCCAGGCAGGCAGTATATGCAGGAAAGCCAGACAGGAAGTAGAGGTGGAGCAAAGAGACTGGGAATATTCTGGAAAGCAGGAAGCTCCCTCTGCCATTCCTTCCCAGATCACCAAAGCGGCAACATGTGAGCTGACAGCTGAAAATGGTACCAACTCATATGGCTAACATAGATCAGAATAATGGATTAATGTAAACTATAAGAGTTAACAAGAAGCCTGAGCTAATGGGCAAATCAGTTTATAACCTAATGTAGACTTCGTGTGATTTTCTTTGGAATTTGCCTGCTGTGGGGTACCCGGGTGGGACAGAAACCCCAACAAGCAGGCTCCTCATGTTACAGTCAGGAGTCATTCCCTGGTTTTCTCAACCCTTTAAAGAACATTTACTAAAGTTCACTAATAGAAATAAGCCTTGGTTCTCCTCTGTTCCTGTGTCTTGTAAGAGATTATACCAGAGGTATCACCAGGTTTCTCTCAAAGATGTCTGGAGACAATACACTGATAGAGTTGTCTTTAATGGAGAATCATTTAATATTTGCTGGATGACTTAATTTGTCTATCAAAGCCACATATCATTGTCATATTTTGGACTCAATTTAAAAAAATTAGAGTGGGTACATTTTGAAAAAAAGAGAACACATGCTCTTCAGCACAAAAACACACTGACGCTGGAATAATAGGAACTGGAAGACATATGTATCAACAGGAGTAAGGAATGAGAAGAAAACTGTGGTCCCTTTGTATATTGTTAGTGGGATAATTAACAACACAGCCATTAAAGATTTACTGGATGATGAGAGACAATAAATCAGTTTGAATGAGGTATTTGAATTAAATATTATATTGCAATGAAGGTAGATTAGGGAACTTTTAACAAGTTAGTCCACTGACCCTGCTACAATAATGCATACCTGTAGTTCCAGATATTCTTTAAGTTGAGGTAGGGAGATCTTTTAAGCCCATCACTTTGACTAGGCAATACAGTGTCAGAAAACAAAGCAAAGCAGAAAACCCAAATAACTTGAAAAACCTTATACACGGGTGGATTGTGTATAAAGTATATCTTCCTCACCAAGGAAACATTTCAAGAAACTCTGGGCATCTTTCTGCAAGTCATGAGCACCTTCTGTCATGAATGTAACAGACTGGGCAGAAATGCTGGCTGAGATAGTATGAGGACCTGAGTTTAGACTCCTGACACACATGTACAAGTAGGGCCAGAGGAGATAGGCTAATCCCTGGAGCCCACCGGCCAGCCAGTACAACCAATTAGTGAACTGGGTTCAGTGGGAGACCTTGTCTTAAAAGGCAAAGTGGAAAGCCAAAATTAACCTGTGTTCTCCTCATACACACACATACATTTATGTACACGTGTGCACGCACACACAGAATCTATTGTAAGCTGAATGTCTTCTCTCAAGCATAATGTGTATTCTCACAAAAGCTAAGCTAATTGCCCCAAACTAACTGGGCCCAGCTAGGGGTTATCTGAGAGCAACAGAGTAGAGATGCAGTTATGGGTTCAAGTGGTTCTGGTTGTGGTGGGTATAGTGCTGCCTGGGTAGTGATGGTGAGAGTGTAATTACCGGGTGATACATCTTCCAATGACACATATGGGTTAGGGAAGACAGAGGGTAGGCATCAGTGAAAACTCTGCAGAAGAGAGCAGAGACCAAAGAGAGTCATACTCTGATGGTTTGAATGAAAATGACACCCAAAGGCTCATAGGGAGTGACACTATCAGGAATCGTGACCTTGTTGTAATAGATGTGACTTTGTTGGAGGAACTGTGTCATCTTGGGGAGAGCTTTGAGGTTTCAGAAGCTAAACCAGGCCCAGGAGCACTCTTTCTTCTGGATGCCTGTTGATCTCAGCTACTTTTTCAGCACCATGTCTGCCAGCATGCCACCATGCTTCCCTTCTATGACAATAGTGGACTAAACCTCTGAACATGTAAGCTAATTTTATTAAATTTTTTTATAAGAGTTGCTGTGGTCATGGTGTCTCTTCACAGCAGTAGAAACCCTAACTAGGACACATGCCGTGTAACTATGGTGTTAGCTCTATGGGTTTGGGTGTCATTGTCATAAACCTATCCTATATCTGAGGCTGTGCATCTCAAAATTTCTATTAAGGCACCCCATCCTTTGGTAGCAGTTTGTGGGAGCCTGGGAGGTCCATAAATCCAGTCCAGAGCTTCCTGCAAGCAAGTAAGCAATTCTCACATTTTAATGATCTTGCAAATTGACTTGGTTTTCCTGTTAAATTTAAATTCTTTTCATACAGGAAGATTGTTGTCCAGATCCAATATGAAAACGCACTGCCGCTTGTATACTGCCATTGATTTATATAACTTGGCATATCTCTGTTCTTCACAAATGAGTGAGATGACTTCACTCTTTCCGAGAAACAAGAGATAGTCAGTTGTTGCCTCTCTTGAAGACTGAAAGAAGGCCTGTGAGCCAAGGGCAGGTGCCTACTGTGACAGGCCCTGGGACCCTAATTAGCAATCACTGATCACTGTGTCCTCTCCTTATTGGCTGTTCAGAACATCACTTGACAGCCTGCTTTTCTGCTAGTCTATAGTGTTTGACTTAATGAGGTTTCAATTCTTCCTTGCCTTGGTCTTACAGGCATGTGGCTGAAGGCCTTGTTGGTTACAGGCATCCTGGAGTATGGGGGCACAGAAACCAAGCTGTGGATTCGGGGGGTGGTGGAGTCACATACTGACAAGTTCAGTCTCGGTGTGACTTTCAGGCTCCATGATCTCTTCTTCCTCTCATCCTGAAGTATTTCTTAGCTACATCTCCAAGTAACAGTAGTATTTACCAAGAAACAGCTTATTTAATGCTTTTCTATGGTGTCACCATGGCAATTCCAAACACTAAAATCCTATTAAGAACTATTGCAAGCAAAGTTAAAAACAAGATTGTATTCCGTATTTTACCACCTGGAGGAGATGGTCACTGCCCTTCCATCTTATTGATGTGTTTCCATTTTTACTATAAAACAATTTCAAAGTTCATTCGAACCAGCAACTCAACAGCTATATGTTGGCTTAATTAAAATATACAGATAACCATCAGATATGAATTATTGATGTATTTTCAAAAGCTGTCAAGTTGTCAGGTAGATTAGCAAACACATAAAGATAAGGGTGTTGGTAAGAGGATTTATTGGATAGAGTTTGATGTATTCTCTTTAGAGGCAGAGGTTTTGTGGGACAGTGACCAAGGATGGAAACACCCCCCCATTCACATAACAATCATTATCCAGAGCTTACTGTGCCCTGTCAGACATGCTGTTAGCAGCTGTTGGGTGCTCAAATCTAGTGCCTGGCTCTGGGGGAGGAGTACAGTTAAGTGTGAGGAAGCTGGGACAGGAGTTCTTGATCCCTGATGCAGCTGTACCCTCAGTCAGTATACACCTCCCCAGAGATGCTTTGGTCCCTAGATTGCTCTACAAGGCCGCCATTCTCCAGACAGGACTCTAGGATTCTCCAGTTCCTATCCATGTCACTCCAAGGTGCAGCAAGAAGCCATGAGAGTCTCTGGTAAGGGTTCTCAAGAATTTATGTAGGTATAAAATAGGGGTAAACACTCACTGATACAGAATGGCTTAGATGCCTCTGCTGATCCAGTCACTCTTGTCTGGTTGTTCTGTCCAGGGGTGAAGAACAAGCCATCTGTTCTGCTCTGACCACACAAGAGAACATGAAAGCAAGAGAAGACAAGACCCTCTTCCTAAGCTTATAAATTGTTACAGACAAGACCGTGCCCTAGGATTTGTAATCTCCAAAAGCCATTGGCTAAAGGGATGGAAATCCCACAACACCAAGGGGCTGCCTTTGAGCAGGAAGCAAGGATGTGAGCAAGGTGGCTTTTGTTAGTAGAGACTGGTTCTTAGAAATGGACCACAGTGTCTACATTTCCAACAGTTGTATAGTTAAACATGTCCAATGTCTCACTTTAACTACAACAAAGCCCCTACCCTCCAAATGTCATCAACAGCAACAACTTCAGCAGAAAAATCAAACTGGCATCAATTTGGGGCCTATGTGTTTGACTTAGAACATAATATTTGCAAGATGATTGACAGAAATTACATTGAGAAAAATGAGGTTTGGGTAGTAGTGAAAAAATGTTTTATTTAAATTAGTTAACAAAGTTGCTATGGACTGCTATGGTTTGAATGGCCCCCTAAGTCAATTGTGTGAAGGTCTGGCTTAGCATGTGTTGCTGTTGGGAGGTGGCATAACCCTTAGTCACTGCATATGTCCTTGAAGAGGAAGTTAGGACATTATCCGTCCTCTCTCTTTTTGCTTCCTGGCTGCCATGCAGTGAACAGGCTTTCACACATAATCCTGACATGATGCGCTGTGTTGCCATGGATCTAGAGCACCAGGATCAAGGGGATAGGGGCTGGAAATATAAAGTGAAACACATATTCTTTTAAATTGATTTAATCTGGGTATTTGTTATGCCAACAGAAGGCTGATTGACACAAAGTCTGAACAAGGAGAGTGGAGTTTAGTCATTTCTACATTTTATATTTCACAAGGTAAACCAGTATCTGTCTCACCAGGAAAATTAAACAATCTAGTGCCTACTGTGAAAAACCATACTGTTCTGGATGATGGAAGAGACCTGGAGGATGAGTCAAAAACTCTAGTAGGAAATAGGAAACATATTTTGGCAGACTTCCATAAATGATCAAAGACCAAAGCTAAGAGTGCGTATAAGTGACACTGAGGGATTACCAGACACAGGTGCAGATGTGAGTGTTATTACTCCAGAATCTTGGCTTCCAGATTGGCCTCTTTAAGAGGCAGATATTAAATTCCTAGTAATTGGAACCTTAGCTCAAGTGAAACAAAGCTTGAGGTGTATTGAATGCATAGGGCCAGAAGGACAGAAAGAAAAACTGAGGCCATATGTAGCTAATATTGCAGTGAATTTATGGGGCCATGACCTAATTGTAGCAATGGAATGCCCAGGTTAACATTCCTGCAGTCCAAAAACTCATGTTTCTGGAAAGGATATTATAAGATATCATAAATAAAGGTTACCAGCCATTCAGGCTCTACAAGAACACAAAACAACTAGCAACTTGCCTTTAAACTGGTTAACTGAGAAACCCATGTGGGTTAAACAATGGCCTTTAATGGAAGACAAACTACAGGCTCCTATTTCCATTTATAATATTTGTACACCTATACAAAGTTATTTTTTCAGATTGTATGCATGCATGTTTCTACCTTTGTTTAAGACATTTTGTGTATTGATACAATTTTAGGAAATATATCACATTGCATTATGTAGTTCTACCTCTGCTCAAGATATTTATACACTGTTTACAGTTTTGAGGTCATTGTCCTCCTTTACTGCAAGTTGTTTAAAGTTGTTTAATATTCTAGTATGAAGTCTTAATCTTTAAATATTATAGATCAATATTAAATATTAAATATTATAGATCAATGGTCATTCTTGGTTTTTATACTTTTAGTCAGATTAATTAGGTTCTTTAGATACATAGGGATTGTATTCTGCATAGATAGGTAACCTTCAACCACTTTAAAGATCTGTAGAACATGGCATTTAAATAACTTAGGATTCTTTTGACATGAGACATGATTGCTCCTAGCAACACTGATCTATTCCTGAGAGAGTGTTGTATCTTCTGCCATCAGTAGCAGGAACTTGATGCAGCTTGTTACATCATATCCATGGTCTAGAGCGGAGAAAGGAGTGTATGCATTCTTGCTCTCCAGTCTACTTTGTCCACTCATACACAGCCTGGGGTACAAATATAATCCAATATGGGCATCTACAAACATGTATTCCTCAAAAATCACTGGACAATGAAATAAGAGTTTTGATTCTCAGGAAACAGGACACACTGCTATTAAACAAGATACTTAACCCTCAGGGTGGCAGGCTTCTCGATGTAATCTCTCTGCAGCACCACTACCAATATGCTTTTTTAAAAAATGAATTTCAGGTATTTGACATCAAGTGCTAGAATCTTTATAACTACAGGGAACTGAAGCTTGTCTTAGAACAGTAATATGACAATAAGGTGGAGTCTTTGTTTTATCAGAATTCCTGTGAAACTAAAAGGCACCAAACATGAATGTATCAAGCACAACACTTTTGGGGCTTGAGAGATGGCTCAGTGGTTAAGAGTACTGGCTGTTCTGCTAGAGGACCCAGGTTAAGTTCAGAGCATATGACACATATACATATGACGGCTTACAATTATCTGTAGCTCTAAGTCCAAGGGCTCTTATGTCATCTCTTGTACATAATGTGGTACACAGATACCATGCAGAGCACTCATACTCATAAAATAAAAATTAAACAAGCACCCTTTGGTAGCCTCATGGATCTTGTGGATGAAGAACTTGGGTAGGTATGGCTTGGTTTAACTGTTTTCTAGTGTTTGGCCTCCTTTCTGATAGAAGGGTCTAAGCCTGTGACTAGACAGGCCTCTAGGCACTGTAGTCCTGCTGTTGGTATTGTGTGCTGATGCTGTTGTCAGTATAGCCTTGTTAGAAGATATAGTTAGGACATGGACGAGTTTCTCCATGTGGCTTGGATTTTTATCAAATAAGGTGGTCTCAGAATAGACAGATCCTGACATTGCAAGCCAGGACTCTCAAAACAAAGGTCCAGCTCGGTGGGTGTTTCTGGTCTAGCTTTAAGGTGGTGGCACCTTTATTCTCTTTACTCTCTGTACTCTCTTGATTATAAGAGTCACCAGCCTAACCAGACTCACAGGAAGGAATGCTGGATCTTAACCTTCCATGAAGAAGTAGAGAGTCAACATTCAGAAAAGTCCATTGTTTGGACCACCTTTAGAAAACACTCTGCAGCTTCTCGATGACACTGGAAAACCATGCAAAAACTGTGGTGATCTTGAGCAATTTCCTTCTTCACATCTATTTCAGCCCTCTCTTTCTCCATCCTTGGCCTACTGAGAGGCCGAGAGAAGACATTAGTACAGAGTCTTTGCTACTATTCCTTTAAAGTGGGGACAGTGATTCTGCATAAGGCTTTGCTCTTGTTGAGAATTAATGATATGCTCTAGTTGGAGGAGGTTGACACAGGAAACTAAAGCGAATAGTTCCAAAATGTCCTTGACGCTTACCTAACTTTTCAAAGATGGGCCCAGGTCCTCCTTAGCTGACTTGGCTGACTTGAGACCAGGGTAGCAGACTTGCACATAAACTCAGAGCCTCCCTTCAGACCAGGTGACCCTGGAAGAGAGCTTGCCAGCTTTCTTCCACCACTTTACTTCTTCCACCTTGTTTTAAAACTAATGTCAGACTCAGTTTTCATTCCCCCATTGGAAGCATGCACCCTCCTAGAAGTCCCCAAGCACTATTTCAATTAGCAAAGCTCCTGTGAATGAATAGTGAATGAAGCTCACCAGACTTACAACAAAGACAGCAGCACTGCTTTAGCTAAGTACTTTATGGGCATCCATTTATTTTTGTCATTTTACCATTTCATTTGGCAAGCATAGAACAAACCTAGAATTGACAAATGCCTCATTTTTCATTGCATGACTTTTTCTTAAAGATTAATTTTTAATTTTTGAGATTATAATATAATTACACGATCTCTCCTTTTCTCCCTCTAAAGCCTTATCATGAACCCCTGCCTTCAAATTTATGGCCTCTTTTTCTTAAATTATTGTTGCATACACAGGTTTTATAAATATAAATATGTTTTATCATATTATATATAGATATTATATAGATAATTTGTAACACCCATGCTATAAATGAATATTAGAAATATATACACAAGTACACATGTATAATATGCATATTATATATACCATTATATAACATATAATATATAACATGCACATGTGTATGTATTTAATATACATTTCTGGCATGACAGGTGGATTTATGTGTGAATATACATCTCCTCATTCCCAAGGGCTCAGAATCTTTGGTCTTGTTTGAGTGGGCAATATTCATCATTTTTTTTGTATTTATATTCCAACCCAGTTTTAAGTCAGCTGTAAACTGACATTGCAGATTTCATTGTTGACAATTATGGTAGAAGACAAACTCTACACAGGCAGAGAATTTTGTTTTATTTATTGTTGTGTCTGCTTCTTAGTCTTTGTCAACTTGACACGAAGTAGAGTCACCTGGGAAGAGGGAACATTCACAGAGGAATAGTTTCCATGAGATTAGCCTGCTGGCATGTCTTTGGGATTGATATTTTATTGATGGTTAATTATATAGGAGGGTCCACCCCACTGTTGATGGTACCATCCTTAGGCAGGTAAGCCTGATAGCTGAACAAGTCAGAAGAAGCAAGACAGTAAGCAGCATTCCTATATGGTCTTTATTTCATTTCCTGCCTCCAAGTTTCTGCTTGAGTTCCTGCTCTGACATGATTTACCTCGATAACAGAGTGTAACCTGGGGATTATAGATGAAATATACACTTTCCTCCCCAAGTTGTTTTTGGGTCATGGTTTTTACCATAGCAACAGAAAAGCAAATTAGGGTACCATGTCAACGACATGTAGTCTGTAACAACTACAGAAGTTCTAGCAGATAGTGGAAGCCTGAGTGTTCGCCTGATGTGAAATGTATGTGCAGTTGTACATGCTAAGCATCAAGGGACACTTGGGCTTTCATGCTCAACAGTTAAAAGCTTAGCAGAATAATCAAGGAGATTAACAATGATGAGCTTAGTTAGAGATCTTCCTGGAGTTAGAAACCCTGGAGTAGAAAGTTACTTTTGTACCTTAACCCCACCTTTACACAAGCTAATCACCCTTCCTCTATTCATATTCTTGGCTTACTGTCCTTGCAAGACCTGCAGTAGGAGGAGGGCCCCAGAATCGGGTAGTTTATGGAGATGGGGGACCAGGGACCCACCTGCATACTCATGTGTGGAAAACAGTCTTGCTTTGGTTTTTTTCCTGAGCAGTTATGGGCTTTGCCATCAAGAAGAACCTAGTTTATATTGTCACTTGTTGTCTTCAGCTTTCTTTCTGCCTCCAATGGAGACATCTTACAAATAGAAATTCTAGGATGTGTGCTCATGTGATGTGGTTAATGCTCTGAGTATTGAAATTAACTACAGTGTAAATAACACAGTTCTATCAAGACCCAGGACTGTTATGATCCATACTGAGAGGTGTTCTGAGAGACAAAGTACTATCTGAGCACTGAGTGCTCAGAGCCAAACTCCAGAGCTTGACTGGTAGTATCTCTGGACAAGGATGAATAGAGCTTATGTGGGATTTCCCTCTGTGGCTATGAATATGTTTTATTACAATTAGTTAATGAAGAAGCTGCTTCTGCCTTTAGCAGGGCAGAATATAGCCAGGCTGGAAGAGATATATAGAGAGTAGGCAGAGTCAGGGAAATGTCATGTAGCTGCTGAAGGAGAGAGACACCCCAGAACCTTACCGGTAAACCATGAGCCTTGTCATAAAACATAAAATAATAGGAATGGGTTAATTTAAGATGTAAGAGTTAGTTAATAAGAAGCCTAAGCTATTGGCCAAGCAGTGTTATAGTTAATATAATTTCTGTGTGATTATTCAGGTCTGGGTGGCTGGGAACAAATAGCCTCCACCACGGAGCCACAGAGCCACAGAGCCACAGCTCCTTCAAGGGACAGATTTCTGAATTCCTGGAATTTATTTCCAGACTAGACAAACAAAATGTTAGAAGGTGGTATGCAAAGTTGTTGACACTAGTACTAAAATTATCAGAGAAGAGTAATCATTGTTTATTTTAGCATTTATTCGATTATTCCCGTTTACATTGTCAAATTGATTTCTTAGTTATTTATTTCGAAAGCAATGTTTTCCAAGCTTTTCCCTATAAATCACACATCTACACAACACTCCCCCAACACTCTGTCCCAGGGAGGCCCGCTACTTGTCTGTTTCCTTTTATTTGTTTCTTGGTACTGGAAACTGAACTCACACATACGAAGCATGTGCTCTACCACAGAGTTTCAGCCAATGTCTTCACTGTTTTGAAAGGCTCAGGACCTTAGATCATGTGGTTAGAATATATCAATGTCTTCTTCTGGTCATGGTTGTTGTTGCTACCATCATCTATTGAGTCTCTATTGGGAGTGGATTAGATCCTGGGCCAGGTCAGTACATACATACATACATACATACACACACACACATATATTCATCCTTGCATCTTTCTGTCCCACTCAGGAAAGAATGAGACTTTATTTGATCAATAAAGAAATTGGGGCTCATGGAGGCCAAACAATTTGCCCCCAAGTTCGTGTGAATGCAAGTCTGTCTGCCTACCATAACCTTAGCAATGTTGCTTTGTAATCAATGCATTTTTTTCCTAGCTCCAGACAGCCCATCAGTAGATGAAGTGGCTCTTTCTCTCTGCTTAGGATGAGTAATGTTTTCCTCTCAGCGTCTCTTAATGCACTTCCGTGCAGTGAGGAGTTCTGCTTGCATGTGCAGCAGTGTTGTGAGTGAGAAGGCAACAGAGTGATGGATTATGCATAAGCTCTTAAATAATGGATCACAAGCCGAGCACTAAAAGCTGATGTGTTCAGCTGCTGATGTGAGCATGAGAAAAGGGACGGGGCTGTGATGAGAAGAGAGAAGTCCCTAACAAATGTCTCTGTGAACTTGCCGCACAGCAAGCCTGAAGAAAGTGCTTCATTACATCTCATGACTGTCGGCTTGCACTACTCTCCTTCAGCCTGGTCCACTGTTCCAGCCTCCCGCTGGTGCCTGCAAGGCATCTTGGCATTCTTTTTGTTTTGTTTTTCAAGGCCAGGATTCTCTGTTTAACAGTCCTGACTGTCCTGGAACTTGCTTTGTAGACTAGACTGGCCTCGAACTCACAGAGATCCGCCTGCCTCTGCCTCCCTAGTGCTAGGATTAAAAGCCTGCACCACTACCACCCGGCGCACCTTGGCATTCTTTAGGTATTTCTGTTGACGCTGTACTTGAACCAGGTTTGCGTTTCTGCAGGCTATTCGTGCTGAGTATCAGTTCTCTAGGCGCTGGCATATTTGAGGGTGCAGCGCAAGCATGGAACCTTTGATGGCATCGGAGTTACTGCATTCCTTTCAGAATGGAAAATGACGTTAGTCAGTTTCTTTTTTGTAAAAGGTTTTATTTATTTATTTACACGTATGTATGTATGTGTTCCCATGTGAGTTTATGCCCATCACATGTGTGTGGAGGTGTCTGGGGAGGCCGGAGCGCATTGGATCCTCTGGTGGAGTCACACACAGTTGTGTGCAACCTGATGTGAGTGGAGGGAACTGGTACTGAATCCTCTGTGAAAGCAGCTAAGTACTTTCTTAACCCCAGAGCCCCAGTACCCTCCTTACATCACAAAGATTAAGTTCAAATTTCTCTGGGCTCCTCTGAATTATATTTAATACAAACTATCTATTTAAAATTCCTGTGCATTGGGGTTGGAGTGATGGCTTAGCAGGTAAGAACATTGGCTGCTCTTCTAGAGAACCCAAGTTCGCTTCCCAGTACTCACACAGTGGCTCACAACTGTCAATAACTCCAACTCCAGGGGATCTGATCCGTCTTCTGGTCTCTGTGGGTACCAGGGATGTACATGATATATAGACATACACACAGGCAAAACACCCACACACATGAAATAAAGTATAATTTTAACAGAAATCTATAATTTTTATGACAATGGTGACAAAAGTGATTGACGAGGGGGCAGTCATGTGTTGAGTGATTTCCTCTTCCTGAATGCTTTTATGAATTGCAATTGTATTTAGCACCTAGATCTATCTATGGCTGAGGCTCAAAGGGAAGGCTCTGTCTAATTGATCAACCTATAGACTGTAATATAACGTGTCCTTTATGGTCATCTTTAAATTAACTCACAAAGATAATAAAGATAAAGAAGGAAAATTATTTAAAATGCATGTTAGAAAAACTGGAGCTAGACAGAGCTTCATACGCACCTTCATGATCACAAAAAACCATTTGTGAATATTTTCCCTGGTCTCATAAAGACCTCTTATTGGTATTGGAAAGGGGTCAAACTCACTGGTCTAGTTCTAATTCTGTAATTTAAGTTTGCTCAAACTTTTACAGAAACACACACTCTCTGTTATTTTCTTGAAGTCACATGGCAATTTTGGATAATTGCAAGAAATGAGTCATCTGGGCAATCGTAGGTGACCTGTCAGTCAGTCTCTCAAGTACTATGACAATGGTGCTCCATAAAGTACAGCAGGGTCAGCGCACACCTTGTACAGTCAGACATGTGTGCCTCTCTTCTTCACGGTGACTGCTGTTTTCCTTTTCAGCCAAAGTACTTTGTGGGGACTTTGCGTTATGTGAAAAAAGATATCCACTCAAGGGATAAGGTTTAATGAAATTCAAACTTCTACTTGTTTATCTAAAACCGTCTTAAAATAAATATTTTAAAAAACTTTGAGTGTCTGATGGTGAAGAATACAAAGAGTGCCCCTGCAATTTTGTTTGACAGCACCTGTTTGTGCTAAGTACAAATATCAACACAGTGAGAAAGGGTAATTATGTCTCAGTGGTATCCTAAAAAATTACAAAATAAAATTATTCCATGATTTACATGTTTAGACTTTATGTTCTGAGGCTGCTGAAAGGATTAATTATTTAATGTAAATAGCATGTATAGTACAATGGATATAAAAGGCAAAGGGAGTCTTAGAATAGCAATAATAATTTTTTTAACATTGGGGCAACAACAAAGAGGCCTCAAGCTCTCAGGAGTGCTGGGTTTCCTTTGGGAGAGCAGAGAGACAGAAGGCAAGAGGCCAGGAATGGAGCACAGTGGTAGAGCATTAGCTCTGAATGTATGAGGCTCATCATCCTGGCCTCCCCCTCCCCACTACCATGCTGCAAAGGGATAAAAGGAAGGAGAATACGAAAGGAAGTACACCATTGTGTCTGTGCTCAGAATCACTAAGTCCCCAGTTCACTTTACATCAGTATCTATCACTGTGAGGGCAGAGCTAGCATGCCTTAAGAATGCTTTCTTGGCCACTGAGGTGAGGAGGTCGTGATGCCAGCTGCCTCTGACTGACTCTGAATCCTAGTTTTTCTTCTCATCTGAGTGGGGATTGGAACTTAAGAAAATGCAGCTGCACACATCCAAGAAAAGAGTTGCTGCATAGAAACAATTTACAGAGTATATAGTGTTCAATTGGCTCTTTGCTGTTCAGAATCTTTGAGGTGCTCCACATATTGTTTCCAGGGTATCATTTCCAAACCTTCTAGACCATGAGAGATCTTTATTTATTCTTTCCTTCTAGTACTTCAGAATCTGGGACACAGATTGGGAATGCTAGTTTCACCAAATCATATTTACTTGCGTCGGAAAGATAAAAGTGTTTAATTTTTTACTAGTATTTACTAGGTCAGGGATTAGAAAGATGTTTTTGTTCACTGAAGTAGAAATATCTTTCAGGTCTAGTATACCATTGTTAATATGTCTGTGAACGTGAAGATGTCATAAGATTTGAGAGTTGTAATGTTTTGTTTAGTCTGATAGTTATTTGCTGTTCTAGTTTGATTTCTATTTATGTGATAAACACCAGGACCGAAGAGGAGGACAGGGTTTATTTCATCCTCCACTCTCACATCGCACTCCATCACTGAGGGAGTCAGGACAGGTGCTTCCGGCATGAACCTGTGTCTCCTTTACTGCCTCCTCTATCCAAAGCCTAATGGTTGTGGACTTCCGTTAAGCCTAACGTGACCGAATCACCTCCCAGCCCCTCGTTTCATCTTTGTTAAATAACCCTCTGCACTGAGCCTGACGCTGCATCTCTGTAGTTCTGCTCTTGTAGTTTAGCTGTAATCCCCTTCACAAGGAAGTACTCAATGAGTTCTTTGCAGCAAGCCGGTATTTGGGCTGCTCTAGCTGAGTTACACATTCTAAGATCCAGAAGTGGAAAGAGCACAGAGACCTGAAGAGAACAGTGGCCATCGGGACATCCACTGTGTTCCACAGACACACAGCCGGAATCTGATTATAATGCGGGTAGCCAGGAAAATTAGAATTTTTATCAGTATTAAAGTTCATAAAGCAAAGGTGAAAACTACTGGGCACCAGGCCAGAGAGGCTCCCATTGCTGCTTGTTCCCTAGTATCTTGCTCTTCCTTCTGGGGGAGCAATGAATGGCTCAGTGGGAACCCCACAATGGCACGGAGTGCTCAGATGATAAGACAAGATCCCCTGGCAGAGAGGAGTTTGTTTACGCTCTCCTTCCATTGCTTATTGGAGGCCAACTTTCCACTTTAGGAGATCAATAGTCTTAAATTGTTGACTGTAGAAGCTTGAAGGAAGGGGACCCTTGTTAAGCTAATGTGAACCCCCTCCCCATTACAGGAGAGCAAAACTCTCTCCCCCTTTATCTTAGCTCTCCCCTACCTTAGAAAAAAGAGGCAGTCTCCCAGGAGTCTGTAATGGGCTAGCCTTAGCCTTAGAAGGATGACCAGTTCTCTCCCCCTAGAAAATAGAAACTGAGTCTGGATCTCCTGAGGGCACCATGAGCATGAAGTGAATGTTGAGAAGTCTCTCTTGGAATTTTTCCAAGACAAGCTTTCTCTGTGTAACTGTTCTGGCCGTCCTGGAACTTACTTTGTAGACTAGACTATCCTCAAACTCAAAAAGATCCACCTGCCTCTGCCTCTTGAGTACTGGGATTAAAGATAAGCACCACCACACCTTGCTGAATTTTGAGAATTCTAAGGCCTCTGTGTGTGTGTGTGTGTGTGTGTGTGTGTGTGTGTGTGTGTGTGTGTGCTTCAGCCACTGGACCTTAAATAAATCATCCCAAACTCTGTAGTCTCAAGACTGAAGCTTATGTATCATCTCCTTGGAGGTTGAAGTTGGGGGCAGGGAGACCCTTTTTGACTCAAAGAGCAGGCCTTTCCAGAGGTACTTGTTGCTCTTCTATAATACTTCAATTCCTGTTATATTGCTAATATCTATGCAATTTCCTGCTTTCTTGGTTACAACATAAACTCAGTGTACACTATGTCTGTCTAGTGTTCAAGAACAAAGTTGGTTTCAAGGCAAGTCACCGAAAAGATGGTATTTTGCAGGACTGAGTGAAAGACATTAGTCAGTTTCCCACCGTGTCTGATGTTATTGAAGCCTGTGTGGGCAACTGGCTTAGCACATTTTGTAGCACTTGATAGATATCATTCAACTTAAGAGACAAGACTTAGTCAGGCTCATGGTTTCAGTTCATGGTGGCTTGGCCCTTTGGCCTTTGGGCCCATGGTGAGTCAGGACAGTTCAGGAGGTTCTGTAGCAGAGGAGAATGTTTGTCTTATGGGAGGGAGAGAGAGAGAGAAAGAGAAAGAGAGAGAGAGAGAGAGAGAGAGAGAGAGAGAGAGAGAGAGAGAGAGAGAGAGAATATCTGGGGCACCAAAATTCCCATCAAGGACGTGGCCTTAATGACCTATAATCCTCCTACTAGGCCCTGTCTGCTAACAGTTCTTCCACCTTATAGGAGTGTTCAAGACTTGGGAATCAGCACTTTGACACAAGGGCTTTGGGAGAGCATTTAGGATCCAAACTACAGCAGCACCACTACTCCCTTCTCCACCAAGGATCAAATGGAAGTCTAGAAGCAACAACGTTTCCCATGAGCGCATCACAAGAATCATTAGGTTAGTACCAATTTCTGACCCAAGTCTGATCATCACCCAACTCTACTCTCCACTGTGAGATATGGTCTTTAACATACCTCAAACTCTCAACAGTTGCAGAGGCAGGTGACGGGAAAAATGTCCCCCAATGAAAGACAGGTTAAGGTTCCTTCATTTGCCTTCAGTCAAGACCAGGTTCATGCCAGAAAGGACTCTTGACACGGGGGAGAAACAGAGTATGGTTTACAAAGCCAAAGCCACAATTAACGTCATACCAGGGTTGGCCTGGCTGCAGTCATTTCCATTCTGTTGATAAAACAATTTGGTTTATGTTGTGCAACAATTTGTTTTATGTTGTAAAACAAAGGACTCCCCAAAGTTGCAGGTGTGACTACATGAGATTGCTCTGCTCAGCAGGATGTGCTCGGGGGTACTGGGGACCAATAGAGGGGAAGCGGAACACAAGATGGAGTTAGCTAAAATTATGACAGTGGCCACTGTACTGCAATTGTCCATATTATACCAGCTTTCAAAGGGGGGAGCTGGCTGAGCCTGTTTGTCTAATCTCAGCCCCACATGTTTTCAGTTGCTGTGTTGAGTAATGTTTCTGTCACGTCCGGTGTGCCCAAGGATTTGACATAAGACCCTCCCACTTGTCCAGCATACAAGATTATAATTTATTCAAATGGCGGGTGATCTGAGGAAGTGTTTGAGGTGAGTGTTCTCTGAGCGATTAAATGATGACATGTATGTGATGCTGGTCATGGTGGGCTTTGGCTCATGGCCGCGCTTGACTATTACTCTATAGTCAATGTCACTTCGCTGGTTACAGCTTCAAGCAGGAAGATGATATAACATGCTTTGATGTACATACTTAGTTGGTTGCTATGAAGGGTATAGCAGAAAGGAAAGAACAAGGGACCTGCTTAGAGAACACTGAATGATCCATATTAGATGGCAGAAGGTGGGGATAGGATGGCGGTGATGAAGGAAGATAATGACTCTTTAAAGATATTTAGGGGAAATGAAAGGACTTAGGAAAGTGGATGATAATCAGGCTGCTTACTGGTCTTTAGAAGTCTGAGGGAAAGAGATGGTAGAGGGAAGAGCTCAGCAGTTGTTAGACACATAGTGACTGAATGACCGATTAGGCATTAGGGTACTATATTAAGGGGCATACATATGATACATTTCTTCTGGTGTTCTTCACAGCAGCTAAAGTGTCAGAAACAACAAAAAAGCGGATGTTAAAAGGCCATGTAGCGACACGCACTTAGGTAGGGGCATAAAGTGAAGGGAATTGCTGGACCAGAAATGCTTGTATGACATTCGGACTGTGGAACACCATGCAAAGTACCACAGAAACAGTGAGTGTAGAATGCGTTTTGACCCCCTTGCAAAATGGCAGGTGGATATGTTGAGTGAGCCAGAGTTCTGGATACAAATGAAGAAGTACACCTGAGAATTTGTGACCACAGGCATGTTCTCGTGTGGTTTGTGGTTGGCATATATATTGCCTATTTGATCTGGTAAACCATAAACCTGTAAACCAATTAATATTTAAACATAGTTCTTGAGGTTCCAGATCCAAAAATAGTGGAATCCTTTCTGTCAAACTATGGATAAAATACTTTTCTAACCACAACTGTTAGAGGCTCCTGAGCAATGAACAGCAGGGGACTCAAACTGGGGGAAAGATGATTGATTGACCATTGAAAGACATAAAAAAGGCATTTGTCCTACCCTCTGGCAATGCAATATTATGAAAATATCTTTCACTTTCTAAGAGACTGGAACTTTGGCTGGACCTCATGGCCAGAGTTAATACACCTTAGGATTACTTAAAACTTAAGACTGCTATCCTACTATGTACCCAGCTTGTCTGTTTAGCTTGATTTTTAGAGAACAATCTAATAATTAATCTTATTTTCTTGGATTTCCCATGTAACCAACTTTCATTAATAACCTAAGTTAATGCATAGCTGGTTAAGAGGGCTTGCTCTTCTTACAGAGGACCAGAGTTCAGTTACCAGCATCCCTACAGGCAGCTCACAACCTCTTGGAACTCCAGCTCCAAGGGATCCAATGTCCTCTTCTAGCCTCATCTGGCACCTGTATACACACACACACACACACACACACACACACACACACACAGAGACAGAGAGAGACAGAGACAGAGACAGAGAGACAGAGAGAGACAGAGAGAGAGAGAAAGAGAGACAGAGACAGAGACAGAGAGCACAGAGAGAACAAAAACAAGCTGCTATAAATAATAACTCTATGTCCATAGAAACTGTCTTTCAAAGTTGAAGTATTAAATTAAGATATTCCCATATGAACAGCAGATTTCATTGAGTACCAACATTTATTTCAAGATGTGTGGAAGGAAATCTTTCACAACCCAGAATATTACGCACTGTACAATCAAGATTAAAGGAAGTCTTTTAGACCGAAATAAAATGGTACAACAGGCTCAATGATACAAGAAAGAAACAAAACCAGCACATATGGCTGTGTGTACAGAAATGTGTGTACAGAGGTGTTTGCATTTTTCTCCAATTTTTATCCACTTTGGTTGAAGTTTCAACTTTTATCCAAAGTAATTAAAAATTAACTTCAAGTAGATTATGATAAATTAAAGATGCCTGTTGCAATCCCTAAAGCAATCCCTAAAAATAACTCAAATAAATGATGAAAAATGTCAGCAGCATGTATTTATGCTGACTTGATGCTTGACAAAAGCCCTTGATTGCCCATGAGTGATGGCTTCTCAATATTTAATATTAGGAAATTGTCTGCAATGGCTGCCAGATAAATTCTTTTTGAGAAACTACTATTATCCTGTTATTGATCACCAAAAGTGTATCTATTACTAAATGACACAAACCATTTGTGACCTGGAATGCTTTACATGCAGTTTGAATATGTCATAAATATGCTCTACTTGCAAGTTAACTGCCTAGTACATGTTTTAGGGGAGTGCCCTGGAGGTGCCCATTACAGACATGAGTGAGTGGCTGCTATGGCTTTGATCCCTAGAAAAATCTTAAAGATTTGGCTAACCCCACAGTGGGATTGGTATCCTCATAAGGTTAATATTGAAGATCAGTAGGCAGTAAATCTAGCATGGTAGAAGGCCATCTGAAGGGCATTTGCCCTGTGGTCTACAGTTGGCTGGATGATGGCAGAGAATGGGTCTGTCTACTCACTGGACAGACTTCCGGATGGTGTGCAACAAGGTATGAGAGAAATTGACTTGTTTTCTCCTGCTTTGTGTTAGGGATGGTTTATATGCCCAATAGACATGACATGGTCACTCTTTCTTGCGTGACTCACTCTGCATTGTGGTAGGTAGACCTATTTATAGGCAATCTGGTATAAAATAGGAACTATGTTAATGATATTAGAAGTAGATTTTTCAGGCACCATAACCATGCCAACAGGCAACCACAGCCATAATAGACACCTTTCTCGTTACTTCATGGAGAGACTCCAAACTTAGTCCTAAACCAAGTTGCCATTGTGTCCCTCACCCCCACATACTATGCAAGATCACCAAGGCCCTGGACATGCAAGCCTGAGATCCCAGCTGCTTGTGAGGCTGAGGCAGTAGGATTATAAGTTTGAGGGTTTCCCAGGTGACAAAGGCTAGCCTGGACAGCCTTGTGAGACCCTGTATCAAAATTAAAATGACAAGGAAAGGGCTCAGGGATATATGTCAGTGATGGAGTACTTTCCCAGAATGCATGACTCTGTAGGTTTGAAAGAAAGAAATTTTGCTAGATAATGAGAATCTATATTTTAACATTCAATTAATTATGTCACAGAAATAGTCATTTTATTCTCAGTAGCTACACTGGCTGAGTCTGGGCAGAAACAACCATCCTTGAAAAATGATGCTTTTCTCCACAACTGAGGCTGATAAAAGGAATAATCTGTGGGCACAAACACAAGTGTTTAGAAGTAGATGTAACAGGCGTGCCATATCCATTTAGCAAATTAGCAGCAGTAGCTTTCTTCATTAAGGCCCATGATCTCCCCAGTTAAAGCTAATTTTCCTCACAATTTCCTTCTTACAAAAGTCCTTTCCTGTGGAACTGGCCTTAAGCACAACCAGAAAATAGTTAATAGCGCCTGCAACATCAGTGCCACTATTGCGCCAACAGACACATCTTGCCTGGCATTGACGATAGGATTAGTGTGTTGTGTTTATAATCAGGGTCATTGGTAACAATTTTTCACCAGGTCTGATTAGAATCTTCTGTCATTATGTTTGCTAGGTGACAGAAAGCATGCCTCCAATACAGCTTTGGCGTTATATCTTCATGTCTTATAACCAAAAGGTATGGGTTGTCAGTTACAGGTTTTATCATCTAGTTCTGGCATGCAACCAACAGCAAGGACAATTGCCTGTCATGTTAGCCTCAGGATCTCCCTGACCTACATCTCATGTAGTGCCAACTCTTGGCACTGGGGTTTTCTTTCAGTAACCATATGAGCCAGTGGGGCTGGCTGATGAGACGGTGGGACACTCGCAGAGGCTCTGAGGAGCATTTCTGGGTGGAGGCAGCGGCCTGGATCTTGAATGTGGTTCTATTTACAATATAAAACTCATTTGCCCAAGCTCATTGGTCAGACTCTGAAGTTGCCGGGCTTCAGTGAAGTTATCTGAAGCAGAGAAGTGAATGAAGTTTCTGACAATGGACATATTAAATATTAAAAGTTGTGAGCTACAACTACAGTGACCTTTCCACATTTTTTTTGCGTATTTTCAAATTATCATACTCCTTTAAAAAAAGTGAGTGTGGATTCTGGGTTCATTAGCCCACTTGGCAAATTATCACAGGGAAACACAGGGAGATTATCCCTCACAGAGGAGGGTAGCAATCAGCTATCTGTAGATCTGAACACTTAACTCAATGAGATGGCGGGGTTGAGATCTTTGCTCCTTCTTTTTTTTATTCAAAGTTTATTAATTTATAAAAGTTTCCATTTCCGCCCCTCCTCCCAACACCCTTCCACTCCCCCCACTCCCTCTCCTCCTCCCTCTCCATCCCTAAGAGCAGTCAGTGTTTCCTGCCCTGTGGAAAGTTCAAGTTCCTACCCCCTCCCTTCAGGTCCAGGAAGGTGAGTATCCAAACAGACTGGATCCCAAAAATCCAATATATGCAGAGGAAACAAGTCCCAGGGTCATTGTCAATGACTTTTCAGAAAGACCTCGTGCCAGCCACATTCAGAGAATCTGGCCACATTCAGAGAATCTGGTTGGATCACGTGCTCGTTTAGTCCCAGTCCAACTGGCCTTGGTGAACTCTCATTAGATCAGTCCCCTTGTATCAGTGGGTGATCGCACCCCTCGCGGTCCTGATTTCCTTTTTCATGTTCTTCCTCCTTCTGCTCCTCATTTGGACCTTGGGGGATTCAGTCCGGTGCTCCAATGTGGGTCTCCGTCTGTATCGCCATCCATCGTCGAATGAAGGTTCCCTCTGGTCTTGCCTTCTTTGCTCATGTTCTCTTTCCTTCTGCTTCTCATTTGGACCTAGGGAGTTAAGTCCAGTGTTCCAATGTGGGTCTCTGTCTCTATCTCCATCCATCGCCAGATGAAGGTTCTGGCACTCTTGTCTATTTCCAATCTCCAGGAGGATAACTACATGATTTTCTTCAGGTTCACCTTCTTATTTAGCTTCTCTAGGATCACGAATAATAGGCTCAAAGACCTTTAATTATGGCTAGAATCCACTTATGAGTGAATACATACCATATTCCTCTTTTTGGGTCTGGCTTACCTCACTCAGTAAAGCGTTTTCTATGTCCATCCATTTGCATGCAAAATTCAAGATTGTCATTACTGCCTCTGTTTTCAGAAGTAGTGATAGTTAACCAATTCACATAGCAGCTTCATTCTTCTTATGAGTTCCTCTGAGGAGCAAACTCTGTATCTGAACTTATAGTGGCTACACACACACACACACACACACACACACACACACACCACATACTCCTTATCATGGTGATTTTGGGTTAGATAATCACTTAAATCCTTTCCTACATAAAGTTTCTATATTCTAAACACCATCCCTGTTGACAAGGATGCATCTTAAATGCACTTCATTGCATCTTCATCGGGAACAAGCCGAGTGCATGTCTGCACCCATGCGTGTCCTTTCCATCAATGTGATCTGTCTCAAGGGAGTGTCATAAAAAGTTGGGGAAACAAATTGGTCAGTTAATTAAATGTAACGCCTGTAGCACTCAGTCAACACAGCAAACCACAAAGAGGCTTGAAGAGACAGGATGCAGCCTGCTCCTTGTGCAAACTCAGACACGCTCAGATCCCATGAACCTGGTCCAGGGAAATCACTGAGGCCTCAGAGAACAGAAAAATAAAACATACAGACAGCGAGGAGGGCTCTCAGGCTCCAAAATTCACTGCCATTTGGAAAGTTCAATTTGAAATATAAAATAAAACTATGTTCCACTTCTCACTGACTGATTAATGGTTTCGGCCCACATGAACTGGGCAGGCAGCCGAAATGAGCATCTGTCACAAATCTTCAATTGCTCTCAGTAAAACACCCCATGGAAATTGACAATAGATTTACAGATGGCCCTTTCTCTAGACCATCTCGCTCTCCACATTGCCTCACCTCTCAGCGTGCCGAGATAGCTAGCTAATACTTTCCCATCAGTGTGACCACATTTTCCTGTCAAATAATCACAGGATAAATGCTCGTGAGTAGTCTTTAAAACCTATCTGGAAGCGGCTTTAAGTTGAAAGTTCTGAACCTCTCTTCTTGGTGTGGTCCATTACGCAGGCAAATCCAGTAGGTCTTGAGAGGCCACACACTCTCTTTTTGTAAGCTTCTAAACAAGCAAGAGGAGTGGGGATGAAGATTCCTGATGGTCTCTGTCGAAATAATAGCGGGAACCTGAAGAAGTTTTTGCCTTTTAAAAATCAATGTAAGTTGAAAAAAAAAAAAGTCTTGGTTTCATGTCTAAGTGTTGTTGTGTAATGAAAAAAATAAACGTAAAAAAAATATACATTCTAGCCTCCCACTTCTTCTTCCAATAACCTATAATTTCAAAACATCACTATAATTTAAATTCCAGAATGTCACTCATATAACTGGAGCCTGAGTTATGTTCCACTTTGGGCTACTGTTTGGAAACCTTTAGAAAGGGGGCCTTACTGGAGAATACAGGTTGGTGGGCTGGATCCTACTGATTGAAGCTCCGTCCAGGTTCTGACCCAGGCCCTTTGTCTTCTCGTTGGCCACTGAAACACGGGCAAGCCCTTTTGCAAGCCTATCACCGTGAAGAGGAGCTGTCCTCACCACAGTCAGCACGACCTTCTCTGTCATGAAAATCCTTCTAACTTCTTCAGTTAGGCATCTTGTCCCATCAGCAAGAACACTAGGCTCGAGTGCACAGGCTGCAAGCAATCCGTCAGACTCTTATTTTTTGTGTGCCTCTTCCTTTCCCCTGGTTGTGAATATAACCTGCTTGGGGTGAGTAGTGAGTTCTGAAAGCCTTTGGGTCCAAGCAGCTACCCAGCTAAGGAGGATCGCGCTGAACATTATGTAAGAGCTACAAGATTAGACTCCTTACTTTTTCCTGTGATGGTGCCTAATGTCTAGCACGTGGTTAGCACCTCCAGTTCGGACAACAAGGATTTGTTAACAGAATTCAGGAAGGGGCTGCAGAGGTGGTTCAGTGGTTAAGAGCGTTGGCGGCTCTACAAAGGACCCAGGTTAGTTCCCATCACTCACAAGGCAACTTATGACCACCAGTAACTCCAGTTTCTGGGGAGAGGGTGCCCTCTTGTGGTCTTTGAAGGCACCAGACACACAGAGTGCACTTACACACATGCAGGCCAAACACTCATACAGATAAAGATGAAAAAACCCAAGAGAAAAAATTTTAAAAAATTAAGAAAGAAACAATCAAAATACAGAAATTAAGTGTGCTTCACCTAAGAAATCTTAACAGTATGGCTGACTCAACAAGACTTGCACAGTGCCAACACCGGTTGCCACCCCACCATCAATGATGGGGAAAATCTCCCAAGACTTCACCTTTAGATGATGAACTACCGATAGCTCATTAGAGGTAGCTAAGAGGAAATCAGGCTTCTCCAGGGATGAACCCCCGATAGGTTATCCAATAACAAGCACATGTACATATGAGCAACACTGAGTGGATTCAGAAGGTTGGATTCATATCTATCTGCTGTGGGAGAATTATCTGTATTCTGTCAATCATGTATTTTAATAAAACGCTGATTGGCCAGGCAGGAAGTATAGGTGGGAAAACCAGACAGGAAGTAGAGGTGATGCAATGAGAACAGGAGAATTCTGGGAAGCAGGAAGGTTCCTCTGCGACTCCTGCGCAGACCACTGAAGAGGCAGCATGTAAACTGCCCAGCTGAGAAAGGTACTGAGCCATGTGGCTAATGTAGATAAGAATAATGGGTTAAGATAAGTCATAGGAACTAATAAGTAGCCTGACCTAATGGGCCAATCAGTTTATAATCTTATGGAGATCTCTGTGTGATTGACTTTCTTTGGGACTTGCCGGTTGTGGGGTGCCAGGCAGGACAGATATCCCAACAAGTCGGCCATCATGTAACATCTATCTATCTATCATCTATCTATCTATCTATCTATCTATCTATCTATCTATCTATCTATCTATCTATCTGTCTGTCTATCAATACACACACACACACACACTCACAGATACACATAGATATGTAACAATAAAAAAGAAAAACGTCATGAATTTGAGAAGTAGCTGGGGGAAAGAGAGAGGTGAGGAAATGATGGAAACACAGAAAATGTATGTAATTCTAAAAACTACTAAAATGAATGTGAAGAAAGAAGTGTGCTTGGACAACTAAAAATAAGCTGGTTTGACCTGTTAATTGTTTTTTTTTTATCATGTTGTTCTTTTACCAATAAAGACTCGAAAGTCAGATATGGCGGTGGAAACCTGATAGATCAAAGGAGCAGAGAAGAGGTGCCCTGCTGACCTTCCCTTTTCCACCAGAGACCCAGCAAGGGCCTCTCTCTCCACATCTCCCAGATGGAAGAGCGTGGGAAATCTCCAAGTTCCTCCATACTTCTTTCTGTCCATATCCTGGCTTCTCTATGGTTAATTCCAGTCAGGCTAGTCGCTGGCCTGGCCCCCTGCTTCAAGGTTAATTTTGTGGGCACAGTCTCCAGGTGCCACAGTGCTATCAAATATCCCGCAGCAATTTCTAGAATCTTCATTAATGTATTCCCACCATGTGTGTGTCTGTAGAACACATAATGACCCTGAACGCAGGTTGCCTGCAGTACCGCGGAGGTAGTCCTGCTGAAGACAGACACAGAGGGTGTGTTTTCTTTCAGAGTTTCAGAACAACATAGTCCTCAAAATGGAATATTTCTCAGAAATCCTAAGCCTGGAGGGAAACCCTCACTCCTTTAGCTGAAGTGAATGAGGTCTCCCTGTCTATGATGGGGCTGAAGAGCTATGGTGACTACAGACACAGCCATTCCAAGGGTTCCCGGGGGCTGTATCTGCTGACGGCCGTAGCATGGCTGATGGTCTGACAATGCATTTGTCATGAGTCAACTGTGGAACGAAGCAGAGACTGTGCTGACACTGTCCACAGCTGATTGATATTAGCAGGGAAGTTTTCTTTTTAAATCTCTAGACAGTCATCAGAAAGCCATTACGGGCTTCAGATATATTAATTTAATTTAGAGCTACTTTGAGTGATGTTCTCAGTTGGGTTGGCCTAAGCTTTTTTGGTCCTTTCTCTGAAATGGCTTGAGTCTACTTAGGATGGCTGTATGTGTTTTGGCAGAGAGCAACACTGCGGTTTATTTCCCTCTTGCATTTCTTGGGAAATAGCAAGGGGTGAATCTTTGAGTGTTGGAGCTCGCTTTTCCGGTGGCTTCCAGGGGCATGGAATCTCTCCTGGTTTTGACCTGGTTTAGGAACGCATTGTAGGTTCTTTTTTTAATTTTTTTTATTTTTAATATTTATTTATTTATTTATTATGTATACAATATTCTGTCTGTGTGTGTATGCCTGCAGGCCAGAGGAGGGCACCAGACCCCATTACAGATGGTTGTGAGCCACCACATGGTTGCTGGGAATTGAACTCAGCACCTTTGGAAGAGCAGGCAATGCTCTTAACCTCTGAGCCATCTCTCCAGCCCCGCATTGTAGGTTCTTATGAGGAGACTGGTATGAAGAAGGGAATAATAGATGAGTCGGCCACTTCCAGAGCCTCACAATGAAGCCAGCAGAGCCCATGATAGTTTTGAAGGTGACCCATCTACTGCCTCTCAGACCTGGGGCACCACTGATTTGAGTATGTTTGCCCTATGTTTGCCCTGACCATGACTGACTTGCATTTCATGAGTGGTGTGTGCTATTGGCCCCACATGGCTTACCTAGGTCTTGCTGTATTTAAGCCCAGGCCAGGTCTAACAACAACTGTTTCCATTTCTTTGCTGGCCTGTGTAGCTAAACAACAAAGACCCTACTTGTGGTAAACTTAAAGAATGTGGTCTTTGGTCATTGATCAGGATTGGTCTATAAGCACCCTGGCTGAAAAATCATAGCTTTAAGTCTCTTATCAGCTCCCACAATTCCCCAGGGCCCTGGCTGACAATGAGTGGAAAATGAGCATGTACCTGATACCTTCACTGGCTTACCCAGTGTCTCTATTCTCCTAGCAGTCGTTTTTTTTTTTTCACCTCAATAAGTGATGTGTGCATCCATCCCTGTCCAAAGGCCACTCCCAAGGGAATGCACACCGAGTCTACGCAAGTCAAATAACTTCCACCAGGTAACCAACCTGGAGCCAGGCGTTTACAGAGTGAACTCTATGGAGGTTTCCATTCTGTCACAGACTTGTATTTGATGCTGTGGATAGTCCAGCCTGCTGTGCTCACTGTGTGGTCATTAGAAACTGCAGTGAGACCTTCCTGGGTTCAGTTTAACCACACATCTGGGCTCCCTCACTCCAAATGCTCTTTCTTGGTCTTCAAGAGTGTCACAAATAGAAGGTTGGGATCTGATCCGTCTATATGAATTAAAGTTGAGCTTAAGAGGAGGCATATGAAGCAGGATTAGTCCTAAAGGATTTGGGTTGATTTAACATAGCACCATGTGAAAGTGAGCCCACCTCTGTGGTTTTTTACATTGTTTTTTTTTTGTTTATTTTGTTTTGTTTTGTTTTGTTGAATCCCAGGATCATGCTGAATTTCAGGTGAAAATTCACACTTAGCATGATGTCTTTTCTGCCTTTTGATGTTCTTCTCATTTTGACTGAGCAAACAAAAATTCATTCAATACTTGTTTTGATTAAGTCTGCAACAGACTCAACTGATCTGTGTATTCAAAGTAAGTATTCCGGGAAAAGATAAAACTCAATATACTGGCTAGTTTTATATCAACTTGACACAAGCTAGAATCGTCAGAGAGGAGGGAGCCTCACTTGAGAAAATGCCTCCAGAAGATCAGACTGTATGCAAGCCTATAGGGCATTTTCTTAATTAGTGATTGGTAGGGGAGGACCCAGACCATTTTTGGGTGGAGCCATCTCCGGGCTTGTTGTCTTGGGTTCTATAAGGAAGCAGGCTGAGCAAGCCATGAGGAGGAAGGCAGGAAGCAGTACTCTTCCATGGCCTCTGCATCAGCTCCTGCCTCCAGGCTTCTGTGTTGTTTGAGTTCCTGCCCTGACTTCCATTAATGACGAACTGCGATCAGAAAGCATAAGCCAAAGAAACCTTTACCTTCCCAAATTGCTTTGGTCATGGTGTCTCTTCACAGCAATAGGCAGTAACTAAATCACTCAAATAGATTTTATTTCAGTGTTTGGAGATGGTGGTCCCAAACCCACGGCCTTGTACTCACTAGGCAAGCTCTCTATTGCCGAGCAAAATTCTGGTTCCCTTTGAACATCTTTCAAATTTCGTCAACTATTTAAATCCATATGTTTTTGAGGAAGATGTTTTCTCCGTCTCAAACATTTTAGCTGTGCCTTTCAAATGTAATTTGCATTTAGATTGCAGATGAGTTTTGGACAGTGTTCTGTAAGGAGCCTTTGCTGGATTACACTCTCCCTGAAAGAGAAAGAAAGGGGGCATCAGCTTCATTTCTCTTACACTGTTTAAAACACACTCGATGTAATAAAACAGCCACACAAATGTTTCTTTTATGATGTTCAGATAATGTGGCTCATAAAACTTAAATTGCTTGTAATGAGACTTCTTTGCCTCCTTCATAGCCACTCATAGCTTAGGGAAACCATCTTGGGCTTATTTTTTTCATTGCTTAGACATTCATTATTTAGAGAAACAAAATTGCCTGAGACAACTGGATATTGTCTCCCTTTAGGAGGTTTCCCCACTAACTTACTGGGAGGGGCCCAAGATGGGTCTCCACTGTAAAGTCAACCGCAGGCAGATGGTCAGACGGGATGCTCCCCGGTGAAGGGCTTCTAAATTAGTTAGTAATGATAGCTGAACCAGGGCACTGAGAGAGATGCTTCTTCCCACACGAAAACCAACACATCCCTTTCCATCACCTTCCATCTGTTCTCTCAGTGGCCATAGAAACATCTCCAAATCATGGGTCCATCTAGACAATTCTGCTAAACATCTAATGTCATTGCCAGGGGAGAGTTTAACTCCTCAAGCTCCATGGAATTCGGTGCCATTTAACAGCTAACAGGACAAGCTACTGTACTTTGTCGATGTCTTGAAGAGACTGCGATCATTTTGTTCATCTGGATTTTTAAAATATTTTGAATCTGGGAATCAGTCAGGGTGAGGCAGCCTTGAGATAAATGGCAAGAGTATGAATGGTGGACCATCTTTATTACACGTGTTTGTCATATTTCTACAACATTGGTATTTGGATTCATGGCGGCCAGGGCGATTCTCACACGAGCAAGAAAATTGCTGAGTTGATATCTGCAGTTGTCATCTGTGCTGATTCCTCCTAGCTTGGCCTCGAGGTCTGCCTGCAGAATATCCAGTCTCAGTAGCTGCTTTCAGTGAGAGCTGGATGAAGAGCAGGCCAGGCTCGGGTGTGTGTGTCATGGTGAGAGACAGAGCAGAAGACATGACAAAACAACAGAAGGGTTGCTTTCCTTACAGTTTGGGAAAAAGAAGGGGAGCTGTAGGGCCAATAGAGAGTCTAGAGGTAGCAGATGCAGAACCAGGATTGGAAGAGAAGGGAGACGTCAAACTATGGTTTACTGGTGCCCACGATTATTGTTCTGGACTTTTCTATAGAAATGGAGGGTGGACCAGCCTACGGAAAACGGGTGAGAAGTCTCCACTACTGTCATCTGATTCTAGTATTAACATTAGGCTTTGCCATAGTGGAAGCTGTGGGCTATCCTGGGCTTTGTGTCATTGGGTGAAGGACATTTAGGTTATAACATAAATCGCCTTATGGGGGGTGGGTGGGAGAGATTTAGATTAGTCTGGACATGATGGGGTATGGACGACTGGCTTCCAAAGGACTTGTTCAGACTGAAGTGGATGCCAAGACAACGTAAAAAGAAGGCAAGCATTCATTATGTCCTTCCGTATTAACTAGAGAATGTGTTATCTCAGATCAGGTCAAGTTGCGCGGAGAAATGGGACACAGGAAGAAAGGCCAGGGGAAGCCGGGACATAGAAACACGCCCATGGCCCAAGCTTGACGGGTGCTGCCGCACGTGATGTCATTTGATTGCCACAAGATTTTTGAACGACAGGCATCTCCCTGGCTTTGCCCGTGGGTTTGCTACATGCTGGGATAAACCCATTGCAGGGCATAGCTTGTAAATGCCCCCTCCCCGATGGCTACCTCTAAAATCCTGGATTTCCAACAAGAGAGAAAAAGGATGGGGGAGGGAGATGGTGAGGGGTAGATAGGGAGACAAAGAGGTAGAGTTAAGAAATGAGAGCAAAGCAGTGTGATGTACAAAGTAAAGGATAATATTGATGCCCAAGAGCTCATAGGAACGGGGCTGACGGGGCAGGAGCAGGAGCAGGAGCAGGAGCAGGAAGGTGGTAGGGGTCACCAGTCACACAGCCTGTGTGGCTCCCTCACCTTTTCTTAAAATCTCCTCAGAAACAAGAGAATGCTATTTCAAGTCAGGAAAATGGAGTGGGAAAGTATTAGTTCTGTCCTGAGGTGGGAAAATAGAGGTCGAGGTGGATGGGTGGCGGGGGAGGAGGCGGCTCCATTTGCGGAGGATATTTTCTCTTCGAAGTGAAATGTCTACGGTGCCTCCCTTGCCGTATTCAGCTTCTCAGGGCCACAACACGATCCATCACATTCTGGAGAAAATTATTTAAGGATGCCTCCTTTTGAGGAGCCAACCTAGTTAGAGTCTTAGTGTCTGCCACGGGGCTGGGGGAGCTTGCCACCACTGTGGATTTTAATGGGTGGTGGCCAGCGGGCAGTTACTGCGCTAGGGCCCGGCTGATCCATCTCTGTTGCCTCTGTGGCTGCCAGGGTAGTAGGCTCTCTGGAGGCCTGGGAGGCCTTGATGGTTAATGTGCAGTTTGTAAATGCACTTGCATCCACGAACATCGAATCAAGATGCATTATTAATGCTGGATCGAGAAGAATAGCGAGGGGCTCTTGTGGTTTATGCAGTAAACTGCGTTTTCACTTAAGAGTGGAATATAGTAAATACAAATTGATGATACAGGCAATAATTATCACAAAACCACAGCACAGGCAGGCTGACAAGGGAGGCCTGGGGTGAATTTTCAGCTAATTCGTTGGGAAATGTTTCCCTGTAAAAAAGTTTCTTGCCTGGATAAATGGGTGTTCACAAACACTGGTCACAAAGAACTCCGCATTGCCATAGTCTAGAAAAGCCATTTTGTCTTTTAGATATAGTTTTCCTATTATCTTATTTAATAGTTATTATTTTGGGACCACAAGTGGTGGCTTTGTTTCTAAGTACTATAATTAAACTATTATACATTGAAACAAAATTATTTCAGTATTTTCAGCAATAGAAAGACACTTGTTTTATCCAGAGGAAGCACTCTTGCTCTCCTCAAAGATCTGGATGGGGTAAAAACTACATGATTTTGGCAAATGAAGACTATCCCATGTTCAGAAAGAGACAGCTCGGACTGGCCAGCCCTAGTTCACTGATCCTTGAGAAATGAACCACCAGAGAGCTCGTGCTGACTCTTCTGGCTGCTCCCTCCTTGCTGTGTCCCCAGTTAAAGGAGATGTTACTCGGAGTCATCACCATTTAGAGGTATCTCTTACCCAATGTGTGCCTGGACGTGGGGAAAGTGAGCAGGGTGGGCAGGGCTTAATAGCAAGCACTCAGGAGAGAAGAGGGTAAGGGAAGAGTGCAGTCCATTTCTGGTGGGCAGCTATCCTTAGCGCAAATGTACTCCTCCACGCCAGTCACCTGCACGCTATTACCCACTTACTGCAGAAGAATGTCTCCCGGTGAAGTCCCTGAAAGAATGCTTCAGGTCAGGTCATGGAAAGCTGCTAGCTATTCCCATACAGTTCTTAAAATACGGTAGCCATTTCTTGCTGGGTGGTATCACCTTGCAGCCGTGTGTCTCAGAAGCACAGCACTACGGATGGGATATTCACAAATTATTTCCCCCATACTCATATAATGCTCCATGATCTTTAGAGAGAAAAGACACATCCATGCATTCAAAAATCCCACCTTCATCAGACTGCAGTAATTATTAACTTACAAATTAGGAAAAGACGATGTGTTCTTAAAGTGGGGGGCGGGTAAATGGAGCATGTATTTCAAGTAAAAAGGAGCAGATTTTACAGTGCAGCTATAATTTTTCAGAGGAAACATAGCCAGATTTTGTGCTGTTATTGCTTATTTTTGTTTGCTTATTTATATTTTATTTATTTTTTAGAAGAGCCTTCTACAGCTTTTTGGATTTTCAGATTTATTTATTAATTTTATGTACAAGAAGGTTTTCTCTGCATGTGTATGTATCTGTGCACCACGTGCAGGCCGAGTTTCTGAGGAAATCAGAAGAGGGGGTCAGATCCCTTCTAACTGGAGCAACTGGGTTATGAAGGGAGTCACCCACCATATGAGTGTTACACACCGAACCCAGGTCCTTTGCAAGAGCAGCAAGTGCTCTTAGCCACTGAGCCATCTCCTTAGTCCCTTTTCACTCAGTTTAAAATTATACATTGCTTCTAATTCCATAAAAACAGAAGGGGTTTAAAACCCTGGGTAATTCTCCATAGATAGTACAAATTACACGTTTCAAGCAGTTTTGAGATACCGCAGCAGGACTAGCTGGCCTCAGACGGCCTTGTGATGTGCTCCGAGCGTTTCTCTCATGCTCACCTCTCTGTCCCTTTCCCTGAGATTCTCACCCGGGTAGCATCGCTAGGAGCTCTGTTGTAGGCACTGTCTGATACAGACATTTGCCATCTCCTCCTTCTTCACAGACAACGGAGGATAAAGAATGACAATCACATATTTTGTTTTGTTGCTGTGGTTCAGGGAACACGGTAGTGGCAGGTACTGCTACTTTCTGAGGAGAGGTGACTGTTTAGAACCAAAGAACATCGTCCTTCATGTTAGGTTATAGCATTCCTCACTTTGCTATGGAATTTACTGCCCGGCAGATTGATTGCATGGTGTTTCAAGATTAGGCCCAGGTACACACGCACAATGCAAAACTGTATAGGGACAGGTATAGCAATGGTGTGGGATTCTCAGGCAAGTTAGGACATTTCTGGCTCTCGAGAACGACTATGAACTGGATATTTTGCATCAAGGTAGCTTCGTACACATTTGTCCTCTTTCAGTAGAGCTGTGTGGTAGAGCTGAAAAACAACAACTATTGGTAGGTTTAGCATAGACAGAAGCTATGCTAAACCACCCCGTCCTGTATCCATTCTGTCCCAAAGAAACACATAGAGGCTTATATTAATTATGAACTGACTGGTCAGTAGCCAGTCAGGAAGTATAGGTGGGGCAAGCAGAATAGGAGAATTTTGGGAGGAGGAAGGGCAGAGAGTCAGTCACTAGCCAGATGGAGAGGAAGCAAGATGAGAACGCCTTACTGAGAAAAGAACGCCTTACCAAGCCACATGACTAAACATAGATAAGAATTGTGGGTAAATTTAAGTTGTAAGAGGTAGTTAATAATAAGCCTGAGCAATAGGACAAACAATTTATAATTAATGTAAGCCTCTCTGTATTTATTTGAGACAGAATGGCTATGGGACTGGGTAGGTCAAAAACATCCATCCAGATGGTGCCCAAATATTTGGCAAGATTTTCCACATAAAGACTGAGAAAACTTCAAAAAGAAAGGATTGTAGACAGACAAGAACAGAATCAAGTACAGCTTCCTGCTAATCATTTTTACTCTGGTAGGCTCTCTTTGCTGGTGGCAAGCAGAGGTGCCATTCCTTTAAGAAAGACTTTCTTATTCAGCATTAGCAGCAAAAACTGCATGGCAGCTCTTTTAAGAGGTCCTGCTACCAAACAATTAATTGGTCTTTTTGAGGGAGCAGTTAGGGGCATGCTTCTTGGTGGTGGCCTGAACCTAGAAACTCCACGGAATTGTGGGAATAAACATGGCTCCTGCTGGTACCTCCACCATGAAGCTAGACTCTCAAAAAGCCAAGGAATGGAGTGGAGCCAGCCACCACAGACACAGCTTTAATCCTAGCCATATCGTTTAGCAGGTTAAAAACTCATGTGCTCAGAAAAAGATAGACATACACAGTAAAGACAGATTCAGATGAAAAAAAACCTCTAAATGGTTTAAAGTGTGTTTAAAAACATATGAAGTCTTGGGAGAGGAAAGAAAAAGGATAGAGAATGTCCTCTTTAAAAGAATAGATTAGTTGGATGTGGCGGCACAAGCCTTTAAACTCAACACTTGGGAGGCAAAAGCAGGTTGATCTCTGTGAGTTTAAGGTCAGTCTGGTGTACAGAGTGAGTTCCAGGATAGCCAAAGATACACAGAAAAGCCCTGTCTCAAAAAAAAAACCACACAATTAAAAAATAAAACATAAGAAATAGAGTAAAAAAAAGGCCACGTAAGGATGAAAATACACAGATAATCTGGATACTATATGTTATTATGTTGTCTTTGAATTGTTTGATTTCTGAGGAAGGAGCAACAACTGCTAAAAGACATTTGATTATAAATGCTGCTGAATTAACCTAATCTATATGTTTTGAAAGTGCTTTGACTTCAAAATTTGAGTTAAAAGATATGCTACTTTGGAGAATAGGTTTTGGTTTTGTTTACACAGAAAATGAGAGGCTGTGGATTCATTATGGGTTAAGAAAAACAAGGTTTGAATCAAGGAAGACCCCTAAAAAATCTCCAATAGGAATGGATGACCCAGATGAGCCAACATTTCAGAGTACCTCTGTTGCATTTTCCTCTAAGTTCTACATCCAGAACAGCCTCCTGGCTGAGATGATCCAGCCTCACAAAGTATTCCAGTGAGGACTTGCCCATAATCCTAAATTTTCTTTGGTTCCCTATAAGATTATCAGTGCCCCCAATCAGTAGGAAGTATCCTAGAAAACTACATTCCCAGAAATGAACTATGGATATCTGTCTTTGTTTAGAATGTTGGTTACATATTGTTATGGATAATCGTCAGGAAAAAAAGCTAAACAAAGGAGATTGGATTCAGAGTTCTTGTTTTGAAAAGAAAAAAAGGGTAAATGCTGGGGATAAAGCTCTTGTACACTATCAAGATTTGTCACTCTTATTTGTTCAATAGAACACTGATTGAACCAAAGCCAGACAGGAAGTATAGGTGGGGCAGCCAGACTAGGAGAACTCTGGGAAGAGAAAAGGCAGAATCAGTCACCAGCCAGATGCAGAGGAAGCAAGATGAGAATGTCTTACCAAGCCACATGGCTAAACATAGGTAAGAATTATGGGTTAACTTAAGTTATAAGAGGTAGTTAGTAATAAGCCTGAGTAATAGGTCAAACAGTTTATAATTAATAAAATCCTCTGTGTGTTTATTTGGGACTGAATGGCTGTGGGACTGGACAGGACAGAAACTTCCATCCACAACTTTTAGTGATATGACTTTTCTCCTGTCAAGTGTTTGTCTTGCTCTTACCTAAGTCCTAGGAAGCCCAGTCACCATTTTATCCTGGAGGGAAAGTAATTCCATCCTTGTGGGATGGGTTGGGTTTCCTCACACAGCCAGTTCCACTGTGAATAAAACAGGTGATTCTCGGATGATTCTGGGTGTCTCGGTGATTTTCTTTCTTGAGGTTTGCAGCTGTGCACAATGTTAGTTTGAGCTTTGAGTTAGGCATTATACATGGAATGTTTATGTCCTCACTACATTCAAATGTTGAAACTCATACTTCAATCACCCGAAAGAGAGAATTGTGTGACGTGGGATGCCCTTCTGTATGCTGCAATTAAGTGTTACTTTTATTGGTTGATAACTAAGGCTGCTTTGTCTTATGGTCGGGCAGAATATAGCTGGGTGGGAAATCCAACCAGAGATACAGGAAAAAGAAGGAGTCCAGGGAGATGCCAGCATCTGCCAGAGGAGTAAGTTGCCAGAGTATTCTAGTAAGCCATGGGGCACATGGCAATATACAGATGATCAGAAATGGGTTAATTTATATGTAGAGCTAGCCAGTAAGAAGCCTGAGCCATCAGCCAAACAATTATAATTAACACTCTGCCTCCTAATGATTACTTCATCAGTGGCTGCAGAGACCAGCAGGAACTGGGGGAGAGAAACAGGTCCAGTGGGACTGTAGGGGACAGAGACAAGGCTTCCAGCTACATTTGTGATTTATTTTCATCATTTTCACACCACCTCACTGGAGAAGAGCGCCTAAGGTGCATTTGAATGAACCTTTTCCGAGGCTACCAAACATTCAGAGGAAAGAAAAGATCAATGCCAGGGCCAACCTTGTTCTTCCCTCACGAAGTCCTCTGAAGTTTGGATTAAAGGCAAGCTCTTTAGTTTCTGAGAAGGGCGTTTTCTCCTCTCAGGGACCAGGACCAACAGACACCGAAGGGGATTTTACTTGAAAAGGCTAACTTTCTCTAAGGTTATATTAGTTGAAAGTTTAATTTTTTCATCCCATTTGGGATGTGGTTGAAGTTCTGCCCCATAATTGAAAACACATGTACAAATCCCTTGCTACTCCTGCCTCCCCTGCTGTGAGCTTCCTCTTCTGAGGTCAGCAGTCAATGCTTTTCAAATCTCTGTGCCTGTTTGTATTTGCCAGGAGGAAAGAGTGTGTGTCTTGTTCTCATCAGACAGCTGCTTGTATAAGTTGTGGGTGCTCGGGCTGGTTGCTCAGCTCTCAGTTTCTCACTTATGTTGATCAAAACCTAAAGTACAAACACTAACCACTGACATCAGCATTGTCTTTCTCGGGCCTATCTGGTGATCTCTGATGCCACTAATTCATTACTTAGGAAGAAAACAAAACTCAAGAAGAAGCTTGGCAAACCCTGCCTTCCTGTTTCTGATGAAAGCATTCAACGAATAAATATTTCTGAGAGCAAACACCTAAGAAATTGTGCCAGGAAGACCCAAGAGATTGCATTAGAAACATACCACCATGGAGGTTTTAATGGCATATAGAAAATCTCATTCTTTGATGAGTTACTTTGACCTTTGAGAATAACATACGTACTATTGAAGGGCCAATTAGGTTTGTAATGTGTTTGTCATTTGAAATATTCACATATTTGTTATATAACTACATTTAAGTAAAAGCCTCTGAAGAATGAATAAGTAGAAAAGATTCTTGAAGACAGTATCTCCCACATGTGTGAGCCACTGGTGTCCATGGAACACAAGAACCACTCACTGGTTCTTGGCCCCCATTTCGAGGAAGGTCTGATTCTGACTAAAAGTGTAACGGGCAAGGACAGTGTTCTGGAGAACTGCTCAGGTTTCTGCAAGGCCTCTTGGGAGTTCTAGATACCTTCATAGTTATCTGTGTTTGGAACTCAGTCATTATAAGATAGGTTATACTATCTGATGAAGAAACTGCCATTTTTTTCTCAATGCACCTTTTTCCAGCATGGATTTAGTTTACCTCAACTTGAGCATTACAGGGACTTTTGACAATGTTACAGTGATCAGAAGGGTTGAAAAGATTTATGAGAACCGTTTTACTAAGTCACCAACATTCGTGGATATTTGTTGCCTGCAGGATGGCATAGACAAGCAACTTGAATGTGTCTTAAAAATAAGAAAACAGAAGTATTTTACATTTTTCTGTATTTAGAATAGTTTACTCAAGCTCTAAGCCTTGTACAGGTAGTATGTCACCAATATCACATCACGTCTTAGCTCAGTGACACCAGGCAATGCAATGGAAGGGAGGCATCACATCCCCCTTACTCTGGTCCACTGCCTATGTAGTCTACAAGTGACTGACTAAAAGCTGTGAGTTTAGTCCATATTGTTAGGATTTATAGGAATGAAAAATGTAATATGGCTTTCTAGGTGGCTATGAACTGAAGCTTTCTGGATTATTTAGGACTAGGTACAATAATATTCTGCCAGAGAAAATTGGGGAGTTTTAATGTCCAATTGTTATGTTTTCTCTGTCTAAAAAGTTAGGGTAATCTAAATACACTTACCTTTTATAGTGTCTATATGAGATTTTATAGTGGGGATGAATATAGAAAGTAAAATCTCCTTGGGAGACAAGCAAACTGAAGGGAGCTGTAAGTAGAATGTGGAAGATATTAAATAGACATAGAGACAATGGGGCAGACATCTGGGGAAATGAACTCAGTCTGGGAAGGTCAGGAGTAATGATGCCCAATCGGAGTCATGGAGTATGTATGACATTTATGTAGTATGGAGTATGTATGCTATGTATATAGTATGAAGTATGTATATGATATATGTTTCCAACAAGGGGAATATATATAAAGAAAGAGAAAGAGACATAGGGAACAGGAACCCTTACAGCCTTGCAGACACTGTAGTTTGGAACTGTAGGAGGAAAAATGTGGCCTAGAAACTGGCAAGAATGTAGAGCCTGAGAAATGAACGGTAAGGGGCTGCTACAGTCTGAATGTTACTCAAAGGCTAATGTTGTAAGGGCTTGGTGCCTAGCATTGAACTTTAGGGAATGGCAGCATTAGGAGGTGGGACCTCATAGAAGGTCTTCAGTACTTCGGGGAAATGCTCTTGAGAGTGACAGTGGGATTCTGACGGCTCTTCCTCTCCTCATTTGGAATATGGGATAGAAGACAAATGCTCTTTTTATTGTCACATGTTTTCCTCCACCCAATCAGGGCCCTAAAAGCAAAGGGCTCACAATGAGTTGCCCTTTGCCATGACAAGGTTAAGTACTGTAGAGGAGTGTAGTGTTAGGGTGATTGCGTGGGGTTTGCTTCGTGTGTTGAGAACAGAGCTTGTCTCATGAATGTTGGAAAGGGTAATCCAAGCTGGGCCTGGGAGCATAGGACCGGAAGGCATCCTAGCTTCTAGAGATGTGGAGGCAGAAGGATTTCAAGTTCAAGGCATGCCTAGGAAGTTTAATATGGCCTCGTCTCAAAATAAAAAGTAAACCAGAGCACAGCTAGGGACTAAGCTTGGTGGTCAAGTGTTGAAGTGCTTGCCTAGCACGTGTTCCAAATCTGGGTTACAGTAGTCAAGCTGGGAAGGAGAAATCCGGATGGGAGGATCTTTTTTTCCTTAAGGTGCTCATCATAATTCACTGCATTGGAACATGGAATGATGTTAATATCCATACGTGTCAGAAGGTACCAGACGCTGGGCTTACTCCTGAGGCAGCCACCCCTCTAGTTATGCCCAGAGCATATGTGTGGGGCTTGTCAAAATGGATGCTTTTCTTCGCTGGTAGGCAGTCCTTAGGGCACGTCAAGTCACACTGATATCTGGAGATGGAACCTATGAATTCAGGGGACAAAGCAGCAATGTTTCTCCAGTTCTTTGTAAAACTGAACATTTCACCTGTAACTTGTAAGAAGAAAAGTCAAGCCCTTTGTTACTCAGCAAAATTAATTACAGAGTCAGCTATTGAAGTATGAATGTTTTAGGATCTAGCTTTCTTCAGAGGAACTGAAATCATGTTACTTTTAAGGTTAAAATAGTATGTAAGTTATGACAGTGTTTTGGAGTGGTATTTTAAGTCTGAATATTTTTATGGCTATGTATTAACATTAAATCAGATGTGCTGACTGCGTGCAGAGTACCCTAATTCATGACACTTCCTCTCTAATATTTTAGTAGCCAGCAGGGTACAATCTTATGCATCGTCTGAGTCCTATCTTTCCCCCTCGACTTAAAGTTTGTCTTCTTCCCAAAAAAACACATGCTCTGGCTCATCTCTGCGGTTGCATCCTGCTTCCTGCCTATCTTAAAGCCTTTTAGACGTGTGACCTTTCATGCAAGCTAGGTGCTGAGTGATTTTCTATTCTAAACTACGTGTGTGTGTGTGTGAGAGAGAGAGAGAGAGAGAGAGAGAAAGAGAAAGAGAGAGAGAGAGAGAGAGCATGAGAGGCACTTGCACGAGATGGTTTACCAGTATTTGGGGGTGGTGTGTGGGAGGAGTAGACAGAGTAGCAGGCATGTGCAAGTTCTAATGTTTTCCCTTCTTTTGTAGAAGGGTCTAAGCTGGCTCAAAGTCCCTTTGAAAATGAGCTGTCAGATCTTATTTCCCATGGTCCCTTGGAGCCTTATAAATGATGTACTTAATGAGTGATATGTCTTCTCAATCATACCCTAGGACCCATCCTTCTGGAGATGGTAAGGGTCCTGGGAAATGAACTCAGGCCAGCAGTGCCGGTGTCAAGCATCTGCACCCACTGAGCCATCTTGAAGACCCTGATTTACACTGATTTTAATTTTGGATGCAACTCATACCACTTTGATAAATGCTGCATAACAATGGTTTATCACCCTGCGTGCCTCTCTGGACTTCTTCCACCCACGCTAAGAAGGACACCACTTTGTCAAGTGTTCGCGGCCCCGATACCAGGATCATGGTCTCTTTGTAGAACGAGTTAGAAGAGCTTCTGTATCCCCTGTTTTCCAAAATGGTTTACGAAGAATTTGCTAATTTCTTCCTTAATTTAATTGAATTAACCAGGAAGGATATTTTGACATGATGCTTTCTTTGTTTAGGGAGTGCTTCTGATAGTTAATTTAACCTCTCCAATCAGCATTCCATTTAATTAAAAAATGGGGTCCATTTTGGAAATTTGTGTTTCACAATGATTTTGCATAAATGCTAGGCTACTATTATCATGTTTTCTATTTGTAATTAACCTTTTACTATTTGTGGGGTTTATAGTGATTTCTTTTTCTTTTACAAATAACTTGTGTCTTCTGTTTTCCCTCTACCTCCAGTGGAGCTGTCTGCTAAAGGCTTAGCAATTATATTGATCTTTATAGGGAAGTAGATGCCAGTTTCAACACCCACCCCCTTTATAGTCTGCTTCATTGATTCCTTCTTTCTCTTCTTATTTCCGTTGTCTTGTTATATTGGATTTGATATTCTTTATTGATTTATTAAAAATCAAGCCTCAGAAAACATTGGTTTAGTTCTTTTCTTCAAAGCCCAGATTCCACGGTGGGAAGAGAGAACCGATTTGAGAACTTGTCTTCTAACTTCCATGTATATGCTGTGGCATGTGTGTCATACATGACATATGTCCATCCATTCTCATATTAACACATCCACCCATACAATAAAAAACAAACTTCAAAAGTGGTAGGTTTATTTGAGGGACATAAAACTGACTTAAATGCAGCCTATAGTGAAGAGATAAATGCCAAACCT
Organism: Myodes glareolus; assembly: GCF_982192425.1. Classification (NCBI taxonomy): domain Eukaryota; kingdom Metazoa; phylum Chordata; class Mammalia; order Rodentia; family Cricetidae; genus Myodes; species Myodes glareolus. The sequence goes on from NC_142038.1 coordinate 24,704,615, forward strand.
GAAGGGTAGCTGAGGTGCCGCGCGCTGCCCCCCCCCCCCCCCCATCTGCGCTCTATGCGCTAGAATCCAATTCGCGAGCTTCGGGCAAGGGGCTGGAGGTTGAGGAAACACACACAGAAACAGACAGACACACGGACCTCCAATCACTGGTACAAAAGCCCTCCTTTAATAACACCATGGAGGCTTAAATACCCAGCAGTCAATGGCCAACAGGTGAAAATCCCATCCTCTGATCCTCTAGACAAAGCACAGCTTTTAGTAACTTCAATTAGAAGGCTCTAGCAGGGAAGAGTAGCAGAAGGCCAAGAACCCAATTGGTCCCAACATTGAGGGAATTTAATGAAAACTATGTGTGTTTGAGAAAAAATGGCATGAGTCTGGCTAAGAATGGTGCTTGACCTACACTGAACTGTATGTAAGAAGAATCTGACCGGAAAAGAGACAAACATGGCGGCATCTCCCCAGACCAGTGACCCCAGCCTCGGTTTTGAAGCATCTGTAACTATTCTTAGGCCCTGCAAAGCAAGAACCTCTGAGTTGAGTTCTAAGAAAGCTGTGGAAACTGAAAAACAAGGCCAGAGAAAATAAGGTCCGAAGTTAACTCAGAGGCTTGGGCAAATGGAGCATTTTGTAGATGGAAAGGGATAAGACTTTGTGATCACTTGTCAGTTTGAGATGAAGGGGAATGAGCAGGAGAGGAAAGAGTTGTAGTTCTAGCTTTGGCTATGTGGCTGGAATTCTGCCGGGACAAATCATGGAGATGCACGTGAGAGGAGGGTGTGGCCACAGAGAAGTCAGACTGAGATTCAGAGGTCAGAGTGTGACTTCTGCACTCTGGGCAGGGGAGGGGCTGGCTGTGGAGTAGGGTGGTGTTTGACACGTGGCAGCCTGAGCCCAGCAGGGAGAGTGTTTCTCCAACAAGTGAACCCTCAAGTATCCACCGTGTGCCAGGCACAAAGGCTGGCCGGGAGGGGGCGCAGTGGGATGGAGAACAGAAAAGGGTTCAGATGGAACTAAGCCCTGGCTTGGGTGACTGCAGTGGCCATTTTCTGAGGGCCTGCTGCCTACTTTGCTCAGGGCTATGCCTGACTTCAGTGCTGTGAAAGGGAGGCTGTAAGCGACGAAGTGGTTGTCAGGTAAGCTTTCTGTCTTCCTGGTGCGACACCAGTGACCAGGCTGACTTTGGGATGTGAGGAGTCCCTGGAAGTTGGAAACCAGCTTGTTCACCTGGGGAATTTCTCTTCTAGTCGGCGCCACACATCACTACACAGTGACTACATTGGATGGGACGCACCTCCCCATGCAGGGTGACAGAGAAGCACTGTAATCTTGACAAAAATCAAAAGAGTGCCGTGTTGAGTGATGGGGGGAGATGTGGTTAGTGCAGGGACTTCTGAATGGGGCCATCAATGTGACTGATAGATCACCTGCGTGGGGACTTGAGGCTTCCTGTCAGGATGTTATCTAGAACCAGCCGGTCTGTTCTTCTTTCATTATCACTGCATCTCAGAAAAGCTCACTGATTTCGCGTACATAACTGTAGGGTGGGTTTGATTTCTCGGCTTGGTGATCAGACAGGAGAATGCTGTGCAGCAAGAGAGATGAGGTTCCCAGTCACTTGCCCTGGACTCTCGAGACGTGGACCACAGCAATGCTTGACTGTTATCCCCATCTGTGGACTCACAATTTTCCGTCCTTCACCTCGATTGCTCTGGAGACTCATGGGTCCCGGGGACGTGGGATGGGGGAGGTTTAGCACTCTCCTCCGAGCACAGCATCCATGGTCATCACAAGAGCAACTGGGGCAGCTTGCCAAAGAGCATCACATAGGGCTGTTGACTGTTGGCATCCCCTCCTACAAGGAGAGGCAGGGAGGGTCACTGGATCCTTCCCCGAGTATCCAGCTGTTGCTCCCAGCCAGTTGTACGAATTCTGCCCTAGCTATGTGGGTTTCAGGAAGGGGCAGTGTATGTGGTCGTATTGGAAGACTATGGGAAAGAGGCTCCACCTATGTAGTTAAGAGAAGCCTTCCCCATGCTGGGTGCCAACCTTCTAGTGTAGCTTCTTTGGGGCCAGCCACGTTCCTACTTGCAAACCCTTGTCCACCTGTGCTTTGTAAGTGAGCTTGGTGAGCCCATTGGTAGCCCAGGAGGAAGTAAACTTTGGTTTGCTGTTGGGATCAGATCCTTAGCATGAGAGGTTGAGGCTGGGTGGGAGGAGTGAACCATGGCTTCTGAGCTGGGACATGAGAAGTGGACATGGAGGGACAATCAGAGGAGTGTGGGAATCACGTGGTATTTCTGTTGCTTCCTAGCTTTGCGTCTGCATCATTGATGACTTCTCATGGCCCACATCAGTTCTGTAAGTGATTGCGACCTTGTATTTATCAGGATGCTCGGGATCCAAATTAAAGCCACAACTCAAAGATTCATCACCCTCATGTGAGGAGAATCCAGGGTGGATGAGGCTTCAGGGTTGGTTGATTGTGCACCCAAAGGACCTTAGGAGAATTTCCCTCCCAGCCAGGTGTCAGCAAGAGCTGAGGGAAGGAAAGCTAGAGTCAGTGGATCTCTGTGAGTTCAAGGCCAGCCTGGTCTACAAAGAGAGATTCAAGACATCCAGGGCTACACAGAGAAACTTGGTCACAAAAAAGCAAAGCCAATTGTTGCATGAGCCCATTTGTTTGTTTCCTGACATACGTGCCATTTCGGCCACATGTGCCATTTCGACCACACATGTCACACCCAACATGCGTGTGGCTCCAACCACGCACGTCATTTCAGCCACACATGCCAAACCCAACACGCGTGTCGTTTCGGCCACCCGCGCCGCTTCAACCACGTGTGTTATTTTGGTCACACATGTCATTTCGGCCACGTGTGTCGTTTCGGCCGTGTGTGTCACTCCCAGCACACATGTCGCTCCTGCCACGCATGTCGTTTAGGCCACACATGCCACACCAACATGCGCCTTGTTTTCGGCCACACGTTTCATTTTGGTCACATGTGTCGTTTAGGTCACACATGTCATTTTGGTCATTTTTAGACTGAATTAGGCTGGTTCAGACCAGTTTAGACTGGACCAGACTGGCTCAGACCGGTTTGGACAGTCTTAGACCTGTTCAGACCAGCTCTGACCAGCCTAGACAGGACCAGATCGGTCCAAACCAGTTCAGACCGGTTCAGACCAATCTAGACCCGACCAGACAGGTTTAGACCAGATCAGACTGGTTCAGATCGGTTAAGGCTGATCTAGACTGGTTCAGACAGATTCAGACTGGCTCAGACTGGTCTCGACTGGTTTAGACCGGTTCTGACTGGCTCAGACCGGCTTAAACCGGTTCAGACCAGTCAAGACCAGCTTAAACCCGTTCAGACCGGCTCAGATAGGACTCAATCAGCTTAGACTGGTTCTGACCGGTTCAGACTGGTCTAGACAGGCTTAAACTGGTTCAGACCAGTCTAGACTGGTCAGACCGGCCCAGACCAGTTTAGACCAGACCAGACTGGTTTAGACCAGTTCAGACCGGACCAAACCATCTTAGACAGGCTTAGACCAGTTCAGACTGGTTTAGACCGGAACAGACCGGTTCAGACCGGTTCAGACCAGTTTAGGCAGGCTCGGATCAGTTCAGACCACTTCGGGCCGGTTCAGACCGGCTCAGACCGGCGTAGACCAGTTTGGACTGGCTCGGACTGGTTTAGACCATTTTAGACTGGTTCGGACTGGTTCAGATGGGTGTAGACTGGTTCTGACCAGCATACAACAGCTCAGATCAATTTAGACCAGTTCAGACCAGACCAGACCAGACTGGCTCAGACTGGTTTAGGCCGTCTTAGACTGGTTCAGACCAGTTTAGACCGGCCCAGACCAATTTAGACCGGTTTGAATTGGCTTACACTGGACTAGACTGGTTCAGACTGGTTCAGGCCAGTTCAGACCGGACCAGACCGATTTAGACCGGTTTAGGCTGGACCAGGCTGGACCTGACCGATTTAGACCGGTCTCGACCAGTTCAGACTGGAGCAGACTGGTTCAGATCAGTTTAGACCAGTTTTGACCAGTTCAGACCGGACCGTTTTAGACTGGTTTCAGCTGATTCAGACTGGCCTGGGATGGTGGCTTCTGTTCCCGGAAGTCACTGTGGAGCAACACCAGATGGTACAGGAGAGCATTTTCTTAGCCAGGAGACCTACAGAATTTTTAAGCCAGTGCCTTTTGAGTGGACTGCAGATCTTAGGCCTCTCCTACCCTGGCGAGAATAAAGCTGTTTCTTTCTCTTTCTCCTCAACACAGCCTCTGTCTTTCCTTGGTGTCCAATTCTTTCTCCATACCAGTGAATGAATCTGGCAATTCTCTGGATGATGATCAGAATCCTGTTACTTACAAGTTTTTCATTGGCATTCTGAACAGAAATATGGGTGAGGGGTTACTTGCCCATACGGGGATGACTCAAAAGTGTCTGTGTTAAGGAAATGTCACCCAGCATGGAAAAGTTGACCCCACCCCGGTGATGACTCGGGAGTTGCAGCCCCTAGGGTCTCTGCATAGCTTGAGGGATGCTCCACAGTCAGAGCATCCTCTCCCTCTGCTTTTGCACATCAGTTTCTCTAAGCAGCCGTTCACTCCTGGTCCCAAACCCAAAGTTTCTTCTTAAGGTGGAAGTGCTTTGATTTGCAGAGGTATTTGAGCAACTATTTAATTGTGAGCCTCTGGGAAATAACAAAACAAATTATATATTCAAATATGCAGTGGCACAGAATAAACATGAGCATTTCAAAAGAGATGAGTGGGATCCCAGCAAGGAAAGGGTAGATCAAAGCAAGTCGTAAGAAAATGAAACTATGAGGTAAACAAACGGAGCAGTTCTGTCCAGCATCTAGGGCTTTGGTGGTAGCATCTGGACTCCCACAGCCTTGGGTAGCTCCGCCAGTTCATCCGCGGCACGCATAGCCTCTCTCTTGGGCTGGCTTGACTGTGTGCCTGCAGCCTTCCTTGGTGGATGTTCCATGGTGGATCACCAACATTCCTAGGTTTCATATCATCTTGAGCTTCATATTTAAGGCATCATGCAATAGCCACCTTGCAGAGACTCCATCCCTGACACTCGCTGAGTGCTCTTAGCAGCTTCCTGTGACCCCTGTGCAAACATCCGTGAAAATCTGCATAACCTCCAGGGTCCCTTACACTTCCATTTGTACACCTGCAAACCCAGCACCATATGGCTAACAGGACTCAGTCTGTAGAGTGTAGAAAATAGGATAAACCGTGCATGGTTACATTTGAGTATTTAATAAGAGACTCCTTTACATACCAGGCCCTCGGTAGATTATAACTGTTGCCCCCCTCCCATGCCATCTTCTATAGAAAGGAATCATTAGAGAAAATCAGTTCCTGTGACTATAGACCTGGGTTAGAACACAGAGAGTGAGCTTTTCGAGAAAGGAGAAGACAATGTTCGCTCTCCCACTTTGGGGGAGCTTCCTCTTGCTAGAAGTACTGAGTGCTGACCGCAGGGCGATGACATTGTAGAGCGGGGCACCAACTTCGCTCCCTCCATATTAGAGGCGTGGAGTCAGAAACACAGAGATGTAACTTAGATAAGAGTTTAAAAAATAATGCACTTTTACTGAGGTGATTTATGGCCCTTTTGGAGAGGAAATATGAAAGGAAGGGCCAACCTGAGTTGTGTTCATTATTCATGGCTTTATTGTACCTGCGGAAGTCTCCAGACCTCTCCGGCTTGGAGATGCTTTCGGTAATGCTTAAGGGAATAAATTTTAAAAACCCTCCCGATAATGGAGATGCAGTCCTTAGGTTGTTAACTGAAAACATTATTCATGCTCATCAAAGTGGCTCGCGGAGCTCCGTTAATGTAGTTGTCTCTTCAGTTGAAAGTACGCCGGCTTTATTGATGGCCGCTGCTAATGCAGAGACCCAGCAGCCACAGGTGATTCGTACCCTCCCTTCCCCGTTTCTGGTCTTCATCTTCGCATCAAGTTTCCTATCCTGTCATCTAATAGGGGATACTTAGCACTGAACCCCAAGACAGTCCCTGCCAATGAAAACGTTTCCTCCCCAGGACTCAGACACACTCCGAAGATAAACACCCATAACCTCACTGGTCCAGGGTCCAGTGGATCAGAAGTGAATTAAATGGGGGTTGCCTGTGTCTGATAGGGCCGTTCATATGCTTCTAGCTCCCCTCCTGGGGTGGTCTTCCTACAGTTGCTTACTTTACAAATGATTGATGTGAACCAAATCAGTTCACACACCTGCAGTTTCCATGACCAATATAAATGTGTAAAATCCTGCCTGAATTATAGGTTTTCTTTTCTTATCAACTCCTTTGATTCTTAGCACAGACATTCCTAATAATGAATGTATTTGCTTATGCGTGAAGGGAGTGGTTTGTGTGTCTCTGTAGGGGAGGGGGGGATGAGAAGCTAAGAAGATTTAGGACCTGCAATGCTGTGGTTCAATACTTGTAACTATCTCTCCCCATGGGGGGCTTGTTTTGCTTGATTCTGCTTATATTGGCTCCCCATATGATGTCCCTCAGTGTTTGGGAGAAACCAAACGTGTCCTTGTGGTCCCCATGCTTGTTGGAACGGGGCACTGTGCCACCTCTGCAGCGGTGAGGACATCGTTGCTTCAGTTTACCTGCTGGCTTCTTTTCCTTTTTCCCACTGACGCCCCTCAGCCTTCAGGAAAACGTATACCATTGTGACTGCTGTTATCGACAGAGCAGCCACAGTGTCATGAAGGAGTCCATTGGTCACTCTCTGTCCTTAGCTGTCCCCCTACCTCTAAACTCTCTTCCTGCCCCCTTTTCTGAGTCCCTTTCTTGGCAATAACTCTTGTATCCTCTGTCCTCCTAAACAAAGCCGCATGTCCTGTGCTCCATACTCCCAGCCCTCATTGTTAGGGTCCCCTTATCTGAAATCCAACACTACTACTACACACTGCTTTTTTATCAAAAACCACTTTGCATTTCGGATCTCTGGATGATCAGACCCAAAGACTAACTAATGGGAATAATAAACATTCAGAGGTAAACGTGGGCCGAGTGATATTCACAGGCTACCAACCAGATCTAAGATAACTATGGATTGCAATTTGTCAGAATTTAGAAAAAAACCTGGTCACTGTAACATTAAACTTGTTAAAAAATGTCAGAAACTATATCCTAAAAAAGAAAATAAAACTATTTCTGTGATGATTTTGTATGATTGAGTTTCCAGTTTCTAGCTGGTTCCAGTCAGGCCCTTAGGACTTGTGTCTGTGGGGTTGGTTTAGCCAAATGCTTCAAATGGGAAAGATGGCTGGGCAAAAGAAGTGACATCTTCATGAGCATCCTTGGCAAGCCCTGCCTTCCTCTTGCTGGATCATGGCCCTGCGGAGAGTGCATGATAGGGTTTTGAGAATGGAAATATTTTAGGCAGCTTTTCTCAGTTAATAAAATTGTAAAGGAACACATCATTTTATTGATGTATACTTGACATACGCATGTCAGCTGTGGTCATTGAAAGTGTACAAATTGGACGGGCTGCTGAGATGGCTCAGCAGTTGGGAGTGGTTTTCACTAAGCCTGATGTCCCTAATGACCCACATGGTAGAAGGGGAGAATCACTGCCTCAAGTTGTTCTCTGATCCCATCCACACTGTGGCATGAGCATGTTCTCTCTCTCTCTCTCTCTCTCTCTCTCTCTCTCTCTCTTACACCACACACACACACACACACACACACACACACACACACACACACTAAACATTTAATATAGTTGCATTAGTTATGACTCTCAAATACAATAGAATCATGAGGATGAATACATATGGTAAAGCAGTACTTGTCTGGGTGGTCCACCAATCTCTTGCTTACAGGGCTCAGAATCTGGTAGTTGTTCAGGACATGAGGTTTGATGTCAGAGAAGAGCCGATTCGGTGCTGGAATACCGAGGAGGACTCCTAGACATCCTTCTGCTGATCCTCACTCTACACCGGCCCCCCAAAGAAGCTAGTTCTAACACTATTGAAAGAGTGCAGAAGCAACGGGATAAATGAACTTGACAGCCAGGGTGAGGGCAAGCAGACACAACGTAAAGTTTCCTTCTTTCATGTCCTTTATTTTGGGTTGCCATCAGAGTCTGTGGTCAAGATTTAATGTGCGTCCTCTTGCTTAGATTTCGGTTGATTCCAAACAGTCAAACTGACAACCAAGATTAGTCATCCCAAAGGCATACAGATTTGAGTTATGTACACCCAAGAAGTTTGTAATTAAATAATATAACCATTACGCGCCACAATATCCTGCCACCCCTCCTTCAGGCATTTAAAGATCTGATTTTTGTCTTCGTATGCAATATTGTATTTTCCAGAAGTTCATGGTTTGTGACATGTATGTTAAATTGTATGTGCTTCCCCTCTTTGATCTGGCTTCTTTTACTCCGCCTCAGTGTGTGGTGATTCACCTGTATTGTCTGCATCCACTCCATTCCTATGTCTCTTTATCTGGTGGTCATTATGCTCCCCCGAGCCTGCATTCTGCAGTCACAGTGACGCTAAGTGTTGTGGCCGACCAGTTTTGCTATGTCTATTTTTTTTTTTAACTGGGTCTGTATCTAGTGATTGATAATTGTCTTTGTTACTGGGTTGTTTTGTTTCTTTCTGGTCATTTTTGACCAGATGTTCCAATATTTGATTTTATGCCGTTAATTCTTAGCATGTGGGGGTGATATTCCTGTCAATATTTGTGAGTTACTTTCTAGAACACAGCTCTGGTCCTTTGGAAAATCTTGCTTTTTGACTTTTTAGGTGACAACAGTGTAGTGCTTGTTGGACGATTGATTTGAAGCAATGCCCTTCTGGGAACTTATCCCAATGTCCTGTCTCCTGCCAAGTTCCAGCCCAGCTTGGGGAGCAACCCATTCTCCCCAGCTTGAGTGGCCTTGGGAAGAGCTTTTGATTTGGAAATTCATCTTGCCCAGGCCCCAGGCAGCTCCATCATCATGGTACAAAGTGAAATTTTGTTTTGCTTCCTTTTTAAAAACATGGATCCTTTGTACTGTTGTGCCGGCTCTAATGCCATGTATCTAGAAATTCTCCTCTGCTCCCAGCCTATGTGACAAACTTGGGACAGGAAGAACCTCACTGATTAGGAAGGTCCTTGGGGAAAACGAGTTAAAGTTGGAAATAAGAGAGAAAGTGAGTTCATTTCAGGGTTCAGGGACTTAAAAGACTTTCAGGACGATTTAATGTCCCAAGATAAACAAAAGAATCATAGCACTTGACTTTATGGTAATTCCTTTGGGCTATGTGGGTTTCCCTTGACTCTGTCTACTCTCAATGGTCACAGTCAATGAAGTCCCAATACAGCCTGGTAGAGAAGCTCCAGGAAATGAACTACAGGGATCGCCTCCACGTTTCACTTATATTTCTGGTAGCAATGGAAGGCACACACAACTGTGTGGCCTGTGGTCAGACATTAAAGGCTGTCTCTGTGGCATCTAAATACATATGTTAGAATCCCAGGACTAGTAATTGTGCCTGGGGTTAGACGGTGATTCTGGGGAGAGAGAGAGAGACAGAGAGACAGAGACAGAGACAGAGTTTATAGATAAGTATAAGTATGAGTCATAGTCCTCAGGTCAAGATGGAGAGTCATCTTGATTACACCAAGAACCGCAGGAACAAACCCCATTCCCCATTAGCTAAACCAAACTGGGATCCAATTGGCTACATCCACCAACTGGTCACATTTACACAACAGACACACTCCAATCACTAACAGAATATCTTGGAAGGCAAATAGGTCATCTCTGCCAGTCTTTTTTTTTTTTTTTTAAGAACTTATATGTCTTTGCAGAAATTTTAGAAAATCATTGCTCACCCAAAGACAGAGGATGAAGATTTCCATAAACAACCAGTTTGGTCTGTCACTTTCTGTAATCAGTGCTATAATTGATCACAGGTTCAAGTATTGTTTGGCTCACTGTTTATTTGTTTGCAATACTGCAAGACTTCTTTATAGAAAGAAACACGGTTTCCTTTTTTTTTTTTTTTCTGCTTTAACTTGAAGTCACACAATATCAAAAACCGCAGAATCCGGGCTTTGAATTTTGCCTAATGTGAGGCAATTCATCTTACTATCTTATTTTAGATATTGAAGCTCTAGATCAAATAGCAAATCAAGCAATAGAAATATGTAAATATTACACTTTCCTGCTTTCCCCATTAAATTAAAATTAGACAAGAATTTTTCTTTTTGATGTAGTTTGCAGACTACCCACTTTTTAGGTAAACCCTTAGAAACATTCAAAAGGTTCGGCCGAGCTCCCTATTTGGAGCAGTGCAGTAACAGTGAGGAGATACATCGGTCTTTTCATCTTCAGAACTAAGCAAGTGTAAATATCTCTTATTTGTAATGCTGGAGACCAGAAGTGTTTTCAGATTTTGGAAGATTTTCACTTGCATATTGAGATAGTTTAGAGAGAGAACCTAAGACTGAACATGACATTCATTTTCATATCACATGAGCCTTACTTTACCTGAAGGAAATAGATTTAAAATTTCATTATTTTAAACCCTTTTCGTTTTTGTTTTTTCAAGACAGGGTTTCTCTGGATAGCCCTGGCTGTCCTGGAACTTGTTCTGTAGACCAGGCTGGCCTGGAACTCAGAGATCACCTGTCTTTTGTTACCTGATTGCAAGGATTAAAGGATTAAAATAATAAAGTCATCATTGCCTGGCTTTATTATTTTAAACTCTTGGCTGCCACGTTCCTGTAAAAGGGCAGCTACCATTGCTTTACAAAATAAGAGTATTAACTCCCAAGTGTAAATGACAGTCCTCATGGTGGAAGAGTTAGTAGAAGCCTCAATAATAGGAAGTATCTGCCTGTGTCTTGATGCAATCTGTCATGTGTGGTCAGGTATAGAAATTTCCACGTCTGTCGTGTTGAGTTGGTCCTTAAAAGGCATCAGATAGACTCTCCCCCTCTCTCTGTCCCTCCCAAATCCAACAAATAATAACAAACAAGACCGACAAAGCAGAATAATTGAGGGTGGCTAGCCCACAGTAGGGAATTCATCAACAGAGCAATTGGACGACCTTTGCAGTCAGGAATGTTCCTACTCTCAACGGCTCTATCACAACGAGAAGTGCTTGACGCTGGTTTGCAGTTTTAATGTTGTCTGTACTAAAGTACTGTCTATTTCATCTTTCTTAACTTCACAGTTGACGTACTAAAATCCCATGATGACAAAAAAAAAAAAAGTCAGTGTCAAACAATAAAAATGCTCGTGGTTTGCCCTGAGAGTCAAGGGAAGATCAACTTGCCCACTCGAGGAGAGCAGCGCTTTGCTTTCCTTGTTGAAAACATGTGTTTTATTTTATCTTTAAGATTTATTTCTTCTGGGGAGTGGAGATTTGGCTAAATTGCAATGCGCACTTGTCTTTCTTACAAAGGGCCCAGGTTTCATTTCCAGCACCCACATGGAGGCTCACCACCCCCTCAGGCACCAGGCGTGCATGGGGTGCAAAGACACACATGCAGTCAAAGCACTCATACACATGAAATAATAAAAATAAATCTCTCTCTTTGTGTGCGTGTGCATGCATGTGCGCGTGAGACAGGAAGAGTTTATATGTATCATGCATATACATATCTGCCCATGGAGACCGGAAGGGGATGTCGTTGGATCTGCTAGAGTGATGGGCAGTTGAAAGCAGCAGCAGCAGCTTCAGGTGGGAGCTGGAAATCAAGCAGGAAGAGTAGTTCATGCTTCTAACTGCTGGGTCATCTCTCCAGGCCCCGACGGAGATGTTTGTAGACTTCAAATATTTAGTTTATCTTGTTTAAAAGCTAAATCACTCTTATCATTCCTATTCTAATCCCTCGGTGCTTGCTAAAGATGAAAAGAGATTGAGGAGATAAATGTGGGGCTGCAAACCCACGATAGCAGTCCAGTGGATGAGGCAGGAGGATTCTGAGGTCAAAGCCAGGCTGGTTTCCAGAGGGAGACACTAGCAAAAGAAAATCCAAATTGGTTTATTTTTCATAATACATGCATCTGTGTGCTCAGAGTAAACTGAGTCATCCCTCAGACAACCACACTTGAGGTGAATCTCTAGCAGGGCTTTGGTTTGGCTTTTGTTGGCCTTCAGTAAGCTGAGCTTCCCCAGCAGTTAGGTAGTCCACTCTGTTTTGGTGCCAGCAGAGCTGGGGCGGAAACTCCAGTCCTCTCTGGAATTCTGGCTCCAAAGACTCTCGACTTTCTGTTTATCCCTTAGCACAGAGCCATTGGTCCACATTCTAAGGGGTCCTGCCAGATTTTTCCCTGAGCTTGGAAATTTCCTGTTTTTGGCTTTCAATTCCAAGCTCCCCAGGGACACTCAAAATTATAGTTCTTGAAAAGTAGGGCTTTTTCTTTTTTCTATTAAAATATGAGGCCCTTCCAATCGTTTTTGTTTTGTTTTGTTTTGTTTTTTTATCAAAGTGAACAAAATTGCTGTTATTTCTGGGAGGAAAAAAATTTAATACCGAAAGTTCAAAGTTCACTGTTTATGAAAACTATTTTACTGATTTCCCTTTTCCTGAGCTGAGTACTAATTTCTTTTTTAATACTGTTCCAGATTTTGAAAGCAACCACCATGGCCCAATCTGTCTTTAGTCCGTGAACGGACACAGGCCTAGAAGTCTATTCTGTGAGGGGTCAGTGTTTCCTTTACAGCTCTTGTGTATGTGAAGCAAGAGTGGGCTGTTAAAGACTGCGGCTAAGGCAGGTGCAAAGAACAAATGCCCCAGGAATTTGGTGTACTTGTGTTATAGTTTACATGCGATCTTGGATGCAAATCAAATTGATGGGGATGAAAGTGGGCCCCAGAATCCATGAACTAAAAGCCTGGTACATATGAGTGCCCACTTCAAACACTCCCTACTCCTGCCAAGACTTGCTTTGAGGAGACACTTGGCATTCGTGGAGGTGATCTATTTTGTAAAGTTGTTTTTGTTGAGCTATATATCTCTCTCCCATCCCCTCCCATCTCTCCCTTCCCCTTCTACCCTCTCCCATGGTCCCCATGCTCCCCATTTACTCAGGAGATCTTGTCTTTTTCTACTTCCCATGCAGATTAGATCTATGCATGTCTCTCTTAGGGTCCTCTTGTTGTCAAGGGGTGGAGGTGTTCTTACACTATTTTTCTTTCCTGGTCTCACTAATTGTAGTTTGTTTACCGTGACCTCGATGAGTCCATTTACCCTCTATAGCTGGTGTTGCTATGCCACCACCACTCACCTCAGGACCCTGTCCAGCTTCCCGTACCCCCTTACTTGTTGTTTTCTGAGGTGTATTCTTACACAGTTCAGAAGGCACCAGACCAAAATGTGTGTGTTGGCCAGGCAAGTCCTTACGGCATCTGTCTTGGGTCAGTGCGCAAAGGATTCCAGGTCCTGAGACCCTGCTAAGGAAACGATGTGCAGTGTGTCTGCCCTTAAAGAATCAACTTCTTGCTGGGCGGTGGTGGCGCACCCCTTTAATCCCAGCCCTCAGGACATAGAGGCAGGTGGATCTCTTGAGTTGAGGTCAGCCTGGTCTGCAGAAAGAGTTCCAGGATAGCCAAGAACAGGCAGGGCTACACAGAGAAACCCTATCTTGAAAAACAAAACAAACAAAAGCAAAAGAAAAATTAAGTTCTAGTTATACATTTTTTCCTTTTTTTTAAGCGTACTGGGTGGTCCCCAGGACCTTGCGTGTTCTGTCTAGTTTTAGATTCTTTTTTGGGGGACAAGGTTTCTCTGTGATGCTTTGGAGCCCATCCTGGAACTAGCTCTTGAGGACCAGGCTGGTCACAAACTCACAGAGATCTGCCTGCCTCTGCCTCCCAAGTGCTGGGATTAAAGGCATGTGCCACCACCACCGGGATTCTTTACTAGATGAGTCCCATGATGTGTGCAGTGCCATTTGCCCCCATGTCCCTTCAGCCTGGAAAGTGTCTATCACAAAAGGAGTGAGAAATAAAAGCTCCAGTTCGTTATGGAGCAAACCCTTGCTCTTGGGGCTCAGGATTGCTTCCCATCATGTGAACATCAGGTAGAAACGGGGGCAAGGCGGGTTTGGTTTAAAGAGATCTCAAGCAGCTCTCAGCATTGCACACATGAATGAATTCATGACCCAGCCTCAATCAGTTCAGCTCCCATCTCTCCTGGATCTGCTGCCAGTGTGGCTGCCACTCAGGATCAGGAGTCTTTCTTTGAGCCCACCCTGGTGCTTAGGACAGTGCCAGCCAGGATCACCTCCTGTGATACGATGCCCATTTGGATGTTAGGGTGGCGTCCACACTTGCATGTTCTACATTATCGTTGTCATTGCCAGTCTGTCTATGGAAGCATGGTCCTAGGGTTGGGCCTACCTGTGGCTCCTCTGCTGTGAGTCACCATGCCTACCGGTTCTTGGATGTTTGCAGCACAGACTTCCCCCAACGCCAGCCTAAAGCCCTCCGGATTCACTGAGGCACTCCCAGTTCCATCTACGCTCAGGAAGTTGGACCAATTGCTGGCCGAGCGTGATGGATGTGATGCATGGTTTCTGTCTACCCCACTCAGAACTTTCCCACCGTCTGCCTGTCCTATGCTCCAGACATATGCCACACGTAAGTTGGCTACTGGGGACGGGTTTCTAGGGAGATCGGGGACTATGAAATCTGGATTGCTCACTGCTTCCTCTGACTTCCTTAAACCATGCGGTGGTGGCCACTGTAGTGCCCTACAGTGGGCTCCCCAGTCAGTGCCAGTGTGGATTGGAACTTCTTGGGGTCACACATTGTTTTGGAGAAATAAATGCTTCCTCTTGAAGACAGGAATTTACATTCCGCTTATTCACGCCAAGGAGTCTTCTTAAGGAGAAAAACATTGCTTTTTAAAAAATTATTATTTTCAAATTTCTCCCAGAAGTTTGGCTGTCTGAGCTGGCCTGGAACCACACCTCCATGCTTGGGTATTTTCCAAATTAGCCAGATGCTTCATGACAGCAAATGGGAGCTCGACAGGATTTCTGGCGGTGTGAGAAAAGCAGCAACGGATTTTGCTGATGCTGCACAGCGTCTCTCGGTCATGTCACAGTCTCTGGGACAACAAATGGCATGAGCAGCCCCCTCCATGGGAGCCAGCCCCGGAGTTTGCAGTGCCGCCTCGCTGGCCTGTGTGGGAGAGTATGCATCTCTAGTGTCTTACCTCTTGGCTGTCCTACTCTTTGCCTGACTGTCCAGAGGACTTTCTGAGGCTATTGGTGGTCTTCACTGTCATTTCACCAGTATTCAGGTGAACTAAAGGATGCATGCCTTTTCCTTTGGTTTAGAAAGGAGCCTCGTTCCCCCTCCCCTGCCGCCCCCCCCCCCCCCCCCCCGGGCCTGCCCCAACCTGCTGAAAGCGGCATGTGGGCAGTGTGTCTGCATGCATGCCTGCCACGTGTTTCCGATGTCCTGAAGGGGTGCTGTAGTCAGGCAGTCTTCCTGGCTCTCCTTCCCCAGCGTGTGTGCAGGGAGACCCTGAATGTCCCTTCCTGCCCCCTCCTGATTGAGGCGCCGCGCCCACAAGAACTCAGTCTTCTTCTGCTCTCAAGAACTCTGTCCAAGCCCACTCATGTAGCCCAGCAGGGATTTTTATCTGAAGGCCCTGCCAGTGGCTCTGAGTAGAGCGCCTTGGAACCAGTACAGCTGCTCCCTCAGTCCTTCCTTGCTTATCACTGGACTATTCCTGCATTTTTGGCGTGCTCTTCATAGAAGTGCCCTCACGGCATTACCATTCCTTCAGCGGCACCTTCAGCTCCCACCAGATGCTGGCACAGACCCGTGTGTGGAGGTGGGTTTAGACCCACACCTATGGAAACCACAGCAATGTCACCCAGTTGTCTGTGATGCCCAGGAGTCACCTGGCTGGTGGCACTGTGCACATGGTGCCAAGCTTCCTGTTACAGCTTACCTTGTCCTCACTGCGCTGGGCTCTCTGATCAAGGGCCTCGGCCAGTGTAGAAAGAGGAGAGTGTGATTAGCAGCTGGCCCCGCTCCACCTGGTTAGTGGCCTTTCCTCAGGGTCCCAGCTTCCCTATAGCTCTGAGTCTGAGGCCTCTGCCTCCCTTCTTCCTCCCTCCTGCCTCATCTTCAGGATTTCTTAGGCCCCTTTTCATACCTCCCAACTGCCTTTAGGGAAGTGGTTATTAAACGCCTCAGGTAACCTTTCTACCTAGTCAGATGCTACACATCTTTTCCAGGGTCTGGCTCAGTGGGTCTAGATGAGTTTCCCCTTCATGAATCCTCCCAAACCTGCCAGATCTAGCTTGGACCCCCATAGTTTGACCCACCCCTGTCTGCCCTGCTACAGATCTTAGGATTCTGCCAGGACCCTCCTGGCCTTCCTCTCCTAAAGGAGCCTCCCAGGCAACATCTAAACTTTCCACCCACACAGTTCTACCCCAACACTACAATCTTGGACGAGGATATAAAAGCCACACAACAGTTCAGTCTCCTCTGTCCACCAAAACCATTTCTAACCTGCAGGCCCGACCAGATCTGCAAATATTATCTGTCTTTTTCTCCAACCTGCTCTGTCTGTATCAGACACAGAACTAATAAAATTCCACTTGCTCAGATCTTATTGCAAAAGCACCAATATGAAAGATCAAGCCAGTATCTCCCCTCCAAAACTTACCAGTCCTATAGAAATGTTCACCAGTGAGCATTACCTAGTGTTATGCCCACATTACTGAACCCAGAATGAATCCACAGGGCTGGTTTCTGATGCAAATTATGTGAGAGTCTTTGTTTAGTAAGCTTATGCTCAGACCACAGACCTCCAACACACCAACTTAGTGGGTGAGGAGATGGTGCTGCACTCCCGCCCCCAGCCTGGAGAAAGGAGAGCTTTTAAAGGGGAATGCTACAGTTAAGGGAATCCATGTCTTGGTGACTCAGGATTATGTAGCGGGAATACAGAGTAAGAAGATTTCTGAAACCATTGGTCAATTTTTGGGTGAAATCCCACAAAGAACCATAAGTAATTGACAAGGTATCTGCAAGGGCAGGATATTTCCAGAGACATCTGGATCTTGTTAACTTTTATGATCTTGCTCCTTAGCTCCTTAATTGGGTATTTCTAGGGTATCCATTTAAATTCTGCAATTACAGCACATTTCTTGTAGTGAGGTTGGTCCCTGGTCACTATAAAGCTTAATATGAAGCCTCTTCTTTAAAATGGAGTCTGGAAAGTCAAGTCCTCACACTAGATGAATGGCAGAACACAGAATTTAAAAGAATAATTGATGTGGGATTCCCCTCTGTATGTTGTGAATATAATTGGTTAATAAAGGAACTGCTTTGGGCCTATAGCAGAGATATAGGGGAACAGACATAGGCAGGGAAAACTAAATGGAATGCTGGGAGAAAGAAGGAGGATTTAGAGAGAAGCCATGGAGCTGCTGCCAGAGACAGATGTGCTAAAACTTTGCTGGTAGGCCATGACCTCATGGTGATGCACAGATTAATGGAGATGGGTTAAATTAATATGTAAGAGTTAGCCAATAAGAAGCTAAAGCTAATGGGCCAAGCAGTGATTTATTTAATACAGTTTCTGTGTGATTATTTTGGGGCTGAGCAGCCGGGAACCAATGAGCAACTTCCTCCAACAAACAATTATAAACTTTATCAAAGAATTCAAAGAGTGTAAAGAAGACATTAAGAAATGACTCAATAAGATTAAAGAGAAAGAACTTATGGAGAATGAACAGATGAATGAATGCCAAAGAAAACACAAACATAAAACTGATAGGAATGACAAAGTCAATTCAGGACTTTAAAATGGAATTCCATAAAGAGCTAGATACATGGAAAAAGATTCAAGCCACAATGAAGATGGAATGGGAAAGCCCAGTAGCCCAGCTAGAAAATTCAAAGGAAAGTCATACAAGTAGACTGAATCAAGCAGAAGACGGGCTCAAAGATAAAGTAGAGGATGTACAGCAGATCAACAAAGAATATGAAAAATTTTAAAAAATCAGAATAAGAGCATACAGGAAATGTGGGACACCATGAAAAGACAAAAATCTTCAATTTTTTTAAATAGGCATAGCTGAGGGAGAATAATCTCAAGTGAATAACATAGATCAGATCTTTAATAAGATCACAGAGGAAAACTTCCCCAAACCAAGCAAAGAATCATTTATACTGATGCAAGAAGCACACATCACACCAAGTAGACAAGACCAAAAAAAAATCCTCACAGGATATCAAAGGTAAAATACTAAGTATACAGAACAAAGAAAGTGTATTAAAAACTGTAAACAAATATGGAGCTCACATATAAAGGAAAATGAATCACAATAATAGCTGATATCTCAATGGAAATTTTGAAAGTCAGAGGAATCTGGAATGATTCCAAACACTAAAAGAACATGAAGACCAATCTAGGTTAATATACCCAGCAAAACTATCTTTAATTGTTGAAGAATTAAAAAAAAGTTTCCATAGTATAAACAGCTGAAACTAATTTGTATCTAAGAAATCAAGTCTACAGAAAATACAGAAAGTAAAATTTTGGATCATAGAGAGGAATAGGCATAGCTAAGAGAATGTAGAAAGAAGTATAACACCAAATTACTAAAATACAAAGTACCACTGAGAACACAAACAACATCAAAATCAACAACACAATGAATGCAATTAACACACATATTTTGATAATAACTTTAAATATTAGTGGTCTCAATTCTGTAGTGAAAAGACACAGGCTGACTGAAGGAATCAAAAAACAAAATTCAACTATTTGTTGTCTACAAGAAACACATTGTTAAACATAACCACAGCCTAAGAGTAAAAGGATGGATAAAAGTACTCTAATAAAACAGCACCAGGAAGTAAGACAGCATCACTATCGAATATCTGACAAAATAAAGTGCAAACTAAACTAATCGGAGAGATAAGAGAGACTCGTCATTCTAATCAAAAGAATAGTTAACGAAGAAGACATTACTACCCTAAACATATATGTGCCAAACTTTGGTGCACTGAATTTTACACACACACACACACACACACACACACACACACACACACACACACTGGCTTTAAAGACATAGATTAGCATCAATCCATTAGTAGCAGGTGGTTTCAGTACCCCACTTTCTCCAGTAGATAGGTCACCTGGCCAAAAAATAAACAGAGAAACACCAGAATTAATTTACATCATATTCCAGATGGACTTAACAGATAGCTATAGCCTATTCCACCCAAAACAAATGAATACACATTCTATGCAACAGCATCTGGAAGTGTCCCTAAAATAAACCACAAGCTGGGACACAAAACAAATATTTACGAGTTCAAAAAGGTTTAAATAATCCTGTGTAGTCTATATGATCACAAAAAAGAAAATTGATCAGAAACAAGTCCGTAGTAAGAAAACAAACTCATGGAGATTAAACATATTGATGAATGATAAATAGGTCAAAGAAGAAATAAAGAAATAAAAAGTTCCTGGAACTAAATAAAAATGAAAATACAACATAACAAAACCTTTGGGACACATTGAAAGAAGATCCGTGAGGAAAATTTATAGCTCAAAGGGCCTACACACACACATACACACACACACATACACACACACACACACACACAACCACAAAAAACAACTCAATGATGCTACTACAAAATTTAGAAAAACAAGAACAACCAAAATCCCAATCAAAGCCAAACTGAGTGAATGCTAAGAAATAATTAAGATTAGAGCAGCAGTAACTAATTAAATTGAAGCAAAGAAAACAATACAAAGAACTAAGAAACCTAAGAGCTGATTCCTTAGCAGATAAAAGAGGTTGACATACCCTTGGTCCACCTAACCAAAAGAAAAAGAGGACACAAATAACAAACAAACAAACAAAAACGTTGCAACAGACATCACAGAAATTCAGAATGTCTTAAGGAAAAGCCTTTAAAAACCTGTATTCTATTAATATGTAATTCTCAAAAGAAATAGGCAAATTATTTACATTCAGTCAATCCACCAAAATTAAACCAAAAGAAATCAACAACCTAGACAGACCCATAACAAAGGAGGTTGAAATAGTAATAAAAGGTCTTCCAACTAAAAAGTTCATAGCAGAATTCTATTAGACTTCAGAGAAGATCTATAACCAATTCTTTCTTTCTTTCTTCTTTCCTCCCTTCCCCCTCTCTTTTTCTTTCTTTTTTAACATATGAAGGTGTCTAATAAGGTTGTTAGTAATTTAGAAAACCAATTTGTGAGGATGCATCCCATTTGTCAGAGAGAACTGAGATTGTAGGTAGTCCTGGAGCTGAGGAACAGCTTTGATCTTTGGTGAAATCTGCAAGGCCACAATTTTCTGATCAGCCCTGTGCTGCTCTGTAATCTCGTATTTCTCCTTCCCCGTGTCAAAGATCTTGCCCTCCTGGTGCCTGGGTTTGCACAGCTGCTGCTTCTTGAAGTAAGCATCAGTCAGGTGTTTGGGGATATTAACCTTGTCGATATCAACTTTTGTAGAGGTGATAATAGCAAATTTCTGGTGTGTTCTTCACAGAGAAACCCTGTTGAGGGCAAGAGGTCCTGTCACAAGCAAGAAAACCACTCTCTCGCACCCCTGTGGCATCCAGTGAGGTTCATTAGGATGGTCTCAGGAATGATGCTGGCATGCAGCCTTCTCACTTGCTGAAGGTTTTTTTTTTTTTCTTTGCCATGGCTCAGCAGTTTCTGAGACACATCTTTGGTAGGGCACTTTTCAAAGCTTAACCATTCTTGTTTCACCAACTGGTTTTGTGACAGTAGCAAGGACCTTCTCCTTTTTCTTCTTTTTCAACATTGGTTTTTGCAGCTGAGTATTTCCTTTTGTACAAGGCCTTTCTGTGTAACATGAGGGCCGGCTTGTTGGGGTTTCTGTCCCACCTGGTACCCCACGTCCGGCAATTCCCAAAGAAAATAACACAGAGTTTACATTAGGTTATAAACTGATTGGCCCATTAGCTCAGGCTTCTTGTTAACCCTTGTAACTTATATTAACCCATTATTATTATCTATGTTAGCCGCACAGCTCAGTACCTTTCTCAGCGTGGCAGCTCACATGTTGTTTCTTAGGTGGTCTGGGCAGGAATGTTAGAGGAGCTTCCTGCTTCCCAGAATATTCCCAGTCTCTTTGCTCCACCTCTACTTCCTGTCTGGCTTTCCCATCTATACTGCCTGCCTGGCCAATCAGTGTTTTATTAAAATATGATTGACAGAATACAGACAATTCTTCCGCATCATTTCTGGAACACATAGCAGATCAGGAGTACCTGTCAATTCCTCGAACCAGGACAGGATTTCAGCTGCAATAGGGCTTCCCCATCTTGGGCTCTTTTTAGACTTAGGGTCTTTTGTGGGATAATGCTCTTGAACATTGTAAAAATTTGTCATTCATATTGACTTAATAAAATGCTGACTGACCAGTAGCCAGGCAGGAAATATAGGCAGAGCTACCAGACTAGGAGAATTCTGGGAAGAGGAAAGCCAGAGAGTCTGTCACCAGCCAGATGTAGAGGAAGCAAGATGAGAATGCCTTACTGAGAAAAGGTACCAAGCCATGTGGCGAAACATAGGTAAGAACCATGGGTGAATTTAAGACATAAGAGCTAGTTAGTAATAAGCCTGAGCAATAGGCCAAACAGTTTATAATTAATATAAGCTTCTGTGTGTTTATTTGGGACTAAATGACTGTGTGACTTGGCAGGACAGAAACTTCTGTCTACAGGTGGTGCCCAACATTCGGCAACTATATCCACATAAAACCTGAGAGAGCTTGGGAAGGGATTCTAGACACAAAAGAACAGAGTTAGGCATGGCTTCTTGGTAGCAGCATTTTCTTAGGTGGGTTCTGTTTGCTAGAGGCAAGCAGAGGCACGACTCCTTTAAGAGAGGGTTTCCTGACTCAATGTTAGTAACAAGAACCTCACAGTTCCTTTAAGAGTCCATGCCACTAAACACTTAAGTGGTGTTTGTGAACAGCCAGCAGCATGCTTCTTGGTGGCGGCATGAATCTTGAAACCCCACAGAGCTGTGGCAATAAACATGGTTCTCACCTGTACCTCTACCATGAAGCTAGACTTACAGAAAGCTAAGGAAAAAGTTGGAGCCAGCTGCCAAAGCTGCACCTTTAATCTTAGCCATGTTGCTTAGCAAATTAGAGACTCATGTGGTCAGAAAAAGAGAAATATAGTAAAAACAGATCCATATAGGAAAAAACCCTCTAACTGGCTTACAGTGTGCTTAAAAATATATATAGGGGGCTGGAGAGATGGCTCAGCTGTTAAAGGCTAGGCTCACAACATATATATATATATATATATATATATATATATATATATATATATATATATGATTGGGAAAGTATCACGACATTTCCCTCTGGAAGTAGATTTTCTCAAATGTTTATTAAAGCAACAGAGAGACTACTAATGCAATAGGTAAATCGAGACTCAGAGGACTGATAGCTTGCCCACACGTAAGCATCTAGGTAAGAGCTTGAAGCCTCCCTAGGTTTCCTCATGTTCGTCATTGCTTTTTGAGTGTTTTCTGTGGTTGTCATGAAGGATGGAGTCTTTGAGGAAAGCTGAACCTTCTAGACTGATCCATAGGCTGTGCCTAGATGAATATCATACTGGGTGCTGGGGTTTTCACCCTGGAAGTTGTAATTGACTAATTATTTGTTGCCATTCATTTTCAGCACACAGCTCAGATCTTTCTGGCAAATTACCCAACTGGTAGAGTCAAGCAATCACTCAAGGCATTTTTTTCCTGTTACAACTTAAAAAAAGAACAAAGAGTTCTTTATTATGTTCAGCAAAAATATCTTCAAGGAAAAGGTAGATAGGGGGATGGTGGGCTAGATGCAAAAAAATGGTTATTTTTAGTGAAGAAAATATTTACTATTCTGTCTTTTTCTCTTTAACTATTTATATTATATACACCATTCTAAGTACAAATGGTAAAAGCCAATTGAATAATTTGACTTGGGGATGCAAATAATTTTTAAAACCCTCATGGATAAGAGTATTCCTCTATGTTGTATGTATATTAATTTTCTTAGTGTAATAGTTCAAAATGGTTGTGACTCTGAACAAGTTTTTACTTTAACCTATTTGTGCCGTGACATTTGCGAGCACAGAACAAACGGCCATCTTTATTGTCTTCCATATCAAAGACGAAAATCTTTTTGAAGAGTTATGAGCAAGTGGGCGCAGCTGTTGGAGGGCTGTGGCTGCAGGCCAGCTTAGCCTCAGGCAGCACAGCTCTCTAGAGACAGGTCGCTAACCATCCACACGAGACAGAGATAGAGTGTTGGACTTCTCTGTCACGCCATAGATGCAGAAACAGAATCTGTGTTTGTTCGCATCTGGACGTATATGACAAATGAGCAAACTGGAGGGTCGCGCAACTCTCAAATCTTGATCCAAGGTTTAGTGACCGAATAGAAGTGAAATCCAGACATCGGTGCGAGGAGGAAAGGATCAGAAGGTTGAGCCAATCTCAAAAGTTTTGAGGTGAAATTCCTCAAATGAAATAAAAATGAGGGTTATTTCAATTGCCTTAAACTTTTCCTAACGATATTTGCAGCACCTATTTAAAAATGAACTAAAGCCGGTAAGGGTAGCATAGACAATTTTATCTCACTATCACTCTTAAGACTGACGATTAGTATATAAAATGTTAGCAACTAGAATGGGATAGCACAACAGAATAGCTCATAGGGTAGTGATGGCCACAGGAGAGAAAAGAATTCATAATCCACAGGACAGACGGAAGAGGGGGGAATGACAGAGGGAAAGAGTATCTGCAAAGAAGCTAAAGCTTTTTAACTCTTAGGAAAACTTTAGATCCTGATGATGACATGGAAACGCATGATGGTCTGAACCTTTCGACCTCCTGCCAAGTCATAGCTGACTCAGGCAAACCTGATCACGGGATGCCGGAAGTGGCAGGCAAGATTTTGATGAGCAAAAGATTCTGAAGTTTCCACATCCATCGACCCTGTAGGCAAGTAATTAATTATGAAGGAGAAAGGGACCATTTAACCTGCTAGACTTCCTGGCAATGAAGCTTATGTAAATGTATCATGCCTTTGTTTTCCTAACTTTCATCAAATAACCTAATACAAAGTTCTTCATATAGAGAAAAGGTTTCCTTAGCTTTAATTTCTAGAGGTTGTTAGTTCAAAGTCTGTGAGCCTTGTGGTTTGGTTCTGATAGATGGCATCAGGAGGGCAGGAAATGAAATGGGGAGCTAGCAGGAAAAGACAGAAAGCCCGAGTGTGTGTGTGTGTGTGTGTGTGTGTGTGTGTGTGTGTGTGTCCTAGAACAGAACATAGCTAATTAAGGTCTTTAAACTGAAAAGCCTATACTTTACTTTGTGACAGTATCTACCAAAATGATTAAAATGAAGAAAATGATAAAATATCTTACTAAAGAACATAAATGAAGATCACATTAATTGAACAATACACTTAGCTGTTAAAGAGATAATTTTTACAGAAAAATATCATTCTTGAAGTTAATATACTCCGTAGGATACTGAAATCCTGCTCTGAATGTGGCGATAATTAGTCAAGTTACAGCCCCTCTTCCTCACAGGATATAGCCTAAGAGTTAAAAAAAAGAAAAAAAGAAAAACAAAAAGCGCATAGCAGAACAGCAGCAGCTGTATTTGCGAAGCATTCGAATTGCAACGATGTGGGATGAGTAAAACATCAGACACAGCTCACGATGGAATGGAGGCCCAGAGCAAAGCTAAATGGTACATGAGCATTAGTTTGTTGAGTTGCTAAAAGGTATACGGCAAGAGATTGTTTATACAAAGCACCAATCTTTTATTTTTATCCATATCTCTTTATCTCTGTATATAAACAGAGAAAAATGCTGGGAGGTCATTCCTAGCCTCGATAGAAATGGCTGTCTCTGGGCTATGACGAAGAGAATGGAGAACTGTCATTCTGTCAGTGCCTTACTGTCTCTCCTCTGGACAGCTTTATAGTCAGTTTTCCTTTGCCTTCTCCAAGAAAACAATTCTAGTAGTTGGAAGGTGGAAATAGTCCAGGTCTCTTGAAGGATGAATGAATAAGCAAAATAGGACATGCTCACACACTGGGTGTCCTGGCTATCTCTATGTCAACACCTGCTAGAGCCACTGGAGAGGAGGGAGCCTCCACTGAGAAACTGCCGCCAGAAGATCAGGCTATAGGCAAACCTGGGGGAGCATTTTCTTAATTAGTGACTGATGGGGGAGGGCTCAGCCTGTTGTCGGTGGGGTCACCTATGGGAAGGTGGTCCTGGGTTCTAGAAGAAAGCAGGCTGAGCAAGCCATAAGGAACAAGCCAGTAAGCAACACTTTCCTATTGCTTCTTCATCAGCTCCCTCTCCAAGTTCCTTTCTGCCTGATTGCTGCTCTGACTTCCTTCAATGACAGACTCTGATGTGGAAGTATAAGTCAAATAAACCGTCTCCTCCCCAGCTTACATTTGGTTGTGGTTTCATCACAGCAATAGAAACTCTAAGACAATGGGTAACAGCCAGACTTTAAAATGAAGGAAATTCCAATATGCTTCTAGGGGGAAGGACCCAGAGGATGTTATTGTAAAAAGTAAATATACCGGGGTCCCATATTTCAGGTCTCGAAGTGAACGAAATCAGCCACGCGTGGAAAGAAAACTAAGATGATTGTTGCCAGGTGAAGTGCCGGGAGTAGAGTAACTCCTGAGGACAGAAAGCAGAATGGTGTTCTTCCAGGCAGGGGGAGGGTGGGAGTCAGTACTCTTGGGTGTGGGCTCCGAGGTTTCTAAGAGGAAGGGGTTTTGTTTAGTGATGAATCGCGAGGCTGTAGGGCTGCCAAGCACCAGCTCCTGGATTTTGGTGGGTGACAAACTTGTTTTCACTTTTCTAAGTTCCCAACTGGACACCTACCTAAAGGACAGACTGAGCAGAGAAAAACAGAGAGTTACAATTACATCTACCTGTTAATGGTGTGGGAGAGACCTAGGAAATGAATAACAGAAAAAAATGCACAAGGTTTAGGTTTCCAACAAAACCAAGAAAACAGTTCAGGCTTAATTACCATCTTCAGATAGGAGAAGGAGGAAGAGGAAGAAGAAGATGACTGTGGGCATGACTGATGAAAAGGAGACAGAAAATCACAGTAAACAGTGGGAAGGGCCCTGTGCCATCCCCAATGAGAAGCCTGTAATAACTGAGAACCTCCCTCCTTCCCTGGTGCAGAGACAGTTCCCAATGGAGATATTCTGCCTGTTTTCTCTATAAAAGACTCATTTCTCTAATGTGCAGAGATTCTATAATGTCTTCTGACTCCCACAGTTCATCTCAGAATAATCTTCAGGCCCAGAGGCATGTTTAGGAGGGCAGGTTCTGGCTGCCTCCACCAGTTAGGGGTGAAAAGTTAAGCTGACATATTTACTGTGACATGTGCCTTGTCACACTGAAAACAGAGACTAAAGTGATCCAAAAGAACCTTCCTACACACAGCCACAAACTTTAGCAGTGAGATTCATGGACTTGTGGAGCAAATCTCTGAGGTTATCGAGCAAGTGCGGGAGAATTCTTACAACAGGGTGAGGAAGGACTCACGACAGAGGTGGAGAGACAAAGATTGATTTCTACCACCTCCCGCCAGACCCAGAGAATTTAATGGTGTGTGACATTAAATTTGTCTTTGTGTGACAGGAAGGGAGATTATGTAGAACCGGATAGATATTTAGAAGCAGCAACAAACGTTTCAAGCAATAAAGGGTGTGTGTGTATGTACGTTTGTGTGCATGCATTGTGTGCATGAGTATGTCTGTGCATGAGTGTGTGCGTGCCTGAGTATGTGCATGTATGTGTGTGTGTGCATGTGTGTATGTGTGCGTGCACGTGTGTGTATCTGCTATGGAGATGGAGATGTTTTTCAAAGGAGCATGGCAGTGCGGTAGATGCAGGGAATGGGAATGTTTGTGAACCACAGCAGAGAACCCCTAACTCTCCCTTTGAAGGGCAAGGAGAAGAATGGAAGAGCTGTTCTCCGTTGAAGCGAGCCAGGGACAAAAGCTCTCTGGCCAAGCAAGGTCCTTCCTTGCTCCCTGTCTTTTTATTCACTCGCATTCCACTCTTTTTCTTTCTTTCTTTGTTCTAATATAAAAAATTTACTTTTCACTTTACATACCAGCCTCAGTTCCCCCTCCTTCCTCTTCTTCTGCACCCCCATTCCCCATCCACTCCTCAGAGGCGGTAAGACCTTCCCTGGGGAGTTAACAAAGTCTGGCATACCAACTTGAGGCAGGACCCTCCCACCACCCCATATCAAGGCTGATCAAGGTGTTCCACCACAGGAAATAGGCTCCAAAAAGTCAGTTCACGCACCTGGGATAGGTCCTGGTGCCACTGCTAGTGTCCCACCTCCTAACAGATCAAGCCACATAACTGTCACCCACACTCAGAGGGTCTAGTTCAGTCCCATGAATGTTCCCCAGCTGTCAGTCCATAGTCTGAATTCTCCCAATAGCTCAGGTCAGCTGCCTCTGTGGTTTTCCCCATCATGCTCTTGACCCCCTTGCTCATATGATCCCTCCTCCCTCTCTTTAACTGAACTCTTGGAGCTCAGCCCAGTGCTTGGCTGTGGGTCACTGCATCTGCTTCCATCAGTTACTGGATGTAGGTTCTATTATGACAACTAGGGTAGTCACTAAACTGGTTAAAGGTGAAGGCCCTTTCAGACACCCTTTCCACTATTGCTAGGAATCTTAGCTGGGGTCGTCCTTGTTGATTCCTAAGAATCTCTTTAACACCAGGTTTCTCCCTAACTCCATAATGACTCCCACTATCAAGATATTTCTTTCATTGCTCTCCCGTCTATCCCTTCCTGTACTTGGTCTTCTTGATCCCTCATGTTCCCATCCCCCATCCCCTCTCAGTTTACCCAGGAGACCTTAACTACTTTCCTTCCTGGAGCCCTCCATGTGTGTTCCTCTTAGGGTCCCCCCTTTTACCTAGCTTCTCTGGGACTGTGGACTGTAGCTTGGTTATCCTTTGCTTTATGTCTAACATCCACTTATGAGTGAGTACATGCCATGTTTATCTTTCTGGGTCTTGTTTGCCTCACTCAGAATGGGTTTTTCTAGTTCCATCCATTTGTCTGCAAATGTCAAGATGTCATTTTTTTTTATACAGATGACTAATACTCCGTTGTGTAACTGCACCTCATTTTCTTTATCCATTCTTCAGTTGATGGAAATCTAGGTTGTTTCCAGGTTCTGACTATGACAAATAATGTTGCTATGAACATAGTTGAGCAAATGTCCTTGTGGTTTGATTGTGCATCCTTTGGGTATATGCCCAATATATATAGGGCTCCTAAAGCTCCCAAAGCAGCCCTCCTGTCTCAGTGTTACAAGTCCAAGGAACTGGGACTGCTGGCTACTGCCATGCTGGATGCTTCATTCCTTAAAAATATGAATCTGGGTTGGGAAAATGTCCCTGTGGAGAAAACACTCGCCACTCAAGCATGAGAACCCGAGCACACCAGAGGAACAAAGCCTTCTTGGGAGAGAAGTATCAGAGACAGAAAAGAAAAATAGAATAAATTTTGTGGTGACTGAAAACGGCACACATATGAAAGGCAAAAGAAAGAAGACCAGGTCTTGTGAAGTACCATATGCCTTGCCACTGGCAAGATGACTCAGAGTCACAGGAAGGAGCAGGGGACCGTGTTATCTGTGAGGAGGAAAGTTGACCACAGGGGAAGAGGGAGCACAGCCCTCCCACAGGGGGGTTGAATCATAGAAAACTCTGTCTTTGCTTTTCATTCCGCAGAAATCCCTCTTCTCCCATGTGGTTCAGAGTTACTTTCACATGGCTACCCGTGAGAAGTGAAAGAAACCCCATACTGTGGCCTCTGCTACATGGGCCACTTTCTTCAGCCTGAAACTCAAGGCCAAGACGTACTACTGACAATTATGTCCTGACAAGATGATTCACTTCCAGAAAGATATAATAATCACTCCTGAAACCCACTGTGCAAATATATGTGCAGAATACCAAATTTTTAGAAAAAAATTATGGAATTATAATAAGATTTATACTATTTGAAATAGTAAGTAGAAAAACCAGCAGAAAAAGTTTAAAAAGGACATAGAATTGAGTGACCCTGTAGTATTAATTTTTAAAAAATTTCCATTGGAAGCTGTCAATTAAAGTAAGAGATTATAAAACCTTATTGATGTCATTGAATTGTACACTTATAGATGGTTGAAATGAAATATTTATGATGTTTGTCTCTCTATCATCTGTAACTTATTTTTGCATGTATATGAGCTAAAGTTTTTATATATATTTCAAAGTTCATGACTGAGGCTTCTTTAACAAAACACAGGTAAAGAAGAGTGAAGTATATATTTTATAGTATATAATTATATGTTATGACTAATATCTGGGAGAAACCTTAAAGGAAGAATGATTTATTTTCGGCTCACAGTTTTGGAGGATTTAGTCTGAGTTTGGCTGATTCCATTGCTTTGGGCCTCAAACAAAGCAAAAATAACACAATGTTTAGAACATTTGGCAGATCCCATTCCATTTGTGGTGGACTGAAAGTAAAAGGACATAGAGGAAAAGGCCAAGGACAAGTTGTGCCCCCCCCAAGATATGACCTCCACTCCCAAAGTTTCTACCACTTCCCCAAGTGGTACAACCAGATGGGGTCTAAGGCTTCCATAGATAATCCTGTGTGGGATATTACTGATTCAAACTATATCATTTATTAGTACAAAATTTCTCTCACCAAGGAGCCTTCAGAAGGAAATGAAGAGTCAAACAGACAAAACTGAAGCTGAGTGTTTCTAAGCTTAGGATTAAGAAAGAGTAGTTGAGGGGAAAAGTCCCTGGACAAAGGCAGGTCTGAGTCAATGGACATCAACGGAGGAAGGATTAACATTGCCTGTTTGTACATGATCTATTGTGTGCCCTGGAATCATCAGAGACAAGGATGTTTCTTTCCTCTAAGTAAGAAACGACATCTTATACTGAGGACCTTAAGACAACCTCTGGGCAGAAGGGCGAGCTGTGGAGTGACCTTCCTGTGTTTTCTGATAGCTTCTGGACAGGGGCTGAGCGGGAACCTTCCTGTTTTTGCTGTTTATTCAGACACCAAGGAGCCACATATGCAAGTGAGGTGTCTAGAACCGCAATACAAACGAAAATTCAAGTGGAACTGAAAACACAGAATACACAAGACTTTGACAAAGTCTAGCGAGGAACTGCTATCAACTTCTCATTACGTTATTTGGTCACATACTGACTTCAGCGAGGCAATAAAAACAGACTGAGAAATCCATATATCCCCTCAAATGGCTGGAAACTAAGAAGCATGATTTAAAATATTTCAAAGAAGAGAGGGAAGGAAGGTGAGGGGGAGGGAGTCATTAAGATAAATTGAAAAATGTAGTCAAGAGTATATAAATTCCAAGATAGCTTTTGTGAAATACCCTTAAGTCAGCCAACAGAAGGGAATTTCTAGGCTTAAAATACATGTTAAAATAAATCTTCTCTCGATTTTTCTTGTATCTATAAAGTTCTGACCTCTGGACCACTGAAAATGGAATGAAAATGAAATGTTATGGAACTAGGAAATGCCTTTCTTTGACCTCCAAATATTTTATTTTTCTTATGACTCAATTATTATAGCTGCAAACATACATCCCCCTTGAGGATGAAACTGGTTCACACTCATCCCGAACACAACAGAAATTCTTTGACTTCCCTGAGATCGACAAAGGATTGCATTCCTGGAAAGGAACCCGGGACAGTGAAAGACAAGATTGAGGATCCCTGAGATAACCTGGGAATTTAGAGTCTTCTGTCTAGACATGTTCATTTCACAGGGCTGGAATCCTGGATTGCAAACACATTTTTGAACATTCCTCTAGAAGTATTTATAACATTTCAAAAGGCCAAGCAGATCATTCCCTTTACCCTTGTTGCTATTGAAGCTGTGAATAGTCTCTGTCTCTCTGTGTGTAGAGAAATCCATACTTTGGGCGTACTTCTGGCCGCTTCGTCTCCTCCCAATTAGCCCCCTGTGTAGGAATGAAGTGGGCTTTATAACAGTCCTCTGGCTGCCATCCTGACCCTTCTCTGCCCCTGTTGTGCTATCGCCTTTATGTTGACATGAATGTATCAGTAGATGTGGTCCCTGTTAAATGTGGTGAGAACACAAAAACAGTCAAGTTTTGTAATAATAGATTTTATATTTAGAATATTTTAGATAGGTTTCTAAAATATTGAGTGGATCATATAGAGAGTTCATATATACCCCACTCTTTCACTGCAGCTTGATATTGTTCACGTACAGAATTAATGAGATATAACTGTTACAATCAGTGGACCTCAATCATTACATTATTGTTAACACAAGTGTATCATTTACATTAAGATGTCACCTTGTGTTGCATAATTCTATGATTTTTGTAAGTGTATAGTTTATATTTCCACAATTACAACATCATAACAAATAGGTTTGCTGCACTGAATCTGCCCTTTGCCCTCCTCATTCATGCCTTCCTGATGCCCTTCAGGGACTCAGCAACACTAAGTCAAGATTTCCAATCCAATTTGCTGTAAATTGTAGTCACATGGTATACAGCCTTTTTAAAGTGGACGTTCCACTTAGAAGTATACACTCAAGATACCTACATGTCTCCACATATATTTTTTAGGTTTAAAATCTTATTTTTAATCATTGCACAATACTCATTTGCATGCACATACCATAATTCTATAATTTGCTTATTTATCCATGCATTGAAGGATGTTCTGATTTCATTTGACAAACATTAATAAACCCACTATAAAACTCTGAATGAGTATAACTGTTTACCTTATTTGAGTGACTATCTAGAGAAAAGTTGACGGGATCATGTTGCAGACGTGTGCACCAAACTGCAAATCTGCCCTCCAAGTGGCTCTACCATTTTACGTTCTTACCAGCAATCCCACCAGAATTCGGCAATGTGAGATTAGATAATGCAGCTTAAGCCCAGTATTTCTTTATTGATAGCTTTTCTAGCTGACTGATTTATTCATGAAAGTGGGGCACTAAAGTCCCTACTATTGTGGCACTGCGTTTACTTCTCATTCAGTTCTGTTAATACTTGTTTGTATGTTTCGGAATGTTTCAATGTTGAGTGCATATGTTATAGTCTCTTGATGAAATGAACATTGCATGATGATTCCTTTGCTCCTGTAATGACTTTTGACCTACAGTCTGAGTTTTTAGGTGTGAGTATAATCACCTTTGCTCTCTGGCTTACCATTTACATGGAGAGCATTTCTCCATCCCTTTCCATCTAGCCTACCTGTGGGCTACCTGAGAGCTTTGTCAGTCTCTTGCAGGCAGCACATAGTTGGATATCACTATTTGATCAGCTTAGCCACTGTACATCTCCTGATTGGTATTTTAATTCGCTTACATTTAAATTTATCTAAAATGTGAGATTATTTTCATGATTTCTTTTCCTTTCCCTCTGCCTCTGTCTTTGTCATCTCTGTCTCTTTTTCTCTCACTTGCTTTCTTTTTTGTAACTCGATGCTGTGGTTTTCAGGCATTAACTTTGTAGACAGCAACCTTGTGTCACGATGCCAAAATGCTGAACTTATCCTTAAGGATGCTTTCCTTTCTATTTCCATTCATCTAAATGCCCTGACCCAACCCCAGCAAACCCTTCCCATTGCAAGAATCTGGAAAAGAAGACAGCGGATGGAGAGAGGCTGGGCTGAAGGCACTGTCCCTTCGCCTTTGGTAAGACAGCGGCCACTTTAGCACAGGGCTGCTGCCAGCCTCTCTTCACCTCCCCATAGTCCATTACTCGTGGACACCGTCAGGGTGAGGCAATAGTGAGAACTGGGTGCCACAGAATTGATTGGGTGGGGACAAAGGAAGACACAGACAAGCTGGCTTTTGTGCCATATAACTATGGAAATAAACACATTAGCTCATCTGAGTTGAGAAATTGGGAGGGGAATGCAATAGAAAGTCATTGGTCAGAAATTTAATAGCATGTTCTGGGTAACACAGCTAGCATAACAGATCTTGATGAGATCCTACATATATCCCTGATAATCTTTTGCTTAACTTAATCATCCTAAAAATCTTGTAAATAAATAGCAGGTATGCAAAAGTCAAGACTCAAGACCAGAGCTGGGTGATAAAAATCATATTTCTCCCACATTATATTCTGTATAGAATAAATCATATGTTAAGGCACAATGGTCATTTGCACCAAGAGGCCATTCATTGCTTAAAGCACTCGAGGCAGTCACTGTCTGTGGTGGAATCTGAGATCGAGGGCCCCAGGCCCTCTGTCTGTTCTAAACCTGTTAGTACTGATGGTTGCTGTGTATTGAAAGTGAGATGTGCTTTTGATCACCTTCCTTCACAACTCTGTTCCCATAAGGAACTCATTCTGTGATTGTTTTCTTGAAAATGTCCCAATTTAAGCACTCAATCCCAAAGAATAAGGAACAGAACGCATTCCGATATTCTCATTGCCTTAATGGTCTGGGTGTGTGTGTCGCGGTGTTTTGTCTTAAGCTCTTGCCTCGTTCTGCACCTCACTAAGTGAAACCATAAACCAGTTGGCAACCAATGGTGTTTGAATGGAGGCATCAGGAATATCTGGGTGGAGACAGCATCAACTATTCAAAAGCCAAGAACATTCTAATAACTTTCAAAACACTCCTCAGACTCCTTAGGAAATGCAAAGAGGAAGTTTATTCTGTTATTTCTCTCTCACACAACACTGTGGAGCCAGCATAATTTCCATGAACTTAAAACAGACCTTCCAGCCTTGGAAATAGCAGCACTGAATGAAAGTAGCTCTTCCTACAGGAGGAAGCATTGATAGTAGAAAGCCAGGAAATTGCACTCCTGGATGATCCTTCAAGCCAGGCTCGACTGTAAGCCACAGCCTCATTATGTTGCTGTGTTACTCAAATGACAAGTCTTCTACACCATTCTCTTTCATTTCCAAACACAGAACTTTACAAACACAGAAACACCTATATAGCCCTGTGTACAGTGTTGTAGAATTATTGCCATTTGTGTTGGGCAGTCAGTGGGGCTGTGGTTTGAGTGAGAAATGTCCTCTGCAGGCTCACGTATTTGAGCACTCGGTTTGCAGTGGGTGGTACTCTTGGGGAAGGCTATAGAACCTTTAGGAGGTAGAGCCTTGCTGGAGAAAGCATGTCCTCAGGGACAGAGTTAAGAATGTAGAGCCTCGTTCTGCTATCTTCTGGCTCTCTTTGTTTCTTGTGCCTGGATAAACATGTAATCAGCCATCTTCCTGCTCCTGCCATGTGTCGCCATGCCTTCCCTGCCACGAGGAGTGTGAAACTCTGATTCAAAATTCTTTCTTTCAAGTTGCTTTTGGTCATGTTGTTTTATCACAGTGACAGAAAGATAACTAATATGGGTGGTGAGGGATAAATGGAGAAAGTGTTCCTCTTTGTCTTTACAGGACTTAGACTCACCGAGACAGTAAACTGTGAACTAATGTATACAGAAATAATTCCAGTTGGGATAAAATGATAGACAATGAAATGTTTACTATGAAACAGTTTTCCAACGGTGAAATTTCATTATTAATTTTGTGTTCTGCCTTAGGATCTACCTCACAAGAATAGAATATTATCCTATAACAATCCAAATCTTCATCACATAATGGGATAGAATATTATACCGCAGCAATCAAATCTTCACTATCCGATGGAGCATGATATTGAAGTTTGCCATGTCTCTAAGTTATTGTCTCCAAGTGATGACCAGAGTTTCTTCAAATCCACACCACCTCCAATGCCAATACTAACACCAGACTCAGCCCATGCCAATGCAAAGTCAAGGTGAAAAGTCTCCTGTCTTTATTTGACTGATTTGCTGGAACTTCCAATGGACTCAACAACTACACTTTTCTAATGAACTAAGTATATAGAAAATGTTAACTAACTAAACAGATGATTTGTTGGCCTATGAAATTTTGAGAATATTGAGTTTAGAAAAAGTATTTGAGTCACATTAATGTGTATGGCCAAGCCCCTGGATGTAAACAATTCTATGTAAGTGTACAAGCAAATGCTTTATATAGGAATGTAGAGGAAGTCTGCCAACTTCTCTTTTTGTTTTTTTGTTTGTTTGTTTGTTTTGTATAAGGTTTCAAGATTTCACAGTATAACACTGGCTATACCAGAAATGGTCCTGTCAACCAGGCTAGCCTCGAACTCAGAGATCCACATGCCTCTGCTTCCTGAGTGCCAAAGTTAAAGTGGTGTGCCACCAAGGCCAATATTTTCTTTTTCAAAAAGAGCAAGTCTAAAAGTTTCATGGACTCCTTTAATATTAAAAAAAAATCAATGTGAATGTATATTTTGCTTGCATGTTTGTATATGTACCACATATATGCCTATTGCCCAGGGAGGTCAGAAGAGGGTGTTGGATCCCTTGAACTGGTGTATAGTTAAAAACTACAGTGTAGGTCCTGGAAACTGAATCCGAGTTCTCTGCAAGAGCACCTAATGGTCTTAGCCACAGAGCATGAATATCTTTTAAAAGAGCTAATAAAGTAGTTGCTTGTGTCTTGGTTATATCAGAGGGTGTATTTTCTTTTTTT
Organism: Myodes glareolus; assembly: GCF_982192425.1. Classification (NCBI taxonomy): domain Eukaryota; kingdom Metazoa; phylum Chordata; class Mammalia; order Rodentia; family Cricetidae; genus Myodes; species Myodes glareolus. The sequence continues at coordinate 24,740,344 of NC_142038.1, forward strand.
TATTAGAATACATTACCTTACAGGTAAAATTAAAGTAATAAATTCTGACCAGCAGTAAAATACCTGTACCAAAGGACAGATCATATTAATACACTGTTAAAGAATCACTCAGTAATGGTGATAACAAAACAGCACAATGACCTTTGCTGTTATCAATGCAAGGTAAAGAGATTTTCCCTCTTTCTCTAATTCAAATTCATGCATACATGAATATACCCACACATGCATAAATATGCATGACTTCTCAGGTCATGCTGTCCCTGTGAACGTAGCTCAGCCCATCTTTTAAAACTTTTAAGGAAAAAGTAAATTATCACTCAAATAGCAGGGAAGCCTCACCTGTGATTACTCAACAACATGGCTGCCTAAACAAACCCTGAAGATGCACAATGCCAATACACAAAGTGGGAAGTCTCACGGGGCCTCACCCACAGATAAAGACTATAGGCAATGCAGAAATGTGAAGAGCAGAAGAAAGAGTCCTCCCAAGGCTACTAATTGGTTATCCAATACCAAGTGGTCAGCCCTAAAATAATATACATACAAGTAACATTGAATGCACTAAGCAGGTTGTGGTTGTACTTCTTTTATATTTAGGTGTGTGCATGCGTGCGTGCTTGTTGAGTGTATGAGTGAGTGAGTGGGTACATGTGAGTGTGTGTGTGTGTGTGTGTGTGTGTGTGTGCATGCATGTGTGTTTGAGTGTGCATATAACGATAGCAACTAAAGAGAAAGAGGCCATGATTTCAAGAGGGAATTACGGACAGGAAATAGATGGGACTGGAAAAAGGAAAGGGAAGGGGGGAAATGATGTAGTTCTATTTTAACCTTTAAAAGAGAAAGAAAATAAAAACATCTGAGTACTGATCCAAACACCAATAAAAATTATTTAATATTTTTTAAAAAGACTCATTTCATTCTCTAAAGATTTGGATGTAAGGGTGCTGCGGGAGCTCCTTCCGCTCCTTCAGCCAATCACTGCTGAGTTACCAGCCCACTGGGGCGTGGTCTCTCTCTCTCTTTTAAAAAAGCAGCAGTTGTCCTCCTCTCTCTCTGGCTTCCGGCTCCGCTTCCGGCTTCTAGACTCCTTTCCTGTTCACATGGAGGGGCTGTTGTCTGGGACGGTAATCTGTAAGTTTTTTCCCCTTTGAATAAATAACCATTCTATTAATCGTAATTCCAAACTGGTGTGGTATTGTCTGTGACGTATGCCTGGTGGGTAGAGAGAAGGGAGAAGGGGAGGATTCAGGAGAGCTTGGGGGAATGGGATGGGTGGGATGGAGGAAGGGTGGATATGGGAGAAGGGAAGTAAATATCTTAATTAAGGGAGCCATTTTAGGGTTTGCAAGAGACTTGTCTCTAGAGGGGTCCCCAGGTCCAAGGAGAGGTCCCCAGATTGTTCCTTGGGCAGCAGAGGAGAGGGTACCTGAACTGGCCTTGTCCCATAGTCACACTGATGAATATCTTACATATCACCATAGAACCTTCATCTGGCGATGGATGGAGATAGAGACAGAGACCCGCATTGGAGCACTGGACTTAGCTCCCAAGGTCCAAATGAGGAGCAGAAGGAGGGAGAAAATGAACAAGGAAGTCAGGATCACGAGGGATGCGTTCACCCACTGAGACAGTGGGATTGATCTAATGGGAGCTCACCAAGCCCAGCTGGACTGGGAGTGATGGAGCATGTGATCAAAATGGACACTCTGAATGTGGCTGGCAATGAAGGCTGACTGAGAAGCCAAGGACAAAGGCACTGAGTTTTTATTCTACTGCATGGACTGACTTTGTGGGAGCCTGGTTTGTTTGGATGCTCACCTTTATAGACCTGGATGGAGGGGGGAGTACCTTGGACTTCCCACAGGGCTGGAAACCCTGACTGCTCTTAAGACTAGAGAGGGAAGGGGAGGTGGGGAGAGGGAGGGAAAAGGGAGGCGGTGAGGAGGTGGAAATTTTTAATAAATAAATAAATAAATAAATAAATAAAGATTTCTTTAGGTCCTCCTGTATTTGAAAGTCAGTCTTCCGTGAATTCCTTGGAATTAATAGAGGGAGATAAAACTGTGTCTGTATTTACTTAACAGAACATCTCTCTAGGCTATAAAAGCCCAGGAATTTTGGGATCACACATGATTATTAGATGCATCCTTTGCTGGTACAGAGGTAAGACCATGAAAATCATATGAAGCTTGGTTGGGTCTCTAATTGTACAGCTTTCTTTGTTCTGTATCACTGAATCTCCGAAATGGGGAGCATCAAGCTCCTAGCCTTGCATTCTAAGTTCAAAGTTAATTAAGGTTCCCTTCTGCTGTTTGTGTGACTGCAAAACCATCATCTACAGCTCTCTGTGATGGTAGTGTTGACAACCTGACGACTGTCAACCTGAGGAGATCTGGAACCACCTGGAAGGAGCTGGCAAGATGGCTCAGTGCTTAAGAGCACTTGGAGCTCTTCTAGGGGAGTGAGTCCTGTTCTCAGCACACACACAATGGACTGCAATTGCCAATAACACCAGTTTCAGTGGATCTGACCCCTTCGGCCTCTAAAAGTCCCTGAACACACTCAGTGCGCATACATCCATACAGTCACACACACACATAAATAAAAATAAATAAATCTTGGAATCAATCACCCGAGAGATGAGTTCCCTGAGTGTGGCGCGCCCCGTCCGCCAGCAGAAGAGATGCACACAACAGGATTCTTCTCGGATCACACTTTATTGGGAGCACATAGCTTGGGGCGACCCCGGCGCACACGGTTTATAAGCTGCGCAGAACAAAGCCTGAGATGTGTCCATATCTGATTGGCTCTGGCCTCTCCTGATCATACGAGTTAGCTCGCGATTGGTGGCTGGATCGTGCCATTCAGGAAGGCGCACCAAGCACCTCGGGGCGGGGCCGAAGCTGCCTGTAAGGCAGGAAATGATGGCAGGGTTGTGGCGCCTTGGCGCCCTACACCTGAGCATACCTAGGAAGGGTTATCTTGATTAGAGTAACTGACATAGGGAGACCTATCTTCTCTCTGGGCAAGGATCCTGGAAAGGGACCAAGCTAGCTGACTGCTAACATTCATCTCCCTCTGCTTCCCGACTGTAGATGCAATGTAATCAGCTCTCTCAAGCTCCTGCTGCATGAGTTCCCTGCCATGAAAGATTGTGTATCCTGGACCTGTGGGTCAAAATAAACCCTCCCTTCCCAAAGTTACTTTAGTTAGGGTGTTCCATCACAACAACGGCAGAAGAGATGTCGTATGTCCTCTCCTATTTAATTAACTCCAGAGCTTGTGTCTGAATCTGTCAATGCCAAATTATCATTTATTCCATGAAAGTCACATAAATAATCTACATCCTAGCTCAACATAAAATTAAAAAATAAGTGGAGGCCATTTTTTTGGTTCTGTGTCAACCAAATATTTCCTGCAACAGACAATTTACTACTGGAGAGTTTTGACAAAGAACCATAGTGTTTCTTTTAGACTGTCTGAGGAGAGCTGGTAGGATTTATTAATCTCTGACATTTCATTCTCAACTTGTAATAAATAGACAAAAATGACTGTCTAGGGCTAAGTAAAGCTAACCTAAACAAGTCAACTGACCCCTTCAGATATGGGATGGAGACTATTCAGGCCCTTTCCTTGCTTCCAGAGTGGTGGGCTGTTCTGTTAGGATCTCATAAGGCAAATAGTTGAAATGCCTTAACAGATAAGAATATTGGTGTAATGATTATCGTTCAAGAACTGTGACCATTTTTTTTTTCCAAACCAAATGAAAATGGCAAGGAATAAAATTCTCCGTGATTACCAAATCCACCAGAACTGTTGCAGCCTGCTTACTTCTGGACCCAGAATGCCCTCAGTGGGCAATAATAACTTTTGGATTCACGAAGCAATTACTTTAGATGCTTTGCAAATGGAGGTACATAGTAGTCAGGACAGCACAAACGACTACAAACCTGTTGCATAAATGAATAGCCATAATTTCAGTCAAGTCAGGTCAGGTATAAGTATTCCCAGAATAAGACCCAGTAACTCTCTTAGCCATGGCTGTCAGACAGGTTTCCGGACAACCTGGTGAACCAACTGCCTGAGCCCGAGACTGACTGGGCATAAGAAAAGAGAAAAGACGATCATGACTTGGGTTTTTAATTAACATACTGCTTTCTCTGTGAAAGTGACCCAATGGTTGACACCCAGGGTAGGATCTAGGACTCTCCTGACCCTTGCTTCAGGCAAACTCCACAAATTTTCCTTGACTTTTGCCTACCCTCTGTGAAAAAATGGGTGGGGACACTCCAGACAGGAATTAAAATGTCATTTGTTCTATCTCCTGGCATCTAAGATTCTTACTCTACAGCTCTTCTTTCTCAGGACCACATCCCCCATTCTCATAAATCTTTTAATGCAAAACCTGATTGGGATGATCCATGTCCCATCCTGAATTCTCGCATCCCTAGGAAGTTTGCAGGCCAGTGTTCTGTTCTAGATTCCTAAGGTTTCTGGGAGTTTTGTGATTTTTCATAGCCCAGAGGACTTTTGAACTAACAAAAGAGAAACGTGTTTTTAGCCTGTCTAAGATAGTGTTTTTCCCTGGCTGCTGTCTCAGTGGCCACATCAAAATCATACACTTATTGGACCTCTCTGAGATTTTGAAGATTATTTGATTATTGGCCCTTATATATCACTACATAGACTGGGAAAGCCCTGAATTGAAGTTAGAAAACTGTCCTCTGAGAAACACTCTCAGCTTTTTAAATAACAGTTAGCTCTTTCAGAGAGCTTCCTATAGTTGATGAAAAGGTTCATCTGTATCAATAGGAATATGTACCTGGTGAATGGGATGCGCACCCTTGGAAAAAGCAAGGAATCAGTAGGAAATGTTGGTAGTGTAGTATATGCGACAGAACAGAAATATATGCGCTTGTATTGTTGGCTCTTAGGGTACACAGACTGAAAGACTAGTCTATAATTTCGTCTCTTCCTTTCCAGGATTGCTTTCCTGTAATGCATACTTTCAAGGGAATCCAGGGGGTGACCAAAAGCTCAATGGCCTTTCAGTTGAAGACTTAAAGGTTCTCAGGATTGGCTGTTCAAGGCCTGGTTAAAAATCTATCCTCTGAGAGCAACAATGTTTCAGATATACTTCACTTTCTTCAGTCACAAAGTTGGGATTGGTACCCTCAGCAGCCAATGGAGAAGAAGTCAATTAAATGCATTAATTTTAATTTCTTTTAACGGAAAAAAATGTGAGGTTTTTTCCTTATAAACAGAATGGGCATCTCAACATAAAGGAGAGGACTAGATTCTTACTGCCTGACAGTCACCGTGAGCCATGTGTGACTACCGACAGTGGATTTAAGGTAAAACAATCTTTTTAAGAAGTGACACCACCTGCCGTGGCCTATGAACACCAGGCACAGGGAGTCAAAAGAGCCTGTGAGACACAAGGTCGGCAAGGAAACGCTGTTGCTAGGGAGCCTTCGAGTGGGGCAGGGAGTCAGAAAGGAGACACCCTCTGTGGCGTCTGCAGGCCTTGGAGACCTTCATGGGTTTATTTTGGACTTTTTCCTCCAAGAACGTAGAGTTGACCTCTATCTTTTCTGAGGGAGTCTCCAGTCTCTGACCACGAGGCAGGATGAGGACACCGTGTACAGAGGATCAGAGCCTGTGTATATTCTAGGGATGTGTGCAGATGAGGTTATGATTCCTTAGAGCAGTAAAACCTTGACCTATCGAATCTGTGCAGTGGAACCTTGGTAAGAGCCAAAACCCAGGTGCTGGCCTGGTGGAAACAGGCCTTGGGAACAGAACAGAATGTTCCAGGTCAGGTCTCTGCCGGGTGCCATGCAGCTGAACTTCAGCAAATGTCCAAATGTTTCCTCTCTGACCTTTATATTTTAAACCAGGTGATGCAATATGTGGAGGCAGGGAAAGGTTAGTGATGCCATTACCTGGCACATAGCAGGCACACCATCCATCACTGATTATCTCCGTTCTTGTCACGGTGACCTCCCTAAGCGACGTAAAGAAACACAGAGATGACTCTGGTCCTTGAGAGGATGTTCCTTCCCAGGGAGCAACACCCAGCCGGAACTCCCAGACTGATTCATGAAGATTCTGTGTAGTCCTGTGTGGGACATGTCTGAGAACACAAAGGCACAATATCAAACACACAGTAACCTCTATGGTCAACATCAGTCAGGACTGTCCTGGTGTTCATAGGCCACGGCAGGTAGTGTTACTTCTTGAAAAGATTGCTTTAACTTAAATCCAATGTTGGTAGTCACACGTGGCTCATGGTGACTGTCAGGCAGTAAGAATCTATTTTAGACTCTCCTTTATGTTGGGATGCCCATTCAAAAAAACTCACATTTTTTTTTCCATAAAAAGAAATTAAAATCAACGCAGTGGCTTCTTTTCCATTGTGATCTCCCTGGATAACAGCCAAAGACCCCTGCCTTGCTGGGCCAGGCTGAATCTCCTTCCACTGGCTTTTTAGCATTCTGAAGCCCCCATCATCGCCCTTACTACATTATATGAAGTTGATTACTAATGTTCTGTCACCTTTAATTCAAAATAGGCCCTTGCTCTGATTGGCAGCTGGTGCAGCAAAGGGATCACAGAGCCCCCATCCTGCTGTCTGTTCATTTCAAATCTGGGCTAGAGTTCAGTTGCTGTTCATCAGATGAAGAGTGAAGCTTCCACATGTGAGGAAACAGGATCCCAGGCTTTTGCCTCATCTGTCGAAATGTGTATGGGCTCAAGTGTAAAGCAGAATATGTAATAAAGCACACAGGATCATTCTGCAAAATACACACTCTTCCATGTGTAATACAGTAGCTACCCTTGCATATGGTTTTGAAAATCCACTAATAGAAGAGAAATAGTAAAAGTTCAGGACCTTATTTTATACTAATCACATTTCACGTATTAAATTACCACCAATAGTTAGTGGGTATTGTAGAGGACAAAACCATTTCCACCACCGCAAACAGTTACGTTGGCCTCGCTATGAGCCTCACTAATAATCGTCACTCAAGAAGATCCCTGTAGAGTCGGCAATGATCAACGTTCCTTCAAATAAGAAGACACAATCTTACTTTGTCAATGGGACACACACCTCTGAATGTATTTTGTAAAGTACAGATGGCATCGGGTATAAAACCTGCTGAGAGACTGAAAATGATGCTCCTGCCACCAAGGGATGCCGTGTGCTTTCACTGCGTCCAGCTCCAGGCCTTTGCACAGAGTCTAAACCTGCACTCTCTGACTTGGATGGCACTATTTATATCCTGGGTTTTCCTATATTTGTGGCTCTTGCTTAAATTTCTAGGGTTCCTAAATTGGTAGCCAATCATGTACTTGACCTTTCTTTCTGAGTTTGCTATGGGCCTTTCAGGCCAGTCATGCCCCTATATAGACTTGTCACTTCTCCCTCACACCGACTCCTAGGTGTCGTTCCCACCTCCTCTACTTTTAGATGTCACTGACTTATACTCTCTATATAAGCTATATCAACTACTCAAACTATAAGCCTAGGTATTTCTCATCATGATCAGTCCTATAATTGTCCCTTTCTTAATTTGCTGTCCTGAAACTTGTTTCAATATAGTAGCAATATAATGTTAGATTATCAACTTACTTTTCAACATGGAATATTGTATGTTAACCCAACCTGGTTTCATTATGTTAAAAATAACTGGGAAGCGTGGGCAAACCAAACCGGAACTTTCAGTACTGTTGGAAACGGTTTGGATTCACAGTCTTTGATGTAGGCTCTCAAAAGGAAGTGACCTCTTTAGAATTGTCTTCTATGAATACCAAGAATCTGATAACTTTAAGGGAAATGTTCCTCTGGCAACCACTTCCTGTCTTCAGGCATTCTTTTGTGCCAAAGATGAATGTTTCTACTCATGCTCTGACTTTGAATCGCTATTGAATCTAACCCTCCCACCATGTTTGGAATTACAGATAACTTATTTTAGATGAGATTTAATGGATACAGTGGATACCACAGAGGAAAAGTGGGCCTAGTTTCCTTTGGTTCTCTATACAGCAATTTCCTATATACTTTTATAAATAAGGAGAGATGTGTCCATGGTGGACTTCTTGGAACATCTAGAATTTGCCTTTAGACATTTAGTGTTATGGCCTGGAAGGCATAGACTTCTTTCAGGCAGTGCCAAACTTCAAATGTCAGAAAAGGACAGCGATAGAAACAGATCATGGATTCTTTGCAGAGAGGGAGATTATCCTGCAGACAAGGACCCTTGGGGCCATGGCAGGGTAAACTGGGGGTGATGGTGCTGCAGCTGCTACAGCTGGTTGGAGAGCATCCTCAGGAACAGACCTTCTTCCTGCTGATAACGGCAGAAATGCCACAGTGGGGATGTGTTCTATCATCATACAGTTCCTTGTCCCCTGCCTTGTGCTATAATGGCCAGGAAACAATTACAGCTGGTTTATTAACTCCTTTCTAAGGACACTGGGAGGAAGCAGAGCAACTGTGGGTGAGACATTTCCCAGGGAAATGTGTGGAGGGTAGGTTGCGTCAATAGTGTCCTGGGGATGCTGGGAGAACAGATACAGATTCTTAGACCGGCTCAGGTACATCAAAGAGCATCAGCTAAAACCAGACAAGCGCTGGTCAAGTGTGCAAGTCTTTCTGCCCTCTTGGCTTTTGGTAGAATTCCTCCCTATCTTCTGGCAATCAGACTTAGAGTTGTCCATTGCTTCCTTGAGCCTAAGACTTAGTTTTTAGATACTCCCAATTGTTGCCGGTTTTTACTCTTTGGGAGCCCACCATCCAGTGCCCAAATAAATACACGGAGACTTATTCTTACTTATGAATGCCTGGTCTTAGCTTGGCTTGTTTCTAGCCAGCTTTTCTAGCTTAAATCATCCCATTTCCCTTTAACTACATTTTGCCTGTGGGCTTTTTGACTTGCTTTATTCCATATATCCTTCTTTCCCTCTTACTCCCTGACTGGCTGTGTGGTTGTGTGGTTGTGTGACTGATCCCTCGCATCTTCCTCTCTCCTTTTCTCACTCCTTCCTCCTTCTCCTGAGCCTAGATTTCTCCTCCTATTTATTCTCTCTGCCTGGCAGCCCTACCTATTTCTTTCTCCTACCTAGCTATTGACCGCTCAGCTCTTTATTAGCCCAATTCGGTGTTTTAGGCAGTCAAGGTAACACAGCTTTATAGAGTTAAACAAATGCAACAATAAAGAATGCAAGACATCTTTGCATCATTAAACAAATGTTCCACAGCATGCATGAAAGTAGCACATCTTAAACTAATATTTCACAACACCCAATTGCTGAATCTTCCTGATTTTCCTAACAGTTTGAAAAATGATTTTGTCATATAGTCTGCATTCACTAATTTTATTACTTTTTTTCAGTGATGATTGATAATTCAATGGAAAAAGCAGAAGTAGACACATTGCAAGTGGCATAGGAACGGACGTATGTATTTTCTTAGTAAACAGGGTTTCAATTTGTTTGAGAATGTGTATGCAGGGCACAGAAGGAGATAGTATTAAAGGAATGAGGGGGAGAAAAGCTACGCCATCTAGAAAACAAACGGTAAAGTGGCAAATGTAATTACAATCTTAACAGTACTTACAGTAAATGGAAGCAGATTAAATTCTTCAATTAAAAAAGAAAGGGGCTGGAGAGATGGCTCAGAGGTTAAGAACTCTGGCTGCTCTTCCAGAGGTCCTGAGTTCATTTCCCAGCAACCTACATGGTGGCTCACAACCATGTATAATGAGATCTGGTGCCCTCTTTTGGTGTGTAGGTGTACATGCAGGCAGAACACTATATATACTAAATAAATAAATGTTTTTTTTTTTTAAAGAAAGATAGGGCTGAACGATGTGCAGAGAGTGAGAAACCTCAGAACACTCAGTCCTACATGAGATGTTGCTAACAAATTCCTCCCCTCAGGGCTGAGGAAACTCTGAGGAAGAGGAGACAGAAAGATTGTGAGATCCAGAGGGGATGGAGGACACCAAGAAAATGAGGCCTTCTAGACACAACGGGACTGGAACAGAGATGAACTCACAGAGACTGTGGCAGTGTGCACAGAGCCTATGCAGGTCTTAGCCAGATGGGGTCCTAGTGCCGAGAGGGGAAGCAGACACAAATACCCATGCGTAAGCCAGAAGCTACCTCCACTCGGTGTCAGTTCGCAAAAGAGAAGCTAGTTTTCTCCAAAGGAGTCTCATTGACTGGCTATACAAACCACTCTTAAGGGCCCCACGACAAGCAGTAAATGACCAACACAAAATGAACTCGATTGACCCCTCTCTTTCCGTCACTCTGTCCTGTTCTTGGGCAGTGTTTTAGTTCCTGGCATCTCTGTACTTGTTTTTGTTTTGTTTTGTTCATTGATGCTTTCATTTCTCTGTGAGTTCTTCTTTTAAAATAGAATGTACATGGCACAAGCTCTCTCTCAGTTCTAACGTATTTAACCGGTTTCCTTCCAACTTAATCTCTGGGGTTTTCTTGAGGGCCTCTCGTTCTCATTGTTTACATAGGTCATTTTTCCCCAGTGTGCTCTGAGTTCTTTTAAAAGTCTCATGAGTTTTCAAATATGTATATTTATTTACGGGGAACTCGATTATGAGAGTAGGCACTGGGCTGAGCTTTCTCACCAGCCAACTTTAACTCCTCCCTCAAAGTGTGTGTGTTCAAGAGTGAGCGCAAGCTTCCAGGGTGGTGGGTGCTGGTGGGATCTGCATCTTGTCTGTAAAGACCCTGTGTACTAGGGACTTTTCGTCTGTGCTGTGGGCCTGTTGGAAATGTTAGGGGTAGGAACTCATAGAAGGAGAAGTTAGGTCACTAAGGGGTGTGTCTGAGAAGGCCACAGCAGGACACTGACCCTTTATTCTTGCTGTGTTTTCATTTTGCTTTCCATAAGGCGAGCAGGCTCATCCGTGCCAAACCAGTGGGAATGAAGTCCTAGCCTTAACCCTCTTTTGAGGACCTAGGTTCCATTCCCAGCACCCACATCGTGTCATTTATTGTCAGAAATTCATGAGTGATCTTCCATGAATAGAGGTTGAATCGTTGTGCCTTCCTGATAGCACGTCTTTTGAGCCAGCACTCCAGAGCTCAACGATCCTCCCACATCTGGTCACAGTGGCCCAAGTGACTGTGGCTTTGCTCACAAGCAGCCAGGAGCCCATATGACAAGGCAGTCCAGGTGCAGGTCCTCACAGGAATGCTTTGCTTTTCACAAGACCTCAGCTCCACAGTCAGCTATTCTGTAACCTACTCCCAACCTGCTTTTCCTAAACCTGAGCCATTTTCTTCCTCTAGCAACCAAATATGCAGCACTTTGGGAAAGACTCACGTAGGCTGCCTGAAAACACTTTTTAAAATGATACTATAAAATCTATTGAGGTACTATGCTGAATGAGTATAAAGTATTTCCATCTATCTATCTATCTATCTATCTACTATCTATCTATCTATCTATCTATCTATCTATCTATCTATCTATCTATCTATATATTCACCCATCCAACTATCTACTTAAATTTTAACATTAAAATTACAAAGTATATATGTTATATTTTCATGTTAAAAATTAAAGATAAGCTCAAAAGTCAACAAAGAAGCTTATTTTCCTACTTCTTACCTAAAGATGAAAATGAAAGAAAAAGTTTTGTGCTTGATGGGTCTCTTAACAAATGTGTTTGTGAATTTGAGTTCTAGTAATACAAGGAAACGTGTCCTGCGAACATCATAGCGTTTGACACAGGAGAACGATTATTAGTCCCAGGCATGACTAGAAAGAAATGACTAAGGCAAGGCAGGGAGAGTCAATGTTCCTGCTCACTTCTGACCTAAGTGGGCCATGGAGGGACAATGCCAAGGATCTCCTTATTCAGCAATGTCAACAGCACCGAATACATCCTTAAAATGCTAGAGGAATAACCCAGGTGATGACAATGTCGTCTGGAGTCTGAACCAAGACTAGGCTCTGTCTAGGAGAGGCGATGTTCAGAGTCTACAGACCATTTTAACACTTCCAGCTCTGAGGACAACCTTACCAGCATGGCTGGGTGGGCAGGAATCTGCAGCAGCAGCTTCAGAAGCACAAGGTTAGCTGTGGGCTTTCCTGGAACTTTTAACAATTGAAATTATACCAGAAAAGTAAAGGAGGCCAGAATGTTTGCATGTGAGGCATTCTGGATAGTGAAGTGGGATGATCTGGCTCTGTCCCCTATGGGGTGGACAGTTTGAGTTTTGCAGGCTGAAGAAATATTGAAGATGGAAGTCAAGGGTGGGGTGCTAGCACTGGTGCTACAGCCTGGGCTCTTTGAGTTAGTGAGACCAACCCACACAGCCTGCCTTTCAGTCTGGACAGTTTGGGGTCTGTTTTCAATTGCTGAACTGATTACTTTAGGAAGTGGGTTTCAGGGTGAAACGGCAATGAAGTCCAGCCCTAAAGAGAGTTTCCTGCAGGAACCATGCCTAAGTGGGGAGGGTTAAGGGTCTTGGAAGAAGTGGAGATTAACATTCTGCTTCAAAGTATATGAACCCCAACGATGACTCTCATCTGGGTTCTCCCAGCATCCTTTGCTTCTTCCTCCACAGTGTGCTCCCATATGCGATTTGGAGCACGTTTGCATGGTTTTGCTTTGCTTTGTTTGTTTAAAATAGAAATGGATTAGGCAAGTGTTCTTCATTTGCAGGGAGTAAGTCCAGGGAACCTGTTTGCAACCAAAAGAGGCATCCCTGGGGATTTACTCCAAGATTCTGCCCTGCACAGGTGATTGCTGTCTGGAGGATTGGTTCTGACTCACGTGATCTGGCAGCTCCTTGGGCTTGTTCTTAAACCCACTGAGCAGAGGGACTGACCAGCCTGCTCTGATCCACCACGTGTAAGTATGGCTGCATTGCCGTGGGTCAGGGGAGGACTGCAGTTTGTCACTTGTCTGATTAGACAGCAGGCCTGATGAACAAAGGACAATAGGAGCAACACAGACAAAACCTTTCCCTGACTCCAAGTTTTGTTTACATCTAATACCTCCACGGAGCAGCCTTGCATCCCCCAATGGTTTCTCCACCTTCAGCTGGTGCTGCCTAACTTTCCCCAGAAGCACACAAAACAAAGCTGTACACGACAATCAATGGTCTCTTAGACTTGATGGACAGCCAGGAGACACTCCCACTTTCCTCCCAGATGAACCTTTGCAAAGATCTCTCATCAAATTCAGTAATCGATGTTTCCATCTGCTGCCTGGTTTGTGGATAAGAAGCCCAAACTCATTAAACACAAGGGATTTGATAAGGACAAGTTCTTCCGAGATGTCACACAAGGGAACAGACTGATGTCCGCCAGTTGTCAACAACACAAAATGAATTGGGAGGTTGTACAACTTACAGTAAAATAAAGATGCTCTCATATATGCAGCCTGGGCATTTTATGCACTTGGGTTGTCCTGGGTGGCGATCCCCATTCCACGCCCAATTCTAAAATCTCAGTTTATGGGCTAGTTGGCCTCACCTTTCATTTCCAGCACATGGATGAACATTTACCTTCTTCAGTTCTGGCAGCCACCAATATGTAAGGTACCAGCATGATTAAAGTAGTTTCATTTGTCCAGTTGGCACATGTCTAAAGTATAGGCTGAACTCAACTGACAGCATCCGTCAGTGCCGTGTCTCAAGAAGCCTGTGCATGCACAGGAAGCCTCCTTGTGTGGGGTATCTCCATCTTTTTCTGCTGGGTAAAGAGGCAATCTCAGGCAGTGGCAAATTGTGCTTTCCTGTGGCCCAGAGTCCAAGTCTGGCCAGACGTTTGACCTCCATCATGTGGCACTTCTGGGCGCTAGGAATGATAATAAATATTAGGGCAGTGAAAAAAGCCCTTTCTCTCCATTTATTTGGGAGTGTGTTCCTTCCCACCCTCCTGTGACTAGTGAAGTCAGTGCGTGGGTTTACATGCCCCCTTGGCTCTAGCATTTGGGGGGATGAAGCCAAGTCTCGTTACTCAGGAGGATAATGATATATAAACATTTGCTTCAAAAATGCCTTTATGTTAATTTCCTGTGTGATATTTATAGGCTGTAGTGCCTGTGGTGGGTTTGCACTCTGTGTACAATATAAGCATTCATTGCCAGGGCAGTACGTTTCCAGGTAGTGCTAACTCTGCAAAACCTGCCTGCCAGCTCTGTCCAGACAAACACTGCATTCATGTTGGGTTTTGTCCCCCCCCCCCCCATACTATGCTTGTTCTTGGAAATGCAATGTACAGAAAATATCATTTTTTTTGACCATAGTGTTCTCTACTGGGTGTAGAAAAGATATTTAACAATTTGCAGCACTAAGATCTAAGCCAACCTTTGTTGAAGATTTCTGTTTTGGTTTTTCCTTATCTGTCAGGATACACTGACAGTCATCACATACTATATCCTTAAAAATTATTAAAATGTTATATTTCTATTAATGTTATTGCGACTCTCAAGGCTACATTATCTTCTTGTAAAAAAAGAACACATTTCTGTGTAAGAAAATTGGACTGGAATACAAGATTCTCGTGTGTTCTGCCACCTTTAAGGTCGAGTAGATAAATGCAGGAAATGAGATCTAGAAGCAAGTCAGATTTGGTACAAGGTTCTCTGGGATTTGTAACCTCATGCCGAAGGATGAGGCAATCAGGACTGAGGTTTATGTTGGGTGGAAGCCAATGAGTAAGGAGGGAAACAATATAAGATGTGAGAATTTTACATGGTTTCCTTCCAGAACAAGGTAAGACTCTGAAGGACAAATCATCAGGAGCTAAAACAGAGAAAGGATTTCATGGACCCATCATGGATCTTGATCTGAGCCAAGCAGAGGTGAACAGAGGCCTGTTTTGAACCTGTAGGATTTCAGCAGGAAAGAAAAGATCTCTTGGGTCCCCCATGCTTTACTGAAGACTCGATTTTGTCTTGTTAGTGACTGATGTAGACAGCAAGTTTGGTGTGAGGCAGAGACAAGCTCAGGCCAGCTAGCTTGGGTTAAGAGGAACTAACTGCCTACCTGACAGGGCAGTGCTGTTTAGGTGGGGGCTTTTAGGCCATTCTAGGTGTTCTTTCAGACAGTTAAAAAAGCAAAGAAGTATGGATGAAATTCTGTAAGTGTATAGAGACATTAATAAACATGGGGCAATTCTGTGGTCCATCTACATTTTGTAGTTTAAATGGAATCGAAATCTCTAAAGTTTGTTACAGAAATGAGGTCATAATTATTCTTACCAGCAAGCGTGGCTTTCAGTAGGAGAGTTGAACTCCTCCAGTTTCTCCCCTTGGTATCGATCACGAGCATTTCCTCCAGTCTGTGGTTTCTTCTGTGAGCCGCAGGTAAACGATATAATCAATAGAACGCGGGCACATGCACAGAGCGGGTGAGAACGCCGTGTGAGGTGTGACACGAAAGGGAGCCAGCAAGGATGCGCGTACGCTTGTGTCCCATCTGGCGGTGAGTGACACACTTGGAGGTGAGACGACAGAGCTTGGCCAGCTTTAGATCAAGATGAACTTGGACGTGAGAACACTGAACACTGCCATCCAAGCTGCTGCATGCTTGTGCTGGGGAAAGTGTACCTCTTGGAGACGTGTACTTAACTTTTCAAGTATTCAGTGATGGTGGTACCCCTTCTTTTTTCATTGCTTTCTAAGGCGTGTATTTCAACCAACCTGGACTGCTATACCCAGTTGCCACAGGTTGGCAATGAGTATTTCTTTCTCACAGTGCTGGAGGGCTGGAATTTTGAGGTCAGGGTTTCTGAACTTCTGGGCTCTGGTGGGCGGCCTCCTCCTGAGTGGCAAGTGGAACACATCTCTGTGTATCTTTAAATTGAATAGAGAAAGGCAAAGCCAGCTCTCACAGACTCTTGAAGGGATGCTCATCCTCTTGCGGCTCCGCTCACATAACCTCACTTACCCCAGGGAATCTTACTCCTCTCCCAAGGCCCCACTACCTTACACATTCAAAAACAGGGGAGGCTTTGGGCATAGGCATCCACTTGAAAAGCAAACAAATCACTCACCGAATAAGGAATTGCAGTGAAGGGGACAAACTCTGCCTGGAATGGGGCCTGGGCTATTTGAGAAAATTCTGAGGCAGGCCTCACAGGAAAAGGCTTGGCTTTGGGATGGGAGCTTGCAGGAGTTCATCCAGAAACCAGGACCTTCAGGCTTTATTTCTGAGTTCCCAAAGCTAAGCCTGGCTTCTCACCTCTCAGCTCCCGAATCCTGCCCTTTGAGGCCCAGCTAGATATGCACTTAGACTTCAAATTGAGTTGTCCTGTTTACTTGTTTCTCTCGATCACATTGTGAGCTATATGAGGGAATGCTGAGTCTGTCTTCATTCCCCGTTGCATTCCTAGCATCTCACCCAGGGGAGAATTAGGATAAATGATAGACAAGCAAGTGAAGGGGTAGAACAAAGCAATCATCTATTAACTAGACCTTTTCCGGCAGGCTGCACAGGGCTCAGACCCATGTGTACCCTACAAGGAGCTCATAATCACTTATATTAATTTGGGGTTTAGCCCAGCGTTCAGGTAGGAACCCCACTGGAATACCCTGCTGGAGCCACATCTATATCACAACCCAGAGCCAGACACCTGTAAGTATCTGCCAAGAGGGGTGGACCCTTATCTGGGTGTTCATGGATGCTTCCTGGCTGCCCCACTCAGCAGGTCTCCCAAGCGCAGTCCGGCCCTTCCTCGGCAGGCGATATCTGAGCTTTTTCTTAGCGCTGGTCCAGTCCTCGGTCTTGGCCACTCCCACACGGATTCTCTAGTGGCCCTTAACTGAATGTGTGCCAGGGGTCAAGGATGGGAGGGGAGGGTGGAGAAGAACTCATGAGCCCTGAAGGCTACTGGGCTAGAGGTGCCTGGAGTCCGGGAAAACCTTGCTAAAAGGTTGTTCGTAATGACGAACTCAGGGGAGAGCGTTGATGGGTGGGGTGAGGAGGCACCTGGAGGGTGGAGGAAGGCTCCTTTGGCCTGCTCCCAGGTATCTTACTTGGTAGGGCATCTCCCTGTCAGGAAGACCCTGGGTCTATCACACATTTGTCCACGACAGTGCACTGACTGGTGTGAGTGGTTGATGTGGAGCGAATCACCCTGAATTCTCACTGAGTTCTATGAACCTTCTCCCTTTACAGCAGGGTCTCTGTCCAAATGGGTCACAAGCCTAAAGGCAGCCGACACAGCTCTTCTATGCGAGTGCCCATTAGCGTCTACCAGTTTGATTTTCTTAGAAGTTAAGGAGGAGAGAAGCATTGAGATTACCATTTTCCCAAGAGGATGTGCCCTCCCTTTCTGTATAAGATTCTTCTGCCCGAGTAGGCACCAGGATATGTGCACTCCCAGGGCGGAATGCATTAAGAGCTGAGCATCCACTGCCTGGGAAGGGGAGTGCCAAGCTGGAACCTGGTACCCGTACCAGTATGGGAGGCCTGCCCAGTGCGGTCTGCCACAGTGCTATTAGGCATGTGCATCCCAAGTGTGGGCAGAGAGTGCTGGCTGCCAAGTCCTTCCGGAGAGTACTGTGCACACAGATGTAGATCTAAGCCCATCCCTGCTTAGCTTCTGAGACCGGATGAGATTGGCACGTGTTCAGGATGGTAATCACTGAAACATCCACATGGGTAACATTTTACATATCCAAAAGGTTTTATGTATATGTGTGTGTATATATATGTGTGTGTATGTGATGTTATGTATATGTGCATGTATACGTAATATATGCATATGTGATGTATATATTATATATATTTGTGTATGTATATATTATGTATACATGTATATAACAAAATGAATGGCCAAAAGAGACCTTGAATTTGAAAAAGACCAAGAAGAGATACAAGGGAGAATTTTGAAGGTGGGAAGGGAAGGAAGAATTATATAATTATATTATAATCTCAAGGATAAAAGAAAAGTTAAAAAATAGAAGAGACTTTCTATTATTACCAGTCAGGTTTATTAGGGGCAATGAGCGGATGGAATTGGAAATTACTAGGAAAACACTAGGGTGGCTGTAGCCTCTTGCTGGGCATAAATATGGTTTGTTCCTTCAAAACTAATGCTGAAGTTTCATCTCCCTTGTGAAGTATGCGGGAGGAGCGAGAATTTAATCTGACTGTGGTGCTCAGAGACAGGGCCTTTGGCTGGGTAAAGACATGAGGGTGGAGCCACATGACTGAATTCCGGTGGCTTTATCAGCAGAGAGAGAGAGCAGACCTGGCTTTCTCTAGGTGATGCTGTCCTCGTCCACCTCCAGAGAGATGTCCCTTAGCTCTTACCCCTCCAGAGCCAAAAAACTGCTGCAGCCACTGATGTTTCTAGACAATACTGTGGCCTGAGATGTGGGCCAAGCACTTCGCTGTGAGCCAAAATAAGCATCGTCAGAAAAATTACTGAGTGCTGTAGTTTGGGTCTTAAAAGTCTCCCTTGTCCCTATGTTAAATATTTGTGTCCCAGGATGATTATTGAGGGGTAGCAGAAACGTTGAGGGGTGGAGCCTTGTGGGAAGTCCTCAGAACACTGCAGGGAGGAGTGACCTCAAAGAGGACGGTGGCATTCTGTTCCCTCCCTCTCCTGATTTACGCCATGCTTGTAAGCAGGAGCAAGCTTGTAAGCTTACAAGCATGGAGATCTCCATGGCTACCGGTGGGCACTCCCTAACACACCTTCGCTCCTTTCCACTCTCCTGGATTCGGCATTCCTTCTTCCCAGAGGACAACCCTGTAGCAATAGAAGGACGTGGTACAGAGAGTAAAGACACACTTAGCAGAGACACTGTTCCTGTCCCTGGCAACTGTCTCTAGGTGGGGGAAAGAAGGATGGACAGTCAGTGCTTTACAGAAACATCTGTGCATGAGCACGGGACTGTGCCTTTAGAGAGGCGCCCCTAACTCAGCACAGCTCCAGAATCTGCTCACCTATTCAACTCCATCACCATCACCGTGGAACAGGTACTCACAATATATTTCTGTGATAACTGCTCCCCACCATCTGCATTTGCTCTTCCGCCATCATGAGAATGTAAATTGCTCTAAGCTTGCATTTGGATGACTTGCCTTAGTCCATAGCCCCTGGTGTACTGGGGTGTAGTGGGACCTTTAGAAGTTGGGATTTTGTGGAAAGACGTTTTATCAGTATGGGACACTGGTGCCCCCAGCCCTTCTCTCTCTCTCTCAAAAAAAGCACTGACATAAAAGCAACTTAAAGGAGATAGAGGAGAAAGGGTTTATTTAGATTATACATCTAGGTCACAGTCCATCACTGAAGTCAGGACAGGACTCAGCAGGAACTCGACGCAGAAACTGTTGAGGAGCCTTGCTTGCTGAATGACTCCCAGATTCATGCTCAACTAATTTTCTCTGCTTATCTAGCAGCCCAGGACCACTTTGCCCAAGGGATGGGTCAACCCATAATGGACTAAATGCTTCTGCATCAATTAACAGTCATGACAATCCCTCTATGGACAGACCCACAGACCCATTGAGTAATTTTTTTTAGGTGATTCAAGGCTGTATCAAGTTGACAGCTAACGCTAGCTGTGACAGCTTCCTTGTTGCTATTAAGTGAACAGCTTCTGCCTTCTACATGCGTCCACCATGATCTCACCATAGGCCTAGGTAACGGGGCAAAGGAAGCACTGATAAAAACGTCTGCAGCCATGAACCAAAAAGCAAACCTTTCTCCTGATAAATTGACTACCTCAGGTATCTCACTGTAGCAACGGAGAGCTGTAATTATACAGATTAATTATATAATCCTCTGGCTTTTAGCTCTCTGCTTTCTTTCCATCGTCAAGAACACAGCCCTCCAAAGGCTTTGACGACAGTTGCGTTCTTGTCTTTGATGACCATTTTCTTCTTTCTTCGCATTCCAGGACGTTGCTGTCATTTTCTCAGTGCACTGCACTGTGCTAACGGGACTGCTGCCCATGTGCGGGCAGCCCCTGAATTCAACTGGAGAGTGTCCTTCCAGGGGCAGATACTCTTAGTTTAAATTTGGTACCTTTCCACTGTGCCTCCAGCTCACTCCATCTTTCTTGGTTACGCCGATCACCACTGAAAGTTTATATTTCATATATATGATAAAATTGTAATGTTTGCATTCTTGGGGTTATTCCTCTAAAAAGGAGTAGGGGAAGAAAGGTGATAAAAATAAAATATTTTACAGGCACTAGAAGCCTTAGTATATCTTTTCTTCTTAATGATAGTCATCTTTCTTTGTTCTGTGGTTACTTTAACCTCTTCTTGTAGGAGAAGGACCACATATGTCAAGAGAACAGGGGTGTTCAAAAGCATGGCAGATGTCCCATGTCTCTGTGACTTTAAACCTCATACCTTTCTGAGTCTGTAGCCTTCGACCTCTAGACTCTTCACTGTATTCCTTCCTTCCTTCCTCCCTTCCTTCCTTCCTTTCTTTCTTTTCTCCTTTCTTCCTTCCTTCCTTTCTTTTTTCCTTCCTTCCTTCCTTCCTTCCTTCCTTCCTTCCTTCCTTCCTTCCTTCCTCCCTCTCTCCCCCCTCCCTCCCTCCCTCCCTCCCTCCCTCCCTCTCTCTCTCTCTCTCTCTCTCTCTCTTTCTTTCTTTCTTGCCCAGTGACAGACTAAGGAGCTACCTAGAGGATCAGGGCCTATTGTGGAATGTTCCATGGTAGATGGGATGCTAGTCATGTCTAAATTTGAATGGTCCAGGTTTTGTGGCAGGTGGAGAATGCTGTTAGCCTTTCTGCTCAGCCATTGCATTGTTTGTTTATCTATAAAATGTCAGGCAGCAATTCAAATGCAGTTATTACTGGAAGATTAGGGGTTTTCTGTAATGTTCAGGGGATGATTGCTGCTCACAGAGGACTCGGTCCTCTGGGAGTCTTCGGAAATTCTCCCATCTTAAGATGTCTGGATGTAAAAGCAGCAAGCCTTTGCTTGTGTGGCGTGGTGCTTAATCTCATCTCCCGTTCACAGAGACAATTTGACCTGTGACACACAAAAGGATCCTTCCCATCGATTCCCTAGAGTGTGTAGACTGAAGAGCAAGTTTCTCTTGAGAATCATTGCATGAATGGCTGAGAAGACATGGTCTTCCTGGAACAGGGTGCTGGCTACTTTAAGTGAAAATGTTAAAGATGGTCTGAGTGGCCAAGAAACTCACCCCAGTGTTGTCTGAGTGAGACAAATTCATGTTATTCTTTCTTTTTAAAATAACAGTGTGTGTGTGTGTGTGTGTCTGTGTCTGTGTCTGTGTCTGTGTCTGTGTGTGCGCACATCTTTAGGGGTATGTGAGTGTATGTGCACTGTGAGTAAAGGCACCTGCAGAGGCTAGAGATCTCAGATGCCCTTGGAGCAGGAGTTACAAACCGTTATGAGCCACCCAACACAGGTGCTGAGAATTGAGCTTGGAACTTTTAAAAAGCATTCCATGTTCCTTTTCAAATATTGTTATCTACTTATTTTCTTTCCATATTTACTGAGACACCTGTACAGATCTCATCATTTCATTTCTTAACAGATCATTTTAGTCATGGGTGTATATGGTTGTCTGTCATCTTTTTAAAGTATCTATTCCTTACAAAACATTTGAAGGGGGCATCTGCTGTTTACCAGAGACCAAGTCAAGTAGCTTCATAAGCAAAAAGCAAGCAGGAGTTCCTCAAGTATGGGATAAATAAGTGGAGACAAGCTTGCCTTTATCTTGGTAAGTTTAGCTTTTCATGGAAGTGAGAAGTAGGTGCTGATTCTCTGGGTATTTCCAGAATGCTAAGAACTTTATCTCTTAGTTTATAATTTTCCTTTGGGTGTGTCTGGGCCTCAAAGAAAAGCTGCAGAAAAACAAATAGACTAATATATGGCGATACTTAAGAATGCCAATTTCTTCTTTTTTAAGATTTAGTTTTTATTTTTAATACCACATCATTTTTGCATTTATTAATTTATTGTATGTATATGTGTACACATTTGTACATGCAGGTGTAAACCTGCCATGGTGATTATTGGGAGGTCACAGGGCATCCTGCAGGAGCCGGTTCTCTGCTTCCACCCCGTGAGTTCAGGGACTCAAATTCAGGTCATCAGACTTAGCGGCAAGTGAGTCTACTGTTTGAGCCATTTCACTAGCCTCTTAATTCTTACTTCTTGTGTATGTGTGTGTGCTTGGGTGTATGTATGCATGTGTTCTAATTGCATTCAGGTGTCCATAGTAGCCAGACGAAAGAAAGCATCAGATTCTCTGGCACTGAAGTCACAGGAGACTGTGAGTCACCTGGTGTGGGTGCTGAGACCCAAACCCAGGTCCTCTGTAAGAGCAATCAATGTTCTTAATCATGGAGTCATTTCTCCAGCCCCAAGAAAGTAAATTTCTTAGTTTCGAGAGTCTTTTTCTTTTCCTTGATAATTGAATTCTCCTTTTCTGGAAAGAAGCATCTAAATTGTATTCAGTCTAAGATTTAAGAAGCAGAAATATGTCAACTGAAATCATTTCAAAGATCTCTAAAGAGTAGAGGCAGAACACGCATACAAAACTGAAAAGCCCAAGAGTCTTCTCCGAGGCCAGCTTTGCATCCATCGTGCATAGGGGTTGGTTTTCTATTTATAAGAGAAGTTTGCACTGACCTGGAAGTTCACCTTCAGTAGCGATTAGGAAACTCCAATAAATATTTTGTATGTTTTTGAAGTAATTTGACTGCTTCTCCTAAAACAAGCAGTTACCTGTAGAAATAGGAACATGTCTGACACTGTAGACACCTCGGAGGCTGCTTTTCAATTCTTGTTACCACATAATTAGACAGAACCTTTGATAAAACAGAAAAATTTCTTTTTGAAGAAAGACCTAAAGGCAGCTAAATTTTAATAGAGAAATGTAAAATGCAAGTTTTTTCATCTCCCAGGGACTGAGTTCAATGTCTGGCCCAATAAAGGGGATCAATCCTATAGGCCCTCCAAGTTCAACTCCAGGCGCTCATGAAAATGCCTTTGTTAATAATTAACATATGGAAGGCAGAACAAAGCCATTTAATGATTGACATACTGTGGCAGGTGCAAGGAAGCCTGGTGCTTGGTTTGGTGAAGGAAGCTTTACGCGTTAGAGGTAGGCTCTTGGCTTGTGTATTTGGTATGCTGCTTCTGTACCACAAAGGCAGCCTGGACAGTTGTTGCCCCACGTCCTGCAAAGAATAAACCACTTCTTACCTGTAGAGAAAGAATTTGCCAAACCCTGCCCTAGACAAGCCGTGAGCAGACCTGAACCAACACAAAACAGGGTTGATGCATTTATTCTCTCTGCCTCTCCCTGTCCATCTTGGGCACTGGCTGTGTAAGGAGAAAGAAGTTCCTTTGCTGTCCACAATACTTTAGATCCGGAATGTCTCATGTGCTACAGCCTTGGTCCCCAGCTCGACACTACTGAAACTTGGAGTCTTTAAGAGATGAAGTCTCACATAGGGAGAGTTCAGGTCCTTTAGAGCATGCCTTAGAGAGTATGGGACACAGATAGACAGACAGACAGACAGGCACACCCCACCCCCTTCTCTTTCTCCTTTGCTTCTTGGCTGAAGATGAGCTATTTTGTTTAACACACTTCTTACATTATATACCATTGATTCTCTCTCTCTCTCTCTCTCTCTCTCTCTCTCTCTCTCTCACACACACACACACACACACACATTTGCACGCACTCACACACATACAAATGGATGTGAACCACCAAAACCCTGAGCCCAAATGAACCTTTCTTCTTACTGCCTGTCCCAGGCTTTTCCCATCGTGATAGAAACCTAAGTGACCATCTCCAGTTCTTGAGTTGTCAAGAAATTCTTTGCTTTGGGCTTCCAGTTTATTGCTGAGATATTTTCACCATTGTTTCTCGGCGTACAGATAGTATGCTGTAGTTTCCAACTTTTTGCTTTAAAATCTGAACTCGAGGTTATGCATACACACGATCCAAGACCGTGTACTTAAACTGAATTCCAGGGAGCTGGCAAGTCACCTCTGCAGTCTAAGGAAACTTGGTTTCCCCTGCGGCTCACTGTTCTAAGGCTGAACTCTGGTTCTTGGTAGGTTGGTTGCAGTTGACAGTGTGACGTGAGTGAGATTTTAAAAAAAATGTTTAAAAGGAAAAGCTTGGGAAAATCAAAATGATATTTAGAACTATTTAATTAAATAAGAACTATTGGAATCCAAACAAGGGATATTTTCAGGAGTTGAAATCAAATTACCATATATTTACAGAGGGCTTTCTGTGGAAAAAGCAAGAGTCAAGCTGACGAGAGGGAGAATCCGCCATGTTGTCCTGCCGCTCGAGGGCCAGAGCCCAGTTGGGGTCAGGCGTCTGTGACTGTCCTGCACCACCAAGCAGACTTGCCTGTCCCTCTCTGAAGGCTCTCTTTCTAACCTTCTGAACTTTACTTCAGCGGGACTTTCCAGCTCGCAGGCAGAAAACTGCCTCTGCAGTTGGCCTTCCCCCAGCCGTGATCTTAGCTGCCTGAGAAACCCAGAAGGCTGTGCGTCCAATTTTCCTGTGGAGTACATGATTTAAAGGGCTGCCCTGGAGCGCTTCTTGGCAGTAGAGAAGTAGTTAAGAACAAATTCTCTGCTGAGAACACCGATTATCAGCAGCCATTCATAACAGGGCTGCACTTGAAAAGCCGTCGTTAGGAAGGCAAAGGGAGATGCCGCGTCCCCCCTGACGCAGCCTGTTTGGCCTTTGGAATTCATAGGCTCATGTGCAGGCTCCCCAGTTCCACTGCTGTTGGTTGTTTTAGAATCTTTTCTTTACTAATTCTAAGTGTTAGCATGCTTTCCGTGGATTCCTTTCCTTTATAAAAACATGCTCATATTCCGACAAACTGCCAGCATTTCCACTCCTTTAGAATCCAGACAGGTAAGCAGAATGTCCCAAAGACTAAGTCATAAAGGACTGTTTGTCCAGCATCTTAATAGCAAACACTGGGGTGTCTCAATAGACACGTGGTGTGTAAGCTAATTCACTTTATTAAGAACAGGTAGGTAAGTTTAAAAATGGAATAGTTTGACTATATTATATTCTTCTACAGGTTTATAATTCTTAATGTGTTACACTACTGTTTAGGTTAAGCCGTGTGCCCTTCAAAATGACTTGACTGTCCCCAAATGCGTCCATCTGCAAAGCAAAAGTCCTTCTGGGGTTCTTTGTAAGGAGCTGTTTTCTTCTTAAATTGACACAACAGGAGAGAGCTATTGGCTTTTGTCCTCACGGTACTTCATGGGTCTAACCCGGAAGTTTGTCTGCAATCAACCATTCAACCTAGTCTCCCCATCTCTCCCTGCTACCACCGCCCCAGCCTGTCTGGTGTTTGTTCTAGCTTTCATTGGCTTGTCTCTCTCAGGGGAGGCAGGGATGCTTCCTCCGGTGTATCCCCCAAGGAGGGTTCCTTCTCCTTTCTTTCTCTTCATTCCTGTGTTGGTTCTCCATCGTTCCAGATCTTACTCACTGAGGCAATATGAATGGTCTTTTCTGAAGTGTAACTCTCCGCTTTCCAGCCCAGCCCTGAGTCCAGCCACATCTTCTGCCCCTTATAGGGACTGTCCCTCGAATGCCAGCTTAGGACCTGACTCTCGCCCAGATGGCAGTTGCGATGGCTGCTGCCACTTCTCTGCCCACTGAAGTTCCAGATTTGAGACTCTTGTTGGCCCTGTCCTCTTCTCAGTAAAGCGCACCAGACTCCTCCCAGGTGCTCACCCTAGGGCCGTACTCATTTACATTCTCCTCACTTCCTTTGTTCAATCACCAGTTCTGTGAACACTGTCTTTTTTATTTTTTTGGTTTCTTTTTAAAATGGACTTTATTGAGCTATATATTTTTTCTCCACTCCCCTCCCCACTTCCCTTCTACCCTCTCCCATGATCCCCACACTCCTGCTCCCAATTTACTCAGGAGATCTTGTCTTGTTCTACTTCCCATGTGGATTAGATCCATGTCTGTCTGTCTTAGGGCCCTCTTTGTTGTTGTCTAGGTTCTGTAGAGTTGTGATTTGTAGGCTGGTTTTTCTTTGCTTTATGTCTAAAAGCCACTTATGAGTGAGTACATATGATATTTGTCTTTCTGGGTCTGTGCTACCTTACTCAATATTTTTTTTCTAGATCCATGTATTTGCCCACAAATTTCAAGATGTCATTATTTTTTCTGCTGTGTAGTACTCCATTGTGTAAATGTACCACATCTTTCTTATCCATTCTTCGGTCGAGGGGCATTTAGGTTATATCCAGGTTCTGGCTATGACAAATAATGCTGCTATGAACATAGTTGAGCACATGTCCTTGTGGCATGATTGAGCATCCTTTGGATATATACCCAAAAGTGGTATTTTTGGGTCTTGAGGTAGGTTGTTTCCTAATTTTCTGAGAAATCTCTATACTGATATCCAAAGGGGCTGTACCAACTTGCATTCCCACTAGCAATGCAAGAGTGTTCCCTTTTCCCCACAACCTCTCCAGCATAAGTTGTCACCAGTGTTTTTGATCTTGGCCATTCTTACAGGTGTAAGATGGAATCTCAGAGTTGTTTTGATTTGCATTTCTCTGATGACTAAGGATGTTGAACATTTCCTTAAGTGTCTTTCAGCCATTTTAGATTCCTCTGTTGAGAGTTCTCTGTTTAGGTCAGTATCCCATTTTTTTTATTGGATTGTTTGTTCTTTTGATGACCAATTTCTTGAGTTCTTTGTATATTTTGGAGATCAGACCTCTGTCTGATGTGGGGTTGGTGAAGATCTTTTCCCATTCTGTAGGCTGTCGTCTTGTCTTGTTGACTGTGTTCTTTGCTTTACAGAAGCTTCTCAGTTTCAGGAGGTCCCATTTATTAACTGTTGCTCTCGACACTGTCTTTTCTTTCTAATTTCCCCTGAAGCAGCTGTGGGTCAGTCAGACTTGCCTCTCTCCACTCCCTCACATGACTTCCAGCCCACCTCATATTCCCTGCTGCTGCTGCTCCCAGCCAGTCTTCTTGGAGACATCAGAGCACTTTCCCCAGGCAGAAGTCCAAGCATACCACTTTTTCATCAGCCTGACAGCCACAGAGAATAAATCTAAACTCAGCCTCATAGCCAAGACCAAGACCTGCCCCACAGCTGTGCCAGACTCACAGACTCACTCATTTTCAGACCTTGTTTTTTTTTCTTCTTCATGCTCAACTCCTCTGGGGACCCTAGGCTTTCTTGAACATAGACACAGCTTTTCTCAGTGTGTGCTTTGCTTTGCAAATTCTGCTTGTGGCTCACACTCTTTACTGTGTTTGAAGGATGCTTATCTCCTTCTGAGTCCTTGGGGTCTTATCAGTATTCAGGAGCTCAGCTACGTTCTCTGACCTCCTTTCTCCAACTGGCACGGGGAAATTCTCTATCCAGCTTTCTACTTTCTGTGTGTGTGTGTGTGTGTGTGTGTGTGTGTGTGTGTGTGTAAAGCATTTAGCTGACATCTCCCATTGCTTCTTACTAATTTTTCAGGGTTAAAGCCATAGTCTTCATTTAACTGCCTCGTTTAACTTCCTACCACTATTTCCTGCCTGTCTCTAAGCCCGACAACCTAAGTTAAACTAAGCCTTGCCGTTGACCGTAAGTTTCATGCTGCAGATGTGAGTCAAACGTCTATTGGATTTATTTTAATAGGATGGATAACATTTATCATTGCAGGATATGCTTTGACAGTGAAAGCTAAGTGAGCAGGGCTGGAGAGTGAGTGGAGCTGCTTTCCTAGGCCTTTGCTTGCTTGCTGTGTAGCACACATCTGGCTTCCTTTTTCTTTTTCCCGCAAAATCTGAAAACAACATTATGAGGCTTATTGGTGAGGACAGCTGAGCTTCCCTACACAAGTTCTTGGTCTTTTCTTGGACTGCTGCCGTTGCCGGACCATCAGCGATGGGTGCACTGCATGCTGAGCGTGGGCTTGTTCACTGAGCTACGCTGTAGCCCTTACGTTGTAGCCCTTCCAAGTGTCTCCAAAGTGATTGACGTGTATGTGTATTGTTAGTCGCCCAAGGATGCTCTAACATAGGTGTTTGAGCATCATCTCCAATTTATAAATGATACCAGTGAGGTTCTAGAAATACGTTTCAGCTGTTAAAGCACTTGCTGCTCTCACAGAGCCTAGGTTCAGTTCCTCGCACCCGCATGTCAGCTCAGGACTATCTATAACTCCAGTTATAAGGGGTTCAGCACCCTCTTTTGATCTCCTTAGACTCTGGGCAAGCATTCATATGCATAAATTAAATCAATTACTAAAAAATGATAAAAATCCAAGCAAGGAAAGCAAGGCCCAATGAGAGCTCATCATATAGACAGTGTGCCAAGCAGGGCTGATGCTTTTTCTCAGAGGCTGTGATTGGCTACAACATTTCCTGACTTGCTGTTACTAAAATATAACAAGATGTGCTGGCATGACATTTGCCACGTAGCAGATATTTAATTATAGTAACGGCTATTATAATTTATAATTAGAATAGAATATATTAGAACATAATAAATATAATTGTAATTGAATCACATAACCTTTAATTATCTACATCGGGCATTTTGCGCTTGGAGATTTTAAACTTAACGAGGGGTAGGGACACCCTCTTGAACTTTTGGGAATGGTGATGTGCTGTAGGGCAGAAGATTCCTGTGGCAAAGAAGCAAGGAGGACAGATGTCAGAATATCCCACAGCCAGCTGTGATGGAGGTTTTCGTAGTTTCAAAGTCGGGTGCAGATTAGTTGCAGCATAAAATCCATGCATGGGTCAGGTACCGACTTCTCTCCCAGGGGACAGTGTCTTCTCCCCCTGGTGGCAGCCTAAGGGACCTCTGTGCCCTGCAAGGCTGGACCCTCTCCTTGTTGTCTCCAAACATCCTTTAGAGGCCTTTGTGGAAGATGCAATGAAGGACCCTTGGCACCAATACAAAGTGCACACATCAGTGATGAGAAGCAGGGAATGAATTAAGACGGAAAGAAGTCAGCACAGACCTCAGGAAGTTGGGCTTCCCGTGTGAATGGCCCAGCCTGGTGATAGCAAACACGGAGGGACCTGGTAACTGAAGAAGGACAACAGATTGTCACCATAGCTCATGTGTGGAGCTCCTCGTGTACTCCAGGGTATTCACGCCAATTAGGCTCATTCTTAAAATTTTTTACCACCTTTGTGTGTATGATGTGTTTGCGTGTGTATACACGTGCACACATGTGTGCATGCAAGCATGGATGTGCCACAGTGCACCTGTGGAGGTCCAAGGACAATTTCAGCTCTCCATCCTTATCTTCTGCCTTGTTTGTGATGGAGGCGCTTGTTACTCACGGCTGCATAGATGAGACTAGCTGGCCCATGAGCTTCTAGGGGTTCCCCTTTTCTCCCCCCACCCCCATCTCACCTAGGAATGCTGAGATTACAGATATGGGCTGTGATGTCCGGCTTTCCATGGGATCTGGGGACCTGAACGCAGTCTTCATGCTTATGCAACAAGTACTTCATCCACCGAGCCACCTCCTCAGCCTTATTTCATAGAAGAATTTTCTCCTAAAAATGTTGGTCTAAGCTTTAACAGATATCTTCTATCCATTCAGAATTGAGACCAAAGTGTCTGTTGCTTGGGGTCACAATTCATTCCTGGGAACTCACAACTTCTTACTCTCAACCAGAAGGCATGTGTTGTCATGGCCAAAAGTGGTCTTTCCACTGTCACGTTCTGGGGCTACTTCCTGTTCCACCAAGCCGGCCTGGATATATGCCCTGCATATTGTCTTTTGCTAAGGAATTTGTTTCGGGGTTTTTTGTTTACACTCTCTTGGATGATGAGGGGCCCTACTTAATTATAACAGGGCTGCTTTATACCCAAGGTCTTGCAAATGATTTTAGCCTCTGAGCAACCCACAAAACATCACTGAGACCTTTTCTGAGCTGTCCAAAGGGCCAAACACAGTCAACAGTTACCAATATCAGATTCCACTTACTATTCATATGTTCTATTCCTCAGATCAGTTTTCTTGCCTTGTTCCCTGACTTGAAAATAGTAGATAAGTTGTGTGACTGAGAACTTGAACAAGGAAAGTTCCGAACAAGATGCTAACCTGTGATTGAACTGCGGAAGCACTCCTGAGGACAAGGCTGCCTGTGAACTCTTGCAACCTGCTCACTCGCGATCAAGTCGATCAATAAAGCGTCTCCAATTGGCCTTTCGGAAGAAAAGATCCTCTGTTTATTTTCTTGTCAAAATTCTAAAGCTTTTACGCACAAAAAATAATGATAAAAGGTAATCTCGACCACATTCCTGTGCCTTACTGTTCTGGGTGAGGATGGGTTCTTGAGGAGCCAAGGTCTGCAGAAGGCCGGATGTTTGTAGCACTGGTCAGTGAAGCTTGTTGCTCTGCCTCTCCAGCCTGGGTAGTCTGCAGCTGCTGGAGGAGGTGGGCATGAATAATGCGTGTTGTGTTCCTGCCCTGCATCAGCCAGTGCAATGTATATGCATCTAATTCAGCTGCTCAGACCCCCTCAACGGAAGGTTCTTCCTGAACAACATGCAAAGGCCTTTGCAACTTGTTTCTGGGGGCATGTTCGTTCATTTCCGCCTGTGAACATCCTGTCTCTTTTTAACTGCACCCGTGGCTTCCACATGGCTGAGGGTGTGAACTGCGGTTACTGGTGGCTCCGGTAGCTGCTTTTGAGCTGAGGAATGTTCTTTTACTGTCCAGATCTGGGCTCTGCAGCCTTCCTTGCTGAATGATTACAGAGAACAAAGGAGCAGCTCAATCACTTGGGGAAAAAGCAAAACAAAACCCCAAACACTTAGAATGCTTTCAGGGTCAGACGGCGCTCTCTGATGAGAGTTCAATTATTAAAATAACAGGAGTTCTGGGAAAGACCTGCCTGTGTTTGCTGGATGACTTGGCTCAGCTCTCAAACCCTTCGCTGAGCCCAAGTTTATTTGGTGAGAGAGCCTAAGAAACGGAGATTAAAACAGGTCGGGGTGGGTGGGTGGGTGGGTGAGTCATCATAGGAGAAACATTACAAGCTGATGTGTTAGTCAATTTTTCAACCAAAGAATTCACAGGAAAGTCAGGAGCAGGGTGGCATCTGGGAAGCCAGTTGAAGACCCTGGGTCTAGATATATCTTTCTGGAAGGATCTCTTCTCATTGACAAATAGTCCAGAATTCTAGTTACATAGCGCAGTTCCAGAAGCTAATTTTGCTGAGAATGGAAAGTGTGTCTTCCCTATAACTCTCTTGTAACTCCTTCCTTCCTGGAGTGTCCCTCCTGCTCCCTAAGACTGTCTCTATCATCCCTCTTCAGGTACCATTTGTAACTCTAGGTAATCCTAAAGATCATCTGAAGTATGAGTGCAGTTCTATAATCAAACCAGGCTGTGGGCCACGCAGCATACCAATGACTGGGCAGACCCGGGTTTTCAGTGTGCCTTCCTAGGGGATAGGTTTGAAGTATGGACAGGACTAAGAAGGTGATTTTAAGGCTTGGCGAAAAGTGATTGGAGGCGAAGCATCAGCAGTTTGCTTGTACGTAAGGATACCGCATGCAGAGTCAAAGTGTGTGTCCTCTTTGAATGGCGTGATCAAAAGGTGTTGTTGCCATGATCTGAGATGGAGGTTTTGACCTCCTGATGTCACAAGGTCACCAATCAGACACATGGACCCCAGAAGAAAAGTCATTAGTGTCAACAACCATTGGCTCGCAAGACCCTGAAAAGTAACATAGTCAGTGATCGTCATCCCAACCTGCCCGTCAGAGCTAACTGGGGTTGTCTGGCGCAGCCAGTGGGAGGCCGGTAGCACAGCTCTGCCACGTGACCTCCAGAGTCAGATGTTTAAGATCAACCAACGATGAGTAACAGAGAAGCAGGAACAACTAAGGGTCAGTTAGTGAAAATGGAAGCCAGCTGCCTGTCCTGCGGCTCGTGATGGTCACTGCTGGGACCCCGCCCTCAGGAGTCCGGAGACCTGGCTCCTGTTCTTCACATGGTCAACATTCCAGAGCATGACTCTCCCCTTGGCCCTGAGGGACTCTCCAGGCAGAAGATCTGTCTTTATGATTGCAGGTCCTTCTTTTGGTGAATGCCCAGTAGACGGTCACGGCCTGTACTGCAGAGACTTGGGTTTAATCCTTTACATGCCTTGCTTATTAACGAAGAGGCATTGGCAGTTTTCCTTCCTGTTTGTTTTCCCATCGGTTAATCAGAAGACTCTGTTAATCAGCACCCTCCATCCCTGAGGGCTGGCCAAGTCTTTGCTGCACTTTGCAAAATAAAAACTGAATCAAAAAAAGAAAAATAATCAAATCAAACAGTGCCGCTTTTGTTTTCATGGTTTTGGTTTTAATCACCAGTTCCTTCGGCCATCCGGTATGCTGTGCCATTGCAGATACTGTTACTATGTGATCCAACATGGTGGATCTATTTAAAACTGAAAAATGGGAGTGGTATACAGTGGGACAGAAATGGCACTGAGACAGTCGAGACCCCCTTTCCTTGAGGCCCTGGGAGAGTAATTGGCAAGGTTAAGACCATATTTCTATTAATTATGAGCTCTTTAAGCCCTTAATGTCAGCATTAAAGCCTGTTGTTCACTTTCCTGTAAAGCAGCAAAGGCTTTGGGATTGGAACTCTTTGGCCCTAGTTTGCAACCATTGGACTTTCCCTCGCTGCCTTGGTTTCATAGAAGCACAAGAGAAATGGCCGGCTGGACTCCTGCGATGACAGTGGATGTTTGGAAAATGCCATAGATGCCCTGGGGAAGCTACACCACAATCACAGCAGCTTCTGAAAGTGTCCCCTCGGTCAGGGCTGTCTTAGACGGTCCTACCTCTTCTGCTCTCACAGACCGCAGGGAACTATATGTGTCCATGCCACCCTTTCCTAGTAGGCCGAGGGAACGGCTTTGACTGCTTCACCTACAAACATTATTTTGCTTGCAAGGTTTGCTGTGATCGATCGACTCAAACACCCTCTTCTATCTAATGAAGCAGGCTCTTTGTCTCGCTTGAAGGTTCTAAGCGGTGCCCTAAGTTTTGCGTCCCTGGTGCTGCAACGTTAGACCCAAGGAAAAGATTATTTTAGTCTTGTTTACTTTTAGTAGTGTGGGCTGAGCTGATAACGTGAAAGCAGAGGAGTTGCAACAGCAGCAGAATTGTAGGAGGCAGCACCGAGAGCTACAAAGAGAAGCAGAGCTGCAGGGCTGGAGGCTCACAATGTCAGAAGCATCAGCAGCCACAGAGAAGCCGCAGTCACTGCCTCCTGAGTGCCAGCAACTGTGGCACCTCCATAGCCTCGAGAAGTAGCCGAACAGCTCAAGAGAACAGCTGGGTAGTGAAAGTAGGGAAGACAGTGAGCAGAGGAAGGACTTAGAGCTGAGGCTGAAGGGTGGAAAGCATAGACGGGAAACTACAGGTCCTGATTATGTCTTTGGGACTGAGGGTCTCAGACACAACGGGTGTAGAAGTGGTAACAGTGGCCATTTGTCATGAGCTGAAGAATCTCAATACCCAGGTACATGTGTGGAGCTGAGTCCCTCAGCAGAGGCCTCAAGAAGAGTTGTACCACTAGAGGGCGCCACTTGAGGCTGCTGGCTCCTGTCTACTGATGCCCACACCATTGCAGATTTCTCTTATCTCCTGGGAGCTGCTTGTGTCCTTTAGGGCACACAGAGGTCCTTGTGCTCACAGATAAGATCTTGGAAACCAGAAAAGTTAAACAGGTAGGGTTGTCTCTTCAGAGGAAGACATGTATAAACGATTTTCCACCCAGAAGACTCGGAGCAAAGATGGTTAATAACCTGGTGATGGTTGAGCTATCTATGACTGAGACCACAGACACTTAAGATGTCACATGCAGTCAATCTGTAGAACCTATCTTTATGGAAGAGATCACATGTACCTTACCATGAATTTTGATGTAGTCATGCTTTAAGCTTTGCTGTACATCCAGAATCGAGCTAATTATCACCAGGGAATACCCCCCCCCCCCAGTTATCCTGTGTCTAAATATGCCTGAAATAAACTACCTAGTTTTCAAAGTTTGAACCAACACTGGCTGCTGAGTCGTGTTGAACTGGATTTCCCTCTTGCCCCACAGGCTGTTGTCTGTGGTGTTTGCATAGACCCCCCTCCCCCAAAGTCCCCTCGGAAATGAAGCACAAGGCCAAGGAGGTGCGAGCAAATAGGAGAGTTTATTAAGTGGAAGATGGAGGAAAGACAGACCTCAGCTAATGGACACGGATTCCCAAGTGAATTCCAGTCCAAGGTGTGAGTTTTAGGGGTTCCCTATCTATGCTTTGGGATAGAGAAGCTCCAGGTTTATATGTTAATGATGTAAACACTCGAAGGCTATGGATATAACAGAATCAGGCCATTGTCCCTGAAGGCCACTTAGAAATTGGGGTCTGTAATTCCACATCGGAGTGGACAAATTTGGTGCAGGCAAGCAGTACGGAATTTCACTTGGTCCACGTGTCCGCATGTGGGGCTGTTTGACCTCGAGAGCCCTTTGGCCCGTTCCGTAAATCTGCTTGTTAGAATCTGCCGCTCTCCTGCCTCTCTGCTAGCTACTGTCGAACACCAAGGGATATGGAAGCTGCCAAAGATGAACACTTGAAGATCTTCCCTGTGTCTGTCCATCCTGGTGGAGCACGGGGGCTCCAGATAGACTAGACGTTTGGTCATAGCGTTGCTCTGGCCTGGTCCTTACACCACACCGTAGGTGGAATGGCCCTGTAAAGCCCTAGCTGTGTGACATCATCCTTCCGCTTCACAGTACCTGAGCTGAAAACTCTGAGGTCCTCATGTGACCTCTGTGACTCTACCCCTCCCCCACTTACATAACCACTGCATCTTCAGGTGTTTGGGGATTTGCCTCTTCTTCCGTTTGCGGTCTTCTTCCCCAGATGTGTGCTTAGCTGTGTCCTTTGTTGACAATCAGTTGTATTTCTTGTTTTGTTCCCAGAACCCAGACATCGCCCAACATGTGACGAATGCTTAATTATTGAGAGATGAATAAGTGAATGGATGATTGTGATTCATGGAAGATAAAGAAATAAAGGGGATGGGAAGAAGGAAGGAATGTTTGCTTGTTTGTTCTACAGCTTCTTGCTATATCGTTCATGTGATCAATGGGGTTTTGTTTTGTATATTATTCCTGCCTTGACCTTATGGATTAACAGAATGTAGCAATGTAACATCAGTGGGGGTTGTCTCAAACAAGCATTTTCAAATTGGAAACATGGCTTTCAAGAAAGCAATAGGCACACAGTGATGGAGGCTCCTTCCTTGCTCACACAGCAAGTATGGCAATCTGGTTTCTGGGCTTGGGACTGAGGGGAACCTTTACACATGATCCTGGAAACCAACGGGATGCCAGATCCTCCTCCAGATGTTCTCTTCTAGGCCACATATAAGTGACAGGTCCCAGGCTCAGTCTGTCAATTGTTTCCACACAGAATTAGAATTCATCACTGATGTTTAAGAGTTACTAGTGGGAGACAGAAAGAGTCTCTGAAGGTCTCAGTGTCTTTGTCCAGAATTTTGCTTCACAGAATACAGGGTGAGTTTTTGTCATAGTCAAGCTGTGCTTAGTGCCACTAATGCTTCCTAGCACGAGCAGGTGATTCTGTCATGTGTGAACATCATCAAACACACTTAGAGAGTCCAGACAGCTCTGATGTCCCTAGACAAAGAACCCGAGGGGACCATCACTATGTGTGGCTTCTGTATTTGACTGAAACATTGATATATTGCACATAGCACTGTTTAAAAACTAGACTCTAAATGATGCGTGCACTTGAGTAAATCAAATCAAATGAACTTAATTGCACAAATGTTTTGACATGGTATGTCTGGGGTTGATGGCAGACGGGCACGTATTCCTTGTGAGGTGAAGAACTCCATTTAAACTTATGACTGTTGCTACTATAAAAGGCTATGCTTGCTTTTCCTCAGTCTGTCGTGTCCACTAAAATGATCTCACTAGGAGCAGAATTGAAACAGACCGCAATGGGCTCATCCGCATGAAAATTCATAGTTTAAAATCGCCAGAAGTCAGCATAGAGCAGGTTTGAGAGACAGGCCCCCTGTGTGGAGAATGAGCAGGAAGGAGGGGTTAAATGTGTGAGGGCGGTGAGTGTTCCACACCTAAACAGTCAGTCAGAGCACAAGAACACCGAAAGTGTGTGATTCTTGACTGAAGGGTTTCTTGGGCCTGACAAGTAGGAGTTACCAAATAGGGATATTTGCCAAGAAAGGAGCACATCAAATCCCTCATTACAGGATTACAATGAGAAGCCTCAATACAGGGCTCCACAGGCCACCAAGTGAGGAATGTGTGGCAGAAGAAAAGTGTCAACAGTGTAAAAGGGCGCCACAATCAGATCTCAGGACAAGATCAGTGACTGCCATGATGTTTGGGCAGAGGGGAGTGTTGAGATTGATAATCAAGCCATCGGTGCACCGTGTGTTCCGTGGTGCAGAGGCAAACATTTTGCCCATCACCACAAAAGTGTGTTTGTGGGGCGTGGGATATGAGTGTATGACTTACTGGGTGAGAGGATGTGAATGTGTGTGTGTGTGTGTGTGTGTGTGTGTGTGTGCATGTGTGCACACTTGTGTATGATGTACAAGCATGTGTGAGAGTGATGTATGTGTGCAAGTGTGTGTGTATGTGTTTGTCTGTCCTTCCATGTCTCTGTACATGTTCCTGGACAGAGCAGCGATGTGAAGCGACTGCTGAGCTTGCCTTTTCCCTGGATCCTGGGTAAATTTTCCAAACCTTCCCTTCAGAGAGCCTTTTCTTTAATGGGTTAATACATTAGATTTTTAGGACACCTCTCAGGTATTTCCCTACATACTCATTCATGCAGTCATTAACCACTTTTTATTCGATCTGTTCTTCACCAAAGGTAAGCTATTTTTCTTGAGCTGAAGACATTGTAGTGAAGAACACAGACAGTTGAGAGCAATTTCAGCACTGCTATGAGGCTCCGGAGGACACGGCTTGCATCTTGTTCTGTGGAAGACCACAGAAGGCTTGCTGTGACCTGGAACAGAGACAACCTGAGGAGGATCCTAAAGGGTGGAATGGAGTCATCCAGGACCTAATAAGGAGGGAGCATGGGGGCCACATTTATAAAATCTCAGAAAAGAGGTGAGCGTGAATGGCCTGTGTCAGCCATGAGTCAGTATTATAGTATTATATATATATATATATATATATATATATATATATATATAGTATTATCAGTGCTATAGTATTCAATGTATAGTATGAAGACAGAGAGGGAGAGAAAGAGGGAAGATGTATGAGCACATTTATAAATGTGAAATATGGCGGTAGTGGCGCACACCTTTAATTCCAGCACTCGGGAGGGAGAGGCAGGCAGATCTCTGTGAGTTCAAGGCCAGCCTGGTCTACAAAATTTAGTTCTAGGACAGCTAGCTAGGACTGTTGCACAGAGAAACTCTGTCTCAAAAAACCACAAAACAAACAAACAAAAAATAAATGCAAAATATGAATGAGAGATGCATGTTCATACGTACGTGATGGTGTGAGGCTTATGTAGTACCCATGACTGTCTACACTGTAATGTATGAGCATGATATGGGATGTATGAGATTGTACATGTGCTGTGAGAAGGGTGGAAATGTGGGTGAGGATATGTGGAGAATGAAGATGAGACACATGGAAGCATGTGTGACCTTTAAGTGTGTCTATGTAAGGAAGCCCACGTCATTGCTTACAGGATCTACGGGACACAAAGGATCCTTTATCAGCGGCCACAGCAGAGGGCAGGGGTGGGATGGTCCTGGAGAGTTGGCGTTTCATTCCAATTGGCCCAGGTAATGCTTCCTGTTCACTGGCTCCACAGTAACTGGGGCATTTTTATAGCTATCAAGTCATGAATCTTTTTCATCAAGAACACAAGAAAGTACATGGTATTACCATTTTGCAGATGAATCCTTGGAAAACCGGGGAGAGGTGCTGACATAACATAGCATCGTTTCGTAATGGATCCACGCTAGAGAGAGGGATACAGGCTTGGCATTGAGCCCTTTATGGAATCTCCTGTCTGAACTGTGCTGCTGCCAGAGGAGACATTGTAAATGGAAGCCGCAGTGTTCTTTATTGTCCGTCTGTCTCCAGAAGTCAGATTTCTAGCAAGCGGGAGAGCTGCAAGAGCCATGAAGGGTGTTTCAAGACAAGGTGAGATGCTTCCTAGTACCTTAGCAGCATGATGTCAAGCGAAATGCCTCTATCATTAACCCTTATCAGGAAAATGTGATGGTGCTTCAGAGCAGTGCGGCTGTGGGGTGGGTACCAGAACCAGGGATCCCACTGTCGAGGCATTTCACTGCTCCCTGTCTGGTTTCCTCTCCAACTCTCACACGGTGTCCACTTCATCGTATTGCATCATTTTTACCAGAACTTTGGTGACAAAACTCAGAATGACCGTGTTGTTCTCTTCTCCAGAGCCTCTTGGACATGGTTAGATGATGTGTACCTACTGGTGGAAATGGATTGTGAGTTTTATCCTGACCCCTGCTGTACTGAGGGTCTTGATTTCTAGCCCTCACTCTACTCCACGTTCACTCCATGTATGTACACACACTCCTCTGCAGGACCCCCATGTCCACTCCTACATACATGCACACACTTCTCTGCAGGACTCCATGTCCACTCCTACATACATGCACACACTTCTCTGCAGGGCCCCCATGTCCACTCCTACATACATGCATACACTCCTCTGCAGGACTCCATGTCCACTCCTACATACATGCATACACTCCTCTGCAGGACCCCATGTCCACTCCTATATACATGCACACACTCCTCTGCAGGACCCCCATGTCCACTCCTACACATGTGCACACACACTCCTCTGCATTATACAACTGAGGGCCAGTGTGGTTCTCTAGCATTCCTGATTAAGGAAGGAGAAAACGCATAAGAAAACGAAGACACTAAACCTCTAGATGGACTACAAATTAATCTTGACCTTGGACATGCTATTCATTGACTCTGAGGACCACTTTTCTCCTGCGACACCATGAACATTTGTATTAAATAGCATTTCATTTCCTTTACTGTTCAGTGGAGTTCGCATAAGCCAAATAAACTCTGCACCCCAAGGGCAGGAAGAATATTCATCTGAGCCATGAAGATGGCATGTTCTTGCTTTTGTTCCCCCACAGCTGGAGGTAATTGATTGCCAATAAAAAGTGCTCTCTGGCCCAGCTCTGGAGCTGTAGCACACTAGATGATATTTCCATGAACACTGCAGGATTTACTGCTTATAGGATTACAGACAGTTGGATTTGCCAGATCCAGGCTCAAGGATGGATTGAAGAGTGCCTACAGGAGCCAGAAGCCCCCACCTGGGGAAATGTGGCATGGATTTGTATAACAAAGGGCTGGAAATTTCCATTGTTAGTGCCGTAGCAGTACCTATAAGAAATGACCCCCTAAACCAAACATTAAGGTGTGATTTGTAATTTCACAAACTGAATAAAAAAGCTTGAATTTTCAATAGCAGTCTAAATGCAAGTAAGAGATACTTGGGTGTTTTACTCCACCATTCTAAATGTAACTTTATCTCCTATCCCACATAGAGAGGTCTCGGAAAGGTGCCTAGGCAAAGGCTGTTTGTGACATGCAACTGTCAACCACATTCAGAGGGACTAGGTTGGTCCTATGCTTGTTCCTTCCCAGTCCGGCTGAAGTTGGTGAGCTCCCATTAGTTCAGGTAGACTATTTCAGTGGGTGCACCCATCATTGTCTTGACCTCTTTGCTCATATTCTCATTCCTCCCACGCTTCAACTGGACTTTTGGAGCTCAGTCCAGTGCTCTGATGTGGGTTTCTGCCTCTGTTTCCATGGATGAAGATTCTATGGTGATATTTAAGATATTCATCAGTCTGACTACAGGATAAGTTAAGATCGGATCCCCTCTCCTCTATTGCTTAGGGTCTTAGCTGGGATCATCCTTGTGGATTCCTGGGAATGTCTCTTATCCCTACTGCATGTTCTGGCTTTTTGGGGACCTACTCTCTTTGGATGGATACCTTACTCAGCCCAGATATAGTAGGGAGGGCATTGGACCTTCCCCAAAGCAAGCAATGTGCCTTACCCTCTCTGAGGATTGGCCGGGGATGGGATGGGAGGGTATGTGGAAGGAGTGGGAGGAGGGGAAGGAGTGGGAACTTGGATTAGTGTTTGTAATGAAGGGAAATAGCTTTCTTTCTTTCTTTCTTTCTTTCTTTCTTTCTTCCTTCCTTTCTTTCTTTCTTTTCTCTTCTCTTCTTTTCTTTTTGTTTTAAAAAGAAATACCCAACCACCGGTGATGATGTAGATGAGCCAGCCCCGAGGGCCTTGAGAGCAGGAGAGCCTGCCCCTGCCCCCACTTAGTCTGCCATGGGGTGGCATGGGTGAGAGAAAGATGCCCCCCACCCCATGCCACCTGCAACAGGCAAGAGAACTGGCTCTGAGGGCCACAAGGGTGGGAGAACTCGCCCTGTCGCTCACCAGCTGCAGCATGCAGGAGAGCCCAGTGTGCAGTAAACCCAGCACATGCATGTTCCATTGCACAGCAGTCTTCTCCCTCGGAACACACAGAAAATACACCCATGTGGGCCCACTTCCCGTGACTTCCCACAGCTGCTGTTCTGATCCAGATCTCAACATCCTGCACGAGACTATTGAGCCTTCCTGATGTCAACTTCTTCTCCAGCTTCCTGACTTTCAGTGCCCCTTTGTGACTTAGGATGCTTTTTATTTTCTTAAAATATCACTCCTGTGGCCCAAACCTTCTGTAGCTTACCAAACCACTGAGAGAAAGTCAGAGGGTCTTTACAACAGCCTTTCGGGATCCACATAACAATAAAGCTAATAGGATATTAAAGTTCTTAAATATACACACACATAATACTAAACACGTGTGTGTGCTCATGGGCGGTTTGTTCAGGATTTCAGTAGTTATGTCAAACTTCTGTGAACTCTAACACAGTATTAACAGGAAAAATCCCCCAAATTCTTGGAAATTAAACAACACGCCTTAAAAAAAAAGTGTGTCAAAGAGGAAGTCTCAAAGGAGATCAACATTCAAAACTAAATAAAATGTCCCTTTCTCTTTTGTTTTTTTTACAGCAATCTGTACAGAATTTGTGTGGTTACTTTTTTTTAAGAGTCTGGTATTCCCGAATTGACCTCTGAATAGAGTTTTCCTCTTAATAATTTTTAAGCTACAAATTTGATTTCTTAGTCAGATATAGAATTACTAAGACTGTCTATTTCATTTTGGCTGAATTTTACTTTAATTTTCTAATGTTCCTGCTCTTAAGTAAATATCTCACGTTTTTCTATGTTGTTAAATCTATGTGAAAATAATTGTTAATAGCAGTTTCCTTATTTTTTTCAAACTTTTGTTTATTTTACCCTCTCTCTCTCTCTCTCTCTCTCTCTCTCTCTCTCTCTCTCTCTCTGTGTGTGTGTGTGTGACACATGTACGTGCATGGAGCACAGATTAGGGGAGCATGTAAGTATGTGTATGTCAGTGTGTATGGAAGTCAGAAGCTCTCGTCATGTTGTAGGCTCTGGGGATAGAGCTCAAGTCCCTGGACCTACATGTAATCGCCTGTCCACACTGAGACAGCTCTCTGACTCCCATTTCTTATTCTTATAGCTTCAAATTTACAAATCTTTCTCTTTCTGTTGTTAATCAGTGGATACTTTTCAGAAAATCAAACCTTGCTAATTTTTATACAAAGCATTTTTATTTAGTAACACAAGGCAGCGTTTGTCCTTATTTGCGGGTAGTATATATGAGACTCATTCTAGTGGGGACATTCAGTGATGCCACTTGATTTTGTTGAACTTTGTGTATGTGTGTGGCACCTGAAGAGTCCAGCTGAAGATGCTGGGTCACCTGGAGCTATAGACCTTTGTGAGCCACCTGTTGTGGGAGTCGGTAATTCAACTCAGGTTCTATGGAAGAGCAGCAGGCATGTTTTAACACAGACCCATCGGTCGGGCCCAAGCATTTCCTTTCAGAGGTGTTGGACCATGTGGTTTGGCCACCTGCAGGTCAGGGCCTCAGGGCCAGAGACGGATGGTAATTGTAGAGGAGGATCAGCTAGACTCACACACCGTGTTGATGAGACCCGCATTTGCTCACCAGACCCAGAAGCCCCCAGGAGGGGGATCAGGCTCTGAGCGCCACATCAGCCGCAGAAGAGCTGTACCGGGCAGCCGAGGATCTGAGGGAGCAGAGGGAACCGATAGGGGAGTTCAGCCAATCACATTCTGTTTTAGGGGCATGCCGCCCTCAGGCTAAAGCCTGCCTATAAACCTAGCGGATCGTTTGGGTTCTGGTGTAAGCTGTTGTAAGTCTTACTTCTGTTTATTAAAGCTGTATATTTTGTATCAAGATAGTCTGGGGACTTTTCGTTACCAATCGCCCTGCGGCTTCAGGGAACGAAACTTTATAGTAAGAGGGAGTCATGTACACGGGGACTGGGAAACTTAAGCCCATTAGACTTTGGACTGGGTTGAGAGCAGCTCGTCCATCCTCGGAGGCATTAGCCTGTGTGGAACTTTTCCAGCTGAGTGGGAGTAAGAAGGTTTGGTAGAAATTTTGGTTAGACTTTGGAGCTCACAGATGCCATATTAGCTCTGGAAATTGAGAAACAACGCTAACCTAGGCTAAGCTAGGTAGCCAGGGCCACACAGTGCAAGGTTTCTTGTGTTTCTAAGTTGCTAATTGGCATTGGCGACGCTATGAGGAAGGTCAGTGGTTGTTAATAAGTCTGTTTCTTCATAGTGTGGGTTTTGAAGAGTAAAGTTTTTTGGACTAGAGTATAGGGAGCTTTGGTGGAAAATACTACCTTAGATATATCCAAAGTGTTAGCTGAGGTGATCATAATTAAAATAGTATTTGTTGGGTTAATTCTATCATAAACTCCATAGAGAAAAATGAAATGTTATTCCTTGCTTATTAACCAAGGTAAATACTCTTTTGTGTTTTTGCTTTTGTTGACAGCTCCCATTCTCACTTATTTCCTAGTAAAAGACTTGACATGTCACTGGGCAGTGGTGATACAGGGCTCTAACTCCAAGCACTCAGGAGGCAGAGGCAGGAGGAGCTCTGTGAGTTCGAGGCCAGCCTGGTTTACAAGAGTTAGTTCTGGGACAGGATCGATAGCTACAGTGAAATCCTGTTCAAAAAAAAAAAAAAAAAAGAAGAAGAACTTGGCTTCTCTTTTAAGTATTATTTATTACAAAAGAGCACTGCGTGTTTTTCAACAGGAAGGTGTTAGAGAGGGCATATAGGCTCATTTAGGGGAACAAAGCCCATGACCAGGAAGTCTCATAGGGACCCCATGGATTTTTTGATGTTGTTGTTCCTTAATACATTCAGAAGAAGACTGAATTGATGACTGTAACTGTCTGGCACACATTTAAGATAGTTTTGGGCAAAGTAATGTAAAAACCTGCTAATCCACGCGTCTCCTCTGATTTACTCCGTCTCAGCGCACACCAGCCGTCCCACAGGCTCTAGAATGCTCCCCCAATGCTCCCACACCGGCTTCTGTTTTGAGCCCTTATTTCCAAGCTGGTGTTACTGTCTCGGGGAGGGGCTGTGGGAGCTGTAGGAGATCTGGCCCCAGTGGCGGAAGTAAGTTTTCAGGCTTTTGAAGATTGGCCTGGCCTCTGGATCCAGCTGCCCTGTGCTGCCTAGCCCTGATGTGAGGAGCCGCCCTGACACCCTCCTCGTGCCTTGAACTCAAGCCTTGTTTTCCTAGTCACCGCTGGATGAAACTCTGAAACTGTGAGCCAAAGCACTAGGGGCAGGGTTGGGAAGGGGTCCTCTTAGGGTTCTATAGCCCAGCGCCATTCTTCATTCTTTGCTTCCTGACTAGGCGTGTCATGTGACCAAGCCTTCCTTTGCTGCATGTTTCTTTTCCCTTTGACCATAGCATAAATTCTGCTTATCTTTAAGAAATTAGCCTGTGTTTCATTTGCTCTCATAAATTACTTCTTGATAGTTGAACAGATATCC
Source organism: Myodes glareolus (assembly GCF_982192425.1). Taxonomy (NCBI): domain Eukaryota; kingdom Metazoa; phylum Chordata; class Mammalia; order Rodentia; family Cricetidae; genus Myodes; species Myodes glareolus. Next base: position 24,784,409 of record NC_142038.1, read on the forward strand.
TTAGTAACTTTAGTGGTTACTAAGACTCAAAATGTCTTCTTATGCTAAGGCCAATGGTTTTGTTACTGAAGCTCATGTATAACATACAATGCTAAATCATAATGTTACATTGTCATTTAACATACAAAATTATGTAAATATATTTCTGGCAAAATTGTTTGTGTGTTAAATAATGAACACACAAATAACTGGGATTTACTGTCACCAGTGTGTCTTAGGATTTACAACATTTTGATCTATTATATTTTCCCCATTAAAGATTTGGAATTGTCTAGCAGCACAATAAACAGAAACCGTGTTCTACTTGATAGCAGTGAAGAGTCTAAAATTATTTTTTTCTTTAGAAAAATTGTGTGGTACTCTAAAGCCACAAATAATATATATTACTATTTTATACCTTATAAAACCAATCCAAATCTAACCCTTGCCCGAAAACAATAGTGTAGACCATGGCAGAACAGTGGAAAGCCAATCACTGCTCAGGCATTAGAACGTCCTGTGGGAAAGGAGAGCAGGACAAAATGACTTCTTGAGGTGCTAAGGAAGCCCTGGGGGTGGGGAGTGGTGTCTGAAGGCAGACACAACCCTGTGAGTCACTCTGTCTAGTCTCAGGACCTTGGGAGATCTTTGTGGTTTCCTATTTTTTTCCCAGGAACTTGGCATTGACCTCCACATTGTCCAAAGAAAACTCCAGTCCCTAGCCACAAGGCAGGATAAGGACATTGTGTCTAAAGAGGCAGGGCCTCTTGACCTCCCATGGATGAGGGAAGATAAGATAATGACCCCTCTGAGCTATGAGGGTTCTCTATACAAAGTCACACAGGGTAAACTTCTGGCAAGAGGGGTCTGCCTTGACACCTCCCTGTGGAAATGGAGCTGGGAAGCAGTGGGGCGGTGCTTCAGATAGTCTCTCTGTGCCGGAGGTCACCTGACTCAACGTGAGCAAGCATTAGACCTCTTCCTTTCTGGCATTTAACTCTCTTCCACTAAGGTGATGTAGCATGTGCAAGACCCAGAAAAGACCAATATCCTGATGTGGCACGTAGGGACCTTATCATTGACCACCATTTGACTCAGTTTATATGCGTATGACATCCCCAAGTTACATGAATGAACTGCTGCCAGGGATACACAGAAACGACCCCATCCTCAAGAAACTACTGGTCCCAGACAGAGTCACATGCAGGCTGACTGGAACAAGAACTGAGGAGTCCCAAGGAAATACCATAAGCCAGCAGTTAGACTTCTGAATAGATACAAGACTGTTGCTTAGTCATGTGTATAGATGTTGGTCAGGACTGTCCTGGGAAACATATCATCTCCCTGAGTTATAACCAAAGACCCCTTCCCTCCTAGATAAGGCTGAGTCTTTTGATGATGGCTTATTGCCACTCTCGGGTCCCCATCATTACCCTCCCTGTATTAGAAGGAGCTGCCTACTGATGTCGCAGTTAATCCAAAATTTAACGGGATCAGAAATGAACTCATTTAGTCATCTCTTTATCCCCGGTCTGGGTGTGTAGTTGAAGTCCATAAATTATCTGCTGAATAATTATAACATTAGCCATGTTGATTGCGATCCCAGTTCTCCCCCTGTTGTCCTCCCTTCCCCCACCCAACCCCTCTCCCACATCTTCCCACCTCCCAACCCCAACCCCCTGAACAAATGTATTTGTTTAGTCAAATATATGGGTTCTCTCTGACACAGTCAGGTTGATACATAAACTTAACCCCTATATTGATCCATATGTTTAGTGAAATATTTTCAAAGAACAAAACCAGTCATTATGCCTTGTCAGCAACCACTGCACCATGGTATCCCTTACATACAATGCATTCATTATTAAGGGGTGCCTTTTCTGTTACGATTTTTCATGTATGTTATCTCTTTCTGTTTTTTTCTAATTGTTGCCACCCATAACTCAGAGGCTATTGGCAGCTGATCTCTGCTGGCAAAGGGAAATTCAGCTTGTTTCAATGGCATGTCACTGGGTATGTCAATCACCCTCTAGGACACGCCCCAGGCCCAGGCGCTGTTAGCCAACAGAAAATAAACTCAATGGTATTTTCGTGGCATTTTGTTTCATTTTGCTTTGTTTTGGTTTTTGTTTTGTTTTCTTTTATGAGTTTCGGTGTCCATTTCTGTGGAGGTTTTTTGTTTCTTGTTTTTGTTGTTTCGTTTTCATTTTTGTTTCTTTTGGGGAAGGGTTGAAAAAAGAAAGAGAGATAAAGAGAACGTAAAGTTGGTGGATAAAGAGGTAGGAGTTGATCTAGGAGGAGTTTTGGGAGGTGGAAAACATGTTCAAAACATATTGTTTGAAGGAAGAAATTTTCTAAAAAAGAAAATATCTAAGTGGTTGTAATTCTGCTGAGTAAGACTTACATCAGAAAGCACAGGCACAAATGAAGATTGTGTTCTTGCCTGGCTAGCTGGTAAGCCGATAGAGAGGCATTTTCTCAAGGCATCTGATTCCTTTAGTACAGTGGTTCTCAACTCTTTTAATTCTATGACCCTTATTATAGTTTCTCATGGTATGGTCACCCCAGCCATGGAATTATTTTTGTTGCTACTTAATAACTGTAATTTTGCTATTGTTATGAATTGTAATGTAAATATCTGATGCTCAGAATATCTAATGCACCACCTGTCTTAAGGAGTCATTTGACACCCAAAGGTGTCACAACCCACAGGTCGAGAACTGCTGCTTTAGAACATGAGCCTAGGGGGAAAAATAGAACTCAAACGAATGCAGAAAGTTGCAAGTTTTCCTAAAGAGAACCCCATTCATTTGATTTGTAGTAACAAATCTGGAAGAGAGTAAAACACATTACAGTACTTTCATGCTGGGTTTATTTTTGATGGATTTATTCATAAGAAGGAAGACTTTTTTGTAAAACTCTTACTGTCAAATATTGTATTAAAACTTGAATTTGGTTTTCTCTTTGTCAAGATGATACATTTGTCTTATGATTTGAATAAAAAGTAATAAAAATAAAAACATTTTAAAAACATTTTCTATAACCTACCTGATGGAACAATTTCTATATTTCGCTAGGAAAAGGTCTGCTTTGTCTGTGGCCTTATTGGACATTTTCCACTTTTGTATCTAGCCTGCATTCTTTCATTTGTTTATTTTTTAGTGACTGGTTCTCAATCTGTAGCCCGAGCTGCACTCACATTCACTCAGGGTAATCGAGGCACACAGTCCAGCAGCTTTAACAGCAAACCAACTGTGGCCAGGCTGAGATTGTCAGAGGAGAATCAGTGGGAGTGATGCTGTGGGCGCATGGCAGTTCCTGCAAAGCTGGGGCATCCTCTAGAGAGCCACCTGCACCTCCAGCGAAGTTAGGGCCATAAGGAAGGACGTGCCACTCACAGCAAACACTCCTAGACCTGCTCACAAGAGTTTCACAAGGGCAGGAACTTCACTAACGACTTATTAAGATAGCTCGGATGAGTTTTGTATCTCGATTCACTCCTGGGTTGACATCACTTAAGAAGGATTAGAGCTAAGTAAAGGGCACATGATCACAATAAGCTTACTGGCTCACTAAAGTAGGCATGTGTGGCATTGTGTCTCTAATCCGCTGTCAGTGCCCTATGTAGGGTGAATATACGTTTGCTCACACCTCCCCAGAAAAGTCACAGGAGAGTGCCTGAGATACAATTTCTCTTCTGTGCAAAATGAGACTGATTTTCTGATTGGGTCGCAGAGCTATTCCAAGGTCACATAAGTACATATGTGTACGTTACATGTGTCAATGTGCCATACCGTGGTCAGTACTGGCATTTCTCTTTTGTTGAGCTCAGAAATGTTCTACATATTCAGTACAGCAGTCATTTAATCCTCACAGTAGTTCATGAAGATAGATAACTATCCCCAGGTCGTAGATGAGAATGCTACCCCAAACCTCATAATTTTGTCCTGGTGGAGCCAAGATTTGAACCAGCTACCCTTCTCTCTATTAATACCACAGGAAACATTTTACGAGGGCTGCCCTGAGTGCAGATAGTACTATTTCTGCTGCTACCACTGCCCTCAAGGGGGTACAAAATAACAGGACAATAAATGGCCAGTAGCCACACAGATGACATCACTGAGAGAGTTGAATGGTGGGGGCCTGTAGTCCCCAGCTCTTCCTTGTTAGGACACTTTAGAGGACTTTTATTTTCTGCTGCTGGGATTGTGACAATAAACTTTACAGTCCTTCCCCAAAATAATCTTGCAGAACATTGAATGTGTTCTTTCAAAGACAAAGACCACATGGAGATTAGTAGATGTCTGGAGAGGGTCGGCCTGCACCTGCCTCCTGTCTTTCCACGAAGTACTGACCCAAGTTTGGGGTGATGATGCTTTGGTTTGGGTGTAATGTGTATGACTTCCTAAATCTGTATGGTTTTTGCCCCCAGGATGGTAATGGTGGGAGGTGCAGTGATCCTTTAAGAGGTGGGCCTGTGGAGTTCCTTAGATCGCTCAGAGATTGCTTTTACAAAGCATTGTGGGATCCTAATCTCTCAGGGTCTGTCTGCTTCCTGGCACATTTCAACTCACCCTCCTGCTGTGATACACTGTTGTTTCTAGAAGCCCCAAACCATGCGATTGCCTGGCCTCAGAGTTGACTCTCTAGGAGCATGAGCTGGAAAAAGCCTCTCTACTTTATAAGTACCTGGTTTTAGATATTTTCATACAGTAATGGGAAGATAACTAATACAGGAAAGTAAGCAATAATGTAAAATATTTTAGAATAGTCTTGTATTTATGAGCATACATTGGCAGGTTCTCTCCATGTCACTATGCATGAAAAATAGACACATTTTAGAAAACTCAGACATGATATGACTGGTTTGCAAATGTCCCCCAGATGGGAATGTTGGCATGGAAGGACAGAGACAGCCTTCATGCTTCACAGCAGAGCCATTCCTTCTGGCTCTGGAGTGGTGTCTGGCCAGTACTCCTGGCATACATTTCAGTATGTGTTGTCAGAAGAGGTCTAGAGATGAGGGCTGCCCTGGCCGGACTGCCTTGGGGATGGTCTATAGTGGGTGTAAATGCCACCAAGATGTACGGAGAAGACATCAGTGATCTTGCTACCCAAGCTTGGCTTGAAGACCCCGCCTCATATGAGGGCTTTTGTCTTTATGATGTTGCCTTTTCTTTGGCTGATTCTCTGCGTCTCTTTTATTATTATACATAAGTCATAAAGACTCCTCTTTTAACTCTGAAGCTAGTTAAAACTGCCATCTCCTTCCTGCCTAGAACTGGGAATCCTTCACTTTCAACTGCAGCCTCAATGCCTGCCTTTACTCTCCTATGACCTATATTCCTTAAGACAGGGAGCACCACAGGGAGGAAGGACTGCCGAAGCTTGATACACAGTTAGGTCTCTTGAGATCGAGTTCTGTCATGGTTGTGAGATACACATCAGAGCTTGCCATTCATCTTAAAAGGAAACCTGGAATCCTTTTTCTGACTCCATGGGTACCATACAGGTAGGTCCTACCTGGTTGGACCTGGCTTCTCTCTCCAATGGCCACACTAGCACCTCACTACAGTCCTCTTCTCTCACTGTGAAGTCACAAGGCAGACATACCCTACCCCAAACTCTTAAGCCATGCACATCCTCTGATGCATCCATCCCCACTGACCATCTTCATCACTTCATCATCTTCATCACTGACCATTCTTCTGGAAGTCTGTCCAGCTCCCTTGTCTTGCTTTTCACAGGTGCGGTTGAGCATCATTTGCAAGGCTGGGTGATTCGTGTCCCCTTCTTTCCCTAGGTTAAATCAACCCAAAGACAGGAGGATCAGGGATCATTTTTGCGCTTTGATTTGTCTGTACCTGTCACACGTTCAGCAAACAAGACACTCTTATACAATGATTGTATCAATCAATGCAAGGTTTCATTGGATCTGAGGTACCCAGTACTGGTCCTTTTGTGACCATTGTTAACTGGACCTTTGACAGAGCTCTGGCAGATCTGGGGGACTGTTCCACTCAGAGGTGTCACAGCTAACCACTGAAGTCAGCTGGGCACCTCACAAAGAGCTGCTTTGTGTATCACTTGTTTGATACCCATAGTAAGCCTATGAATTAGGGTCTGTTTTTAATTCCTATTTTTTTCAGCTAGAAACAGGAACAGAAAGATCAAGTGAGTTCCCCCAGAAGACAGAGCAGCGCTGTGGTTTGAATTCTGCCTTGAGAGCCTGTACACCACAC